>NW_026061726.1:1834678-2446237 GCF_023897955.1 Schistocerca gregaria
CTCGGCGCAAGGCAGATCTTTCCGACATAGGCTTGAGAATCTTACGGGAACACTTGTACTGTTTCTAAATTAAGTGTAGGCGTGGGAGGAGGGTGCTTCCTGGCACAAATAACAGCACGCTTGTCAATTGTGGATGCTAATCATTCGCTTGTATCTTCCTAGACACATCTGCTGGTCGTGAATTATTCCACTTGCATATCAAGGTGCGCATGTAGGTGTGTTAAAAATTCTGGAGGCACTGGGTATTGATCCCAGTACCTCTCGCATACTATGCGAGCGCTCTACCATCTGAGCTACGCCTGCCCACCCACCCCGAAGACTAATGGTGCTACATACAGCCATATAGACGACACAGACCCTTGCACTCCCATTATTCAGCAGACAAACACTACTCTCTATGTATCCGTTAGGGTGTCTTTCAGGTTTCGTGCATTCTGTTTCGAATCGTAGTTGCCAAAATGAAAGTGGCACGTATAACGTCGAAAATAGAATTCGGACACCGCTCTGAGTAAGACCAACGTGTTGTCCACCCTCTAGACTTCAATGAGGTTAAGCCGCGATACATAAGACAGATCTGCACTCGATGACACCTCGATAACAGCCGGTCCCCACACTTACATCTTGCTCTCCTTACGTCAGTATACATCATATCAGTCTGTGACGCTGGCTTTGCAACATCTTGCGTGCCTTTAGGTTCGCCGCGACCAACACTTACCATGCACTGACCACAAAAAATGGAGGCGCCGCGTCTTGAACCCTGGACCTTTCGCATGCCAAGCGAACGCTCTACCAACTGAGCTACGCCCCATGCACGAGCAAACTGCGCTATTCCCCATTCTTTGCGACTCAGATGCGCACGGACACGATGGTTGGTTGGTTTGTAGCGGTGAAGGGAGCAGAGTACAAAGGCGCGGACCCGTTCATATTCACAAAAGTTCCAAATAGTTTCGATGCTCTGGTATTACAAATGCAAATTCCGTCTGTTTTTAACGTCTTAAATTGAAAGAGCCGTCACAAATTGCTCCGTTTTCACTCATTGTAGACAATTATACAGCACCTGAGGTAACAAACACATCTCGAGAACCATTGTGCACTACATTATTTATGCCAACTCAGTGCCTCGCTCTTTACTACTATGTACCAATCTTGTCGTCCAACTGCAAAACACTGGGCCAAAACAAGTTTCCGCGTCTCCATTGCACTGCGCATACTACGAAACGCTCCCCAAACTTGGCACTCACCCTCGCAGCCGACTTTTCCGACTTTCCACGACGCTCACGCTAGTGACAGCATTATTTATAGTTCGACGTCGCGCCAAAGCGAATGAGTACATTTCGCCTACGGCTTAGGCCGCCCTCCTAGTGTGGCTGCTCGGTGTCTGCAGGCAGCGAGGGTCTGCAAGCTTCCTGTGTTCGCACCTATGTCACCTGTGCTTTCTTGTCAGAGACAGACTATCGCAAAACATACAACTCACTCCATGAATTCATTGCTACGGCATCTGTTATCAGCAGTCACAACTAGCAACACCAGTAGCAGCTGACTGCACGCAAAGAATAGGAATGCGCAGTGGGATTTACGTGAACTCGGCGCAAGGCAGATCTTTCCGACATAGGCTTGAGAATCTTACGAGAACACTTGTACTGTTTCTAAATTAAGTGTAGGCGTGGGAGGAGGGTGCTTCCTGCGCACAAATAACAGCACGCTTGTCAATTGTGGATGCTAATCATTCGCTTGTATCTTCCTAGACACATCTGCTGGTCGTGAATTATTCCACTTGCATATCAAGGTGCGCATGTAGGTGTGTTAAAAATTCTGGAGGCACTGGGTATTGATCCCAGTACCTCTCGCATACTAAGCGAGCGCTATACCACCTGAGCTACGCCCGCCCACACACCCCGAACACTAATGGTGCTACATACAGCCATATAGACGACACAGACCCTTTTGCAGTTGGACGACAAGATTGGTAGACAGTAGTAAAGAGCGAGGCACTGAGTTGGCATAAATAATGTAGTGCACAATGGTTCTCGAGATGTGTTTGTTACCTCAGGTGCTGTATAATTGTCTACAATGAGTGAAAACGGAGCAATTTGTGACGGCTCTTTCAATTTAAGACGTTAAAAACAGACGGAATTTGCATTTGTAATACCAGAGCATCGAAACTACTTGGAACTTTTGTGTATATGAACGGGTCCGCGCCTTTGTACTCTGCTCCCTTCACCGCTACAAACCAACCAACCATCGTGTCCGTGCGCATCTGAGTCGCAAAGAATGGGGAATAGCGCAGTTTGCTCGTGCATGGGGCGTAGCTCAGGTGGTAGAGCGTTCGCTTGGCATGTGAAAGGTCCAGGGTTCAAGCTGCGGCGCCTCCATTTTTTGTGGTCAGTGCATGGTAAGTGTTGGTCGCGGCGAACCTAAAGGCACGCAAGGTGTTGCAAAGCCAGCGTCACAGACTGATATGATGTATACTGACGTAAGGAGAGCAAGATGTAAGTGTGGGGACCGGCTGTTATCGAGGTGTCATCGAGTGCAGATCTGTCTTAGGTATCGCGGCTTAACCTCATTGAAGTCTAGAGGGTGGACAACACGTTGGTCTTACTCAGAGCGGTGTCCGAATTCTATTTTCGACGTTATACGTGCCACTTTCATTTTGGCAACTACGATTCGATACAGAATGCACGAAACCTGAAAGACACCCTAACGGATACATAGAGAGTAGTGTTTGTCTGCTGAATAATGGGAGTGCAAGGGTCTGTGTCGTCTATATGGCTGTATGTAGCACCATTAGTCTTCGGGGGGGGCGGGCGTAGCTCAGGTGGTACAGCGCTCGCTTAGTATGCGAGAGGTACTGGGATCAATACCCAGTGCCTCCGGAATTTTTAACACACCTACATGCGCACCTTGATATGCAAGTGGAATAATTCACGACCAGCAGATGTGTCTAGGAAGATACAAGCGAATGATTAGCATCCACAATTGACAAGCGTGCTGTTATTTGTGCGCAGGAAGCACCCTCCTCCCACGCCTACACTTAATTTAGAAACAGTACAAGTGTTCCCGTAAGATTCTCAAGCCTATGTCGGAAAGATCTGCCTTGCGCCGAGTTCACGTAAATCCCACTGCACATTCCTATTCTTTGCGTGCAGTCAGCTGCTACTGGTGTTGCTAGTTGTGACTGCTGATAACAAATGCCGTAGCATTCAATTCATGGAGTGAGTTGTATGTTTTGCGATAGTCTGTCTCTGACAAGCAAGCAAAGGTGACATAGGTGCGAACACAGGAAGCTTGCAGACCCTCGCTGCCTGCAGACACCGAGCAGCCACACTAGGAGGGCGGCCTAAGCCGTAGGCGAAATGTACTCATTCGCTTTGGCGCGACGTCGAACTATAAATAATGCTGTCACTAGCGTGAGCGTCGTGGAAAGTCGGAAAAGTCGGCTGCGAGGGTGAGTGCCAAGTTTGGGGAGCGTTTCGTAGTATGCGCAGTGCAATGGAGACGCGGAAACTTGTTGTGGCCCAGTGTTTTGCAGTTGGACGACAAGATTGGTACACAGTAGTAAAGAGCGAGGCACTGAGTTGGCATAAATAATGTAGTGCACAATGGTTCTCGAGATGTGTTTGTTACCTCAGGTGCTGTATAATTGTCTACAATGAGTGAAAACGGAGCAATTTGTGACGGCTCTTTCAATTTAAGACGTTAAAAACAGACGGAATTTGCATTTGTAATACCAGAGCATCGAAACTACTTGGAACTTTTGTGTATATGAACGGGTCCGCGCCTTTGTACTCTGCTCCCTTCACCGCTACAAACCAACCAACCATCGTGTCCGTGCGCATCTGAGTCGCAAACAATGGGGAATAGCGCAGTTTGCTCGTGCATGGGGCGTAGCTCAGTTGGTAGAGCGTTCGCTTGGCATGTGAAAGGTCCAGGGTTCAAGCCGCGGCGCCTCCGTTTTTTGTGGTCAGTGCATGGTAAGTGTTGGTCGCGGCGAACCTAAAGGCACGCAAGATGTTGCAAAGCCAGCGTCACAGACTGATATGATGTATACTGACGTAAGGAGAGCAAGATGTAAGTGTGGGGACCGGCTGTTATCGAGGTGTCATCGAGTGCTGATCTGTCTTAGGTATCGCGGCTTAACCTCATTGAAGTCTAGAGGGTGGACAACACGTTGGTCTTACTCAGAGCGGTGTCCGAATTCTATTTTCGACGTTATACGTGCCACTTTCATTGTGGCCAACTACGATTCGATACAGAAGGCACGAAACCTGAAAGCACCCTAACGGATACATAGAGAGTAGTGTTTGTCTGCTGAATAATGGGAGTGCAAGGGTCTGTGTCGTCTATATGGCTGTATGTAGCACCATCAGTCTTCGGGGGGGTGGGCGTAGCTCAGATGGTAGAGCGCTCGCTTAGTATGCGAGAGGTACTGGGATCAATACCCAGTGCCTCCAGAATTTTTAACACACCTACATGCGCACCTTGATATGCAAGTGGAATAATTCACGACCAGCAGATGTGTCTAGGAAGATACAAGCGAATGATTAGCATCCACAATTGACAAGCGTGCTGTTATTTGTGCGCAGGAAGCACCCTCCTCCCACGCCTACACTTAATTTAGAAACAGTACAAGTGTTCCCGTAAGATTCTCAAGCCTATGTCGGAAAGATCTGCCTTGCGCCGAGTTCACGTAAATCCCACTGCACATTCCTATTCTTTGCGTGCAGTCAGCTGCTACTGGTGTTGCTAGTTGTGACTGCTGATAACTGATGCCGTAGCAATCAATTCATGGAGTGAGTTGTATGTTTTGCGATAGTCTGTCTCTGACAAGCAAGCACAGGTGACATAGGTGCGAACACAGGAAGCTTGCAGACCCTCGCTGCCTGCAGACACCGAGCAGCCACACTAGGAGGGCGGCCTAAGCCGTAGGCGAAATGTACTCATTCGCTTTGGCGCGACGTCGAACTATAAATAATGCTGTCACTAGCGTGAGCGTCGTGGAAAGTCGGCTGCGAGGGTGAGTGCCAAGTTTGGGGAGCGTTTCGTAGTATGCGCAGTGCAATGGAGACGCGGAAACTTGTTGTGGCCACTACATTATTTATGCCAACTCAGTGCCTCGCTCTTTACTACTGTGTACCAATCTTGTCGTCCAACTGCAAAACACTGGGCCACAACAAGTTTCCGCGTCTCCATTGCACTGCGCATACTACGAAACGCTCCCCAAACTTGGCACTCACCCTCGCAGCCGACTTTTCCGACTTTCCACGACGCTCACGAAACGCTCACGCTAGTGACAGCATTATTTATAGTTCGACGTCGCGCCAAAGCGAATGAGTACATTTCGCCTACGGCTTAGGCCGCCCTCCTAGTGTGGCTGCTCGGTGTCTGCAGGCAGCGAGGGTCTGCAAGCTTCCTGTGTTCGCACCTATGTCACCTGTGCTTGCTTGTCAGAGACAGACTATCGCAAAACATACAACTCACTCCATGAATTGATTGCTACGGCATCTGTTATCAGCAGTCACAACTAGCAACACCAGTAGCAGCTGACTGCACGCAAAGAATAGGAATGTGCAGTGGGATTTACGTGAACTCGGCGCAAGGCAGATCTTTCCGACATAGGCTTGAGAATCTTACGGGAACACTTGTACTGTTTCTAAATTAAGTGTAGGCGTGGGAGGAGGGTGCTTCCTGCGCACAAATAACAGCACGCTTGTCAATTGTGGATGCTAATCATTCGCTTGTATCTTCCTAGACACATCTGCTGGTCTTGAATTATTCCACTTGCATATCAAGGTGCGCATGTAGGTGTGTTAAAAATTCTGGAGGCACTGGGTATTGATCCCAGTACCTCTCGCATACTAAGCGTGCGCTCTACCATCTGAGCTACACCCCATGCACGAGCAAACTGCGCTATTCCCCATTGTTTGCGACTCAGATGCGCACGGACACGATGGTTGGTTGGTTTGTAGCGGTGAAGGGAGCAGAGTACAAAGGCGCGGACCCGTTCATATACACAAAAGTTCCAAGTAGTTTCGATGCTCTGGTATTACAAATGCAAATTCCGTCTGTTTTTAACGTCTTAAATTGAAAGAGCCGTCACAAATTGCTCCGTTTTCACTCATTGTAGACAATTATACAGCACCTGAGGTAACAAACACATCTCGAGAACCATTGTGCACTACATTATTTATGCACACTCAGTGCCTCGCTCTTTACTACTGTGTACCAATCTTGTCGTCCAACTGCAAAACACTGGGCCACAACAAGTTTCCGCGTCTCCATTGCACTGCGCATACTACGAAACGCTCCCCAAACTTGGCACTCACCCTCGCAGCCGACTTTTCCGACTTTCCACGACGCTCACGCTAGTGACAGCATTATTTATAGTTCGACGTCGCGCCAAAGCGAATGAGTACATTTCGCCTACGGCTTAGGCCGCCCTCCTAGTGTGGCTGCTCGGTGTCTGCAGGCAGCGAGGGTCTGCAAGCTTCCTGTGTTCGCACCTATGTCACCTGTGCTTGCTTGTCAGAGACAGACTATCGCAAAACATACAACTCACTCCATGAATTGATTGCTACGGCATCTGTTATCAGCAGTCACAACTAGCAACACCAGTAGCAGCTGACTGCACGCAAAGAATAGGAATGTGCAGTGGGATTTACGTGAACTCCGCGCAAGCTTGTATCTTCCTAGACACATCTGCTGGCTGTGAAGTATTCCACTTGCATATCAAGGTGCGCATGTAGGTGTGTTAAAAATTCTGGAGGCACTGGTTATTGATCCCAGTACTTCTCGCATACTAAGCAAGCGCTCTACCATCTGAGCTACGCCCACCCACCCGAAGACTGATGGTGCTACATACAGCCATATAGACGACACAGACCCTTGCATTCCCATTATTCAGCAGACAAACACTACTCTCTATGTATCCGTTAGGGTGCTTTCAGGTTTCGTGCATTCTGTATCGAATCGTAGTTGGCCACAATGAAAGTGGCACGTATAACGTCGAAAATAGAATTCGGACACCGCTCTGAGTAAGACCAACGTGTTGTCCACCCTCTAGACTTCAATGAGGTTAAGCCGCGATACCTAAGACAGAACTGCACTCGGTGACACCTCGATAACAGCCGGTCCCCACACTTACATCTTGCTCTCCTTACGTCAGTATACATCATATCAGTCTGTGACGCTGGCTTTGCAACATCTTGCGTGCCTTTAGGTTCGCCGCGACCAACACTTACCATGCACTGACCACAAAAAATGGAGGCGCCGCGGCTTGAACCCTGGACCTTTCACATGCCAAGCGAACGCTCTACCAACTGAGCTACGCCCCATGCACGAGCAAACTGCGCTATTCCCCATTCTTTGCGACTCAGATGCGCACGGACACGATGGTTGGTTGGTTTGTAGCGGTGAAGGGAGCAGAGTACAAAGGCGCGGACCCGTTCATATACACAAAAGTTCCAAGTAGTTTCGATGCTCTGGTATTACAAATGCAAATTCCGTCTGTTTTTAACGTCTTAAATTGAAAGAGCCGTCAGAAATTGCTCCGTTTTCACTCATTGTAGACAATTATACAGCACCTGAGGTAACAAACACATCTCGAGAACCATTGTGCACTCCATTATTTATGCCAACTCAGTGCCTCGCTCTTTACTACTGTGTACCAATCTTGTCGTCCAACTGCAAAACACTAGGCCACAACAAGTTTCCGCGTCTCCATTGCACTGCGCATACTACGAAACGCTCCCCAAACTTTGCACTCACCCTCGCAGCCGACTTTTCCGACTTTCCACGACGCTCACGCAACGCTCACGCTAGTGACAGCATTATTTATAGTTCGACGTCGCGCCAAAGCGAATGAGCACAATTCGCCTACGGCTTAGGCCGCCCTCCTAGTGTGGCTGCTCGGTGTCTGCTGGCAGCGAGGGTCTGCAAGCTTCCTGTGTTCGCACCTATGTCACCTGTGCTTGCTTGTCAGAGACAAACTATCGCAAAACATACAACTCACTCCATGAATTGATTGCTACGGCATCTGTTATCAGCAGTCACAACTAACAACACCAGTAGCAGCTGACTGCACGCAAAGAATAGGAATGTGCAGTGGGATTTACGTGAACTCCGCGCAAGCTTGTATGTTCCTAGACACATCTGCTGGCTGTGAAGTATTCCACTTGCATATCAAGGTGCGCATGTAGGTGTGTTAAAAATTCTGGAGGCACTGGGTATTGATCCCAGTACTTCTCGCATACTAAGCAAGCGCTCTACCATCTGAGCTATGCCCGCCCACCCGAAGACTGATGGTGCTACATACAGCCATATAGACGACACAGACCCTTGCATTCCCATTATTCAGCAGACAAACACTACTCTCTATGTATCCGTTAGGGTGCTTTCAGGTTTCGTGCATTCTGTATCGAATCGTAGTTGGCCACAATGAAAGTGGCACGTATAACGTCGAAAATAGAATTCGGACACCGCTCTGAGTAAGACCAACGTGTTGTCCACCCTCTAGACTTCAATGAGGTTAAGCCGCGATACCTAAGACAGAACTGCACTCGGTGACACCTCGATAACAGCCGGTCCCCACACTTACATCTTGCTCTCCTTACGTCAGTATACATCATATCAGTCTGTGACGCTGGCTTTGCAACATCTTGCGTGCCTTTAGGTTCGCCGCGACCAACACTTACCATGCACTGACCACAAAAAATGGAGGCGCCGCGGCTTGAACCCTGGACCTTTCACATGCCAAGCGAACGCTCTACCAACTGAGCTACGCCCCATGCACGAGCAAACTGCGCTATTCCCCATTCTTTGCGACTCAGATGCGCACGGACACGATGGTTGGTTGGTTTGTAGCGGTGAAGGGAGCAGAGTACAAAGGCGCGGACCCGTTCATATACACAAAAGTTCCAAGTAGTTTCGATGCTCTGGTATTACAAATGCAAATTCCGTCTGTTTTTAACGTCTTAAATTGAAAGAGCCGTCACAAATTGCTCCGTTTTCACTCATTGTAGACAATTATACAGCACCTGAGGTAACAAATACATCTCGAGAACCATTGTGCACTACATTATTTATGCCAACTCAGTGCCTCGCTCTTTACTACTGTGTACCAATCTTGTCGTCCAACTGCAAAACACTGGGCCACAACAAGTTTCCGCGTCTCCATTGCACTGCGCATACTACGAAACGCTCCCCAAACTTGGCACTCACCCTCGCAGCCGACTTTTCCGACTTTCCACGACGCTCACGCAACGCTCACGCTATTGAAAGCATTATTTATAGTTCGACGTCGCGCCAAAGCGAATGAGTACATTTCGCCTACGGCTTAGGCCGCCCTCCTAGTGTGCCTGCTCGGTGTCTGCAGGCAGCGAGGGTCTGCAAGCTTCCTGTGTTCGCACCTATGTCACCTTTGCTTGCTTGTCAGAGACAGACTATCGCAAAACATACAACTCACTCCATGAATTGATTGCTACGGCATCTGTTATCAGCAGTCACAACTAGCAACACCAGTAGCAGCTGACTGCACGCAAAGAATAGGAATGTGCAGTGGGATTTACGTGAACTCGGCGCAAGGCAGATCTTTCCGACATAGGCTTGAGAATCTTACGGGAACACTTGTACTGTTTCTAAATTAAGTGTAGGCGTGGGAGGAGGGTGCTTCCTGCGCACAAATAACAGCACGCTTGTTAATTGTGGATGCTAATCATTCGCTTGTATCTTCCTAGACACATCTGCTGGTCGTGAATTATTCCACTTGCATATCAAGGTGCGCATGTAGGTGTGTTAAAAATTCTGGAATCACTGGGTATTGATCCCAGTACCTCTCGCATACTAAGCGAGCGCTCTACCATCTGAGCTACGCCCGCCCCCCCGAAGACTGATGGTGCTACATACAGCCATATAGACGACACAGACCCTTGCACTCCCATTATTCAGCAGACAAACACTACTCTCTATGTATCCGTTAGGGTGCTTTCAGGTTTCGTGCATTCTGTATCGAATCGTAGTTGGCCACAATGAAAGTGGCACGTATAACGTCGAAAATAGAATTCGGACACCGCTCTGAGTAAGACCAACGTGTTGTCCACCCTCTAGACTTCAATGAGGTTAAGCCGCGATACCTAAGACAGAACTGCACTCGGTGACACCTCGATAACAGCCGGTCCCCACACTTACATCTTGCTCTCCTTACGTCAGTATACATCATATCAGTCTGTGACGCTGGCTTTGCAACATCTTGCGTGCCTTTAGGTTCGCCGCGACCAACACTTACCATGCACTGACCACAAAAAATGGAGGCGCCGCCGCTTGAACCCTGGACCTTTCACATGCCAAGCGAACGCTCTACCAACTGAGCTACGCCCCATGCACGAGCAAACTGCGCTATTCCCCATTGTTTGCGACTCAGATGCGCACGGACACGATGGTTGGTTGGTTTGTAGCGGTGAAGGGAGCAGAGTACAAAGGCGCGGACCCGTTCATATACACAAAAGTTCCAAGTAGTTTCGATGCTCTGGTATTACAAATATAATTCCGTCTGTTTTTAACGTCTTAAATTGAAAGAGCCGTCACAAATTGCTCCGTTTTCACTCATTGTAGACAATTATACAGCACCTGAGGTAACAAACACATCTCGAGAACCATTGTGCACTACATTATTTATGCCAACTCAGTGCCTCGCTCTTTACTACTGTGTACCAATCTTGTCGTCCAACTGCAAAACACTGGGCCACAACAAGTTTCCGCGTCTCCATTGCACTGCGCATACTACGAAACGCTCCCCAAACTTGGCACTCACCCTCGCAGCCGACTTTTCCGACTTTCCACGACGCTCACGCAACGCTCACGCTATTGACAGCATTATTTATAGTTCGACGTCGCGCCAAAGCGAATGAGTACATTTCGCCTACGGCTTAGGCCGCCCTCCTAGTGTGGCTGCTCGGTGTCTGCAGGCAGCGAGGGTCTGCAAGCGTACTGTGTTCGCACCTATGTCACCTTTGCTTGCTTGTCAGAGACAGACTATCGCAAAACATACAACTCACTCCATGAATTGATTGCTACGGCATCTGTTATCAGCAGTCACAACTAGCAACACCAGTAGCAGCTGACTGCACGCAAAGAATAGGAATGTGCAGTGGGATTTACGTGAACTCGGCGCAAGGCAGATCTTTCCGACATAGGCTTGAGAATCTTACGGGAACACTTGTACTGTTTCTAAATTAAGTGTAGGCGTGGGAGGAGGGTGCTTCCTGCGCACAAATAACAGCACGCTTGTTAATTGTGGATGCTAATCATTCGCTTGTATCTTCCTAGACACATCTGCTGGTCGTGAATTATTCCACTTGCATATCAAGGTGCGCATGTAGGTGTGTTAAAAATTCTGGAATCACTGGGTATTGATCCCAGTACCTCTCGCATACTAAGCGAACGCTCTACCATCTGAGCTACGCCCGCCCCCCCGAAGACTGATGGTGCTACATACAGCCATATAGACGACACAGACCCTTGCACTCCCATTATTCAGCAGACAAACACTACTCTCTATGTATCCGTTAGGGTGCTTTCAGGTTTCGTGCATTCTGTATCGAATCGTAGTTGGCCACAATGAAAGTGGCACGTATAACGTCGAAAATAGAATTCGGACACCGCTCTGAGTAAGACCAACGTGTTGTCCACCCTCTAGACTTCAATGAGGTTAAGCCGCGATACCTAAGACAGAACTGCACTCGGTGACACCTCGATAACAGCCGGTCCCCACACTTACATCTTGCTCTCCTTACGTCAGTATACATCATATCAGTCTGTGACGCTGGCTTTGCAACATCTTGCGTGCCTTTAGGTTCGCCGCGACCAACACTTACCATGCACTGACCACAAAAAATGGAGGCGCCGCCGCTTGAACCCTGGACCTTTCACATGCCAAGCGAACGCTCTACCAACTGAGCTACGCTCCATGCACGAGCAAACTGCGCTATTCCCCATTCTTTGCGACTCAGATGCGCACGGACACGATGGTTGGTTGGTTTGTAGCGGTGAAGGGAGCAGAGTACAAAGGCGCGGACCCGTTCATATACACAAAAGTTCCAAGTAGTTTCGATGCTCTGGTATTACAAATGCAAATTCCGTCTGTTTTTAACGTCTTAAATTGAAAGAGCCGTCACAAATTGCTCCGTTTTCACTCATTGTAGACAATTATACAGCACCTGAGGTAACAAACACATCTCGAGAACCATTGTGCACTACATTATTTATGCCAACTCAGTGCCTCGCTCTTTACTACTGTGTACCAATCTTGTCGTCCAACTGCAAAACACTGGGCCACAACAAGTTTCCGCGTCTCCATTGCACTGCGCATACTACGAAACGCTCCCCAAACTTGGCACTCACCCTCGCAGCCGACTTTTCCGACTTTCCACGACGCTCACGCAACGCTCACGCTATTGACAGCATTATTTATAGTTCGACGTCGCGCCAAAGCGAATGAGTACATTTCGCCTACGGCTTAGGCCGCCCTGCTAGTGTGGCTGCTCGGTGTCTGCAGGCAGCGAGGGTCTGCAAGCTTCCTGTGTTCGCACCTATGTCACCTTTGCTTGCTTGTCAGAGACAGACTATCGCAAAACATACAACTCACTCCATGAATTGATTGCTACGGCATCTGTTATCAGCAGTCACAACTAGCAACACCAGTAGCAGCTGACTGCACGCAAAGAATAGGAATGTGCAGTGGGATTTACGTGAACTCGGCGCAAGGCAGATCTTTCCGACATAGGCTTGAGAATCTTACGGGAACACTTGTACTGTTTCTAAATTAAGTGTAGGCGTGGGAGGAGGGTGCTTCCTGCGCACAAATAACAGCACGCTTGTTAATTGTGGATGCTAATCATTCGCTTGTATCTTCCTAGACACATCTGCTGGTCGTGAATTATTCCACTTGCATATCAAGGTGCGCATGTAGGTGTGTTAAAAATTCTGGAATCACTGGGTATTGATCCCAGTACCTCTCGCATACTAAGCGAGCGCTCTACCATCTGAGCTACGCCCGCCCCCCCGAAGACTGATGGTGCTACATACAGCCATATAGACGACACAGACCCTTGCACTCCCATTATTCAGCAGACAAACACTACTCTCTATGTATCCGTTAGGGTGCTTTCAGGTTTCGTGCATTCTGTATCGAATCGTAGTTGGCCACAATGAAAGTGGCACGTATAACGTCGAAAATAGAATTCGGACACCGCTCTGAGTAAGACCAACGTGTTGTCCACCCTCTAGACTTCAATGAGGTTAAGCCGCGATACCTAAGACAGAACTGCACTCGGTGACACCTCGATAACAGCCGGTCCCCACACTTACATCTTGCTCTCCTTACGTCAGTATACATCATATCAGTCTGTGACGCTGGCTTTGCAACATCTTGCGTGCCTTTAGGTTCGCCGCGACCAACACTTACCATGCACTGACCACAAAAAATGGAGGCGCCGCGGCTTGAACCCTGGACCTTTCACATGCCAAGCGAACGCTCTACCAACTGAGCTACGCCCCATGCACGAGCAAACTGCGCTATTCCCCATTGTTTGCGACTCAGATGCGCACGGACACAATGGTTGGTTGGTTTGTAGCGGTGAAGGGAGCAGAGTACAAAGGCGCGGACCCGTTCATATACACAAAAGTTCCAAGTAGTTTCGATGCTCTGGTATTACAAATGCAAATTCCGTCTGTTTTTAACGTCTTAAATTGAAAGAGCCGTCACAAATTGCTCCGTTTTCACTCATTGTAGACAATTATACAGCACCTGAGGTAACAAACACATCTCGAGAACCATTGTGCACTACATTATTTATGCCAACTCAGTGCCTCGCTCTTTACTACTGTGTACCAATCTTGTCGTCCAACTGCAAAACACTGGGCCACAACAAGTTTCCGCGTCTCCATTGCACTGCGCATACTACGAAACGCTCCCCAAACTTGGCACTCACCCTCGCAGCCGACTTTTCCGACTTTCCACGACGCTCACGCAACGCTCACGCTAGTGACAGCATTATTTATAGTTCGACGTCGCGCCAAAGCGAATGAGTACATTTCGCCTACGGCTTAGGCCGCCCTCCTAGTGTGGCTGCTCGGTGTCTGCAGGCAGCGAGGGTCTGCAAGCTTCCTGTGTTCGCACCTATGTCACCTTTGCTTGCTTGTCAGAGACAGACTATCGCAAAACATACAACTCACTCCATGAATTGACTGCTACGGCATCTGTTATCAGCAGTCACAACTAGCAACACCAGTAGCAGCTGACTGCACGCAAAGAATAGGAATGTGCAGTGGGATTTACGTGAACTCGGCGCAAGGCAGATCTTTCCGACATAGGCTTGAGAATCTTACGGGAACACTTGTACTGTTTCTAAATTAAGTGTAGGCGTGGGAGGAGGGTGCTTCCTGCGCACAAATAACAGCACGCTTGTTAATTGTGGATGCTAATCATTCGCTTGTATCTTCCTAGACACATCTGCTGGTCGTGAATTATTCCACTTGCATATCAAGGTGCGCATGTAGGTGTGTTAAAAATTCTGGAGGCACTGGGTATTGATCCCAGTACCTCTCACATACTAAGCGAGCGCTCTACCATCTGAGCTACGCCCGCCCCCCCGAAGACTGATGGTGCTACATACAGCCATATAGACGACACAGACCCTTGCACTCCCATTATTCAGCAGACAAACACTACTCTCTATGTATCCGTTAGGGTGCTTTCAGGTTTCGTGCATTCTGTATCGAATCGTAGTTGGCCACAATGAAAGTGGCACGTATAACGTCGAAAATAGAATTCGGACACCGCTCTGAGTAAGACCAACGTGTTGTCCACCCTCTAGACTTCAATGAGGTTAAGCCGCGATACCTAAGACAGAACTGCACTCGGTGACACCTCGATAACAGCCGGTCCCCACACTTACATCTTGCTCTCCTTACGTCAGTATACATCATATCAGTCTGTGACGCTGGCTTTGCAACATCTTGCGTGCCTTTAGGTTCGCCGCGACCAACACTTACCATGCACTGACCACAAAAAATGGAGGCGCCGCGGCTTGAACCCTGGACCTTTCACATGCCAAGCGAACGCTCTACCAACTGAGCTACGCCCCATGCACGAGCAAACTGCGCTATTCCCCATTCTTTGCGACTCAGATGCGCACGGACACGATGGTTGGTTGGTTTGTAGCGGTGAAGGGAGCAGAGTACAAAGGCGCGGACCCGTTCATATACACAAAAGTTCCAAGTAGTTTCGATGCTCTGGTATTACAAATGCAAATTCCGTCTGTTTTTAACGTCTTAAATTGAAAGAGCCGTCACAAATTGCTCCGTTTTCACTCATTGTAGACAATTATACAGCACCTGAGGTAACAAACACATCTCGAGAACCATTGTGCACTACATTATTTATGCCAACTCAGTGCCTCGCTCTTTACTACTGTGTACCAATCTTGTCGTCCAACTGCAAAACACTGGGCCACAACGAGTTTCCGCGTCTCCATTGCACTGCGCATACTACGAAACGCTCCCCAAACTTGGCACTCACCCTCGCAGCCGACTTTTCCGACTTTCCACGACGCTCACGCTAGTGACAGCATTATTTATAGTTCGACGTCGCGCCAAAGCGAATGAGTACATTTCGCCTACGGCTTAGGCCGCCCTCCTAGTGTGGCTGCTCGGTGTCTGCAGGCAGCGAGGGTCTGCAAGCTTCCTGTGTTCGCACCTATGTCACCTTTGCTTGCTTGTCAGAGACAGACTATCGCAAAACATACAACTCACTCCATGAATTGATTGCTACGGCATCTGTTATCAGCAGTCACAACTAGCAACACCAGTAGCAGCTGACTGCACGCAAAGAATAGGAATGTGCAGTGGGATTTACGTGAACTCGGCGCAAGGCAGATCTTTCCGACATAGGCTTGAGAATCTTACGGGAACACTTGTACTGTTTCTAAATTAAGTGTAGGCGTGGGAGGAGGGTGCTTCCTGCGCACAAATAACAGCACGCTTGTTAATTGTGGATGCTAGTCATTCGCTTGTATCTTCCTAGACACATCTGCTGGTCGTGAATTATTCCACTTGCATATCAAGGTGCGCATGTAGGTGTGTTAAAAATTCTGGAGGCACTGGGTATTGATCCCAGTACCTCTCGCATACTAAGCGAGCGCTCTACCATCTGACCTACGCCCGCCCCCCCGAAGACTGATGGTGCTACATACAGCCATATAGACGACACAGACCCTTGCACTCCCATTATTCAGCAGACAAACACTACTCTCTATGTATCCGTTAGGGTGCTTTCAGGTTTCGTGCATTCTGTATCGAATCGTAGTTGGCCACAATGAAAGTGGCACGTATAACGTCGAAAATAGAATTCGGACACCGCTCTGAGTAAGACCAACGTGTTGTCCACCCTCTAGACTTCAATGAGGTTAAGCCGCGATACCTAAGACAGAACTGCACTCGGTGACACCTCGATAACAGCCGGTCCCCACACTTACATCTCGCTCTCCTTACGTCAGTATACATCATATCAGTCTGTGACGCTGGCTTTGCAACATCTTGCGTGCCTTTAGGTTCGCCGCGACCAACACTTACCATGCACTGACCACAAAAAATGGAGGCGCCGTGGCTTGAACCCTGGACCTTTCACATGCCAAGCGAACGCTCTACCAACTGAGCTACGCCCCATGCACGAGCAAACTGCGCTATTCCCCATTGTTTGCGACTCAGATGCGCACGGACACGATGGTTGGTTGGTTTGTAGCGGTGAAGGGAGCAGAGTACAAAGGCGCGGACCCGTTCATATACACAAAAGTTCCAAGTAGTTTCGATGCTCTGGTATTACAAATGCAAATTCCGTCTGTTTTTAACGTCTTAAATTGAAAGAGCCGTCACAAATTGCTCCGTTTTCACTCATTGTAGACAATTATACAGCACCTGAGGTAACAAACACATCTCGAGAACCATTGTGCACTACATTATTTATGCCAACTCAGTGCCTCGCTCTTTACTACTGTGTACCAATCTTGTCGTCCAACTGCAAAACACTGGGCCACAACAAGTTTCCGCGTCTCCATTGCACTGCGCATACTACGAAACGCTCCCCAAACTTGGCACTCACCCTCGCAGCCGACTTTTCCGACTTTCCACGACGCTCACGCAACGCTCACGCTAGTGACAGCATTATTTATAGTTCGACGTCGCGCCAAAGCGAATGAGTACATTTCGCCTACGGCTTAGGCCGCCCTCCTAGTGTGGCTGCTCGGTGTCTGCAGGCAGCGAGGGTCTGCAAGCTTCCTGTGTTCGCACCTATGTCACCTTTGCTTGCTTGTCAGAGACAGACTATCGCAAAACATACAACTCACTCCATGAATTGATTGCTACGGCATCTGTTATCAGCAGTCACAACTAGCAACACCAGTAGCAGCTGACTGCACGCAAAGAATAGGAATGTGCAGTGGGATTTACGTGAACTCGGCGCAAGGCAGATCTTTCCGACATAGGCTTGAGAATCTTACGGGAACACTTGTACTGTTTCTAAATTAAGTGTAGGCGTGGGAGGAGGGTGCTTCCTGCGCACAAATAACAGCACGCTTGTTAATTGTGGATGCTAATCATTCGCTTGTATCTTCCTAGACACATCTGCTGGTCGTGAATTATTCCACTTGCATATCAAGGTGCGCATGTAGGTGTGTTAAAAATTCTGGAGGCACTGGGTATTGATCCCAGTACCTCTCGCATACTAAGCGAGCGCTCTACCATCTGAGCTATGCCCGCCCCCCCGAAGACTGATGGTGCTACATACAGCCATATAGACGACACAGACCCTTGCACTCCCATTATTCAGCAGACAAACACTACTCTCTATGTATCCGTTAGGGTGCTTTCAGGTTTCGTGCATTCTGTATCGAATCGTAGTTGGCCACAATGAAAGTGGCACGTATAACGTCGAAAATAGAATTCGGACACCGCTCTGAGTAAGACCAACGTGTTGTCCACCCTCTAGACTTCAATGAGGTTAAGCCGCGATACCTAAGACAGAACTGCACTCGGTGACACCTCGATAACAGCCGGTCCCCACACTTACATCTTGCTCTCCTTACGTCAGTATACATCATATCAGTCTGTGACGCTGGCTTTGCAACATCTTGCGTGCCTTTAGGTTCGCCGCGACCAACACTTACCACGCACTGACCACAAAAAATGGAGGCGCCGCGGCTTGAACCCTGGACCTTTCACATGCCAAGCGAACGCTCTACCAACTGAGCTACGCCCCATGCACGAGCAAACTGCGCTATTCCCCATTCTTTGCGACTCAGATGCGCACGGACACGATGGTTGGTTGGTTTGTAGCGGTGAAGGGAGCAGAGTACAAAGGCGCGGACCCGTTCATATACACAAAAGTTCCAAGTAGTTTCGATGCTCTGGTATTACAAATGCAAATTCCGTCTGTTTTTAACGTCTTAAATTGAAAGAGCCGTCACAAATTGCTCCGTTTTCACTCATTGTAGACAATTATACAGCACCTGAGGTAACAAACACATCTCGAGAACCATTGTGCACTACATTATTTATGCCAACTCAGTGCCTCGCTCTTTACTACTGCGTACCAATCTTGTCGTCCAACTGCAAAACACTGGGCCACAACAAGTTTCCGCGTCTCCATTGCACTGCGCATACTACGAAACGCTCCCCAAACTTGGCACTCACCCTCGCAGCCGACTTTTCCGACTTTCCACGACGCTCACGCTAGTGACAGCATTATTTATA
Source organism: Schistocerca gregaria (assembly GCF_023897955.1). Classification (NCBI taxonomy): domain Eukaryota; kingdom Metazoa; phylum Arthropoda; class Insecta; order Orthoptera; family Acrididae; genus Schistocerca; species Schistocerca gregaria. Next base: position 1,853,477 of record NW_026061726.1, read on the forward strand.
GTTCGACGTCGCGCCAAAGCGAATGAGTACATTTCGCCTACGGCTTAGGCCGCCCTCCTAATGAGGCTGCTCGGTGTCTGCAGGCAGCGAGGGTCTGCAAGCTTCCTGTGTTCGCACCTATGTCACCTTTGCTTGCTTGTCAGAGACAGACTATCGCAAAACATACAACTCACTCCATGAATTGATTGCTACGGCATCTGTTATCAGCAGTCACAACTAGCAACACCAGTAGCAGCTGACTGCACGCAAAGAATAGGAATGTGCAGTGGGATTTACGTGAACTCGGCGCAAGGCAGATCTTTCCGACATAGGCTTGAGAATCTTACGGGAACACTTGTACTGTTTCTAAATTAAGTGTAGGCGTGGGAGGAGGGTGCTTCCTGCGCACAAATAACAGCACGCTTGTTAATTGTGGATGCTAATCATTCGCTTGTATCTTCCTAGACACATCTGCTGGTCGTGAATTATTCCACTTGCATATCAAGGTGCGCATGTAGGTGTGTTAAAAATTCTGGAGGCACTGGGTATTGATCCCAGTACCTCTCGCATACTAAGCGAGCGCTCTACCATCTGACCTACGCCCGCCCCCCCGAAGACTGATGGTGCTACATACAGCCATATAGACGACACAGACCCTTGCACTCCCATTATTCAGCAGACAAACACTACTCTCTATGTATCCGTTAGGGTGCTTTCAGGTTTCGTGCATTCTGTATCGAATCGTAGTTGGCCACAATGAAAGTGGCACGTATAACGTCGAAAATAGAATTCGGACACCGCTCTGAGTAAGACCAACGTGTTGTCCACCCTCTAGACTTCAATGAGGTTAAGCCGCGATACCTAAGACAGAACTGCACTCGGTGACACCTCGATAACAGCCGGTCCCCACACTTACATCTTGCTCTCCTTACGTCAGTATACATCATATCAGTCTGTGACGCTGGCTTTGCAACATCTTGCGTGCCTTTAGGTTCGCCGCGACCAACACTTACCATGCACTGACCACAAAAAATGGAGGCGCCGTGGCTTGAACCCTGGACCTTTCACATGCCAAGCGAACGCTCTACCAACTGAGCTACGCCCCATGCACGAGCAAACTGCGCTATTCCCCATTGTTTGCGACTCAGATGCGCACGGACACGATGGTTGGTTGGTTTGTAGCGGTGAAGGGAGCAGAGTACAAAGGCGCGGACCCGTTCATATACACAAAAGTTCCAAGTAGTTTCGATGCTCTGGTATTACAAATGCAAATTCCGTCTGTTTTTAACGTCTTAAATTGAAAGAGCCGTCACAAATTGCTCCGTTTTCACTCATTGTAGACAATTATACAGCACCTGAGGTAACAAACACATCTCGAGAACCATTGTGCACTACATTATTTATGCCAACTCAGTGCCTCGCTCTTTACTACTGTGTACCAATCTTGTCGTCCAACTGCAAAACACTGGGCCACAACAAGTTTCCGCGTCTCCATTGCACTGCGCATACTACGAAACGCTCCCCAAACTTGGCACTCACCCTCGCAGCCGACTTTTCCGACTTTCCACGACGCTCACGCTAGTGACAGCATTATTTATAGTTCGACGTCGCGCCAAAGCGAATGAGTACATTTCGCCTACGGCTTAGGCCGCCCTCCTAGTGTGGCTGCTCGGTGTCTGCAGGCAGCGAGGGTCTGCAAGCTTCCTGTGTTCGCACCTATGTCACCTTTGCTTGCTTGTCAGAGACAGACTATCGCAAAACATACAACTCACTCCATGAATTGATTGCTACGGCATCTGTTATCAGCAGTCACAACTAGCAACACCAGTAGCAGCTGACTGCACGCAAAGAATAGGAATGTGCAGTGGGATTTACGTGAACTCGGCGCAAGGCAGATCTTTCCGACATAGGCTTGAGAATCTTACGGGAACACTTGTACTGTTTCTAAATTAAGTGTAGGCGTGGGAGGAGGGTGCTTCCTGCGCACAAATAACAGCACGCTTGTCAATTGTGGATGCTAATCATTCGCTTGTATCTTCCTAGACACATCTGCTGGTCGTGAATTATTCCACTTGCATATCAAGGTGCGCATGTAGGTGTGTTAAAAATTCTGGAGGCACTGGGTATTGATCCCAGTACCTCTCGCATACTAAGCGAGCGCTCTACCATCTGAGCTATGCCCGCCCCCCCGAAGACTGATGGTGCTACATACAGCCATATAGACGACACAGACCCTTGCACTCCCATTATTCAGCAGACAAACACTACTCTCTATGTATCCGTTAGGGTGCTTTCAGGTTTCGTGCATTCTGTATCGAATCGTAGTTGGCCACAATGAAAGTGGCACGTATAACGTCGAAAATAGAATTCGGACACCGCTCTGAGTAAGACCAACGTGTTGTCCACCCTCTAGACTTCAATGAGGTTAAGCCGCGATACCTAAGACAGAACTGCACTCGGTGACACCTCGATAACAGCCGGTCCCCACACTTACATCTTGCTCTCCTTACGTCAGTATACATCATATCAGTCTGTGACGCTGGCTTTGCAACATCTTGCGTGCCTTTAGGTTCGCCGCGACCAACACTTACCATGCACTGACCACAAAAAATGGAGGCGCCGCGGCTTGAACCCTGGACCTTTCACATGCCAAGCGAACGCTCTACCAACTGAGCTACGCCCCATGCACGAGCAAACTGCGCTATTCCCCATTCTTTGCGACTCAGATGCGCACGGACACGATGGTTGGTTGGTTTGTAGCGGTGAAGGGAGCAGAGTACAAAGGCGCGGACCCGTTCATATACACAAAAGTTCCAAGTAGTTTCGATGCTCTGGTATTACAAATGCAAATTCCGTCTGTTTTTAACGTCTTAAATTGAAAGAGCCGTCACAAATTGCTCCGTTTTCACTCATTGTAGACAATTATACAGCACCTGAGGTAACAAACACATCTCGAGAACCATTGTGCACTACATTATTTATGCCAACTCAGTGCCTCGCTCTTTACTACTGCGTACCAATCTTGTCGTCCAACTGCAAAACACTGGGCCACAACAAGTTTCCGCGTCTCCATTGCACTGCGCATACTACGAAACGCTCCCCAAACTTGGCACTCACCCTCGCAGCCGACTTTTCCGACTTTCCACGACGCTCACGCTAGTGACAGCATTATTTATAGTTCGACGTCGCGCCAAAGCGAATGAGTACATTTCGCCTACGGCTTAGGCCGCCCTCCTAATGAGGCTGCTCGGTGTCTGCAGGCAGCGAGGGTCTGCAAGCTTCCTGTGTTCGCACCTATGTCACCTTTGCTTGCTTGTCAGAGACAGACTATCGCAAAACATACAACTCACTCCATGAATTGATTGCTACGGCATCTGTTATCAGCAGTCACAACTAGCAACACCAGTAGCAGCTGACTGCACGCAAAGAATAGGAATGTGCAGTGGGATTTACGTGAACTCGGCGCAAGGCAGATCTTTCCGACATAGGCTTGAGAATCTTACGGGAACACTTGTACTGTTTCTAAATTAAGTGTAGGCGTGGGAGGAGGGTGCTTCCTGCGCACAAATAACAGCACGCTTGTTAATTGTGGATGCTAATCATTCGCTTGTATCTTCCTAGACACATCTGCTGGTCGTGAATTATTCCACTTGCATATCAAGGTGCGCATGTAGGTGTGTTAAAAATTCTGGAGGCACTGGGTATTGATCCCAGTACCTCTCGCATACTAAGCGAGCGCTCTACCATCTGACCTACGCCCGCCCCCCCGAAGACTGATGGTGCTACATACAGCCATATAGACGACACAGACCCTTGCACTCCCATTATTCAGCAGACAAACACTACTCTCTATGTATCCGTTAGGGTGCTTTCAGGTTTCGTGCATTCTGTATCGAATCGTAGTTGGCCACAATGAAAGTGGCACGTATAACGTCGAAAATAGAATTCGGACACCGCTCTGAGTAAGACCAACGTGTTGTCCACCCTCTAGACTTCAATGAGGTTAAGCCGCGATACCTAAGACAGAACTGCACTCGGTGACACCTCGATAACAGCCGGTCCCCACACTTACATCTTGCTCTCCTTACGTCAGTATACATCATATCAGTCTGTGACGCTGGCTTTGCAACATCTTGCGTGCCTTTAGGTTCGCCGCGACCAACACTTACCATGCACTGACCACAAAAAATGGAGGCGCCGTGGCTTGAACCCTGGACCTTTCACATGCCAAGCGAACGCTCTACCAACTGAGCTACGCCCCATGCACGAGCAAACTGCGCTATTCCCCATTGTTTGCGACTCAGATGCGCACGGACACGATGGTTGGTTGGTTTGTAGCGGTGAAGGGAGCAGAGTACAAAGGCGCGGACCCGTTCATATACACAAAAGTTCCAAGTAGTTTCGATGCTCTGGTATTACAAATGCAAATTCCGTCTGTTTTTAACGTCTTAAATTGAAAGAGCCGTCACAAATTGCTCCGTTTTCACTCATTGTAGACAATTATACAGCACCTGAGGTAACAAACACATCTCGAGAACCATTGTGCACTACATTATTTATGCCAACTCAGTGCCTCGCTCTTTACTACTGTGTACCAATCTTGTCGTCCAACTGCAAAACACTGGGCCACAACAAGTTTCCGCGTCTCCATTGCACTGCGCATACTACGAAACGCTCCCCAAACTTGGCACTCACCCTCGCAGCCGACTTTTCCGACTTTCCACGACGCTCACGCAACGCTCACGCTAGTGACAGCATTATTTATAGTTCGACGTCGCGCCAAAGCGAATGAGTACATTTCGCCTACGGCTTAGGCCGCCCTCCTAGTGTGGCTGCTCGGTGTCTGCAGGCAGCGAGGGTCTGCAAGCTTCCTGTGTTCGCACCTATGTCACCTTTGCTTGCTTGTCAGAGACAGACTATCGCAAAACATACAACTCACTCCATGAATTGATTGCTACGGCATCTGTTATCAGCAGTCACAACTAGCAACACCAGTAGCAGCTGACTGCACGCAAAGAATAGGAATGTGCAGTGGGATTTACGTGAACTCGGCGCAAGGCAGATCTTTCCGACATAGGCTTGAGAATCTTACGGGAACACTTGTACTGTTTCTAAATTAAGTGTAGGCGTGGGAGGAGGGTGCTTCCTGCGCACAAATAACAGCACGCTTGTCAATTGTGGATGCTAATCATTCGCTTGTATCTTCCTAGACACATCTGCTGGTCGTGAATTATTCCACTTGCATATCAAGGTGCGCATGTAGGTGTGTTAAAAATTCTGGAGGCACTGGGTATTGATCCCAGTACCTCTCGCATACTAAGCGAGCGCTCTACCATCTGAGCTATGCCCGCCCCCCCGAAGACTGATGGTGCTACATACAGCCATATAGACGACACAGACCCTTGCACTCCCATTATTCAGCAGACAAACACTACTCTCTATGTATCCGTTAGGGTGCTTTCAGGTTTCGTGCATTCTGTATCGAATCGTAGTTGGCCACAATGAAAGTGGCACGTATAACGTCGAAAATAGAATTCGGACACCGCTCTGAGTAAGACCAACGTGTTGTCCACCCTCTAGACTTCAATGAGGTTAAGCCGTGATACCTAAGACAGAACTGCACTCGGTGACACCTCGATAACAGCCGGTCCCCACACTTACATCTTGCTCTCCTTACGTCAGTATACATCATATCAGTCTGTGACGCTGGCTTTGCAACATCTTGCGTGCCTTTAGGTTCGCCGCGACCAACACTTACCATGCACTGACCACAAAAAATGGAGGCGCCGCGGCTTGAACCCTGGACCTTTCACATGCCAAGCGAACGCTCTACCAACTGAGCTACGCCCCATGCACGAGCAAACTGCGCTATTCCCCATTCTTTGCGACTCAGATGCGCACGGACACGATGGTTGGTTGGTTTGTAGCGGTGAAGGGAGCAGAGTACAAAGGCGCGGACCCGTTCATATACACAAAAGTTCCAAGTAGTTTCGATGCTCTGGTATTACTAATGCAAATTCCGTCTGTTTTTAACGTCTTAAATTGAAAGAGCCGTCACAAATTGCTCCGTTTTCACTCATTGTAGACAATTATACAGCACCTGAGGTAACAAACACATCTCGAGAACCATTGTGCACTACATTATTTATGCCAACTCAGTGCCTCGCTCTTTACTACTGTGTACCAATCTTGTCGTCCAACTGCAAAACACTGGGCCACAACAAGTTTCCGCGTCTCCATTGCACTGCGCATACTACGAAACGCTCCCCAAACTTGGCACTCACCCTCGCAGCCGACTTTTCCGACTTTCCACGACGCTCACGCTAGTGACAGCATTATTTATAGTTCGACGTCGCGCCAAAGCGAATGAGTACATTTAGCCTACGGCTTAGGCCGCCCTCCTAGTGTGGCTGCTCGGTGTCTGCAGGCAGCGAGGGTCTGCAAGCTTCCTGTGTTCGCACCTATGTCACCTTTGCTTGCTTGTCAGAGACAGACTATCGCAAAACATACAACTCACTCCATGAATTGATTGCTACGGCATCTGTTATCAGCAGTCACAACTAGCAACACCAGTAGCAGCTGACTGCACGCAAAGAATAGGAATGTGCAGTGGGATTTACGTGAACTCGGCGCAAGGCAGATCTTTCCGACATAGGCTTGAGAATCTTACGGGAACACTTGTACTGTTTCTAAATTAAGTGTAGGCGTGGGAGGAGGGTGCTTCCTGCGCACAAATAACAGCACGCTTGTCAATTGTGGATGCTAATCATTCGCTTGTATCTTCCTAGACACATCTGCTGGTCGTGAATTATTCCACTTGCATATCAAGGTGCGCATGTAGGTGTGTTAAAAATTCTGGAGGCACTGGGTATTGATCCCAGTACCTCTCGCATACTAAGCGAGCGCTCTACCATCTGAGCTATGCCCGCCCCCCCGAAGACTGATGGTGCTACATACAGCCATATAGACGACACAGACCCTTGCACTCCCATTATTCAGCAGACAAACACTACTCTCTATGTATCCGTTAGGGTGCTTTCAGGTTTCGTGCATTCTGTATCGAATCGTAGTTGGCCACAATGAAAGTGGCACGTATAACGTCGAAAATAGAATTCGGACACCGCTCTGAGTAAGACCAACGTGTTGTCCACCCTCTAGACTTCAATGAGGTTAAGCCGCGATACCTAAGACAGAACTGCACTCGGTGACACCTCGATAACAGCCGGTCCCCACACTTACATCTTGCTCTCCTTACGTCAGTATACATCATATCAGTCTGTGACGCTGGCTTTGCAACATCTTGCGTGCCTTTAGGTTCGCCGCGACCAACACTTACCATGCACTGACCACAAAAAATGGAGGCGCCGCGGCTTGAACCCTGGACCTTTCACATGCCAAGCGAACGCTCTACCAACTGAGCTACGCCCCATGCACGAGCAAACTGCGCTATTCCCCATTCTTTGCGACTCAGATGCGCACGGACACGATGGTTGGTTGGTTTGTAGCGGTGAAGGGAGCAGAGTACAAAGGCGCGGACCCGTTCATATACACAAAAGTTCCAAGTAGTTTCGATGCTCTGGTATTACTAATGCAAATTCCGTCTGTTTTTAACGTCTTAAATTGAAAGAGCCGTCACAAATTGCTCCGTTTTAACTCATTGTAGACAATTATACAGCACCTGAGGTAACAAACACATCTCGAGAACCATTGTGCACTACATTATTTATGCCAACTCAGTGCCTCGCTCTTTACTACTGTGTACCAATCTTGTCGTCCAACTGCAAAACACTGGGCCACAACAAGTTTCCGCGTCTCCATTGCACTGCGCATACTACGAAACGCTCCCCAAACTTGGCACTCACCCTCGCAGCCGACTTTTCCGACTTTCCACGACGCTCACGCAACGCTCACGCTAGTGACAGCATTATTTATAGTTCGACGTCGCGCCAAAGCGAATGAGTACATTTCGCCTACGGCTTAGGCCGCCCTCCTAGTGTGGCTGCTCGGTGTCTGCAGGCAGCGAGGGTCTGCAAGCTTCCTGTGTTCGCACCTATGTCACCTTTGCTTGCTTGTCAGAGACAGACTATCGCAAAACATACAACTCACTCCATGAATTGATTGCTACGGCATCTGTTATCAGCAGTCACAACTAGCAACACCAGTAGCAGCTGACTGCACGCAAAGAATAGGAATGTGCAGTGGGATTTACGTGAACTCGGCGCAAGGCAGATCTTTCCGACATAGGCTTGAGAATCTTACGGGAACACTTGTACTGTTTCTAAATTAAGTGTAGGCGTGGGAGGAGGGTGCTTCCTGCGCACAAATAACAGCACGCTTGTCAATTGTGGATGCTAATCATTCGCTTGTATCTTCCTAGACACATCTGCTGGTCGTGAATTATTCCACTTGCATATCAAGGTGCGCATGTAGGTGTGTTAAAAATTCTGGAGGCACTGGGTATTGATCCCAGTACCTCTCGCATACTAAGCGAGCGCTCTACCATCTGAGCTATGCCCGCCCCCCCGAAGACTGATGGTGCTACATACAGCCATATAGACGACACAGACCCTTGCACTCCCATTATTCAGCAGACAAACACTACTCTCTATGTATCCGTTAGGGTGCTTTCAGGTTTCGTGCATTCTGTATCGAATCGTAGTTGGCCACAATGAAAGTGGCACGTATAACGTCGAAAATAGAATTCGGACACCGCTCTGAGTAAGACCAACGTGTTGTCCACCCTCTAGACTTCAATGAGGTTAAGCCGCGATACCTAAGACAGAACTGCACTCGGTGACACCTCGATAACAGCCGGTCCCCACACTTACATCTTGCTCTCCTTACGTCAGTATACATCATATCAGTCTGTGACGCTGGCTTTGCAACATCTTGCGTGCCTTTAGGTTCGCCGCGACCAACACTTACCATGCACTGACCACAAAAAATGGAGGCGCCGCGGCTTGAACCCTGGACCTTTCACATGCCAAGCGAACGCTCTACCAACTGAGCTACGCCCCATGCACGAGCAAACTGCGCTATTCCCCATTCTTTGCGACTCAGATGCGCACGGACACGATGGTTGGTTGGTTTGTAGCGGTGAAGGGAGCAGAGTACAAAGGCGCGGACCCGTTCATATACACAAAAGTTCCAAGTAGTTTCGATGCTCTGGTATTACAAATGCAAATTCCGTCTGTTTTTAACGTCTTAAATTGAAAGAGCCGTCACAAATTGCTCCGTTTTCACTCATTGTAGACAATTATACAGCACCTGAGGTAACAAACACATCTCGAGAACCATTGTGCACTACATTATTTATGCCAACTCAGTGCCTCGCTCTTTACTACTGTGTACCAATCTTGTCGTCCAACTGCAAAACACTGGGCCACAACAAGTTTCCGCGTCTCCATTGCACTGCGCATACTACGAAACGCTCCCCAAACTTGGCACTCACCCTCGCAGCCGACTTTTCCGACTTTCCACGACGCTCACGCTAGTGACAGCATTATTTATAGTTCGACGTCGCGCCAAAGCGAATGAGTACATTTCGCCTACGGCTTAGGCCGCCCTCCTAATGTGGCTGCTCGGTGTCTGCAGGCAGCGAGGGTCTGCAAGCTTCCTGTGTTCGCACCTATGTCACCTTTGCTTGCTTGTCAGAGACAGACTATCGCAAAACATACAACTCACTCCATGAATTGATTGCTACGGCATCTGTTATCAGCAGTCACAACTAGCAACACCAGTAGCAGCTGACTGCACGCAAAGAATAGGAATGTGCAGTGGGATTTACGTGAACTCGGCGCAAGGCAGATCTTTCCGACATAGGCTTGAGAATCTTACGGGAACACTTGTACTGTTTCTAAATTAAGTGTAGGCGTGGGAGGAGGGTGCTTCCTGCGCACAAATAACAGCACGCTTGTTAATTGTGGATGCTAATCATTCGCTTGTATCTTCCTAGACACATCTGCTGGTCGTGAATTATTCCACTTGCATATCAAGGTGCGGATGTAGGTGTGTTAAAAATTCTGGAGGCACTGGGTATTGATCCCAGTACCTCTCGCATACTAAGCGAGCGCTCTACCATCTGAGCTACGCCCGCCCCCCCGAAGACTGATGGTGCTACATACAGCCATATAGACGACACAGACCCTTGCACTCCCATTATTCAGCAGACAAACACTACTCTCTATGTATCCGTTAGGGTGCTTTCAGGTTTCGTGCATTCTGTATCGAATCGTAGTTGGCCACAATGAAAGTGGCACGTATAACGTCAAAAATAGAATTCGGACACCGCTCTGAGTAAGACCAACGTGTTGTCCACCCTCTAGACTTCAATGAGGTTAAGCCGCGATACCTAAGACAGAACTGCACTCGGTGACACCTCGATAACAGCCGGTCCCCACACTTACATCTTGCTCTCCTTACGTCAGTATACATCATATCAGTCTGTGACGCTGGCTTTGCAACATCTTGCGTGCCTTTAGGTTCGCCGCGACCAACACTTACCATGCACTGACCACAAAAAATGGAGGCGCCGCGGCTTGAACCCTGGACCTTTCACATGCCAAGCGAACGCTCTACCAACTGAGCTACGCCCCATGCACGAGCAAACTGCGCTATTCCCCATTCTTTGCGACTCAGATGCGCACGGACACGATGGTTGGTTGGTTTGTAGCGGTGAAGGGAGCAGAGTACAAAGGCGCGGACCCGTTCATATACACAAAAGTTCCAAGTAGTTTCGATGCTCTGGTATTACTAATGCAAATTCCGTCTGTTTTTAACGTCTTAAATTGAAAGAGCCGTCACAAATTGCTCCGTTTTCACTCATTGTAGACAATTATACAGCACCTGAGGTAACAAACACATCTCGAGAACCATTGTGCACTACATTATTTATGCCAACTCAGTGCCTCGCTCTTTACTACTGTGTACCAATCTTGTCGTCCAACTGCAAAACACTGGGCCACAACAAGTTTCCGCGTCTCCATTGCACTGCGCATACTACGAAACGCTCCCCAAACTTGGCACTCACCCTCGCAGCCGACTTTTCCGACTTTCCACGACGCTCACGCAACGCTCACGCTAGTGACAGCATTATTTATAGTTCGACGTCGCGCCAAAGCGAATGAGTACATTTCGCCTACGGCTTAGGCCGCCCTCCTAGTGTGGCTGCTCGGTGTCTGCAGGCAGCGAGGGTCTGCAAGCTTCCTGTGTTCGCACCTATGTCACCTTTGCTTGCTTGTCAGAGACAGACTATCGCAAAACATACAACTCACTCCATGAATTGATTGCTACGGCATCTGTTATCAGCAGTCACAACTAGCAACACCAGTAGCAGCTGACTGCACGCAAAGAATAGGAATGTGCAGTGGGATTTACGTGAACTCGGCGCAAGGCAGATCTTTCCGACATAGGCTTGAGAATCTTACGGGAACACTTGTACTGTTTCTAAATTAAGTGTAGGCGTGGGAGGAGGGTGCTTCCTGCGCACAAATAACAGCACGCTTGTCAATTGTGGATGCTAATCATTCGCTTGTATCTTCCTAGACACATCTGCTGGTCGTGAATTATTCCACTTGCATATCAAGGTGCGCATGTAGGTGTGTTAAAAATTCTGGAGGCACTGGGTATTGATCCCAGTACCTCTCGCATACTAAGCGAGCGCTCTACCATCTGAGCTATGCCCGCCCCCCCGAAGACTGATGGTGCTACATACAGCCATATAGACGACACAGACCCTTGCACTCCCATTATTCAGCAGACAAACACTACTCTCTATGTATCCGTTAGGGTGCATTCAGGTTTCGTGCATTCTGTATCGAATCGTAGTTGGCCACAATGAAAGTGGCACGTATAACGTCGAAAATAGAATTCGGACACCGCTCTGAGTAAGACCAACGTGTTGTCCACCCTCTAGACTTCAATGAGGTTAAGCCGCGATACCTAAGACAGAACTGCACTCGGTGACACCTCGATAACAGCCGGTCCCCACACTTACATCTTGCTCTCCTTACGTCAGTATACATCATATCAGTCTGTGACGCTGGCTTTGCAACATCTTGCGTGCCTTTAGGTTCGCCGCGACCAACACTTACCATGCACTGACCACAAAAAATGGAGGCGCCGCGGCTTGAACCCTGGACCTTTCACATGCCAAGCGAACGCTCTACCAACTGAGCTACGCCCCATGCACGAGCAAACTGCGCTATTCCCCATTCTTTGCGACTCAGATGCGCACGGACACGATGGTTGGTTGGTTTGTAGCGGTGAAGGGAGCAGAGTACAAAGGCGCGGACCCGTTCATATACACAAAAGTTCCAAGTAGTTTCGATGCTCTGGTATTACAAATGCAAATTCCGTCTGTTTTTAACGTCTTAAATTGAAAGAGCCGTCACAAATTGCTCCGTTTTCACTCATTGTAGACAATTATACAGCACCTGAGGTAACAAACACATCTCGAGAACCATTGTGCACTACATTATTTATGCCAACTCAGTGCCTCGCTCTTTACTACTGTGTACCAATCTTGTCGTCCAACTGCAAAACACTGGGCCACAACAAGTTTCCGCGTCTCCATTGCACTGCGCATACTACGAAACGCTCCCCAAACTTGGCACTCACCCTCGCAGCCGACTTTTCCGACTTTCCACGACGCTCACGCTAGTGACAGCATTATTTATAGTTCGACGTCGCGCCAAAGCGAATGAGTACATTTCGCCTACGGCTTAGGCCGCCCTCCTAATGTGGCTGCTCGGTGTCTGCAGGCAGCGAGGGTCTGCAAGCTTCCTGTGTTCGCACCTATGTCACCTTTGCTTGCTTGTCAGAGACAGACTATCGCAAAACATACAACTCACTCCATGAATTGATTGCTACGGCATCTGTTATCAGCAGTCACAACTAGCAACACCAGTAGCAGCTGACTGCACGCAAAGAATAGGAATGTGCAGTGGGATTTACGTGAACTCGGCGCAAGGCAGATCTTTCCGACATAGGCTTGAGAATCTTACGGGAACACTTGTACTGTTTCTAAATTAAGTGTAGGCGTGGGAGGAGGGTGCTTCCTGCGCACAAATAACAGCACGCTTGTTAATTGTGGATGCTAATCATTCGCTTGTATCTTCCTAGACACATCTGCTGGTCGTGAATTATTCCACTTGCATATCAAGGTGCGGATGTAGGTGTGTTAAAAATTCTGGAGGCACTGGTTATTTATCCCAGTACCTCTCGCATACTAAGCGAGCGCTCTACCATCTGAGCTACGCCCGCCCCCCCGAAGACTGATGGTGCTACATACAGCCATATAGACGACACAGACCCTTGCACTCCCATTATTCAGCAGACAAACACTACTCTCTATGTATCCGTTAGGGTGCTTTCAGGTTTCGTGCATTCTGTATCGAATCGTAGTTGGCCACAATGAAAGTGGCACGTATAACGTCAAAAATAGAATTCGGACACCGCTCTGAGTAAGACCAACGTGTTGTCCACCCTCTAGACTTCAATGAGGTTAAGCCGCGATACCTAAGACAGAACTGCACTCGGTGACACCTCGATAACAGCCGGTCCCCACACTTACATCTTGCTCTCCTTACGTCAGTATACATCATATCAGTCTGTGACGCTGGCTTTGCAACATCTTGCGTGCCTTTAGGTTCGCCGCGACCAACACTTACCATGCACTGACCACAAAAAATGGAGGCGCCGCGGCTTGAACCCTGGACCTTTCACATGCCAAGCGAACGCTCTACCAACTGAGCTACGCCCCATGCACGAGCAAACTGCGCTATTCCCCATTCTTTACGACTCAGATGCGCACGGACACGATGGTTGGTTGGTTTGTAGCGGTGAAGGGAGCAGAGTACAAAGGCGCGGACCCGTTCATATACACAAAAGTTCCAAGTAGTTTCGATGCTCTGGTATTACTAATGCAAATTCCGTCTGTTTTTAACGTCTTAAATTGAAAGAGCCGTCACAAATTGCTCCGTTTTCACTCATTGTAGACAATTATACAGCACCTGAGGTAACAAACACATCTCGAGAACCATTGTGCACTACATTATTTATGCCAACTCAGTGCCTCGCTCTTTACTACTGTGTACCAATCTTGTCGTCCAACTGCAAAACACTGGGCCACAACAAGTTTCCACATCTCCATTGCACTGCGCATACTACGAAACGCTCCCCAAACTTGGCACTCACCCTCGCAGCCGACTTTTCCGACTTTCCACGACGCTCACGCTAGTGACAGCATTATTTATAGTTCGACGTCGCGCCAAAGCGAATGAGTACATTTCGCCTACGGCTTAGGCCGCCCTCCTAATGTGGCTGCTCGGTGTCTGCAGGCAGCGAGGGTCTGCAAGCTTCCTGTGTTCGCACCTATGTCACCTTTGCTTGCTTGTCAGAGACAGACTATCGCAAAACATACAACTCACTCCATGAATTGATTGCTACGGCATCTGTTATCAGCAGTCACAACTAGCAACACCAGTAGCAGCTGACTGCACGCAAAGAATAGGAATGTGCAGTGGGATTTACGTGAACTCGGCGCAAGGCAGATCTTTCCGACATAGGCTTGAGAATCTTACGGGAACACTTGTACTGTTTCTAAATTAAGTGTAGGCGTGGGAGGAGGGTGCTTCCTGCGCACAAATAACAGCACGCTTGTTAATTGTGGATGCTAATCATTCGCTTGTATCTTCCTAGACACATCTGCTGGTCGTGAATTATTCCACTTGCATATCAAGGTGCGGATGTAGGTGTGTTAAAAATTCTGGAGGCACTGGGTATTGATCCCAGTACCTCTCGCATACTAAGCGAGCGCTCTACCATCTGAGCTACGCCCGCCCCCCCGAAGACTAATGGTGCTACATACAGCCATATAGACGACACAGACCCTTGCACTCCCATTATTCAGCAGACAAACACTACTCTCTATGTATCCGTTAGGGTGCTTTCAGGTTTCGTGCATTCTGTATCGAATCGTAGTTGGCCACAATGAAAGTGGCACGTATAACGTCAAAAATAGAATTCGGACACCGCTCTGAGTAAGACCAACGTGTTGTCCACCCTCTAGACTTCAATGAGGTTAAGCCGCGATACCTAAGACAGAACTGCACTCGGTGACACCTCGATAACAGCCGGTCCCCACACTTACATCTTGCTCTCCTTACGTCAGTATACATCATATCAGTCTGTGACGCTGGCTTTGCAACATCTTGCGTGCCTTTAGGTTCGCCGCGACCAACACTTACCATGCACTGACCACAAAAAATGGAGGCGCCGCCGCTTGAACCCTGGACCTTTCACATGCCAAGCGAACGCTCTACCAACTGAGCTACGCCCCATGCACGAGCAAACTGCGCTATTCCCCATTCTTTGCGACTCAGATGCGCACGGACACGATGGTTGGTTGGTTTGTAGCGGTGAAGGGAGCAGAGTACAAAGGCGCGGACCCGTTCATATACACAAAAGTTCCAAGTAGTTTCGATGCTCTGGTATTACTAATGCAAATTCCGTCTGTTTTTAACGTCTTAAATTGAAAGAGCCGTCACAAATTGCTCCGTTTTCACTCATTGTAGACAATTATACAGCACCTGAGGTAACAAACACATCTCGAGAACCATTGTGCACTACATTATTTATGCCAACTCAGTGCCTCGCTCTTTACTACTGTGTACCAATCTTGTCGTCCAACTGCAAAACACTGGGCCACAACAAGTTTCCGCGTCTCCATTGCACTGCGCATACTACGAAACGCTCCCCAAACTTGGCACTCACCCTCGCAGCCGACTTTTCCGACTTTCCACGACGCTCACGCAACGCTCACGCTAGTGACAGCATTATTTATAGTTCGACGTCGCGCCAAAGCGAATGAGTACATTTCGCCTACGGCTTAGGCCGCCCTCCTAGTGTGGCTGCTCGGTGTCTGCAGGCAGCGAGGGTCTGCAAGCTTCCTGTGTTCGCACCTATGTCACCTTTGCTTGCTTGTCAGAGACAGACTATCGCAAAACATACAACTCACTCCATGAATTGATTGCTACGGCATCTGTTATCAGCAGTCACAACTAGCAACACCAGTAGCAGCTGACTGCACGCAAAGAATAGGAATGTGCAGTGGGATTTACGTGAACTCGGCGCAAGGCAGATCTTTCCGACATAGGCTTGAGAATCTTACGGGAACACTTGTACTGTTTCTAAATTAAGTGTAGGCGTGGGAGGAGGGTGCTTCCTGCGCACAAATAACAGCACGCTTGTCAATTGTGGATGCTAATCATTCGCTTGTATCTTCCTAGACACATCTGCTGGTCGTGAATTATTCCACTTGCATATCAAGGTGCGCATGTAGGTGTGTTAAAAATTCTGGAGGCACTGGGTATTGATCCCAGTACCTCTCGCATACTAAGCGAGCGCTCTACCATCTGAGCTATGCCCGCCCCCCCGAAGACTGATGGTGCTACATACAGCCATATAGACGACACAGACCCTTGCACTCCCATTATTCAGCAGACAAACACTACTCTCTATGTATCCGTTAGGGTGCATTCAGGTTTCGTGCATTCTGTATCGAATCGTAGTTGGCCACAATGAAAGTGGCACGTATAACGTCGAAAATAGAATTCGGACACCGCTCTGAGTAAGACCAACGTGTTGTCCACCCTCTAGACTTCAATGAGGTTAAGCCGCGATACCTAAGACAGAACTGCACTCGGTGACACCTCGATAACAGCCGGTCCCCACACTTACATCTTGCTCTCCTTACGTCAGTATACATCATATCAGTCTGTGACGCTGGCTTTGCAACATCTTGCGTGCCTTTAGGTTCGCCGCGACCAACACTTACCATGCACTGACCACAAAAAATGGAGGCGCCGCGGCTTGAACCCTGGACCTTTCACATGCCAAGCGAACGCTCTACCAACTGAGCTACGCCCCATGCACGAGCAAACTGCGCTATTCCCCATTCTTTGCGACTCAGATGCGCACGGACACGATGGTTGGTTGGTTTGTAGCGGTGAAGGGAGCAGAGTACAAAGGCGCGGACCCGTTCATATACACAAAAGTTCCAAGTAGTTTCGATGCTCTGGTATTACAAATGCAAATTCCGTCTGTTTTTAACGTCTTAAATTGAAAGAGCCGTCACAAATTGCTCCGTTTTCACTCATTGTAGACAATTATACAGCACCTGAGGTAACAAACACATCTCGAGAACCATTGTGCACTACATTATTTATGCCAACTCAGTGCCTCGCTCTTTACTACTGTGTACCAATCTTGTCGTCCAACTGCAAAACACTGGGCCACAACAAGTTTCCGCGTCTCCATTGCACTGCGCATACTACGAAACGCTCCCCAAACTTGGCACTCACCCTCGCAGCCGACTTTTCCGACTTTCCACGACGCTCACGCTAGTGACAGCATTATTTATAGTTCGACGTCGCGCCAAAGCGAATGAGTACATTTCGCCTACGGCTTAGGCCGCCCTCCTAATGTGGCTGCTCGGTGTCTGCAGGCAGCGAGGGTCTGCAAGCTTCCTGTGTTCGCACCTATGTCACCTTTGCTTGCTTGTCAGAGACAGACTATCGCAAAACATACAACTCACTCCATGAATTGATTGCTACGGCATCTGTTATCAGCAGTCACAACTAGCAACACCAGTAGCAGCTGACTGCACGCAAAGAATAGGAATGTGCAGTGGGATTTACGTGAACTCGGCGCAAGGCAGATCTTTCCGACATAGGCTTGAGAATCTTACGGGAACACTTGTACTGTTTCTAAATTAAGTGTAGGCGTGGGAGGAGGGTGCTTCCTGCGCACAAATAACAGCACGCTTGTTAATTGTGGATGCTAATCATTCGCTTGTATCTTCCTAGACACATCTGCTGGTCGTGAATTATTCCACTTGCATATCAAGGTGCGGATGTAGGTGTGTTAAAAATTCTGGAGGCACTGGGTATTGATCCCAGTACCTCTCGCATACTAAGCGAGCGCTCTACCATCTGAGCTACGCCCGCCCCCCCGAAGACTGATGGTGCTACATACAGCCATATAGACGACACAGACCCTTGCACTCCCATTATTCAGCAGACAAACACTACTCTCTATGTATCCGTTAGGGTGCTTTCAGGTTTCGTGCATTCTGTATCGAATCGTAGTTGGCCACAATGAAAGTGGCACGTATAACGTCAAAAATAGAATTCGGACACCGCTCTGAGTAAGACCAACGTGTTGTCCACCCTCTAGACTTCAATGAGGTTAAGCCGCGATACCTAAGACAGAACTGCACTCGGTGACACCTCGATAACAGCCGGTCCCCACACTTACATCTTGCTCTCCTTACGTCAGTATACATCATATCAGTCTGTGACGCTGGCTTTGCAACATCTTGCGTGCCTTTAGGTTCGCCGCGACCAACACTTACCATGCACTGACCACAAAAAATGGAGGCGCCGCGGCTTGAACCCTGGACCTTTCACATGCCAAGCGAACGCTCTACCAACTGAGCTACGCCCCATGCACGAGCAAACTGCGCTATTCCCCATTCTTTACGACTCAGATGCGCACGGACACGATGGTTGGTTGGTTTGTAGCGGTGAAGGGAGCAGAGTACAAAGGCGCGGACCCGTTCATATACACAAAAGTTCCAAGTAGTTTCGATGCTCTGGTATTACTAATGCAAATTCCGTCTGTTTTTAACGTCTTAAATTGAAAGAGCCGTCACAAATTGCTCCGTTTTCACTCATTGTAGACAATTATACAGCACCTGAGGTAACAAACACATCTCGAGAACCATTGTGCACTACATTATTTATGCCAACTCAGTGCCTCGCTCTTTACTACTGTGTACCAATCTTGTCGTCCAACTGCAAAACACTGGGCCACAACAAGTTTCCGCGTCTCCATTGCACTGCGCATACTACGAAACGCTCCCCAAACTTGGCACTCACCCTCGCAGCCGACTTTTCCGACTTTCCACGACGCTCACGCTAGTGACAGCATTATTTATAGTTCGACGTCGCGCCAAAGCGAATGAGTACATTTCGCCTACGGCTTAGGCCGCCCTCCTAATGTGGCTGCTCGGTGTCTGCAGGCAGCGAGGGTCTGCAAGCTTCCTGTGTTCGCACCTATGTCACCTTTGCTTGCTTGTCAGAGACAGACTATCGCAAAACATACAACTCACTCCATGAATTGATTGCTACGGCATCTGTTATCAGCAGTCACAACTAGCAACACCAGTAGCAGCTGACTGCACGCAAAGAATAGGAATGTGCAGTGGGATTTACGTGAACTCGGCGCAAGGCAGATCTTTCCGACATAGGCTTGAGAATCTTACGGGAACACTTGTACTGTTTCTAAATTAAGTGTAGGCGTGGGAGGAGGGTGCTTCCTGCGCACAAATAACAGCACGCTTGTTAATTGTGGATGCTAATCATTCGCTTGTATCTTCCTAGACACATCTGCTGGTCGTGAATTATTCCACTTGCATATCAAGGTGCGGATGTAGGTGTGTTAAAAATTCTGGAGGCACTGGGTATTGATCCCAGTACCTCTCGCATACTAAGCGAGCGCTCTACCATCTGAGCTACGCCCGCCCCCCCGAAGACTGATGGTGCTACATACAGCCATATAGACGACACAGACCCTTGCACTCCCATTATTCAGCAGACAAACACTACTCTCTATGTATCCGTTAGGGTGCTTTCAGGTTTCGTGCATTCTGTATCGAATCGTAGTTGGCCACAATGAAAGTGGCACGTATAACGTCAAAAATAGAATTCGGACACCGCTCTGAGTAAGACCAACGTGTTGTCCACCCTCTAGACTTCAATGAGGTTAAGCCGCGATACCTAAGACAGAACTGCACTCGGTGACACCTCGATAACAGCCGGTCCCCACACTTACATCTTGCTCTCCTTACGTCAGTATACATCATATCAGTCTGTGACGCTGGCTTTGCAACATCTTGCGTGCCTTTAGGTTCGCCGCGACCAACACTTACCATGCACTGACCACAAAAAATGGAGGCGCCGCGGCTTGAACCCTGGACCTTTCACATGCCAAGCGAACGCTCTACCAACTGAGCTACGCCCCATGCACGAGCAAACTGCGCTATTCCCCATTCTTTACGACTCAGATGCGCACGGACACGATGGTTGGTTGGTTTGTAGCGGTGAAGGGAGCAGAGTACAAAGGCGCGGACCCGTTCATATACACAAAAGTTCCAAGTAGTTTCGATGCTCTGGTATTACTAATGCAAATTCCGTCTGTTTTTAACGTCTTAAATTGAAAGAGCCGTCACAAATTGCTCCGTTTTCACTCATTGTAGACAATTATACAGCACCTGAGGTAACAAACACATCTCGAGAACCATTGTGCACTACATTATTTATGCCAACTCAGTGCCTCGCTCTTTACTACTGTGTACCAATCTTGTCGTCCAACTGCAAAACACTGGGCCACAACAAGTTTCCACATCTCCATTGCACTGCGCATACTACGAAACGCTCCCCAAACTTGGCACTCACCCTCGCAGCCGACTTTTCCGACTTTCCACGACGCTCACGCAACGCTCACGCTAGTGACAGCATTATTTATAGTTCGACGTCGCGCCAAAGCGAATGAGTACATTTCGCCTACGGCTTAGGCCGCCCTCCTAGAGTGGCTGCTCGGTGTCTGCAGGCAGCGAGGGTCTGCAAGCTTCCTGTGTTCGCACCTATGTCACCTTTGCTTGCTTGTCAGAGACAGACTATCGCAAAACATACAACTCACTCCATGAATTGATTGCTACGGCATCTGTTATCAGCAGTCACAACTAGCAACACCAGTAGCAGCTGACTGCACGCAAAGAATAGGAATGTGCAGTGGGATTTACGTGAACTCGGCGCAAGGCAGATCTTTCCGACATAGGCTTGAGAATCTTACGGGAACACTTGTACTGTTTCTAAATTAAGTGTAGGCGTGGGAGGAGGGTGCTTCCTGCGCACAAATAACAGCACGCTTGTCAATTGTGGATGCTAATCATTCGCTTGTATCTTCCTAGACACATCTGCTGGTCGTGAATTATTCCACTTGCATATCAAGGTGCGCATGTAGGTGTGTTAAAAATTCTGGAGGCACTGGGTATTGATCCCAGTACCTCTCGCATACTAAGCGAGCGCTCTACCATCTGAGCTATGCCCGCCCCCCCGAAGACTGATGGTGCTACATACAGCCATATAGACGACACAGACCCTTGCACTCCCATTATTCAGCAGACAAACACTACTCTCTAGGTATCCGTTAGGGTGCTTTCAGGTTTCGTGCATTCTGTATCGAATCGTAGTTGGCCACAATGAAAGTGGCACGTATAACGTCGAAAATAGAATTCGGACACCGCTCTGAGTAAGACCAACGTGTTGTCCACCCTCTAGACTTCAATGAGGTTAAGCCGTGATACCTAAGACAGAACTGCACTCGGTGACACCTCGATAACAGCCGGTCCCCACACTTACATCTTGCTCTCCTTACGTCAGTATACATCATATCAGTCTGTGACGCTGGCTTCGCAACATCTTGCGTGCCTTTAGGTTCGCCGCGACCAACACTTACCATGCACTGACCACAAAAAATGGAGGCGCCGCGGCTTGAACCCTGGACCTTTCACATGCCAAGCGAACGCTCTACCAACTGAGCTACGCCCCATGCACGAGCAAACTGCGCTACTCCCCATTCTTTGCGACTCAGATGCGCACGGACACGATGGTTGGTTGGTTTGTAGCGGTGAAGGGAGCAGAGTACAAAGGCGCGGACCCGTTCATATACACAAAAGTTCCAAGTAGTTTCGATGCTCTGGTATTACAAATGCAAATTCCTTCTGTTTTTAACGTCTTAAATTGAAAGAGCCGTCACAAATTGCTCCGTTTTCACTCATTGTAGACAATTATACAGCACCTGAGGTAACAAACACATCTCGAGAACCATTGTGCACTACATTATTTATGCCAACTCAGTGCCTCGCTCTTTACTACTGTGTACCAATCTTGTCGTCCAACTGCAAAACACTGGGCCACAACAAGTTTCCGCGTCTCCATTGCACTGCGCATACTACGAAACGCTCCCCAAACTTGGCACTCACCCTCGCAGCCGACTTTTCCGACTTTCCACGACGCTCACGCTAGTGACAGCATTATTTATAGTTCGACGTCGCGCCAAAGCGAATGAGTACATTTAGCCTACGGCTTAGGCCGCCCTCCTAGTGTGGCTGCTCGGTGTCTGCAGGCAGCGAGGGTCTGCAAGCTTCCTGTGTTCGCACCTATGTCACCTTTGCTTGCTTGTCAGAGACAGACTATCGCAAAACATACAACTCACTCCATGAATTGATTGCTACGGCATCTGTTATCAGCAGTCACAACTAGCAACACCAGTAGCAGCTGACTGCACGCAAAGAATAGGAATGTGCAGTGGGATTTACGTGAACTCGGCGCAAGGCAGATCTTTCCGACATAGGCTTGAGAATCTTACGGGAACACTTGTACTGTTTCTAAATTAAGTGTAGGCGTGGGAGGAGGGTGCTTCCTGCGCACAAATAACAGCACGCTTGTTAATTGTGGATGCTAATCATTCGCTTGTATCTTCCTAGACACATCTGCTGGTCGTGAATTATTCCACTTGCATATCAAGGTGCGCATGTAGGTGTGTTAAAAATTCTGGAGGCACTGGGTATTGATCCCAGTACCTCTCGCATACTAAGCGAGCGCTCTACCATCTGAGCTATGCCCGCCCCCCCGAAGACTGATGGTGCTACATACAGCCATATAGACGACACAGACCCTTGCACTCCCATTATTCAGCAGACAAACACTACTCTCTATGTATCCGTTAGGGTGCTTTCAGGTTTCGTGCATTCTGTATCGAATCGTAGTTGGCCACAATGAAAGTGGCACGTATAACGTCAAAAATAGAATTCGGACACCGCTCTGAGTAAGACCAACGTGTTGTCCACCCTCTAGACTTCAATGAGGTTAAGCCGCGATACCTAAGACAGAACTGCACTCGGTGACACCTCGATAACAGCCGGTCCCCACACTTACATCTTGCTCTCCTTACGTCAGTATACATCATATCAGTCTGTGACGCTGGCTTTGCAACATCTTGCGTGCCTTTAGGTTCGCCGCGACCAACACTTACCATGCACTGACCACAAAAAATGGAGGCGCCGCGGCTTGAACCCTGGACCTTTCACATGCCAAGCGAACGCTCTACCAACTGAGCTACGCCCCATGCACGAGCAAAATGCGCTATTCCCCATTCTTTGCGACTCAGATGCGCACGGACACGATGGTTGGTTGGTTTGTAGCGGTGAAGGGAGCAGAGTACAAAGGCGCGGACCCGTTCATATACACAAAAGTTCCAAGTAGTTTCGATGCTCTGGTATTACAAATGCAAATTCCTTCTGTTTTTAACGTCTTAAATTGAAAGAGCCGTCACAAATTGCTCCGTTTTCACTCATTGTAGACAATTATACAGCACCTGAGGTAACAAACACATCTCGAGAACCATTGTGCACTACATTATTTATGCCAACTCAGTGCCTCGCTCTTTACTACTGTGTACCAATCTTGTCGTCCAACTGCAAAACACTGGGCCACAACAAGTTTCCGCGTCTCCATTGCACTGCGCATACTACGAAACGCTCCCCAAACTTGGCACTCACCCTCGCAGCCGACTTTTCCGACTTTCCACGACGCTCACGCAACGCTCACGCTAGTGACAGCATTATTTATAGTTCGACGTCGCGCCAAAGCGAATGAGTACATTTCGCCTACGGCTTAGGCCGCCCTCCTAGTGTGGCTGCTCGGTGTCTGCAGGCAGCGAGGGTCTGCAAGCTTCCTGTGTTCGCACCTATGTCACCTTTGCTTGCTTGTCAGAGACAGACTATCGCAAAACATACAACTCACTCCATGAATTGATTGCTACGGCATCTGTTATCAGCAGTCACAACTAGCAACACCAGTAGCAGCTGACTGCACGCAAAGAATAGGAATGTGCAGTGGGATTTACGTGAACTCGGCGCAAGGCAGATCTTTCCGACATAGGCTTGAGAATCTTACGGGAACACTTGTACTGTTTCTAAATTAAGTGTAGGCGTGGGAGGAGGGTGCTTCCTGCGCACAAATAACAGCACGCTTGTTAATTGTGGATGCTAATCATTCGCTTGTATCTTCCTAGACACATCTGCTGGTCGTGAATTATTCCACTTGCATATCAAGGTGCGCATGTAGGTGTGTTAAAAATTCTGGAGGCACTGGGTATTGATCCCAGTACCTCTCGCATACTAAGCGAGCGCTCTACCATCTGAGCTATGCCCGCCCCCCCGAAGACTGATGGTGCTACATACAGCCATATAGACGACACAGACCCTTGCACTCCCATTATTCAGCAGACAAACACTACTCTCTATGTATCCGTTAGGGTGCTTTCAGGTTTCGTGCATTCTGTATCGAATCGTAGTTGGCCACAATGAAAGTGGCACGTATAACGTCAAAAATAGAATTCGGACACCGCTCTGAGTAAGACCAACGTGTTGTCCACCCTCTAGACTTCAATGAGGTTAAGCCGCGATACCTAAGACAGAACTGCACTCGGTGACACCTCGATAACAGCCGGTCCCCACACTTACATCTTGCTCTCCTTACGTCAGTATACATCATATCAGTCTGTGACGCTGGCTTTGCAACATCTTGCGTGCCTTTAGGTTCGCCGCGACCAACACTTACCATGCACTGACCACAAAAAATGGAGGCGCCGCGGCTTGAACCCTGGACCTTTCACATGCCAAGCGAACGCTCTACCAACTGAGCTACGCCCCATGCACGAGCAAAATGCGCTATTCCCCATTCTTTGCGACTCAGATGCGCACGGACACGATGGTTGGTTGGTTTGTAGCGGTGAAGGGAGCAGAGTACAAAGGCGCGGACCCGTTCATATACACAAAAGTTCCAAGTAGTTTCGATGCTCTGGTATTACTAATGCAAATTCCGTCTGTTTTTAACGTCTTAAATTGAAAGAGCCGTCACAAATTGCTCCGTTTTAACTCATTGTAGACAATTATACAGCACCTGAGGTAACAAACACATCTCGAGAACCATTGTGCACTACATTATTTATGCCAACTCAGTGCCTCGCTCTTTACTACTGTGTACCAATCTTGTCGTCCAACTGCAAAACACTGGGCCACAACAAGTTTCCGCGTCTCCATTGCACTGCGCATACTACGAAACGCTCCCCAAACTTGGCACTCACCCTCGCAGCCGACTTTTCCGACTTTCCACGACGCTCACGCAACGCTCACGCTAGTGACAGCATTATTTATAGTTCGACGTCGCGCCAAAGCGAATGAGTACATTTCGCCTACGGCTTAGGCCGCCCTCCTAGTGTGGCTGCTCGGTGTCTGCAGGCAGCGAGGGTCTGCAAGCTTCCTGTGTTCGCACCTATGTCACCTTTGCTTGCTTGTCAGAGACAGACTATCGCAAAACATACAACTCACTCCATGAATTGATTGCTACGGCATCTGTTATCAGCAGTCACAACTAGCAACACCAGTAGCAGCTGACTGCACGCAAAGAATAGGAATGTGCAGTGGGATTTACGTGAACTCGGCGCAAGGCAGATCTTTCCGACATAGGCTTGAGAATCTTACGGGAACACTTGTACTGTTTCTAAATTAAGTGTAGGCGTGGGAGGAGGGTGCTTCCTGCGCACAAATAACAGCACGCTTGTCAATTGTGGATGCTAATCATTCGCTTGTATCTTCCTAGACACATCTGCTGGTCGTGAATTATTCCACTTGCATATCAAGGTGCGCATGTAGGTGTGTTAAAAATTCTGGAGGCACTGGGTATTGATCCCAGTACCTCTCGCATACTAAGCGAGCGCTCTACCATCTGAGCTATGCCCGCCCCCCCGAAGACTGATGGTGCTACATACAGCCATATAGACGACACAGACCCTTGCACTCCCATTATTCAGCAGACAAACACTACTCTCTATGTATCCGTTAGGGTGCTTTCAGGTTTCGTGCATTCTGTATCGAATCGTAGTTGGCCACAATGAAAGTGGCACGTATAACGTCGAAAATAGAATTCGGACACCGCTCTGAGTAAGACCAACGTGTTGTCCACCCTCTAGACTTCAATGAGGTTAAGCCGCGATACCTAAGACAGAACTGCACTCGGTGACACCTCGATAACAGCCGGTCCCCACACTTACATCTTGCTCTCCTTACGTCAGTATACATCATATCAGTCTGTGACGCTGGCTTTGCAACATCTTGCGTGCCTTTAGGTTCGCCGCGACCAACACTTACCATGCACTGACCACAAAAAATGGAGGCGCCGCGGCTTGAACCCTGGACCTTTCACATGCCAAGCGAACGCTCTACCAACTGAGCTACGCCCCATGCACGAGCAAACTGCGCTATTCCCCATTCTTTGCGACTCAGATGCGCACGGACACGATGGTTGGTTGGTTTGTAGCGGTGAAGGGAGCAGAGTACAAAGGCGCGGACCCGTTCATATACACAAAAGTTCCAAGTAGTTTCGATGCTCTGGTATTACAAATGCAAATTCCGTCTGTTTTTAACGTCTTAAATTGAAAGAGCCGTCACAAATTGCTCCGTTTTCACTCATTGTAGACAATTATACAGCACCTGAGGTAACAAACACATCTCGAGAACCATTGTGCACTACATTATTTATGCCAACTCAGTGCCTCGCTCTTTACTACTGTGTACCAATCTTGTCGTCCAACTGCAAAACACTGGGCCACAACAAGTTTCCGCGTCTCCATTGCACTGCGCATACTACGAAACGCTCCCCAAACTTGGCACTCACCCTCGCAGCCGACTTTTCCGACTTTCCACGACGCTCACGCTAGTGACAGCATTATTTATAGTTCGACGTCGCGCCAAAGCGAATGAGTACATTTCGCCTACGGCTTAGGCCGCCCTCCTAATGTGGCTGCTCGGTGTCTGCAGGCAGCGAGGGTCTGCAAGCTTCCTGTGTTCGCACCTATGTCACCTTTGCTTGCTTGTCAGAGACAGACTATCGCAAAACATACAACTCACTCCATGAATTGATTGCTACGGCATCTGTTATCAGCAGTCACAACTAGCAACACCAGTAGCAGCTGACTGCACGCAAAGAATAGGAATGTGCAGTGGGATTTACGTGAACTCGGCGCAAGGCAGATCTTTCCGACATAGGCTTGAGAATCTTACGGGAACACTTGTACTGTTTCTAAATTAAGTGTAGGCGTGGGAGGAGGGTGCTTCCTGCGCACAAATAACAGCACGCTTGTTAATTGTGGATGCTAATCATTCGCTTGTATCTTCCTAGACACATCTGCTGGTCGTGAATTATTCCACTTGCATATCAAGGTGCGGATGTAGGTGTGTTAAAAATTCTGGAGGCACTGGGTATTGATCCCAGTACCTCTCGCATACTAAGCGAGCGCTCTACCATCTGAGCTACGCCCGCCCCCCCGAAGACTGATGGTGCTACATACAGCCATATAGACGACACAGACCCTTGCACTCCCATTATTCAGCAGACAAACACTACTCTCTATGTATCCGTTAGGGTGCTTTCAGGTTTCGTGCATTCTGTATCGAATCGTAGTTGGCCACAATGAAAGTGGCACGTATAACGTCAAAAATAGAATTCGGACACCGCTCTGAGTAAGACCAACGTGTTGTCCACCCTCTAGACTTCAATGAGGTTAAGCCGCGATACCTAAGACAGAACTGCACTCGGTGACACCTCGATAACAGCCGGTCCCCACACTTACATCTTGCTCTCCTTACGTCAGTATACATCATATCAGTCTGTGACGCTGGCTTTGCAACATCTTGCGTGCCTTTAGGTTCGCCGCGACCAACACTTACCATGCACTGACCACAAAAAATGGAGGCGCCGCGGCTTGAACCCTGGACCTTTCACATGCCAAGCGAACGCTCTACCAACTGAGCTACGCCCCATGCACGAGCAAACTGCGCTATTCCCCATTCTTTGCGACTCAGATGCGCACGGACACGATGGTTGGTTGGTTTGTAGCGGTGAAGGGAGCAGAGTACAAAGGCGCGGACCCGTTCATATACACAAAAGTTCCAAGTAGTTTCGATGCTCTGGTATTACAAATGCAAATTCCGTCTGTTTTTAACGTCTTAAATTGAAAGAGCCGTCACAAATTGCTCCGTTTTCACTCATTGTAGACAATTATACAGCACCTGAGGTAACAAACACATCTCGAGAACCATTGTGCACTACATTATTTATGCCAACTCAGTGCCTCGCTCTTTACTACTGTGTACCAATCTTGTCGTCCAACTGCAAAACACTGGGCCACAACAAGTTTCCACATCTCCATTGCACTGCGCATACTACGAAACGCTCCCCAAACTTGGCACTCACCCTCGCAGCCGACTTTTCCGACTTTCCACGACGCTCACGCAACGCTCACGCTAGTGATAGCATTATTTATAGTTCGACGTCGCGCCAAAGCGAATGAGTACATTTCGCCTACGGCTTAGGCCGCCCTCCTAGTGTGGCTGCTCGGTGTCTGCAGGCAGCGAGGGTCTGCAAGCTTCCTGTGTTCGCACCTATGTCACCTTTGCTTGCTTGTCAGAGACAGACTATCGCAAAACATACAACTCACTCCATGAATTGATTGCTACGGCATCTGTTATCAGCAGTCACAACTAGCAACACCAGTAGCAGCTGACTGCACGCAAAGAATAGGAATGTGCAGTGGGATTTACGTGAACTCGGCGCAAGGCAGATCTTTCCGACATAGGCTTGAGAATCTTACGGGAACACTTGTACTGTTTCTAAATTAAGTGTAGGCGTGGGAGGAGGGTGCTTCCTGCGCACAAATAACAGCACGCTTGTTAATTGTGGATGCTAATCATTCGCTTGTATCTTCCTAGACACATCTGCTGGTCGTGAATTATTCCACTTGCATATCAAGGTGCGCATGTAGGTGTGTTAAAAATTCTGGAGGCACTGGGTATTGATCCCAGTACCTCTCGCATACTAAGCGAGCGCTCTACCATCTGAGCTATGCCCGCCCCCCCGAAGACTGATGGTGCTACATACAGCCATATAGACGACACAGACCCTTGCACTCCCATTATTCAGCAGACAAACACTACTCTCTATGTATCCGTTAGGGTGCTTTCAGGTTTCGTGCATTCTGTATCGAATCGTAGTTGGCCACAATGAAAGTGGCACGTATAACGTCGAAAATAGAATTCGGACACCGCTCTGAGTAAGACCAACGTGTTGTCCACCCTCTAGACTTCAATGAGGTTAAGCCGCGATACCTAAGACAGAACTGCACTCGGTGACACCTCGATAACAGCCGGTCCCCACACTTACATCTTGCTCTCCTTACGTCAGTATACATCATATCAGTCTGTGACGCTGGCTTTGCAACATCTTGCGTGCCTTTAGGTTCGCCGCGACCAACACTTACCATGCACTGACCACAAAAAATGGAGGCGCCGCGGCTTGAACCCTGGACCTTTCACATGCCAAGCGAACGCTCTACCAACTGAGCTACGCCCCATGCACGAGCAAACTGCGCTATTCCCCATTCTTTGCGACTCAGATGCGCACGGACACGATGGTTGGTTGGTTTGTAGCGGTGAAGGGAGCAGAGTACAAAGGCGCGGACCCGTTCATATACACAAAAGTTCCAAGTAGTTTCGATGCTCTGGTATTACAAATGCAAATTCCGTCTGTTTTTAACGTCTTAAATTGAAAGAGCCGTCACAAATTGCTCCGTTTTCACTCATTGTAGACAATTATACAGCACCTGAGGTAACAAACACATCTCGAGAACCATTGTGCACTACATTATTTATGCCAACTCAGTGCCTCGCTCTTTACTACTGTGTACCAATCTTGTCGTCCAACTGCAAAACACTGGGCCACAACAAGTTTCCGCGTCTCCATTGCACTGCGCATACTACGAAACGCTCCCCAAACTTGGCACTCACCCTCGCAGCCGACTTTTCCGACTTTCCACGACGCTCACGCTAGTGACAGCATTATTTATAGTTCGACGTCGCGCCAAAGCGAATGAGTACATTTCGCCTACGGCTTAGGCCGCCCTCCTAATGTGGCTGCTCGGTGTCTGCAGGCAGCGAGGGTCTGCAAGCTTCCTGTGTTCGCACCTATGTCACCTTTGCTTGCTTGTCAGAGACAGACTATCGCAAAACATACAACTCACTCCATGAATTGATTGCTACGGCATCTGTTATCAGCAGTCACAACTAGCAACACCAGTAGCAGCTGACTGCACGCAAAGAATAGGAATGTGCAGTGGGATTTACGTGAACTCGGCGCAAGGCAGATCTTTCCGACATAGGCTTGAGAATCTTACGGGAACACTTGTACTGTTTCTAAATTAAGTGTAGGCGTGGGAGGAGGGTGCTTCCTGCGCACAAATAACAGCACGCTTGTTAATTGTGGATGCTAATCATTCGCTTGTATCTTCCTAGACACATCTGCTGGTCGTGAATTATTCCACTTGCATATCAAGGTGCGGATGTAGGTGTGTTAAAAATTCTGGAGGCACTGGGTATTGATCCCAGTACCTCTCGCATACTAAGCGAGCGCTCTACCATCTGAGCTACGCCCGCCCCCCCGAAGACTGATGGTGCTACATACAGCCATATAGACGACACAGACCCTTGCACTCCCATTATTCAGCAGACAAACACTACTCTCTATGTATCCGTTAGGGTGCTTTCAGGTTTCGTGCATTCTGTATCGAATCGTAGTTGGCCACAATGAAAGTGGCACGTATAACGTCAAAAATAGAATTCGGACACCGCTCTGAGTAAGACCAACGTGTTGTCCACCCTCTAGACTTCAATGAGGTTAAGCCGCGATACCTAAGACAGAACTGCACTCGGTGACACCTCGATAACAGCCGGTCCCCACACTTACATCTTGCTCTCCTTACGTCAGTATACATCATATCAGTCTGTGACGCTGGCTTTGCAACATCTTGCGTGCCTTTAGGTTCGCCGCGACCAACACTTACCATGCACTGACCACAAAAAATGGAGGCGCCGCGGCTTGAACCCTGGACCTTTCACATGCCAAGCGAACGCTCTACCAACTGAGCTACGCCCCATGCACGAGCAAACTGCGCTATTCCCCATTCTTTGCGACTCAGATGCGCACGGACACGATGGTTGGTTGGTTTGTAGCGGTGAAGGGAGCAGAGTACAAAGGCGCGGACCCGTTCATATACACAAAAGTTCCAAGTAGTTTCGATGCTCTGGTATTACAAATGCAAATTCCGTCTGTTTTTAACGTCTTAAATTGAAAGAGCCGTCACAAATTGCTCCGTTTTCACTCATTGTAGACAATTATACAGCACCTGAGGTAACAAACACATCTCGAGAACCATTGTGCACTACATTATTTATGCCAACTCAGTGCCTCGCTCTTTACTACTGTGTACCAATCTTGTCGTCCAACTGCAAAACACTGGGCCACAACAAGTTTCCACATCTCCATTGCACTGCGCATACTACGAAACGCTCCCCAAACTTGGCACTCACCCTCGCAGCCGACTTTTCCGACTTTCCACGACGCTCACGCAACGCTCACGCTAGTGATAGCATTATTTATAGTTCGACGTCGCGCCAAAGCGAATGAGTACATTTCGCCTACGGCTTAGGCCGCCCTCCTAGTGTGGCTGCTCGGTGTCTGCAGGCAGCGAGGGTCTGCAAGCTTCCTGTGTTCGCACCTATGTCACCTTTGCTTGCTTGTCAGAGACAGACTATCGCAAAACATACAACTCACTCCATGAATTGATTGCTACGGCATCTGTTATCAGCAGTCACAACTAGCAACACCAGTAGCAGCTGACTGCACGCAAAGAATAGGAATGTGCAGTGGGATTTACGTGAACTCGGCGCAAGGCAGATCTTTCCGACATAGGCTTGAGAATCTTACGGGAACACTTGTACTGTTTCTAAATTAAGTGTAGGCGTGGGAGGAGGGTGCTTCCTGCGCACAAATAACAGCACGCTTGTTAATTGTGGATGCTAATCATTCGCTTGTATCTTCCTAGACACATCTGCTGGTCGTGAATTATTCCACTTGCATATCAAGGTGCGGATGTAGGTGTGTTAAAAATTCTGGAGGCACTGGGTATTGATCCCAGTACCTCTCGCATACTAAGCGAGCGCTCTACCATCTGAGCTACGCCCGCCCCCCCGAAGACTGATGGTGCTACATACAGCCATATAGACGACACAGACCCTTGCACTCCCATTATTCAGCAGACAAACACTACTCTCTATGTATCCGTTAGGGTGCTTTCAGGTTTCGTGCATTCTGTATCGAATCGTAGTTGGCCACAATGAAAGTGGCACGTATAACGTCAAAAATAGAATTCGGACACCGCTCTGAGTAAGACCAACGTGTTGTCCACCCTCTAGACTTCAATGAGGTTAAGCCGCGATACCTAAGACAGAACTGCACTCGGTGACACCTCGATAACAGCCGGTCCCCACACTTACATCTTGCTCTCCTTACGTCAGTATACATCATATCAGTCTGTGACGCTGGCTTTGCAACATCTTGCGTGCCTTTAGGTTCGCCGCGACCAACACTTACCATGCACTGACCACAAAAAATGGAGGCGCCGCGGCTTGAACCCTGGACCTTTCACATGCCAAGCGAACGCTCTACCAACTGAGCTACGCCCCATGCACGAGCAAACTGCGCTATTCCCCATTCTTTGCGACTCAGATGCGCACGGACACGATGGTTGGTTGGTTTGTAGCGGTGAAGGGAGCAGAGTACAAAGGCGCGGACCCGTTCATATACACAAAAGTTCCAAGTAGTTTCGATGCTCTGGTATTACTAATGCAAATTCCGTCTGTTTTTAACGTCTTAAATTGAAAGAGCCGTCACAAATTGCTCCGTTTTCACTCATTGTAGACAATTATACAGCACCTGAGGTAACAAACACATCTCGAGAACCATTGTGCACTACATTATTTATGCCAACTCAGTGCCTCGCTCTTTACTACTGTGTACCAATCTTGTCGTCCAACTGCAAAACACTGGGCCACAACAAGTTTCCGCGTCTCCATTGCACTGCGCATACTACGAAACGCTCCCCAAACTTGGCACTCACCCTCGCAGCCGACTTTTCCGACTTTCCACGACGCTCACGCTAGTGACAGCATTATTTATAGTTCGACGTCGCGCCAAAGCGAATGAGTACATTTCGCCTACGGCTTAGGCCGCCCTCCTAATGTGGCTGCTCGGTGTCTGCAGGCAGCGAGGGTCTGCAAGCTTCCTGTGTTCGCACCTATGTCACCTTTGCTTGCTTGTCAGAGACAGACTATCGCAAAACATACAACTCACTCCATGAATTGATTGCTACGGCATCTGTTATCAGCAGTCACAACTAGCAACACCAGTAGCAGCTGACTGCACGCAAAGAATAGGAATGTGCAGTGGGATTTACGTGAACTCGGCGCAAGGCAGATCTTTCCGACATAGGCTTGAGAATCTTACGGGAACACTTGTACTGTTTCTAAATTAAGTGTAGGCGTGGGAGGAGGGTGCTTCCTGCGCACAAATAACAGCACGCTTGTTAATTGTGGATGCTAATCATTCGCTTGTATCTTCCTAGACACATCTGCTGGTCGTGAATTATTCCACTTGCATATCAAGGTGCGGATGTAGGTGTGTTAAAAATTCTGGAGGCACTGGGTATTGATCCCAGTACCTCTCGCATACTAAGCGAGCGCCCTACCATCTGAGCTACGCCCGCCCCCCCGAAGACTGATGGTGCTACATACAGCCATATAGACGACACAGACCCTTGCACTCCCATTATTCAGCAGACAAACACTACTCTCTATGTATCCGTTAGGGTGCTTTCAGGTTTCGTGCATTCTGTATCGAATCGTAGTTGGCCACAATGAAAGTGGCACGTATAACGTCAAAAATAGAATTCGGACACCGCTCTGAGTAAGACCAACGTGTTGTCCACCCTCTAGACTTCAATGAGGTTAAGCCGCGATACCTAAGACAGAACTGCACTCGGTGACACCTCGATAACAGCCGGTCCCCACACTTACATCTTGCTCTCCTTACGTCAGTATACATCATATCAGTCTGTGACGCTGGCTTTGCAACATCTTGCGTGCCTTTAGGTTCGCCGCGACCAACACTTACCATGCACTGACCACAAAAAATGGAGGCGCCGCGGCTTGAACCCTGGACCTTTCACATGCCAAGCGAACGCTCTACCAACTGAGCTACGCCGCATGCACGAGCAAACTGCGCTATTCCCCATTCTTTGCGACTCAGATGCGCACGGACACGATGGTTGGTTGGTTTGTAGCGGTGAAGGGAGCAGAGTACAAAGGCGCGGACCCGTTCATATACACAAAAGTTCCAAGTAGTTTCGATGCTCTGGTATTACTAATGCAAATTCCGTCTGTTTTTAACGTCTTAAATTGAAAGAGCCGTCACAAATTGCTCCGTTTTCACTCATTGTAGACAATTATACAGCACCTGAGGTAACAAACACATCTCGAGAACCATTGTGCACTACATTATTTATGCCAACTCAGTGCCTCGCTCTTTACTACTGTGTACCAATCTTGTCGTCCAACTGCAAAACACTGGGCCACAACAAGTTTCCACATCTCCATTGCACTGCGCATACTACGAAACGCTCCCCAAACTTGGCACTCACCCTCGCAGCCGACTTTTCCGACTTTCCACGACGCTCACGCTAGTGATAGCATTATTTATAGTTCGACGTCGCGCCAAAGCGAATGAGTACATTTCGCCTACGGCTTAGGCCGCCCTCCTAGTGTGGCTGCTCGGTGTCTGCAGGCAGCGAGGGTCTGCAAGCTTCCTGTGTTCGCACCTATGTCACCTTTGCTTGCTTGTCAGAGACAGACTATCGCAAAACATACAACTCACTCCATGAATTGATTGCTACGGCATCTGTTATCAGCAGTCACAACTAGCAACACCAGTAGCAGCTGACTGCACGCAAAGAATAGGAATGTGCAGTGGGATTTACGTGAACTCGGCGCAAGGCAGATCTTTCCGACATAGGCTTGAGAATCTTACGGGAACACTTGTACTGTTTCTAAATTAAGTGTAGGCGTGGGAGGAGGGTGCTTCCTGCGCACAAATAACAGCACGCTTGTTAATTGTGGATGCTAATCATTCGCTTGTATCTTCCTAGACACATCTGCTGGTCGTGAATTATTCCACTTGCATATCAAGGTGTGGATGTAGGTGTGTTAAAAATTCTGGAGGCACTGGGTATTGATCCCAGTACCTCTCGCATACTAAGCGAGCGCTTTACCATCTGAGCTACGCCCGCCCCCCCGAAGACTGATGGTGCTACATACAGCCATATAGACGACACAGACCCTTGCACTCCCATTATTCAGCAGACAAACACTACTCTCTATGTATCCGTTAGGGTGCTTTCAGGTTTCGTGCATTCTGTATCGAATCGTAGTTGGCCACAATGAAAGTGGCACGTATAACGTCAAAAATAGAATTCGGACACCGCTCTGAGTAAGACCAACGTGTTGTCCACCCTCTAGACTTCAATGAGGTTAAGCCGCGATACCTAAGACAGAACTGCACTCGGTGACACCTCGATAACAGCCGGTCCCCACACTTACATCTTGCTCTCCTTACGTCAGTATACATCATATCAGTCTGTGACGCTGGCTTTGCAACATCTTGCGTGCCTTTAGGTTCGCCGCGACCAACACTTACCATGCACTGACCACAAAAAATGGAGGCGCCGCGGCTTGAACCCTGGACCTTTCACATGCCAAGCGAACGCTCTACCAACTGAGCTACGCCCCATGCACGAGCAAACTGCGCTATTCCCCATTCTTTGCGACTCAGATGCGCACGGACACGATGGTTGGTTGGTTTGTAGCGGTGAAGGGAGCAGAGTACAAAGGCGCGGACCCGTTCATATACACAAAAGTTCCAAGTAGTTTTGATGCTCTGGTATTACAAATGCAAATTCCGTCTGTTTTTAACGTCTTAAATTGAAAGAGCCGTCACAAATTGCTCCGTTTTCACTCATTGTAGACAATTATACAGCACCTGAGGTAACAAACACATCTCGAGAACCATTGTGCACTACATTATTTATGCCAACTCAGTGCCTCGCTCTTTACTACTGTGTACCAATCTTGTCGTCCAACTGCAAAACACTGGGCCACAACAAGTTTCCGCGTCTCCATTGCACTGCGCATACTACGAAACGCTCCCCAAACTTGGCACTCACCCTCGCAGCCGACTTTTCCGACTTTCCACGACGCTCACGCAACGCTCACGCTAGTGACAGCATTATTTATAGTTCGACGTCGCGCCAAAGCGAATGAGTACATTTCGCCTACGGCTTAGGCCGCCCTCCTAGTGTGGCTGCTCGGTTTCTGCAGGCAGCGAGGGTCTGCAAGCTTCCTGTGTTCGCACCTATGTCACCTTTGCTTGCTTGTCAGAGACAGACTATCGCAAAACATACAACTCACTCCATGAATTGATTGCTACGGCATCTGTTATCAGCAGTCACAACTAGCAACACCAGTAGCAGCTGACTGCACGCAAAGAATAGGAATGTGCAGTGGGATTTACGTGAACTCGGCGCAAGGCAGATCTTTCCGACATAGGCTTGAGAATCTTACGGGAACACTTGTACCGTTTCTAAATTAAGTGTAGGCGTGGGAGGAGGGTGCTTCCTGCGCACAAATAACAGCACGCTTGTTAATTGTGGATGCTAATCATTCGCTTGTATCTTCCTAGACACATCTGCTGGTCGTGAATTATTCCACTTGCATATCAAGGTGCGGATGTAGGTGTGTTAAAAATTCTGGAGGCACTGGGTATTGATCCCAGTACCTCTCGCATACTAAGCGAGCGCTCTACCATCTGAGCTACGCCCGCCCCCCCGAAGACTGATGGTGCTACATACAGCCATATAGACGACACAGACCCTTGCACTCCCATTATTCAGCAGACAAACACTACTCTCTATGTATCCGTTAGGGTGCTTTCAGGTTTCGTGCATTCTGTATCGAATCGTAGTTGGCCACAATGAAAGTGGCACGTATAACGTCAAAAATAGAATTCGGACACCGCTCTGAGTAAGACCAACGTGTTGTCCACCCTCTAGACTTCAATGAGGTTAAGCCGCGATACCTAAGACAGAACTGCACACGGTGACACCTCGATAACAGCCGGTCCCCACACTTACATCTTGCTCTCCTTACGTCAGTATACATCATATCAGTCTGTGACGCTGGCTTTGCAACATCTTGCGTGCCTTTAGGTTCGCCGCGACCAACACTTACCATGCACTGACCACAAAAAATGGAGGCGCCGCGGCTTGAACCCTGGACCTTTCACATGCCAAGCGAACGCTCTACCAACTGAGCTACGCCCCATGCACGAGCAAACTGCGCTATTCCCCATTCTTTGCGACTCAGATGCGCACGGACACGATGGTTGGTTGGTTTGTAGCGGTGAAGGGAGCAGAGTACAAAGGCGCGGACCCGTTCATATACACAAAAGTTCCAAGTAGTTTCGATGCTCTGGTATTACAAATGCAAATTCCGTCTGTTTTTAACGTCTTAAATTGAAAGAGCCGTCACAAATTGCTCCGTTTTCACTCATTGTAGACAATTATACAGCACCTGAGGTAACAAACACATCTCGAGAACCATTGTGCACTACATTATTTATGCCAACTCAGTGCCTCGCTCTTTACTACTGTGTACCAATCTTGTCGTCCAACTGCAAAACACTGGGCCACAACAAGTTTCCGCGTCTCCATTGCACTGCGCATACTACGAAACGCTCCCCAAACTTGGCACTCACCCTCGCAGCCGACTTTTCCGACTTTCCACGACGCTCACGCAACGCTCACGCTAGTGACAGCATTATTTATAGTTCGACGTCGCGCCAAAGCGAATGAGTACATTTCGCCTACGGCTTAGGCCGCCCTCCTAGTGTGGCTGCTCGGTTTCTGCAGGCAGCGAGGGTCTGCAAGCTTCCTGTGTTCGCACCTATGTCACCTTTGCTTGCTTGTCAGAGACAGACTATCGCAAAACATACAACTCACTCCATGAATTGATTGCTACGGCATCTGTTATCAGCAGTCACAACTAGCAACACCAGTAGCAGCTGACTGCACGCAAAGAATAGGAATGTGCAGTGGGATTTACGTGAACTCGGCGCAAGGCAGATCTTTCCGACATAGGCTTGAGAATCTTACGGGAACACTTGTACCGTTTCTAAATTAAGTGTAGGCGTGGGAGGAGGGTGCTTCCTGCGCACAAATAACAGCACGCTTGTTAATTGTGGATGCTAATCATTCGCTTGTATCTTCCTAGACACATCTGCTGGTCGTGAATTATTCCACTTGCATATCAAGGTGCGGATGTAGGTGTGTTAAAAATTCTGGAGGCACTGGGTATTGATCCCAGTACCTCTCGCATACTAAGCGAGCGCTCTACCATCTGAGCTACGCCCGCCCCCCTGAAGACTGATGGTGCTACATACAGCCATATAGACGACACAGACCCTTGCACTCCCATTATTCAGCAGACAAACACTACT
This sequence comes from Schistocerca gregaria, assembly GCF_023897955.1. Classification (NCBI taxonomy): domain Eukaryota; kingdom Metazoa; phylum Arthropoda; class Insecta; order Orthoptera; family Acrididae; genus Schistocerca; species Schistocerca gregaria. The sequence goes on from NW_026061726.1 coordinate 1,892,140, forward strand.
CTCTATGTATCCGTTAGGGTGCTTTCAGGTTTCGTGCATTCTGTATCGAATCGTAGTTGGCCACAATGAAAGTGGCACGTATAACGTCAAAAATAGAATTCGGACACCGCTCTGAGTAAGACCAACGTGTTGTCCACCCTCTAGACTTCAATGAGGTTAAGCCGCGATACCTAAGACAGAACTGCACACGGTGACACCTCGATAACAGCCGGTCCCCACACTTACATCTTGCTCTCCTTACGTCAGTATACATCATATCAGTCTGTGACGCTGGCTTTGCAACATCTTGCGTGCCTTTAGGTTCGCCGCGACCAACACTTACCATGCACTGACCACAAAAAATGGAGGCGCCGCGGCTTGAACCCTGGACCTTTCACATGCCAAGCGAACGCTCTACCAACTGAGCTACGCCCCATGCACGAGCAAACTGCGCTATTCCCCATTCTTTGCGACTCAGATGCGCACGGACACGATGGTTGGTTGGTTTGTAGCGGTGAAGGGAGCAGAGTACAAAGGCGCGGACCCGTTCATATACACAAAAGTTCCAAGTAGTTTCGATGCTCTGGTATTACAAATGCAAATTCCGTCTGTTTTTAACGTCTTAAATTGAAAGAGCCGTCACAAATTGCTCCGTTTTCACTCATTGTAGACAATTATACAGCACCTGAGGTAACAAACACATCTCGAGAACCATTGTGCACTACATTATTTATGCCAACTCAGTGCCTCGCTCTTTACTACTGTGTACCAATCTTGTCGTCCAACTGCAAAACACTGGGCCACAACAAGTTTCCGCGTCTCCATTGCACTGCGCATACTACGAAACGCTCCCCAAACTTGGCACTCACCCTCGCAGCCGACTTTTCCGACTTTCCACGACGCTCACGCAACGCTCACGCTAGTGACAGCATTATTTATAGTTCGACGTCGCGCCAAAGCGAATGAGTACATTTCGCCTACGGCTTAGGCCGCCCTCCTAGTGTGGCTGCTCGGTTTCTGCAGGCAGCGAGGGTCTGCAAGCTTCCTGTGTTCGCACCTATGTCACCTTTGCTTGCTTGTCAGAGACAGACTATCGCAAAACATACAACTCACTCCATGAATTGATTGCTACGGCATCTGTTATCAGCAGTCACAACTAGCAACACCAGTAGCAGCTGACTGCACGCAAAGAATAGGAATGTGCAGTGGGATTTACGTGAACTCGGCGCAAGGCAGATCTTTCCGACATAGGCTTGAGAATCTTACGGGAACACTTGTACCGTTTCTAAATTAAGTGTAGGCGTGGGAGGAGGGTGCTTCCTGCGCACAAATAACAGCACGCTTGTTAATTGTGGATGCTAATCATTCGCTTGTATCTTCCTAGACACATCTGCTGGTCGTGAATTATTCCACTTGCATATCAAGGTGCGGATGTAGGTGTGTTAAAAATTCTGGAGGCACTGGGTATTGATCCCAGTACCTCTCGCATACTAAGCGAGCGCTCTACCATCTGAGCTACGCCCGCCCCCCCGAAGACTGATGGTGCTACATACAGCCATATAGACGACACAGACCCTTGCACTCCCATTATTCAGCAGACAAACACTACTCTCTATGTATCCGTTAGGGTGCTTTCAGGTTTCGTGCATTCTGTATCGAATCGTAGTTGGCCACAATGAAAGTGGCACGTATAACGTCAAAAATAGAATTCGGACACCGCTCTGAGTAAGACCAACGTGTTGTCCACCCTCTAGACTTCAATGAGGTTAAGCCGCGATACCTAAGACAGAACTGCACACGGTGACACCTCGATAACAGCCGGTCCCCACACTTACATCTTGCTCTCCTTACGTCAGTATACATCATATCAGTCTGTGACGCTGGCTTTGCAACATCTTGCGTGCCTTTAGGTTCGCCGCGACCAACACTTACCATGCACTGACCACAAAAAATGGAGGCGCCGCGGCTTGAACCCTGGACCTTTCACATGCCAAGCGAACGCTCTACCAACTGAGCTACGCCCCATGCACGAGCAAACTGCGCTATTCCCCATTCTTTGCGACTCAGATGCGCACGGACACGATGGTTGGTTGGTTTGTAGCGGTGAAGGGAGCAGAGTACAAAGGCGCGGACCCGTTCATATACACAAAAGTTCCAAGTAGTTTCGATGCTCTGGTATTACTAATGCAAATTCCGTCTGTTTTTAACGTCTTAAATTGAAAGGGCCGTCACAAATTGCTCCGTTTTCACTCATTGTAGACAATTATACAGCACCTGAGGTAACAAACACATCTCGAGAACCATTGTGCACTACATTATTTATGCCAACTCAGTGCCTCGCTCTTTACTACTGTGTACCAATCTTGTCGTCCAACTGCAAAACACTGGGCCACAACAAGTTTCCGCGTCTCCATTGCACTGCGCATACTACGAAACGCTCCCCAAACTTGGCACTCACCCTCGCAGCCGACTTTTCCGACTTTCCACGACGCTCACGCAACGCTCACGCTAGTGACAGCATTATTTATAGTTCGACGTCGCGTCAAAGCGAATGAGTACATTTCGCCTACGGCTTAGGCCGCCCTCCTAGTGTGGCTGCTCGGTGTCTGCAGGCAGCGAGGGTCTGCAAGCTTCCTGTGTTCGCACCTATGTCACCTTTGCTTGCTTGTCAGAGACAGACTATCGCAAAACATACAACTCACTCCATGAATTGATTGCTACGGCATCTGTTATCAGCAGTCACAACTAGCAACACCAGTAGCAGCTGACTGCGCGCAAAGAATAGGAATGTGCAGTGGGATTTACGTGAACTCGGCGCAAGGCAGATCTTTCCGACATAGGCTTGAGAATCTTACGGGAACACTTGTACCGTTTCTAAATTAAGTGTAGGCGTGGGAGGAGGGTGCTTCCTGCGCACAAATAACAGCACGCTTGTTAATTGTGGATGCTAATCATTCGCTTGTATCTTCCTAGACACATCTGCTGGTCGTGAATTATTCCACTTGCATATCAAGGTGCGGATGTAGGTGTGTTAAAAATTCTGGAGGCACTGGGTATTGATCCCAGTACCTCTCGCATACTAAGCGAGCGCTCTACCATCTGAGCTACGCCCGCCCCCCCCGAAGACTGATGGTGCTACATACAGCCATATAGACGACACAGACCCTTGCACTCCCATTATTCAGCAGACAAACACTACTCTCTATGTATCCGTTAGGGTGCTTTCAGGTTTCGTGCATTCTGTATCGAATCGTAGTTGGCCACAATGAAAGTGGCACGTATAACGTCAAAAATAGAATTCGGACACCGCTCTGAGTAAGACCAACGTGTTGTCCACCCTCTAGACTTCAATGAGGTTAAGCCGCGATACCTAAGACAGAACTGCACTCGGTGACACCTCGATAACAGCCGGTCCCCACACTTACATCTTGCGCTCCTTACGTCAGTATACATCATATCAGTCTGTGACGCTGGCTTTGCAACATCTTGCGTGCCTTTAGGTTCGCCGCGACCAACACTTACCATGCACTGACCACAAAAAATGGAGGCGCCGCGGCTTGAACCCTGGACCTTTCACATGCCAAGCGAACGCTCTACCAACTGAGCTACGCCCCATGCACGAGCAAACTGCGCTATTCCCCATTCTTTGCGACTCAGATGCGCACGGACACGATGGTTGGTTGGTTTGTAGCGGTGAAGGGAGCAGAGTACAAAGGCGCGGACCCGTTCATATACACAAAAGTTCCAAGTAGTTTCGATGCTCTGGTATTACTAATGCAAATTCCGTCTGTTTTTAACGTCTTAAATTGAAAGGGCCGTCACAAATTGCTCCGTTTTCACTCATTGTAGACAATTATACAGCACCTGAGGTAACAAACACATCTCGAGAACCATTGTGCACTACATTATTTATGCCAACTCAGTGCCTCGCTCTTTACTACTGTGTACCAATCTTGTCGTCCAACTGCAAAACACTGGGCCACAACAAGTTTCCGCGTCTCCATTGCACTGCGCATACTACGAAACGCTCCCCAAACTTGGCACTCACCCTCGCAGCCGACTTTTCCGACTTTCCACGACGCTCACGCAACGCTCACGCTAGTGACAGCATTATTTATAGTTCGACGTCGCGTCAAAGCGAATGAGTACATTTCGCCTACGGCTTAGGCCGCCCTCCTAGTGTGGCTGCTCGGTGTCTGCAGGCAGCGAGGGTCTGCAAGCTTCCTGTGTTCGCACCTATGTCACCTTTGCTTGCTTGTCAGAGACAGACTATCGCAAAACATACAACTCACTCCATGAATTGATTGCTACGGCATCTGTTATCAGCAGTCACAACTAGCAACACCAGTAGCAGCTGACTGCGCGCAAAGAATAGGAATGTGCAGTGGGATTTACGTGAACTCGGCGCAAGGCAGATCTTTCCGACATAGGCTTGAGAATCTTACGGGAACACTTGTACCGTTTCTAAATTAAGTGTAGGCGTGGGAGGAGGGTGCTTCCTGCGCACAAATAACAGCACGCTTGTTAATTGTGGATGCTAATCATTCGCTTGTATCTTCCTAGACACATCTGCTGGTCGTGAATTATTCCACTTGCATATCAAGGTGCGGATGTAGGTGTGTTAAAAATTCTGGAGGCACTGGGTATTGATCCCAGTACCTCTCGCATACTAAGCGAGCGCTCTACCATCTGAGCTACGCCCCCCCCCCCCGAAGACTGATGGTGCTACATACAGCCATATAGACGACACAGACCCTTGCACTCCCATTATTCAGCAGACAAACACTACTCTCTATGTATCCGTTAGGGTGCTTTCAGGTTTCGTGCATTCTGTATCGAATCGTAGTTGGCCACAATGAAAGTGGCACGTATAACGTCGAAAATAGAATTCGGACACCGCTCTGAGTAAGACCAACGTGTTGTCCACCCTCTAGACTTCAATGAGGTTAAGCCGCGATACCTAAGACAGAACTGCACTCGGTGACACCTCGATAACAGCCGGTCCCCACACTTACATCTTGCTCTCCTTACGTCAGTATACATCATATCAGTCTGTGACGCTGGCTTTGCAACATCTTGCGTGCCTTTAGGTTCGCCGCGACCAACACTTACCATGCACTGACCACAAAAAATGGAGGCGCCGCGGCTTGAACCCTGGACCTTTCACATGCCAAGCGAACGCTCTACCAACTGAGCTACGCCCCATGCACGAGCAAACTGCGCTATTCCCCATTCTTTGCGACTCAGATGTGCACGGACACGATGGTTGGTTGGTTTGTAGCGGTGAAGGGAGCAGAGTACAAAGGCGCGGACCCGTTCATATACACAAAAGTTCCAAGTAGTTTCGATGCTCTGGTATTACTAATGCAAATTCCGTCTGTTTTTAACGTCTTAAATTGAAAGGGCCGTCACAAATTGCTCCGTTTTCACTCATTGTAGACAATTATACAGCACCTGAGGTAACAAACACATCTCGAGAACCATTGTGCACTACATTATTTATGCCAACTCAGTGCCTCGCTCTTTACTACTGTGTACCAATCTTGTCGTCCAACTGCAAAACACTGGGCCACAACAAGTTTCCGCGTCTCCATTGCACTGCGCATACTACGAAACGCTCCCCAAACTTGGCACTCACCCTCGCAGCCGACTTTTCCGACTTTCCACGACGCTCACGCAACGCTCACGCTAGTGACAGCATTATTTATAGTTCGACGTCGCGCCAAAGCGAATGAGTACATTTCGCCTACGGCTTAGGCCGCCCTCCTAGTGTGGCTGCTCGGTGTCTGCAGGCAGCGAGGGTCTGCAAGCGTACTGTGTTCGCACCTATGTCACCTTTGCTTGCTTGTCAGAGACAGACTATCGCAAAACATACAACTCACTCCATGAATTGATTGCTACGGCATATGTTATCAGCAGTCACAACTAGCAACACCAGTAGCAGCTGACTGCACGCAAAGAATAGGAATGTGCAGTGGGATTTACGTGAACTCGGCGCAAGGCAGATCTTTCCGACATAGGCTTGAGAATCTTACGGGAACACTTGTACTGTTTCTAAATTAAGTGTAGGCGTGGGAGGAGGGTGCTTCCTGCGCACAAATAACAGCACGCTTGTCAATTGTGGATGCTAATCATTCGCTTGTATCTTCCTAGACACATCTGCTGGTCGTGAATTATTCCACTTGCATATCAAGGTGCGCATGTAGGTGTGTTAAAAATTCTGGAGGCACTGGGTATTGATCCCAGTACCTCTCGCATACTAAGCGAGCGCTCTACCATCTGAGCTACGCTCGCCCACCCACCCCGAAGACTAATGGTGCTACATACAGCCATATAGACGACACAGACCCTTGCACTCCCATTATTCAGCAGACAAACACTACTCTCTATGTATCCGTTAGGGTGTCTTTCAGGTTTCGTGCATTCTGTATCGAATCGTAGTTGCCAAAATGAAAGTGGCACGTATAACGTCGAAAATAGAATTCGGACACCGCTCTGAGTAAGACCAACGTGTTGTCCAACCTCTAGACTTCAATGAGGTTAAGCCGCGATACCTAAGACAGATCTGCACTCGATGACACCTCGATAACAGCCGGTCCCCACACTTACATCTTGCTCTCCTTACGTCAGTATACATCATATCAGTCTGTGACGCTGGCTTTGCAACATCTTGCGTGCCTTTAGGTTCGCCGTGACCAACACTTACCATGCACTGACCACAAAAAATGGAGGCGCCGCGGCTTGAACCCTGGACCTTTCACATGCCAAGCGAACGCTCTACCAACTGAGCTACGCCCCATGCACGAGCAAACTGCGCTATTCCCCATTGTTTGCGACTCAGATGCGCACGGATACGATGGTTGGTTGGTTTGTAGCGGTGAAGGGAGCAGAGTACAAAGGCGCGGACCCGTTCATATACACAAAAGTTCCAAGTAGTTTCGATGCTCTGGTATTACAAATGCAAATTCCGTCTGTTTTTAACGTCTTAAATTGAAAGAGCCGTCACAAATTGCTCCGTTTTCACTCATTGTAGACAATTATACAGCACCTGAGGTAACAAACACATCTCGAGAACCATTGTGCACTACATTATTTATGCCAACTCAGTGCCTCGCTCTTTACTACTGTGTACCAATCTTGTCGTCCAACTGCAAAACACTGGGCCACAACAAGTTTCCGCGTCTCCATTGCACTGCGCATACTACGAAACGCTCCCCAAACTTGGCACTCACCCTCGCAGCCGACTTTTCCGACTTTCCACGACGCTCACGCAACGCTCACGCTAGTGACAGCATTATTTATAGTTCGACGTCGCGCCAAAGCGAATGAGTACATTTCGCCTACGGGTTAGGCCGCCCTCCTAGTGTGGCTGCTCGGTGTCTGCAGGCAGCGAGGGTCTGCAAGCTTCCTGTGTTCGCACCTATGTCACCTTTGCTTGCTTGTCAGAGACAGACTATCGCAAAACATACAACTCACTCCATGAATTGATTGCTACGGCATATGTTATCAGCAGTCACAACTAGCAACACCAGTAGCAGCTGACTGCACGCAAAGAATAGGAATGTGCAGTGGGATTTACGTGAACTCGGCGCAAGGCAGATCTTTCCGACATAGGCTTGAGAATCTTACGGGAACACTTGTACTGTTTCTAAATTAAGTGTAGGCGTGGGAGGAGGGTGCTTCCTGCGCACAAATAACAGCACGCTTGTCAATTGTGGATGCTAATCATTCGCTTGTATCTTCCTAGACACATCTGCTGGTCGTGAATTATTCCACTTGCATATCAAGGTGCGCATGTAGGTGTGTTAAAAATTCTGGAGGCACTGGGTATTGATCCCAGTACCTCTCGCATACTAAGCGAGCGCTCTACCATCTGAGCTACGCTCGCCCACCCACCCCGAAGACTAATGGTGCTACATACAGCCATATAGACGACACAGACCCTTGCACTCCCATTATTCAGCAGACAAACACTACTCTCTATGTATCCGTTAGGGTGTCTTTCAGGTTTCGTGCATTCTGTATCGAATCGTAGTTGCCAAAATGAAAGTGGCACGTATAACGTCGAAAATAGAATTCGGACACCGCTCTGAGTAAGACCAACGTGTTGTCCAACCTCTAGACTTCAATGAGGTTAAGCCGCGATACCTAAGACAGATCTGCACCCGATGACACCTCGATAACAGCCGGTCCCCACACTTACATCTTGCTCTCCTTACGTCAGTATACATCATATCAGTCTGTGACGCTGGCTTTGCAACATCTTGCGTGCCTTTAGGTTCGCCGCGACCAACACTTACCATGCACTGACCACAAAAAATGGAGGCGCCGCGGCTTGAACCCTGGACCTTTCACATGCCAAGCGAACGCTCTACCAACTGAGCTACGCCCCATGCACGAGCAAACTGCGCTATTCCCCATTGTTTGCGACTCAGATGCGCACGGATACGATGGTTGGTTGGTTTGTAGCGGTGAAGGGAGCAGAGTACAAAGGCGCGGACCCGTTCATATACACATAAGTTCCAAGTAGTTTCGATGCTCTGGTATTACAAATGCAAATTCCGTCTGTTTTTAACGTCTTAAATTGAAAGAGCCGTCACAAATTGCTCCGTTTTCACTCATTGTAGACAATTATACAGCACCTGAGGTAACAAACACATCTCGAGAACCATTGTGCACTACATTATTTATGCCAACTCAGTGCCTCGCTCTTTACTACTGTGTACCAATCTTGTCGTCCAACTGCAAAACACTGGGCCACAACAAGTTTCCGCGTCTCCATTGCACTGCGCATACTACGAAACGCTCCCCAAACTTGGCACTCACCCTCGCAGCCGACTTTTCCGACTTTCCACGACGCTCACGCTAGTGACAGCATTATTTATAGTTCGACGTCGCGCCAAAGCGAATGAGTACATTTCGCCTACGGCTTAGGCCGCCCTCCTAGTGTGGCTGCTCGGTGTCTGCAGGCAGCGAGGGTCTGCAAGCTTCCTGTGTTCGCACCTATGTCACCTTTGCTTGCTTGTCAGAGACAGACTATCGCAAAACATACAACTCACTCCATGAATTGATTGCTACGGCATCTGTTATCAGCAGTCACAACTAGCAACACCAGTAGCAGCTGACTGCACGCAAAGAATAGGAATGTGCAGTGGGATTTACGTGAACTCGGCGCAAGGCAGATCTTTCCGACATAGGCTTGAGAATCTTACGGGAACACTTGTACTGTTTCTAAATTAAGTGTAGGCGTGGGAGGAGGGTGCTTCCTGCGCACAAATAACAGCACGCTTGTCAATTGTGGATGCTAATCATTCGCTTGTATCTTCCTAGACACATCTGCTGGTCGTGAATTATTCCACTTGCATATCAAGGTGTGCATGTAGGTGTGTTAAAAATTCTGGAGGCACTGGGTATTGATCCCAGTACCTCTCGCATACTAAGAGCGCTCTACCATCTGAGCTACGCCCGCCTCCCCGGAGACTGATGGTGCTACATACAGCTATATAGACGACACAGACCCTTGCACTCCCATTATTCAGCAGACAAACACTACTCTCTATGTATCCGTTAGGGTGCTTTCAGGTTTCGTGCATTCTGTATCGAATCGTAGTTGGCCACAATGAAAGTGGCACGTATAACGTCGAAAATAGAATTCGGACACCGCTCTGAGTAAGACCAACGTGTTGTCCACCCTCTAGACTTCAATGAGGTTAAGCCGCGATACCTAAGACAGAACTGCACTCGGTGACACCTCGATAACAGCCGGTCCCCACACTTACATCTTGCTCTCCTTACGTCAGTATACATCATATCAGTCTGTGACGCTGGCTTTGCAACATCTTGCGTGCCTTTAGGTTCGCCGCGACCAACACTTACCATGCACTGACCACAAAAAATGGAGGCGCCGCGGCTTGAACCCTGGACCTTTCACATGCCAAGCGAACGCTCTACCAACTGAGCTACGCCCCATGCACGAGCAAACTGCGCTATTCCCCATTGTTTGCGACTCAGATGCGCACGGACACGATGGTTGGTTGGTTTGTAGCGGTGAAGGGAGCAGAGTACAAAGGCGCGGACCCGTTCATATACACAAAAGTTCCAAGTAGTTTCGATGCTCTGGTATTACAAATGCAAATTCCGTCTGTTTTTAACGTCTTAAATTGAAAGAGCCGTCACAAATTGCTCCGTTTTCACTCATTGTAGACAATTATACAGCACCTGAGGTAACAAACACATCTCGAGAACCATTGTGCACTACATTATTTATGCAAACTCAGTGCCTCGCTCTTTACTACTGTGTACCAATCTTGTCGTCCAACTGCAAAACACTGGGCCACAACAAGTTTCCGCGTCTCCATTGCACTGCGCATACTACGAAACGCTCCCCAAACTTGGCACTCACCCTCGCAGCCGACTTTTCCGACTTTCCACGACGCTCACGCAACGCTCACGCTAGTGACAGCATTATTTATAGTTCGACGTCGCGCCAAAGCGAATGAGTACATTTCGCCTACGGCTTAGGCCGCCCTCCTAGTGTGGCTGCTCGGTGTCTGCAGGCAGCGAGAGTCTGCAAGCGTCCTGTGTTCGCACCTATGTCACCTTTGCTTGCTTGTCAGAGACAGACTATCGCAAAACATACAACTCACTCCATGAATTGATTGCTACGGCATATGTTATCAGCAGTCACAACTAGCAACACCAGTAGCAGCTGACTGCACGCAAAGAATAGGAATGTGCAGTGGGATTTACGTGAACTCGGCGCAAGGCAGATCTTTCCGACATAGGCTTGAGAATCTTACGGGAACACTTGTACTGTTTCTAAATTAAGTGTAGGCGTGGGAGGAGGGTGCTTCCTGCGCACAAATAACAGCACGCTTGTCAATTGTGGATGCTAATCATTCGCTTGTATCTTCCTAGACACATCTGCTGGTCGTGAATTATTCCACTTGCATATCAAGGTGCGCATGTAGGTGTGTTAAAAATTCTGGAGGCACTGGGTATTGATCCCAGTACCTCTCGCATACTAAGCGAGCGCTCTACCATATGAGCTACGCTCGCCCACCCACCCCGAAGACTAATGGTGCTAAATACAGCCATATAGACGACACAGACCCTTGCACTCCCATTATTCAGCAGACAAACACTACTCTCTATGTATCCGTTAGGGTGTCTTTCAGGTTTCGTGCATTCTGTATCGAATCGTAGTTGCCAAAATGAAAGTGGCACGTATAACGTCGAAAATAGAATTCGGACACCGCTCTGAGTAAGACCAACGTGTTGTCCAACCTCTAGACTTCAATGAGGTTAAGCCGCGATACCTAAGACAGATCTGCACTCGATGACACCTCGATAACAGCCGGTCCCCACACTTACATCTTGCTCTCCTTACGTCAGTATACATCATATCAGTCTGTGACGCTGGCTTTGCAACATCTTGCGTGCCTTTAGGTTCGCCGCGACCAACACTTACCATGCACTGACCACAAAAAATGGAGGCGCCGCGGCTTGAACCCTGGACCTTTCACATGCCAAGCGAACGCTCTACCAACTGAGCTACGCCCCATGCACGAGCAAACTGCGCTATTCCCCATTGTTTGCGACTCAGATGCGCACGGATACGATGGTTGGTTGGTTTGTAGCGGTGAAGGGAGCAGAGTACAAAGGCGCGGACCCGTTCATATACACAAAAGTTCCAAGTAGTTTCGATGCTCTGGTATTACAAATGCAAATTCCGTCTGTTTTTAACGTCTTAAATTGAAAGAGCCGTCACAAATTGCTCCGTTTTCACTCATTGTAGACAATTATACAGCACCTGAGGTAACAAACACATCTCGAGAACCATTGTGCACTACATTATTTATGCCAACTCAGTGCCTCGCTCTTTACTACTGTGTACCAATCTTGTCGTCCAACTGCAAAACACTGGGCCACAACAAGTTTCCGCGTCTCCATTGCACTGCGCATACTACGAAACGCTCCCCAAACTTGGCACTCACCCTCGCAGCCGACTTTTCCGACTTTCCACGACGCTCACGCTAGTGACAGCATTATTTATAGTTCGACGTCGCGCCAAAGCGAATGAGTACATTTCGCCTACGGCTTAGGCCGCCCTCCTAGTGTGGCTGCTCGGTGTCTGCAGGCAGCGAGGGTCTGCAAGCTTCCTGTGTTCGCACCTATGTCACCTTTGCTTGCTTGTCAGAGACAGACTATCGCAAAACATACAACTCACTCCATGAATTGATTGCTACGGCATCTGTTATCAGCAGTCACAACTAGCAACACCAGTAGCAGCTGACTGCACGCAAAGAATAGGAATGTGCAGTGGGATTTACGTGAACTCGGCGCAAGGCAGATCTTTCCGACATAGGCTTGAGAATCTTACGGGAACACTTGTACTGTTTCTAAATTAAGTGTAGGCGTGGGAGGAGGGTGCTTCCTGCGCACAAATAACAGCACGCTTGTCAATTGTGGATGCTAATCATTCGCTTGTATCTTCCTAGACACATCTGCTGGTCGTGAATTATTCCACTTGCATATCAAGGTGCGCATGTAGGTGTGTTAAAAATTCTGGAGGCACTGGGTATTGATCCCAGTACCTCTCGCATACTAAGCGAGCGCTCTACCATCTGAGCTACGCCCGCCTCCCCGAAGACTGATGGTGCTACATACAGCTATATAGACGACACAGACCCTTGCACTCCCATTATTCAGCAGACAAACACTACTCTCTATGTATCCGTTAGGGTGCTTTCAGGTTTCGTGCATTCTGTATCGAATCGTAGTTGGCCACAATGAAAGTGGCACGTATAACGTCGAAAATAGAATTCGGACACCGCTCTGAGTAAGACCAACGTGTTGTCCACCCTCTAGACTTCAATGAGGTTAAGCCGCGATACCTAAGACAGAACTGCACTCGGTGACACCTCGATAACAGCCGGTCCCCACACTTACATCTTGCTCTCCTTACGTCAGTATACATCATATCAGTCTGTGACGCTGGCTTTGCAACATCTTGCGTGCCTTTAGGTTCGCCGCGACCAACACTTACCATGCACTGACCACAAAAAATGGAGGCGCCGCGGCTTGAACCCTGGACCTTTCACATGCCAAGCGAACGCTCTACCAACTGAGCTACGCCCCATGCACGAGCAAACTGCGCTATTCCCCATTCTTTGCGACTCAGATGCGCACGGACACGATGGTTGGTTGGTTTGTAGCGGTGAAGGGAGCAGAGTACAAATGCGCGGACCCGTTCATATACACAAAAGTTCCAAGTAGTTTCGATGCTCTGGTATTACAAATGCAAATTCCGTCTGTTTTTAACGTCTTAAATTGAAAGAGCCGTCACAAATTGCTCCGTTTTCACTCATTGTAGACAATTATACAGCACCTGAGGTAACAAACACATCTCGAGAACCATTGTGCACTACATTATTTATGCAAACTCAGTGCCTCGCTCTTTACTACTGTGTACCAATCTTGTCGTCCAACTGCAAAACACTGGGCCACAACAAGTTTCCGCGTCTCCATTGCACTGCGCATACTACGAAACGCTCCCCAAACTTGGCACTCACCCTCGCAGCCGACTTTTCCGACTTTCCACGACGCTCACGCAACGCTCACGCTAGTGACAGCATTATTTATAGTTCGACGTCGCGCCAAAGCGAATGAGTACATTTCGCCTACGGCTAAGGCCGCCCTCCTAGTGTGGCTGCTCGGTGTCTGCAGGCAGCGAGAGTCTGCAAGCGTCCTGTGTTCGCACCTATGTCACCTTTGCTTGCTTGTCAGAGACAGACTATCGCAAAACATACAACTCACTCCATGAATTGATTGCTACGGCATATGTTATCAGCAGTCACAACTAGCAACACCAGTAGCAGCTGACTGCACGCAAAGAATAGGAATGTGCAGTGGGATTTACGTGAACTCGGCGCAAGGCAGATCTTTCCGACATAGGCTTGAGAATCTTACGGGAACACTTGTACTGTTTCTAAATTAAGTGTAGGCGTGGGAGGAGGGTGCTTCCTGCGCACAAATAACAGCACGCTTGTTAATTGTGGATGCTAATCATTCGCTTGTATCTTCCTAGACACATCTGCTGGTCGTGAATTATTCCACTTGCATATCAAGGTGCGCATGTAGGTGTGTTAAAAATTCTGGAGGCACTGGGTATTGATCCCAGTACCTCTCGCATACTAAGCGAGCGCTCTACCATCTGAGCTACGCCCGCCTCCCCGAAGACTGATGGTGCTACATACAGCTATATAGACGACACAGACCCTTGCACTCCCATTATTCAGCAGACAAACACTACTCTCTATGTATCCGTTAGGGTGCTTTCAGGTTTCGTGCATTCTGTATCGAATCGTAGTTGGCCACAATGAAAGTGGCACGTATAACGTCGAAAATAGAATTCGGACACCGCTCTGAGTAAGACCAACGTGTTGTCCACCCTCTAGACTTCAATGAGGTTAAGCCGCGATACCTAAGACAGAACTGCACTCGGTGACACCTCGATAACAGCCGGTCCCCACACTTACATCTTGCTCTCCTTACGTCAGTATACATCATATCAGTCTGTGACGCTGGCTTTGCAACATCTTGCGTGCCTTTAGGTTCGCCGCGACCAACACTTACCATGCACTGACCACAAAAAATGGAGGCGCCGTGGCTTGAACCCTGGACCCACCCACCCCACCCACCCACCCCGAAGACTAATGGTGCTACATACAGCCATATAGACGACACAGACCCTTGCACTCCCATTATTCAGCAGACAAACACTACTCTCTATGTATCCGTTAGGGTGTCTTTCAGGTTTCGTGCATTCTGTATCGAATCGTTGTTGCCAAAATGAAAGTGGCACGTATAACGTCGAAAATAGAATTCGGACACCGCTCTGAGTAAGACCAACGTGTTGTCCACCCTCTAGACTTCAATGAGGTTAAGCCGCGATACCTAAGACAGATCTGCACTCGATGACACCTCGATAACAGCCGGTCCCCACACTTACATCTTGCTCTCCTTACGTCAGTATACATCATATCAGTCTGTGACGCTGGCTTTGCAACATCTTGCGTGCCTTTAGGTTCGCCGCGACCTACACTTACCATGCACTGACCACAAAAAATGGAGGCGCCGCAGCTTGAACCCTGGACCTTTCACACGCCAAGCGAACGCTCTACCAACTGAGGTACGCCCCGTGCACGAGCAAACTGCGCTATTCCCCATTGTTTGCGACTCAGATGCGCACGGACACGATGGTTGGTTGGTTTGTAGCGGTGAAGGGAGCAGAGTACAAAGGCGCGGACCCGTTCATATACACAAAAGTTCCAAGTAGTTTCGATCCTCTAGTATTACAAATGCAAATTCCGTCTGTTTTTAACGTCTTAAATTGAAAGAGCCGTCACAAATTGCTCCGTTTTCACTCATTGTACACAATTATACAGCACCTGAGGTAACAAACACATCTCGAGCGCCATTGTGCACTACATTATTTATGCCAACTCAGTGCCTCGCTCTTTACTACTGTGTACCAATCTTGTCGTCCAACTGCAAAACACTGGGCCACAACAAGTTTCCGCGTCTCCATTGCACTGCGCATACTACGAAACGCTCCCCAAACTTGTCACTCACCCTCGCAGCCGACTTTTCCGACTTTCCACGACGCTCACGCAACGCTCACGCTAGTGACAGCATTATTTATAGTTCGACGTCGCGCCAAAGCGAATGAGTACATTTCGCCTACGGCTTAGGCCGCCCTCCTAGTGTGGCTGCTCGGTGTCTGCAGGCAGCGAGGGTCTGCAAGCTTCCTGTGTTCGCACCTATGTCACCTGTGCTTGCTTGTCAGAGACAAACTATCGCAAAACATACAACTCACTCCATGAATTGATTGCTACGGCATATGTTATCAGCAGTCACAACTAACAACACCAGTAGCAGCTGACTGCACGCAAAGAATAGGAATGTGCAGTGGGATTTACGTGAACTCGGCGCAAGCTTGTATCTTCCTAGACACATCTGCTGGCTGTGAAGTATTCCACTTGCATATCAAGGTGCGCATGTAGGTGTGTTAAAAATTCTGGAGGCACTGGGTATTGATCCCAGTACCTCACGCATACTAAGCGAGCGCTCTACCATCTGAGCTACGCCCGCCCCCCCGAAGACTAAAGGTGCTACATACAGCCATATAGATGACACAGACCCTTGCACTCCCATTATTCAGCAGACAAACACTACTCTCTATGTATCCGTTAGGGTGTCTTTCAGGTTTCGTGCATTCTGTATCGAATCGTAGTTGCCAAAATGAAAGTGGCACGTTTAACGTCGAAAATAGAATTCGAACACCGCTCTGAGTAAGACCAACGTGTTGTCCACCCTCTAGACTCCAATGAGGTTACGCCGCGATACCTAAGACAGATCTGCACTCGATGACACCTCGATAACAGCCGGTCCCCACACTTACATCTTGCTCTCCTTACGTCAGTATACATCATATCAGTCTGTGACGCTGGCTTTGCAACATCTTGCGTGCCTTTAGGTTCGCCGCGACCTACACTTACCATGCACTGACCACAAAAAATGGAGGCGCCGCAGCTTGAACCCTGGACCTTTCACACGCCAAGCGAACGCTCTACCAACTGAGGTACGCCCCGTGCACGAGCAAACTGCGCTATTCCCCATTGTTTGCGACTCAGATGGGCACGGACACGATGGTTGGTTGGTTTGTAGCGGTGAAGGGAGCAGAGTACAAAGGCGCGGACCCGTTCATATACACAAAAGTTCCAAGTAGTTTCGATGCTCTAGTATTACAAATGCAAATTCCGTCTGTTTTTAACGTCTTAAATTGAAAGAGCCGTCACAAATTGCTCCGTTTTCACTCATTGTAGACAATTATACAGCACCTGAGGTAACAAACACATCTCGAGAACCATTGTGCACTCCATTATTATTGCCAACTCAGTGCCTCGCTCTTTACTACTGTGTACCAATCTTGTCGTCCAACTGCAAAACACTAGGCCACAACAAGTTTCCGCGTCTCCATTGCACTGCGCATACTACGAAACGCTCCCCAAACTTTGCACTCACCCTCGCAGCCGACTTTTCCGACTTTCCACGACGCTCACGCAACGCTCACGCTAGTGACAGCATTATTTATAGTTCGACGTCGCGCCAAAGCGAATGAGCACAATTCGCCTACGGCTTAGGCCGCCCTCCTAGTGTGGCTGCTCGGTGTCTGCAGGCAGCGAGGGTCTGCAAGCTTCCTGTGTTCGCACCTATGTCACCTGTGCTTGCTTGTCAGAGACAAACTATCGCAAAACATACAACTCACTCCATGAATTGATTGCTACGGCATATGTTATCAGCAGTCACAACTAACAACACCAGTAGCAGCTGACTGCACGCAAAGAATAGGAATGTGCAGTGGGATTTACGTGAACTCGGCGCAAGCTTGTATCTTCCTAGACACATCTGCTGGCTGTGAAGTATTCCACTTGCATATCAAGGTGCGCATGTAGGTGTGTTAAAAGTTCTGGAGGCACTGGGTATTGATCCCAGTACCTCACGCATACTAAGCGAGCGCTCTACCATCTGAGCTACGCCCGCCCCCCCGAAGATTAAAGGTGCTACATACAGCCATATAGATGACACAGACCCTTGCACTCCCATTATTCAGCAGACAAACACTACTCTCTATGTATCCGTTAGGGTGTCTTTCAGGTTTCGTGCATTCTGTATCGAATCGTAGTTGCCAAAATGAAAGTGGCACGTTTAACGTCGAAAATAGAATTCGAACACCGCTCTGAGTAAGACCAACGTGTTGTCCACCCTCTAGACTCCAATGAGGTTACGCCGCGATACCTAAGACAGATCTGCACTCGATGACACCTCGATAACAGCCGGTCCCCACACTTACATCTTGCTCTCCTTACGTCAGTATACATCATATCAGTCTGTGACGCTGGCTTTGCAACATCTTGCGTGCCTTTAGGTTCGCCGCGACCTACACTTACCATGCACTGACCACAAAAAATGGAGGCGCCGCAGCTTGAACCCTGGACCTTTCACACGCCAAGCGAACGCTCTACCAACTGAGGTACGCCCCATGCACGAGCAAACTGCGCTATTCCCCATTGTTTGCGACTCAGATGCGCACGGACACGATGGTTGGTTGGTTTGTAGCGGTGAAGGGAGCAGAGTACAAAGGCGCGGACCCGTTCATATACACAAAAGTTCCAAGTAGTTTCGATGCTCTAGTATTACAAATGCAAATTCCGTCTGTTTTTAACGTCTTAAATTGAAAGAGCCGTCACAAATTGCTCCGTTTTCACTCATTGTAGACAATTATACAGCACCTGAGGTAACAAACACATCTCGAGAACCATTGTGCACTACATTATTTATGCCAACTCAGTGCCTCGCTCTTTACTACTGTGTACCAATCTTGTCGTCCAACTGCAAAACACTGGGCCACAACAAGTTTCTGCGTCTCCATTGCACTGCGCATACTACGAAACGCTCCCCAAACTTGGCACTCACCCTCGCAGCCGACTTTTCCGACTTTCCACGACGCTCACGCAACGCTCACGCTAGTGACAGCATTATTTATAGTTCGACGTCGCGCCAAAGCGAATGAGTACATTTCGCCTACGGCTTAGGCCGCCCTCCTAGTGTGGCTGCTCGGTGTCTGCAGGCAGCGAGGGTCTGCAAGCTTCCTGTGTTCGCACCTATGTCACCTGTGCTTGCTTGTCAGAGACAGACTATCGCAAAACATACAACTCACTCCATGAATTGATTGCTACGGCATCTGTTATCAGCAGTCACAACTAGCAACACCAGTAGCAGCTGACTGCACGCAAAGAATAGGATTGTGCAGTGGGATTTACGTGAACTCGGCGCAAGGCAGATCTTTCCGACATAGGCTTGAGAATCTTACGGGAACACTTGTACTGTTTCTAAATTAAGTGTAGGCGTGGAAGGAGGGTGCTTCCTGCGCACTAATAACAGCACGCTTGTCAATTGTGGATGCTAATCATTCGCTTGTATCTTCCTAGACACATCTGCTGGTTGTGAATTATTCCACTTGCATATCAAGGTGCGCATGTAGGTGTGTTAAAAATTCTGGAGGCACTGGGTATTGATCCCAGTACCTCTCGCATACTAAGCGAGCGCTCTACCATCTGAGCTACGCCCGCCCCCCCGAAGACTAATGGTGCTACATACAGCCATATAGACGACACAGACCCTTGCACTCCCATTATTCAGCAGACAAACACTACTCTCTATGTATCCGTTTGGGTGTCTTTCAGGTTTCGTGCATTCTGTATCGAATCGTAGTTGGCCACAATGAAAGTGGCACGTATAACGTCGAAAATAGAATTCGGACACCGCTCTTAGTAAGACCAACGTGTTGTCCACCCTCTAGACTTCAATGAGGTTAAGCCGCGATACCTAAGACAGATCTGCACTCGATGGCACCTCGATAACAGCCGGTCCCCACACTTACATCTTGCTCTCCTTACGTCAGTATACATCATATCAGTCTGTGACGCTGGCTTTGCAACATCTTGCGTGCCTTTAGGTTCGCCGCGACCAACACTTACCATGCACTGACCACAAAAAATGGAGGCGCCGCGGCTTGAACCCAGGACCTTTCACATGCCAAGCGAACGCTCTACCAACTGAGCTACGCCCCAAACACGAGCAAACTGCGCTATTCCCCATTGTTTGCGAATCAGATGCGCACGGACACGATGGTTGGTTGGTTTGTAGCGGTGAAGGGAGCAGAGTACAAAGGCGCGGACCCGTTCATATACACAAAAGTTCCAAGTAGTTTCGATGCTCTAGTATTACAAATGCAAATTCCGTCTGTTTTTAACGTCTTAAATTGAAAGAGCCGTCACAAATTGCTCCGTTTTCACTCATTGTAGACAATTATACAGCACCTGAGGTAACAAACACATCTCGAGAACCATTGTGCACTCCATTATTATTGCCAACTCAGTGCCTCGCTCTTTACTACTGTGTACCAATCTTGTCGTCCAACTGCAAAACACTAGGCCACAACAAGTTTCCGCGTCTCCATTGCACTGCGCATACTACGAAACGCTCCCCAAACTTTGCACTCACCCTCGCAGCCGACTTTTCCGACTTTCCACGACGCTCACGCAACGCTCACGCTAGTGACAGCATTATTTATAGTTCGACGTCGCGCCAAAGCGAATGAGCACAATTCGCCTACGGCTTAGGCCGCCCTCCTAGTGTGGCTGCTCGGTGTCTGCAGGCAGCGAGGGTCTGCAAGCTTCCTGTGTTCGCACCTATGTCACCTGTGCTTGCTTGTCAGAGACAAACTATCGCAAAACATACAACTCACTCCATGAATTGATTGCTACGGCATATGTTATCAGCAGTCACAACTAACAACACCAGTAGCAGCTGACTGCACGCAAAGAATAGGAATGTGCAGTGGGATTTACGTGAACTCGGCGCAAGCTTGTATCTTCCTAGACACATCTGCTGGCTGTGAAGTATTCCACTTGCATATCAAGGTGCGCATGTAGGTGTGTTAAAAATTCTGGAGGCACTGGGTATTGATCCCAGTACCTCACGCATACTAAGCGAGCGCTCTACCATCTGAGCTACGCCCGCTTCCCCGAAGACTAAAGGTGCTACATACAGCCATATAGATGACACAGACCCTTGCACTCCCATTATTCAGCAGACAAACACTACTCTCTATGTATCCGTTAGGGTGTCTTTCAGGTTTCGTGCATTCTGTATCGAATCGTAGTTGCCAAAATGAAAGTGGCACGTTTAACGTCGAAAATAGAATTCGAACACCGCTCTGAGTAAGACCAACGTGTTGTCCACCCTCTAGACTCCAATGAGGTTACGCCGCGATACCTAAGACAGATCTGCACTCGATGACACCTCGATAACAGCCGGTCCCCACACTTACATCTTGCTCTCCTTACGTCAGTATACATCATATCAGTCTGTGACGCTGGCTTTGCAACATCTTGCGTGCCTTTAGGTTCGCCGCGACCTACACTTACCATGCACTGACCACAAAAAATGGAGGCGCCGCAGCTTGAACCCTGGACCTTTCACACGCCAAGCGAACGCTCTACCAACTGAGGTACGCCCCGTGCACGAGCAAACTGCGCTATTCCCCATTGTTTGCGACTCAGATGCGCACGGACACGATGGTTGGTTGGTTTGTAGCGGTGAAGGGAGCAGAGTACAAAGGCGCGGACCCGTTCTTATACACAAAAGTTCCAAGTAGTTTCGATGCTCTAGTATTACAAATGCAAATTCCGTCTGTTTTTAACGTCTTAAATTGAAAGAGCCGTCACAAATTGCTCCGTTTTCACTCATTGTAGACAATTATACAGCACCTGAGGTAACAAACACATCTCGAGAACCATTGTGCACTACATTATTTATGCCAACTCAGTGCCTCGCTCTTTACTACTGTATACCAATCTTGTCGTCCAACTGCAAAACACTGGGCCACAACAAGTTTCTGCGTCTCCATTGCACTGCGCATACTACGAAACGCTCCCCAAACTTGGCACTCACCCTCGCAGCCGACTTTTCCGACTTTCCACGACGCTCACGCAACGCTCACGCTAGTGACAGCATTATTTATAGTTCGACGTCGCGCCAAAGCGAATGAGTACATTTCGCCTACGGCTTAGGCCGCCCTCCTAGTGTGGCTGCTCGGTGTCTGCAGGCAGCGAGGGTCTGCAAGCTTCCTGTGTTCGCACCTATGTCACCTGTGCTTGCTTGTCAGAGACAGACTATCGCAAAACATACAACTCACTCCATGAATTGATTGCTACGGCATCTGTTATCAGCAGTCACAACTAGCAACACCAGTAGCAGCTGACTGCACGCAAAGAATAGGATTGTGCAGTGGGATTTACGTGAACTCGGCGCAAGGCAGATCTTTCCGACATAGGCTTGAGAATCTTACGGGAACACTTGTACTGTTTCTAAATTAAGTGTAGGCGTGGAAGGAGGGTGCTTCCTGCGCACTAATAACAGCACGCTTGTCAATTGTGGATGCTAATCATTCGCTTGTATCTTCCTAGACACATCTGCTGGTTGTGAATTATTCCACTTGCATATCAAGGTGCGCATGTAGGTGTGTTAAAAATTCTGGAGGCACTGGGTATTGATCCCAGTACCTCTCGCATACTAAGCGAGCGCTCTACCATCTGAGCTACGCCCGCCCCCCCGAAGACTAATGGTGCTACATACAGCCATATAGACGACACAGACCCTTGCACTCCCATTATTCAGCAGACAAACACTACTCTCTATGTATCCGTTTGGGTGTCTTTCAGGTTTCGTGCATTCTGTATCGAATCGTAGTTGGCCACAATGAAAGTGGCACGTATAACGTCGAAAATAGAATTCGGACACCGCTCTTAGTAAGACCAACGTGTTGTCCACCCTCTAGACTTCAATGAGGTTAAGCCGCGATACCTAAGACAGATCTGCACTCGATGGCACCTCGATAACAGCCGGTCCCCACACTTACATCTTGCTCTCCTTACGTCAGTATACATCATATCAGTCTGTGACGCTGGCTTTGCAACATCTTGCGTGCCTTTAGGTTCGCCGCGACCAACACTTACCATGCACTGACCACAAAAAATGGAGGCGCCGCCGCGTGAACCCTGGAACTTTCACATGCCAAGCGAACGCTCTACCAACTGAGCTACGCCCCATGCACGAGCAAACTGCGCTATTCCCCATTCTTTGCGACTCAGATGCGCACGGACACGATGGTTGGTTGGTTTGTAGCGGTGAAGGGAGCAGAGTACAAAGGCGCGGACCCGTTCATATACACAAAAGTTCCAAGTAGTTTCGATGCTCTGGTATTACAAATGCAAATTCCGTCTGTTTTTAACGTCTTAAATTGAAAGAGCCGTCACAAATTGCTCCGTTTTCACTCCATGTCGACAATTATACAGCACCTGAGGTAACAAACACATCTCGAGCCCCATTGTGCACTACATTATTTATGCCAACTCAGTGCCTCGCTCTTTACTACTGTGTACCAATCTTGTCGTCCAACTGCAAAACACTGGGCCACAACAAGTTTCCGCGTCTCCATTGCACTGCGCATACTACGAAACGCTCCCCAAACTTGGCACTCACCCTCGCAGCCGACTTTTCCGACTTTCCACGACGCTCACGCTAGTGACAGCATTATTTATAGTTCGACGTCGCGCCAAAGCGAATGAGCACAATTCGCCTACGGCTTAGGCCGCCCTCCTAGTGTGGCTGCTCGGTGTCTGCTGGCAGCGAGGGTCTGCAAGCTTCCTGTGTTCGCACCTATGTCACCTGTGCTTGCTTGTCAGAGACAGACTATCGCAAAACATACAACTCACTCCATGAATTGATTGCTACGGCATCTGTTATCAGCAGTCACAACTAACAACACCAGTAGCAGCTGACTGCACGCAAAGAATAGGAATGTGCAGTGGGATTTACGTGAACTCGGCGCTAGCTTGTATCCTCCTAGACACATCTGCTGGCTGTGAAGTATTCCACTTGCATATGAAGGTGCGCATGTAGGTGTGTTAAAAATCCTGGAGGCACTGGGTATTGATCCCAGTACCTCTCGCATACTAAGCGAGCGCTCTACCGTCTGAGCTACGCCTGCCCCCCGAAGACTAATGGTGCTACATACAGCCATATAGACGACACAGACCCTTGCACTCCCATTATTCAGCAGACAAACACTACTCTCTATGTATCCGTTAGGGTGTCTTTCAGGTTTCGTGCATTCTGTATCGAATCGTAGTTGCCAAAATGAAAGTGGCACGTATAACGTCGAAAATGGAATTCGGACACCGCTCTGAGTAAGACCAACGTGTTGTCCACCCTCTAGACTTCAATGAGGTTAAGCCGCGATACCTAAGACACATCTGCACTCGATGACACCTCGATAACAGCCGGTCCCCACACTTACACCTTGCTCTCCTTACGTCAGTATACATCATATCAGTCTGTGACGCTGGCTTTGCAACATCTTGCGTGCCTTTAGGTTCGCCGCGACCAACACTTACCATGCACTGACCACAAAAAATGGAGGCGCCGCGGCTTGAACCCAGGACCTTTCACATGCCAAGCGAACGCTCTACCAACTGAGCTACGCCCCAAACACGAGCAAACTGCGCTATTCCCCATTGTTTGCGAATCAGATGCGCACGGACACGATGGTTGGTTGGTTTGTAGCGGTGAAGGGAGCAGAGTACAAAGGCGCGGACCCGTTCATATACACAAAAGTTCCAAGTAGTTTCGATGCTCTGGTATTACAAATGCAAATTCCGTCTGTTTTTAACGTCTTAAATTGAAAGAGCCGTCACAAATTGCTCCGTTTTCACTCATTGTAGACAATTATACAGCACCTGAGGTAACAAACACATCTCGAGAACCATTGTGCACTCCATTATTTATGCCAACTCAGTGCCTCGCTCTTTACTACTGTGTACCAATCTTGTCGTCCAACTGCAAAACACTAGGCCACAACAAGTTTCCGCGTCTCCATTGCACTGCGCATACTACGAAACGCTCCCCAAACTTTGCACTCACCCTCGCAGCCGACTTTTCCGACTTTCCACTACGCTCACGCTAGTGACAGCATTATTTATAGTTCGACGTCGCGCCAAAGCGAATGAGCACAATTCGCCTACGGCTTAGGCCGCCCTCCTAGTGTGGCTGCTCGGTGTCTGCAGGCAGCGAGGGTCTGCAAGCTTCCTGTGTTCGCACCTATGTCACCTGTGCTTGCTTGTCAGAGACAAACTATCGCAAAACATACAACTCACTCCATGAATTGATTGCTACGGCATCTGTTATCAGCAGTCACAACTAACAACACCAGTAGCAGCTGACTGCACGCAAAGAATAGGAATGTGCAGTGGGATTTACGTGAACTCGGCGAAAGCTTGTATCTTCCTAGACACATCTGCTGGCTGTGAAGTATTCCACTTGCATATCAAGGTGCGCATGTAGGTGTGTTAAAAATTCTGGAGGCACTGGGTATTGATCCCAGTACCTCTCGCATACTAAGCGAGCGCTCTACCATCTGAGCTACGCCCGCCCCCCCGAAGACTAATGGTGCTACATACAGCCATATAGACGACACAGACCCTTGCACTCCCATTATTCAGCAGACAAACACTACTCTCTATGTATCCGTTAGGGTGTCTTTCAGGTTTCGTGTATTCTGTATCGAATCTTAGTTGCCCAAATGAAAGTGGCACGTATAACGTCGAAAATAGAATTCGGACACCGCTCTGAGTAAGACCAACGTGTTGTCCACCCTCTAGACTTCAATGAGGTTAAGCCGCGATACCTAAGACAGATCTGCACTCGATGACACCTCGATAACAGCCGGTCCCCACACTTACATCTTGCTCTCCTTACGTCAGTATACATCATATCAGTCTGTGACGCTGGCTTTGCAACATCTTGCGTGCCTTTAGGTTCGCCGCGACCAACACTTACCATGCACTGACCACAAAAAATGGAGGCGCCGCCGCTTGAACCCTGGACCTTTCACATGCCAAGCGAACGCTCTACCAACTGAGCTACGCCCCATACACGAGCAAACTGCGCTATTCCCCATTCTTTGCGACTCAGATGCGCACGGACACGATGGTTGGTTGGTTTGTAGCGGTGAAGGGAGCAGAGTACAAAGGCGCGGACCCGTTCATATACACAAAAGTTCCAAGTAGTTTCGATGCTCTGGTATTACAAATGCAAATTCCGTCTGTTTTTAACGTCTTAAATTGAAAGAGCCGTCACAAATTGCTCCGTTTTCACTCCTTGTCGACAATTATACAGCACCTGAGGTAACAAACACATCTCGAGAACCATTGTGCACTACATTATTTATGCCAACTCAGTGCCTCGCTCTTTACTACTGTGTACCAATCTTGTCGTCCAACTGCAAAACACTGGGCCACAACAAGTTTCCGCGTCTCCATTGCACTGCGCATACTACGAAACGCTCCCCAAACTTGGCACTCACCCTCGCAGCCGACTTTTCCGACTTTCCACGACGCTCACGAAACGCTCACGCTAGTGACTGCATTATTTATAGTTCGACGTCGCGCCAAAGCGAATGAGTACATTTCGCCTACGGCTTAGGCCGCCCTCCTAGTGTGGCTGCTCGGTGTCTGCAGGCAGCGAGGGTCTGCAAGCTTCCTGTGTTCGCACCTATGTCACCTGTGCTTGCTTGTCAGAGACAGACTATCGCAAAACATACAACTCACTCCATGAATTGATTGCTACGGCATCTGTTATCAGCAGTCACAACTAGCAACACCAGTAGCAGCTGACTGCACGCAAAGAATAGGAATGTGCAGTGGGATTTACGTGAACTCGGCGCAAGGCAGATCTTTCCGACATAGGCTTGAGAATCTTACGGGAACACTTGTACTGTTTCTAAATTAAGTGTAGGCGTGGAAGGAGGGTGCTTCCTGCGCACTAATAACAGCACGCTTGTCAATTGTGGATGCTAATCATTCGCTTGTATCTTCCTAGACACATCTGCTGGTTGTGAATTATTCCACTTGCATATCAAGGTGCGCATGTAGGTGTGTTAAAAATTCTGGAGGCACTGGGTATTGATCCCAGTACCTCTCGCATACTAAGCGAGCGCTCTACCATCTGAGCTACGCCCGCCCCCCCGAAGACTAATGGTGCTACATACAGCCATATAGACGACACAGACCCTTGCACTCCCATTATTCAGCAGACAAACACTACTCTCTATGTATCCGTTTGGGTGTCTTTCAGGTTTCGTGCATTCTGTATCGAATCGTAGTTGGCCACAATGAAAGTGGCACGTATAACGTCGAAAATAGAATTCGGACACCGCTCTTAGTAAGACCAACGTGTTGTCCACCCTCTAGACTTCAATGAGGTTAAGCCGCGATACCTAAGACAGATCTGCACTCGATGGCACCTCGATAACAGCCGGTCCCCACACTTACATCTTGCTCTCCTTACGTCAGTATACATCATATCAGTCTGTGACGCTGGCTTTGCAACATCTTGCGTGCCTTTAGGTTCGCCGCGACCAACACTTACCATGCACTGACCACAAAAAATGGAGGCGCCGCCGCGTGAACCCTGGAACTTTCACATGCCAAGCGAACGCTCTACCAACTGAGCTACGCCCCATGCACGAGCAAACTGCGCTATTCCCCATTCTTTGCGACTCAGATGCGCACGGACACGATGGTTGGTTGGTTTGTAGCGGTGAAGGGAGCAGAGTACAAAGGCGCGGACCCGTTCATATACACAAAAGTTCCAAGTAGTTTCGATGCTCTGGTATTACAAATGCAAATTCCGTCTGTTTTTAACGTCTTAAATTGAAAGAGCCGTCACAAATTGCTCCGTTTTCACTCCATGTCGACAATTATACAGCACCTGAGGTAACAAACACATCTCGAGCCTCATTGTGCACTACATTATTTATGCCAACTCAGTGCCTCGCTCTTTACTACTGTGTACCAATCTTGTCGTCCAACTGCAAAACACTGGGCCACAACAAGTTTCCGCGTCTCCATTGCACTGCGCATACTACGAAACGCTCCCCAAACTTGGCACTCACCCTCGCAGCCGACTTTTCCGACTTTCCACGACGCTCACGCTAGTGACAGCATTATTTATAGTTCGACGTCGCGCCAAAGCGAATGAGCACAATTCGCCTACGGCTTAGGCCGCCCTCCTAGTGTGGCTGCTCGGTGTCTGCTGGCAGCGAGGGTCTGCAAGCTTCCTGTGTTCGCACCTATGTCACCTGTGCTTGCTTGTCAGAGACAGACTATCGCAAAACATACAACTCACTCCATGAATTGATTGCTACGGCATCTGTTATCAGCAGTCACAACTAACAACACCAGTAGCAGCTGACTGCACGCAAAGAATAGGAATGTGCAGTGGGATTTACGTGAACTCGGCGCTAGCTTGTATCCTCCTAGACACATCTGCTGGCTGTGAAGTATTCCACTTGCATATGAAGGTGCGCATGTAGGTGTGTTAAAAATCCTGGAGGCACTGGGTATTGATCCCAGTACCTCTCGCATACTAAGCGAGCGCTCTACCGTCTGAGCTACGCCTGCCCCCCCGAAGACTAATGGTGCTACATACAGCCATATAGACGACACAGACCCTTGCACTCCCATTATTCAGCAGACAAACACTACTCTCTATGTATCCGTTAGGGTGTCTTTCAGGTTTCGTGCATTCTGTATCGAATCGTAGTTGCCAAAATGAAAGTGGCACGTATAACGTCGAAAATGGAATTCGGACACCGCTCTGAGTAAGACCAACGTGTTGTCCACCCTCTAGACTTCAATGAGGTTAAGCCGCGATACCTAAGACAGATCTGCACTCGATGACACCTCGATAACAGCCGGTCCCCACACTTACACCTTGCTCTCCTTACGTCAGTATACATCATATCAGTCTGTGACGCTGCCTTTGCAACATCTTGCGTGCCTTTAGGTTCGCCGCGACCAACACTTACCATGCACTGACCACAAAAAATGGAGGCGCCGCGGCTTGAACCCAGGACCTTTCACATGCCAAGCGAACGCTCTACCAACTGAGCTACGCCCCAAACACGAGCAAACTGCGCTATTCCCCATTGTTTGCGAATCAGATGCGCACGGACACGATGGTTGGTTGGTTTGTAGCGGTGAAGGGAGCAGAGTACAAAGGCGCGGACCCGTTCATATACACAAAAGTTCCAAGTAGTTTCGATGCTCTGGTATTACAAATGCAAATTCCGTCTGTTTTTAACGTCTTAAATTGAAAGAGCCGTCACAAATTGCTCCGTTTTCACTCATTGTAGACAATTATACAGCACCTGAGGTAACAAACACATCTCGAGAACCATTGTGCACTCCATTATTTATGCCAACTCAGTGCCTCGCTCTTTACTACTGTGTACCAATCTTGTCGTCCAACTGCAAAACACTAGGCCACAACAAGTTTCCGCGTCTCCATTGCACTGCGCATACTACGAAACGCTCCCCAAACTTTGCACTCACCCTCGCAGCCGACTTTTCCGACTTTCCACGACGCTCACGCTAGTGACAGCATTATTTATAGTTCGACGTCGCGCCAAAGCGAATGAGCACAATTCGCCTACGGCTTAGGCCGCCCTCCTAGTGTGGCTGCTCGGTGTCTGCAGGCAGCGAGGGTCTGCAAGCTTCCTGTGTTCGCACCTATGTCACCTGTGCTTGCTTGTCAGAGACAAACTATCGCAAAACATACAACTCACTCCATGAATTGATTGCTACGGCATCTGTTATCAGCAGTCACAACTAACAACACCAGTAGCAGCTGACTGCACGCAAAGAATAGGAATGTGCAGTGGGATTTACGTGAACTCGGCGCAAGCTTGTATCTTCCTAGACACATCTGCTGGCTGTGAAGTATTCCACTTGCATATCAAGGTGCGCATGTAGGTGTGTTAAAAATTCTGGAGGCACTGGGTATTGATCCCAGTACCTCTCGCATACTAAGCGAGCGCTCTACCATCTGAGCTACGACCGCCCCCCCGAAGACTGTTGGTGCTACATACAGCCATATAGACGACACAGACCCTTGCACTCCCATTATTCAGCAGACAAACACTACTCTCTATGTATCCGTTTGGGTGTCTTTCAGGTTTCGTGCATTCTGTATCGAATCGTAGTTGGCCAAAATGAAAGTGGCTCGTATAACGTCGAAAATAGAATTCGGACACCGCTCTTAGTAAGACCAACGTGTTGTCCACCCTCTAGACTTCAATGAGGTTAAGCCGCGATACCTAAGACAGATCTGCACTCGATGACACCTCGATAACAGCCGGTCCCCACACTTACATCTTGCTCTCCTTACGTCAGTATACATCATATCAGTCTGTGACGCTGGCTTTGCAACATCTTGCGTGCCTTTAGGTTCGCCGCGACCAACACTTACCATGCACTGACCACAAAAAATGGAGGCGCCGCCGCTTGAACCCTGGACCTTTCACATGCCAAGCGAACGCTCTACCAACTGAGCTACGCCCCATGCACGAGCAAACTGCGCTATTCCCCATTCTTTGCGACTCAGATGCGCACGGACACGATGGTTGGTTGGTTTGTAGCGGTGAAGGGAGCAGAGTACAAAGGCGCGGACCCGTTCATATACACAAAAGTTCCAAGTAGTTTCGATGCTCTGGTATTACAAATGCAAATTCCGTCTGTTTTTAACGTCTTAAATTGAAAGAGCCGTTACAAATTGCTTCGTTTTCACCCCTTGTCGACAATTATACAGCACCTGAGGTAACAAACAAATCTCGAGCCCCACTGTGCACTACATTATTTATGCCAACTCAGTGCCTCGCTCTTTACTACTGTGTACCAATCTTGTCGTCCAACTGCAAAACACTGGGCCACAACAAGTTTCCGCGTCTCCATTGCACTGCGCATACTACGAAACGCTCCCCAAACTTGGCACTCACCCTCGCAGCCGACTTTTCCGACTTTCCACGACGCTCACGCAACGCTCACGCTAGTGACAGCATTATTTATAGTTCGACGTCGCGCCAAAGCGAATGAGCACAATGCGCCTACGGCTTAGGCCGCCCTCCTAGTGTGGCTGCTCGGTGTCTGCAGGCAGCGAGGGTCTGCAAGCTTCCTGTGTTCGCACCTATGTCACCTGTGCTTGCTTGTCAGTGACAGACTATCGCAAAACATACAACTCACTCCATGAATTGATTGCTACGGCATCTGTTATCAGCAGTCACAACTAGCAACACCAGTAGCAGCTGACTGCACGCAAAGAATAGGAATGTGCAGTGGGATTTACGTGAACTCGGCGCAAGCTTGTATCTTCCTAGACACATCTGCTGGCTGTGAATTATTCCACTTGCATATCAAGGTGCGCATGTAGGTGTGTTAAAAATTATGGAGGCACTGGGTATTGATCCCAGTACGTCTCGCATACTAAGCGAGCGCTCTACCATCTGAGCTACGCCCGCCCCCCCGAAGACTGATGGTGCTACATACAGCCATATAGACGACACAGACCCTTGCACTCCCATTATTCAGCAGACAAACACTACTCTCTATGTATCCGTTAGGGTGCTTTCAGGATTCGTGCATTCTGTATCGAATCGTAGTTGGCCACAATGAAAGTGGCACGTATAACGTCGAAAAAAGAATTCGGACACCGCTCTGAGTAAGACCAACGTGTTGTCCACCCTCTAGACTTCAATGAGGTTAAGCCGCGATACCTAAGACAGAACTGCACTCGGCGACACCTCGATAACAGCCGGTCCCCACACTTACATCTTGCTCTCCTTACGTCAGTATACATCATATCAGTCTGTGACACTGGCTTTGCAACATCTTGCGTGCCTTTAGGTTCGCTGCGACCAACACTTACCATGCACTGACCACAAAAAATGGAGGCGCCGCGGCTTGAACCCTGGACCTTTCACATGCCAAGCGAACGCTCTACCAACTGAGCGACGCCCCATGCACGAGCAAACTGCGCTATTCCCCATTCTTTGCGACTCAGATGCGCACGGACACGATGGTTGGTTGGTTTGTAGCGGTGAAGGGAGCAGAGTACAAAGGCGCGGACCCGTTCATATACACAAAAGTTCCAAGTAGTTATGATGCTCTGGTATTACAAATGCAAATTCCGTCTGTTTTTAACGTCTTAAATTGAAAGAGCCGTCACAAATTTCTCCGTTTTCACTCATTGTAGACAATTATACAGCACCTGAGGTAACAAACACATCTCGAGCCCCATTGTGCACTACATTATTTATGCCAACTCAGT
This sequence comes from Schistocerca gregaria, assembly GCF_023897955.1. NCBI lineage: Eukaryota > Metazoa > Arthropoda > Insecta > Orthoptera > Acrididae > Schistocerca > Schistocerca gregaria. The sequence continues at coordinate 1,923,973 of NW_026061726.1, forward strand.
GCCTCGCTCTATACTACTGTGTACCAATCTTGTCGTCCAACTGCAAAACACTGGGCCACAACAAGTTTCCGCGTCTCCATTGCACTGCGCATACTACGAAACGCTCCCCAAACTTGGCACTCACCCTCGCAGCCGACTTTTCCGACTTTCCACGACGCTCACGCAACGCTCACGCTAGTGACAGCATTATTTATAGTTCGACGTCGCGCCAAAGCGAATGAGCACAATTCGCCTACGGCTTAGGCCGCCCTCCTAGTGTGGCTGCTCGGTGTCTGCAGGCAGCGAGGGTCTGCAAGCTTCCTGTGCTCGCAACTATGTCACCTGTGCTTGCTTGTCAGAGACAGACTATCGCAAAACATACAACTCACTCCATGAATTGATTGCTACGGCATCTGTTATCAGCAGTCACAACTAACAACACCAGTAGCAGCTGACTGCACGCAAAGAATAGGAATGTGCAGTGGGATTTACGTGAACTCGGCGCAAGCTTGTATCTTCCTAGACACATCTGCTGGCTGTGAATTATTCCACTTGCATATCAAGGTGCGCATGTAGGTGTGTTAAAAATTCTGGAGGCACTGGGTATTGATCCCAGTACCTCTCACATACTAAGCTAGCGCTCTACCATTTGAGCTACGACCGCCCCCCCGAAGACTATTGGTGCTACATACAGCCATATAGACGACAGAGACCCTTGCACTCCCATTATTCAGCAGACAAACACTACTCTCTATGTATCCGTTTGGGTGTCTTTCAGGTTTCGTGCATTCTGTATCGAATCGTAGTTGGCCAAAATGAAAGTGGCACGTATAACGTCGAAAATAGAATTCGGACACCGCTCTTAGTAAGACCAACGTGTTGTCCACCCTCTAGACTTCAATGAGGTTAAGCCGCGATACCTAAGACAGATCTGCACTCGATGACACCTCGATAACAGCCGGTCCCCACACTTACATCTTGCTCTCCTTACGTCAGTATACATCATATCAGTCTGTGACGCTGGCTTTGCAACATCTTGCGTGCCTTTAGGTTCGCCGCGACCAACACTTACCATGCACTGACCACAAAAAATGGAGGCGCCGCCGCTTGAACCCTGGACCTTTCACATGCCAAGCGAACGCTCTACCAACTGAGCTACGCCCCATGCACGAGCAAACTGCGCTATTCCCCATTGTTTGCGACTCAGATGCGCACGGACACGATGGTTGGTTGGTTTGTAGCGGTGAAGGGAGCAGAGTACAAAGGCGCGGACCCGTTCATATACACAAAAGTTCCAAGTAGTTTCGATGCTCTGGTATTACAAATGCAAATTCCGTCTGTTTTTAACGTCTTAAATTGAAAGAGCCGTCACAAATTGCTCCGTTTTCACTCCTTGTCGACAATTATACAGCACCTGAGGTAACAAACACATCTCGAGCCCCACTGTGCACTACATTATTTATGCCAACTCAGTGCCTCGCTCTTTACTACTGTGTACCAATCTTGTCGTCCAACTGCAAAACACTGGGCCACAACAAGTTTCCGCGTCTCCATTGCACTGCGCATACTACGAAACGCTCCCCAAACTTGGCACTCACCTTCGCAGCCGACTTTTCCGACTTTCCACGACGCTCACGCTAGTGACAGCATTATTTATAGTTCGACGTCGCGCCAAAGCGAATGAGCACAATTCGCCTACGGCTTAGGCCGCCCTCCTAGTGTGGCTGCTCGGTGTCTGCAGGCAGCGAGGGTCTGCAAGCTTCCAGTGTTCGCACCTATGTCACCTGTGCTTGCTTGTCAGAGACAGACTATCGCAAAACATACAACTCACTCCATGAATTGATTGCTACGGCATCTGTTATCAGCAGTCACAACTAACAACACCAGTAGCAGCTGACTGCACGCAAAGAATAGGAATGTGCAGTGGGATTTACGTGAAATCGGCGCAATCTTGTATCTTCCTAGACACATCTGCTGGTTGTGAATTATTCCACTTGCATATCAAGGTGCGCATGTAGGTGTGTTAAAAATTCTGGAGGCACTGGGTATTGATCCCAGCACGTCTCGCATACTAAGCGAGCGCTCTACCATCTGAGCTACGACCGCCCCCCCGAAGACTATTGGTGCTACATACAGCCATTTAGACGACACAGACCCTTGCACTCCCATTATTCAGCAGACAAACACTACTCTCTATGTATCCGTTTGGGTGTCTTTCAGGTTTCGTGCATTCTGTATCGAATCGTAGTTGGCCAAAATGAAAGTGGCACGTATAACGTCGAAAATAGAATTCGGACACCGCTCTTAGTAAGACCAACGTGTTGTCCACCCTCTAGACTTCAATGAGGTTAAGCCGCGATACCTAAGACAGATCTGCACTCGATGACACCTCGATAACAGCCGGTCCCCACACTTACATCTTGCTCTCCTTACGTCAGTATACATCATATCAGTCTGTGACGCTGGCTTTGCAACATCTTGCGTGCCTTTAGGTTCGCCGCGACCAACACTTACCATGCACTGACCACAAAAAATGGAGGCGCCGCCGCTTGAACCCTGGACCTTTCACATGCCAAGCGAACGCTCTACCAACTGAGCTACGCCCCATGCACGAGCAAACTGCGCTATTCCCCATTGTTTGCGACTCAGATGCGCACGGACACGATGGTTGGTTGGTTTGTAGCGGTGAAGGGAGCAGAGTACAAAGGCGCGGACCCGTTCATATACACAAACGTTCCAAGTAGTTTCGATGCTCTGGTATTACAAATGCAAATTCCGTCTGTTTTTAACGTCTTAAATTGAAAGAGCCGTCACAAATTGCTCCGTTTTCACTCCTTGTCGACAATTATACAGCACCTGAGGTAACAAACACATCTCGAGCCCCATTGTGCACTACATTATTTATGCCAACTCAGTGCCTCGCTCTTTACTACTGTGTACCAATCTTGTCGTCCAACTGCAAAACACTGGGCCACAACAAGTTTCCGCGTCTCCATTGCACTGCGCATACTACGAAACGCTCCCCAAACTTGGCACTCACCCTCGCAGCCGACTTTTCCGACTCTCCACGACGCTCACGCTAGTGACAGCATTATTTATAGTTCGACGTCGCGCCAAAGCGAATGAGTACATTTCGCCTACGGCTTAGGCCGCCCTCCTAGTGTGTCTGCTCGGTGTCTGCAGGCAGCGAGGGTCTGCAAGCTTCCTGTGTTCGCACCTATGTCACCTGTGCTTGCTTGTCAGAGACAGACTATCGCAAAACATGCAACTCACTCCATGAATTGATTGCTACGGCATCTGTTATCAGCAGTCACAACTAGCGACACCAGTAGCAGCTGACTGCACGGAAAGAATAGGAATGTGCAGTGGGATTTACGTGAACTCGGCGCAAGCTTGTATCTTCCTAGACACATCTGCTGGCTGTGAATTATTCCACTTGCATATCAAGGTGCGGATGTAGGTGTGTTAAAAATTCTGGAGGCACTGGGTATTGATCCCAGTACCTCTCGCATACTAAGCGAGCGCTCTACCATCTGAGCTACGACCGCCCCCCCGAAGACTATTGGTGCTACATACAGCCATATAGACGACACAGACCCTTGCACTCCCATTATTCAGCAGACAAACACTACTCTCTATGTATCCGTTTGGGTGTCTTTCAGGTTTCGTGCATTCTGTATCGAATCGTAGTTGGCCAAAATGAAAGTGGCACGTATAACGTCGAAAATAGAATTCGGACACCGCTCTTAGTAAGACCAACGTGTTGTCCACCCTCTAGACTTCAATGAGGTTAAGCCGCGATACCTAAGACAGATCTGCACTCGATGACACCTCGATAACAGCCGGTCCCCACACTTACATCTTGCTCTCCTTACGTCAGTATACATCATATCAGTCTGTGACGCTGGCTTTGCAACATCTTGCGTGCCTTTAGGTTCGCCGCGACCAACACTTACCATGCACTGACCACAAAAAATGGAGGCGCCGCCGCTTGAACCCTGGACCTTTCACATGCCAAGCGAACGCTCTACCAACTGAGCTACGCCCCATGCACGAGCAAACTGCGCTATTCCCCATTCTTTGCGACTCAGATGCGCACGGACACGATGGTTGGTTGGTTTGTAGCGGTGAAGGGAGCAGAGTACAAAGGCGCGGACCCGTTCATATACACAAAAGTTCCAAGTAGTTTCGATGCTCTGGTATTACAAATGCAAATTCCGTCTGTTTTTAACGTCTTAAATTGAAAGAGCCGTCACAAATTGCTCCGTTTTCACTCCTTGTCGACAATTATACAGCACCTGAGGTAACAAACACATCTCGAGCCCCATTGTGCACTACATTATTTATGCCAACTCAGTGCCTCGCTCTTTACTACTGTGTACCAATCTTGTCGTCCAACTGCAAAACACTGGGCCACAACAAGTTTCCGCGTCTCCATTGCACTGCGCATACTACGAAACGCTCCCCAAACTTGGCACTCACCCTCGCAGCCGACTTTTCCGACTTTCCACGACGCTCACGCAACGCTCACGCTAGTGACAGCATTATTTATAGTTCGACGTCGCGCCAAAGCGAATGAGCACAATTCGCCTACGGCTTAGGCCGCCCTCCTAGTGTGGCTGCTCGGTGTCTGCAGGCAGCGAGGGTCTGCAAGCTTCCTGTGTTCGCACCTATGTCACCTGTGCTTGCTTGTCAGAGACAACCTATCGCAAAACATACAACTCACTCCATGAATTGATTGCTACGGCATCTGTTATCAGCAGTCACAACTAGCAACACCAGTAGCAGCTGACTGCACGGAAAGAATAGGAATGTGCAGTGGGATTTACGTGAACTCGGCGCAAGCTTGTATCTTCCTAGACACATCTGCTGGCTGTGAATTATTCCACTTGCATATCAAGGTGCGGATGTAGGTGTGTTAAAAATTCTGGAGGCACTGGGTATTGATCCCAGTACCTCTCGCATACTAAGCGAGCGCTCTACCATCTGAGCTACGACCGCCCCCCCGAAGACTATTGGTGCTACATACAGCCATATAGACGACACAGACCCTTGCACTCCCATTATTCAGCAGACAAACACTACTCTCTATGTATCCGTTTGGGTGTCTTTCAGGTTTCGTGCATTCTGTATCGAATCGTAGTTGGCCAAAATGAAAGTGGCACGTATAACGTCGAAAATAGAATTCGGACACCGCTCTTAGTAAGACCAACGTGTTGTCCACCCTCTAGACTTCAATGAGGTTAAGCCGCGATACCTAAGACAGATCTGCACTCGATGACACCTCGATAACAGCCGGTCCCCACACTTACATCTTGCTCTCCTTACGTCAGTATACATCATATCAGTCTGTGACGCTGGCTTTGCAACATCTTGCGTGCCTTTAGGTTCGCCGCGACCAACACTTACCATGCACTGACCACAAAAAATGGAAGCGCCGCCGCTTGAACCCTGGACCTTCCACATGCCAAGCGAACGCTCTACCAACTGAGCTACGCCCCATGCACGAGCAAACTCCGCTATTCCCCATTGTTTGCGACTCAGATGCGCACGGACACGATGGTTGGTTGGTTTGTAGCGGTGAAGGGAGCAGAGTACAAAGGCGCGGACCCGTTCATATACACAAAAGTTCCAAGTAGTTTCGATGCTCTGGTATTACAAATGCAAATTCCGTCTGTTTTTAACGTCTTAAATTGAAAGAGCCGTCACAAATTGCTCCGTTTTCACTCATTGTAGACAATTATACAGCACCTGAGGTAACAAACACATCTCGAGAACCATTGTGCACTACATTATTTATGCCAACTCAGTGCCTCGCTCTTTACTACTGTGTACCAATCTTGTCGTCCAACTGCAAAACACTGGGCCACAACAAGTTTCCGCGTCTCCATTGCACTGCGCATACTACGAAACGCTCCCCAAACTTGGCACTCACCCTCGCAGCCGACTTTTCCGACTTTCCACGACGCTCACGCAACGCTCACGCTAGTGACAGCATTATTTATAGTTCGACGTCGCGCCAAAGCGAATGAGCACAATTCGCCTACGGCTTAGGCCGCCCTCCTAGTGTGGCTGCTCGGTGTCTGCAGGCAGCGAGGGTCTGCAAGCTTCCTGTGTTCGCACCTATGTCACCTGTGCTTGCTTGTCAGAGACAGACTATCGCAAAACATACAACTCACTCCATGAATTGATTGCTACGGCATCTGTTATCAGCAGTCACAACTAGCAACACCAGTAGCAGCTGACTGCACGGAAAGAATAGGAATTTGCAGTAGGATTTACGTGAACTCGGCGCAAGCTTGTATCTTCCTAGACACATCTGCTGGCTGTGAATTATTCCACTTGCATATCAAGGTGCGGATGTAGGTGTGTTAAAAATTCTGGAGGCACTGGGTATTGATCCCAGTACCTCTCGCATACTAAGCGAGCGCTCTACCATCTGAGCTACGACCGCCCCCCCCGAAGACTATTGGTGCTACATACAGCCATATAGACGACACAGACCCTTGCACTCCCATTATTCAGCAGACAAACACTACTCTCTATGTATCCGTTAGGGTGTCTTTCAGGTTTCGTGCATTCTGTATCGAATCGTAGTTGGCCACAATGAAAGTGGCACGTATAACGTCGAAAATAGAATTCGGACACCGCTCTGAGTAAGACCAACGTGTTGTCCACCCTCTAGACTTCAATGAGGTTAAGCCGCGATACCTAAGACAGATCTGCACTCGATGACACCTCGATAACAGCCGGTCCCCACACTTACATCTTGCTCTCCTTACGTCAGTATACATCATATCAGTCTGTGACGCTGGCTTTGCAACATCTTGCGTGCCTTTAGGTTCGCCGCGACCAACACTTACCATGCACTGACCACAAAAAATGGAAGCGCCGCCGCTTGAACCCTGGACCTTTCACATGCCAAGCGAACGCTCTACCAACTGAGCTACGCCCCATGCACGAGCAAACTGCGCTATTCCCCATTGTTTGCGACTCAGATGCGCACGGACACGATGGTTGGTTGGTTTGTAGCGGTGAAGGGAGCAGAGTACAAAGGCGCGGACCCGTTCATATACACAAAAGTTCCAAGTAGTTTCGATGCTCTGGTATTACAAATGCAAATTCCGTCTGTTTTTAACGTCTTAAATTGAAAGAGCCGTCACAAATTGCTCCGTTTTCACTCATTGTAGACAATTATACAGCACCTGAGGTAACAAACACATCTCGAGAACCATTGTGCACTACATTATTTATGCCAACTCAGTGCCTCGCTCTTTACTACTGTGTACCAATCTTGTCGTCCAACTGCAAAACACTGGGCCACAACAAGTTTCCGCGTCTCCATTGCACTGCGCATACTACGAAACGCTCCCCAAACTTGGCACTCACCCTCGCAGCCGACTTTTCCGACTTTCCACGACGCTCACGCTAGTGACAGCATTATTTATAGTTCGACGTCGAGCCAAAGCGAATGAACACATTTCGCCTACGGCTTAGGCCGCCCTCCTAGTGTGGCTGCTCGGTGTCAGCAGGCAGCGAGGGTCTGCAAGCTTCCTGTGTTCGCACCTATGTCACCTTTGCTTGCTTGTCAGAGACAGACTATCGCAAAACATACAACTCACTCCATGAATTGATTGCTACGGCATCTGTTATCAGCAGTCACAAGTAGCAACACCAGTAGCAGCTGACTGCACGCAAAGAATAGGAATGTGCAGTGGGATTTACGTGAACTCGGCGCAAGGCAGATCTTTCCGACATAGGCTTGAGAATCTTACGGGAACACTTGTACTGTTTCTAAATTAAGTGTAGGCGTGGGAGGAGGGTGCTTCCTGCGCAATAATAACAGCACGCTTGTCAATTGTGGATGCTAATCGTTCGTTTGTATCTTCCTAGACACATCTGCTGGTTGTGAATTATTCCACTTGCATATCAAGGTGCGCATGTAGGTGTGTTAAAAATTCTGGAGGCACTGGGTATTGATCCCAGTACCTCTCGCATACTAAGCGAGCGCTCTACCATCTGAGCTACGACCGCCCCCCCGAAGACTATTGGTGCTACATACAGCCATATAGACGACACAGACCCTTGCACTCCCATTATTCAGCAGACAAACACTACTCTCTATGTATCCGTTTGGGTGTCTTTCAGGTTTCGTGCATTCTGTATCGAATCGTAGTTGGCCAAAATGAAAGTGGCACGTATAACGTCGAAAATAGAATTCGGACACCGCTCTTAGTAAGACCAACGTGTTGTCCACCCTCTAGACTTCAATGAGGTTAAGCCGCGATACCTAAGACAGATCTGCACTCGATGACACCTCGATAACAGCCGGTCCCCACACTTACATCTTGCTCTCCTTACGTCAGTATACATCATATCAGTCTGTGACGCTGGCTTTGCAACATCTTGCGTGCCTTTAGGTTCGCCGCGACCAACACTTACCATGCACTGACCACAAAAAATGGAAGCGCCGCCGCTTGAACCCTGGACCTTCCACATGCCAAGCGAACGCTCTACCAACTGAGCTACGCCCCATGCACGAGCAAACTCCGCTATTCCCCATTGTTTGCGACTCAGATGCGCACGGACACGATGGTTGGTTGGTTTGTAGCGGTGAAGGGAGCAGAGTACAAAGGCGCGGACCCGTTCATATACACAAAAGTTCCAAGTAGTTTCGATGCTCTGGTATTACAAATGCAAATTCCGTCTGTTTTTAACGTCTTAAATTGAAAGAGCCGTCACAAATTGCTCCGTTTTCACTCATTGTAGACAATTATACAGCACCTGAGGTAACAAACACATCTCGAGAACCATTGTGCACTACATTATTTATGCCAACTCAGTGCCTCGCTCTTTACTACTGTGTACCAATCTTGTCGTCCAACTGCAAAACACTGGGCCACAACAAGTTTCCGCGTCTCCATTGCACTGCGCATACTACGAAACGCTCCCCAAACTTGGCACTCACCCTCGCAGCCGACTTTTCCGACTTTCCACGACGCTCACGCAACGCTCACGCTAGTGACAGCATTATTTATAGTTCGACGTCGCGCCAAAGCGAATGAGCACAATTCGCCTACGGCTTAGGCCGCCCTCCTAGTGTGGCTGCTCGGTGTCTGCAGGCAGCGAGGGTCTGCAAGCTTCCAGTGTTCGCACCTATGTCACCTGTGCTTGCTTGTCAGAGACAGACTATCGCAAAACATACAACTCACTCCATGAATTGATTGCTACGGCATCTGTTATCAGCAGTCACAACTAGCAACACCAGTAGCAGCTGACTGCACGGAAAGAATAGGAATTTGCAGTGGGATTTACGTGAACTCGGCGCAAGCTTGTATCTTCCTAGACACATCTGCTGGCTGTGAATTATTCCACTTGCATATCAAGGTGCGGATGTAGGTGTGTTAAAAATTCTGGAGGCACTGGGTATTGATCCCAGTACCTCTCGCATACTAAGCGAGCGCTCTACCATCTGAGCTACGACCGCCCCCCCGAAGACTATTGGTGCTACATACAGCCATATAGACGACACAGACCCTTGCACTCCCATTATTCAGCAGACAAACACTACTCTCTATGTATCCGTTAGGGTGTCTTTCAGGTTTCGTGCATTCTGTATCGAATCGTAGTTGGCCACAATGAAAGTGGCACGTATAACGTCGAAAATAGAATTCGGACACCGCTCTGAGTAAGACCAACGTGTTGTCCACCCTCTAGACTTCAATGAGGTTAAGCCGCGATACCTAAGACAGATCTGCACTCGATGACACCTCGATAACAGCCGGTCCCCACACTTACATCTTGCTCTCCTTACGTCAGTATACATCATATCAGTCTGTGACGCTGGCTTTGCAACATCTTGCGTGCCTTTAGGTTCGCCGCGACCAACACTTACCATGCACTGACCACAAAAAATGGAAGCGCCGCCGCTTGAACCCTGGACCTTTCACATGCCAAACGAACGCTCTACCAACTGAGCTACGCCCCATGCACGAGCAAACTGCGCTATTCCCCATTGTTTGCGACTCAGATGCGCACGGACACGATGGTTGGTTGGTTTGTAGCGGTGAAGGGAGCAGAGTACAAAGGCGCGGACCCGTTCATATACACAAAAGTTCCAAGTAGTTTCGATGCTCTGGTATTACAAATGCAAATTCCGTCTGTTTTTAACGTCTTAAATTGAAAGAGCCGTCACAAATTGCTCCGTTTCCACTCATTGTAGACAATTATACAGCACCTGAGGTAACAAACACATCTCGAGAACCATTGTGCACTACATTATTTATGCCAACTCAGTGCCTCGCTCTTTACTACTGTGTACCAATCTTGTCGTCCAACTGCAAAACACTGGGCCACAACAAGTTTCCGCGTCTCCATTGCACTGCGCATACTACGAAACGCTCCCCAAACTTGGCACTCACCCTCGCAGCCGACTTTTCCGACTTTCCACGACGCTCACGCTAGTGACAGCATTATTTATAGTTCGACGTCGCGCCAAAGCGAATGAGCACAATTCGCCTACGGCTTAGGCCGCCCTCCTAGTGTGGCTGCTCGGTGTCAGCAGGCAGCGAGGGTCTGCAAGCTTCCTGTGTTCGCACCTATGTCACCTGTGCTTGCTTGTCAGAGACAGACTATCGCAAAACATACAACTCACTCCATGAATTGATTGCTACGGCATCTGTTATCAGCAGTCACAACTAGCAACACCAGTAGCAGCTGACTGCACGCAAAGAATAGGAATGTGCAGTGGGATTTACGTGAACTCGGCGCAAGGCAGATCTTTCCGACATAGGCTTGAGAATCTTACGGGAACACTTGTACTGTTTCTAAATTAAGTGTAGGCGTGGGAGGAGGGTGCTTCCTGCGCAATAATAACAGCACGCTTGTCAATTGTGGATGCTAATCATTCGTTTGTATCTTCCTAGACACATCTGCTGGTTGTGAATTATTCCACTTGCATATCAAGGTGCGCATGTAGGTGTGTTAAAAATTCTGGAGGCACTGGGTATTGATCCCAGTACCTCTCGCATACTAAGCGAGCGCTCTACCATCTGAGCTACGACCGCCCCCCCGAAGACTATTGGTGCTACATACAGCCATATAGACGACACAGACCCTTGCACTCCCATTATTCAGCAGACAAACACTACTCTCTATGTATCCGTTTGGGTGTCTTTCAGGTTTCGTGCATTCTGTATCGAATCGTAGTTGGCCAAAATGAAAGTGGCACGTATAACGTCGAAAATAGAATTCGGACACCGCTCTTAGTAAGACCAACGTGTTGTCCACCCTCTAGACTTCAATGAGGTTAAGCCGCGATACCTAAGACAGATCTGCACTCGATGACACCTCGATAACAGCCGGTCCCCACACTTACATCTTGCTCTCCTTACGTCAGTATACATCATATCAGTCTGTGACGCTGGCTTTGCAACATCTTGCGTGCCTTTAGGTTCGCCGCGACCAACACTTACCATGCACTGACCACAAAAAATGGAGGCGCCGCCGCTTGAACCCTGGACCTTTCACTTGCTAAGCGAACGCTCTACCAACTGAGCTACGCCCCATGCACGAGCAAACTGCGCTATTCCCCATTCTTTGCGACTCAGATGCGCACGGACACGATGGTTGGTTGGTTTGTAGCGGTGAAGGGAGCAGAGTACAAAGGCGCGGACCCGTTCATATACACAAAAGTTCCAAGTAGTTTCGATGCTCTGGTATTACAAATGCAAATTCCGTCTGTTTTTAACGTCTTAAATTGAAAGAGCCGTCACAAATTGCTCCGTTTTCACTCCTTGTCGACAATTATACAGCACCTGAGGTAACAAACACATCTCGAGCCCCATTGTGCACTACATTATTTATGCCAACTCAGTGCCTCGCTCTTTACTACTGTGTACCAATCTTGTCGTCCAACTGCAAAACACTGGGCCACAACAAGTTTCCGCGTCTCCATTGCACTGCGCATACTACGAAACGCTCCCCAAACTTGGCACTCACCCTCGCAGCCGACTTTTCCGACTTTCCACGACGCTCACGCAACGCTCACGCTAGTGACAGCATTATTTATAGTTCGACGTCGCGCCAAAGCGAATGAGCACAATTCGCCTACGGCTTAGGCCGCCCTCCTAGTGTGGCTGCTCGGTGTCTGCAGGCAGCGAGGGTCTGCAAGCTTCCTGTGTTCGCACCTATGTCACCTGTGCTTGCTTGTCAGAGACAGACTATCGCAAAACATACAACTCACTCCATGAATTGATTGCTACGGCATCTGTTATCAGCAGTCACAACTAGCAACACCAGTAGCAGCTGACTGCACGGAAAGAATAGGAATTTGCAGTGGGATTTACGTGAACTCGGCGCAAGCTTGTATCTTCCTAGACACATCTGCTGGCTGTGAATTATTCCACTTGCATATCAAGGTGCGGATGTAGGTGTGTTAAAAATTCTGGAGGCACTGGGTATTGATCCCAGTACCTCTCGCATACTAAGCGAGCGCTCTACCATCTGAGCTACGACCGCCCCCCCCCGAAGACTATTGGTGCTACATACAGCCATATAGACGACACAGACCCTTGCACTCCCATTATTCAGCAGACAAACACTACTCTCTATGTATCCGTTTGGGTGTCTTTCAGGTTTCGTGCATTCTGTATCGAATCGTAGTTGGCCAAAATGAAAGTGGCACGTATAACGTCGAAAATAGAATTCGGACACCGCTCTTACTAAGACCAACGTGTTGTCCACCCTCTAGACTTCAATGAGGTTAAGCCGCGATACCTAAGACAGATCTGCACTCGATGACACCTCGATAACAGCCGGTCCCCACACTTACATCTTGCTCTCCTTACGTCAGTATACATCATATCAGTCTGTGACGCTGGCTTTGCAACATCTTGCGTGCCTTTAGGTTCGCCGCGACCAACACTTACCATGCACTGACCACAAAAAATGGAAGCGCCGCCGCTTGAACCCTGGACCTTCCACATGCCAAGCGAACGCTCTACCAACTGAGCTACGCCCCATGCACGAGCAAACTCCGCTATTCCCCATTGTTTGCGACTCAGATGCGCACGGACACGATGGTTGGTTGGTTTGTAGCGGTGAAGGGAGCAGAGTACAAAGGCGCGGACCCGTTCATATACACAAAAGTTCCAAGTAGTTTCGATGCTCTGGTATTACAAATGCAAATTCCGTCTGTTTTTAACGTCTTAAATTGAAAGAGCCGTCACAAATTGCTCCGTTTTCACTCATTGTAGACAATTATACAGCACCTGAGGTAACAAACACATCTCGAGAACCATTGTGCACTACATTATTTATGCCAACTCAGTGCCTCGCTCTTTACTACTGTGTACCAATCTTGTCGTCCAACTGCAAAACACTGGGCCACAACAAGTTTCCGCGTCTCCATTGCACTGCGCATACTACGAAACGCTCCCCAAACTTGGCACTCACCCTCGCAGCCGACTTTTCCGACTTTCCACGACGCTCACGCAACGCTCACGCTAGTGACAGCATTATTTATAGTTCGACGTCGCGCCAAAGCGAATGAGCACAATTCGCCTACGGCTTAGGCCGCCCTCCTAGTGTGGCTGCTCGGTGTCTGCAGGCAGCGAGGGTCTGCAAGCTTCCAGTGTTCGCACCTATGTCACCTGTGCTTGCTTGTCAGAGACAGACTATCGCAAAACATACAACTCACTCCATGAATTGATTGCTACGGCATCTGTTATCAGCAGTCACAACTAGCAACACCAGTAGCAGCTGACTGCACGGAAAGAATAGGAATTTGCAGTGGGATTTACGTGAACTCGGCGCAAGCTTGTATCTTCCTAGACACATCTGCTGGCTGTGAATTATTCCACTTGCATATCAAGGTGCGGATGTAGGTGTGTTAAAAATTCTGGAGGCACTGGGTATTGACCCCAGTACCTCTCGCATACTAAGCGAGCGCTCTACCATCTGAGCTACGACCGCCCCCCCGAAGACTATTGGTGCTACATACAGCCATATAGACGACACAGACCCTTGCACTCCCATTATTCAGCAGACAAACACTACTCTCTATGTATCCGTTAGGGTGTCTTTCAGGTTTCGTGCATTCTGTATCGAATCGTAGTTGGCCACAATGAAAGTGGCACGTATAACGTCGAAAATAGAATTCGGACACCGCTCTGAGTAAGACCAACGTGTTGTCCACCCTCTAGACTTCAATGAGGTTAAGCCGCGATACCTAAGACAGATCTGCACTCGATGACACCTCGATAACAGCCGGTCCCCACACTTACATCTTGCTCTCCTTACGTCAGTATACATCATATCAGTCTGTGACGCTGGCTTTGCAACATCTTGCGTGCCTTTAGGTTCGCCGCGACCAACACTTACCATGCACTGACCACAAAAAATGGAAGCGCCGCCGCTTGAACCCTGGACCTTTCACATGCCAAGCGAACGCTCTACCAACTGAGCTACGCCCCATGCACGAGCAAACTGCGCTATTCCCCATTGTTTGCGACTCAGATGCGCACGGACACGATGGTTGGTTGGTTTGTAGCGGTGAAGGGAGCAGAGTACAAAGGCGCGGACCCGTTCATATACACAAAAGTTCCAAGTAGTTTCGATGCTCTGGTATTACAAATGCAAATTCCGTCTGTTTTTAACGTCTTAAATTGAAAGAGCCGTCACAAATTGCTCCGTTTTCACTCATTGTAGACAATTATACAGCACCTGAGGTAACAAACACATCTCGAGAACCATTGTGCACTACATTATTTATGCCAACTCAGTGCCTCGCTCTTTACTACTGTGTACCAATCTTGTCGTCCAACTGCAAAACACTGGGCCACAACAAGTTTCCGCGTCTCCATTGCACTGCGCATACTACGAAACGCTCCCCAAACTTGGCACTCACCCTCGCAGCCGACTTTTCCGACTTTCCACGACGCTCACGCAACGCTCACGCTAGTGACAGCATTATTTATAGTTCGACGTCGCGCCAAAGCGAATGAGCACAATTCGCCTACGGCTTAGGCCGCCCTCCTAGTGTGGCTGCTCGGTGTCAGCAGGCAGCGAGGGTCTGCAAGCTTCCTGTGTTCGCACCTATGTCACCTTTGCTTGCTTGTCAGAGACAGACTATCGCAAAACATACAACTCACTCCATGAATTGATTGCTACGGCATCTGTTATCAGCAGTCACAAGTAGCAACACCAGTAGCAGCTGACTGCACGCAAAGAATAGGAATGTGCAGTGGGATTTACGTGAACTCGGCGCAAGGCAGATCTTTCCGACATAGGCTTGAGAATCTTACGGGAACACTTGTACTGTTTCTAAATTAAGTGTAGGCGTGGGAGGAGGGTGCTTCCTGCGCAATAATAACAGCACGCTTGTCAATTGTGGATGCTAATCATTCGTTTGTATCTTCCTAGACACATCTGCTGGTTGTGAATTATTCCACTTGCATATCAAGGTGCGCATGTAGGTGTGTTAAAAATTCTCGAGGCACTGGGTATTGATCCCAGTACCTCTCGCATACTAAGCGAGCGCTCTACCATCTGAGCTACGACCGCCCCCCCGAAGACTATTGGTGCTACATACAGCCATATAGACGACACAGACCCTTGCACTCCCATTATTCAGCAGACAAACACTACTCTCTATGTATCCGTTTGGGTGTCTTTCAGGTTTCGTGCATTCTGTATCGAATCGTAGTTGGCCAAAATGAAAGTGGCACGTATAACGTCGAAAATAGAATTCGGACACCGCTCTTAGTAAGACCAACGTGTTGTCCACCCACTAGACTTCAATGAGGTTAAGCCGCGATACCTAAGACAGATCTGCACTCGATGACACCTCGATAACAGCCGGTCCCCACACTTACATCTTGCTCTCCTTACGTCAGTATACATCATATCAGTCTGTGACGCTGGCTTTGCAACATCTTGCGTGCCTTTAGGTTCGCCGCGACCAACACTTACCATGCACTGACCACAAAAAATGGAGGCGCCGCCGCTTGAACCCTGGACCTTTCACATGCTAAGCGAACGCTCTACCAACTGAGCTACGCCCCATGCACGAGCAAACTGCGCTATTCCCCATTCTTTGCGACTCAGATGCGCACGGACACGATGGTTGGTTGGTTTGTAGCGGTGAAGGGAGCAGAGTACAAAGGCGCGGACCCGTTCATATACACAAAAGTTCCAAGTAGTTTCGATGCTCTGGTATTACAAATGCAAATTCCGTCTGTTTTTAACGTCTTAAATTGAAAGAGCCGTCACAAATTGCTCCGTTTTCACTCCTTGTCGACAATTATACAGCACCTGAGGTAACAAACACATCTCGAGCCCCATTGTGCACTACATTATTTATGCCAACTCAGTGCCTCGCTCTTTACTACTGTGTACCAATCTTGTCGTCCAACTGCAAAACACTGGGCCACAACAAGTTTCCGCGTCTCCATTGCACTGCGCATACTACGAAACGCTCCCCAAACTTGGCACTCACCCTCGCAGCCGACTTTTCCGACTTTCCACGACGCTCACGCTAGTGACAGCATTATTTATAGTTCGACGTCGCGCCATAGCGAATGAGTACATTTCGCCTACGGCTTAGGCCGCCCTCCTAGTGTGGCTGCTCGGTGTCTGCAGGCAGCGAGGGTCTGCAAGCTTCCTGTGTTCGCACCTATGTCACCTGTGCTTGCTTGTCAGAGACAGACTATCGCAAAACATACAACTCACTCCATGAATTGATTGCTACGGCATCTGTTATCAGCAGTCACAACTAGCAACACCAGTAGCAGCTGACTGCACGCAAAGAATAGGAATGTGCAGTGGGATTTACGTGAACTCGGCGCAAGGCAGATCTTTCCGACATAGGCTTGAGAATCTTACGGGAACACTTGTACTGTTTCTAAATTAAGTGTAGGCGTGGGAGGAGGGTGCTTCCTGCGCACTAATAACAGCACGCTTGTCAATTGTGGATGCTAATCATTCGCTTGTATCTTCCTAGACACATCTGCTGGTTGTGAATTATTCCACTTGCATATCAAGGCGCGCATGTAGGTGTGTTAAAAATTCTGGAGGCACTGGGTATTGATCCCAGTACCTCTCGCATACTAAGCGAGCGCTCTACCATCTGAGCTACGACCGCCCCCCCGAAGACTATTGGTGCTACATACAGCCATATAGACGACACAGACCCTTGCACTCCCATTATTCAGCAGACAAACACTACTCTCTATGTATCCGTTTGGGTGTCTTTCAGGTTTCGTGCATTCTGTATCGAATCGTAGTTGGCCAAAATGAAAGTGGCACGTATAACGTCGAAAACAGAATTCGGACACCGCTCTTAGTAAGACCAACGTGTTGTCCACCCTCTAGACTTCAATGAGGTTAAGCCGCGATACCTAAGACAGATCTGCACTCGATGACACCTCGATAACAGCCGGTCCCCACACTTACATCTTGCTCTCCTTACGTCAGTATACATCATATCAGTCTGTGACGCTGGCTTTGCAACATCTTGCGTGCCTTTAGGTTCGCCGCGACCAACACTTACCATGCACTGACCACAAAAAATGGAGGCGCCGCCGCTTGAACCCTGGACCTTTCACATGCCAAGCGAACGCTCTACAAACTGAGCTACGCCCCATGCACGAGCAAACTGCGCTATTCCCCATTCTTTGCGACTCAGATGCGCACGGACACGATGGTTGGTTGGTTTGTAGCGGTGAAGGGAGCAGAGTACAAAGGCGCGGACCCGTTCATATACACAAAAGTTCCAAGTAGTTTCGATGCTCTGGTATTACAAATGCAAATTCCGTCTGTTTTTAACGTCTTAAATTGAAAGAGCCGTCACAAATTGCTCCGTTTTCACTCCTTGTCGACAATTATACAGCACCTGAGGTAACAAACACATCTCGAGCCCCATTGTGCACTACATTATTTATGCCAACTCAGTGCCTCGCTCTTTACTACTGTGTACCAATCTTGTCGTCCAACTGCAAAACACTGGGCCACAACAAGTTTCCGCGTCTCCATTGCACTGCGCATACTACGAAACGCTCCCCAAACTTCGCACTCACCCTCGCAGCCGACTTTTCCGACTTTCCACGACGCTCACGCAACGCTCACGCTAGTGACAGCATTATTTATAGTTCGACGTCGCGCCAAAGCGAATGAGCACAATTCGCCAACGGCTTAGGCCGCCCTCCTAGTGTGGCTGCTCGGTGTCAGCAGGCAGCGAGGGTCTGCAAGCTTCCTGTGTTCGCACCTATGTCACCTGTGCTTGCTTGTCAGAGACAGACTATCGCAAAACATACAACTCACTCCATGAATTGATTGCTACGGCATCTGTTATCAGCAGTCACAACTAGCAACACCAGTAGCAGCTGACTGCACGCAAAGAATAGGAATGTGCAGTGGGATTTACGTGAACTCGGCGCAAGGCAGATCTTTCCGACATAGGCTTGAGAATCTTACGGGAACACTTGTACTGTTTCTAAATTAAGTGTAGGCGTGGGAGGAGGGTGCTTCCTGCGCACTAATAACAGCACGCTTGTCAATTGTGGATGCTAATCATTCGCTTGTATCTTCCTAGACACATCTGCTGGTTGTGAATTATTCCACTTGCATATCAAGGTGCGCATGTAGGTGTGTTAAAAATTCTGGAGGCACTGGGTATTGATCCCAGTACCTCTCGCATACTAAGCGAGCGCTCTACCATCTGAGCTACGACCGCCCCCCCCGAAGACTATTGGTGCTACATACAGCCATATAGACGACACAGACCCTTGCACTCCCATTATTCAGCAGACAAACACTACTCTCTATGTATCCGTTTGGGTGTCTTTCAGGTTTCGTGCATTCTGTATCGAATCGTAGTTGGCCAAAATGAAAGTGGCACGTATAACGTCGAAAACAGAATTCGGACACCGCTCTTAGTAAGACCAACGTGTTGTCCACCCTCTAGACTTCAATGAGGTTAAGCCGCGATACCTAAGACAGATCTGCACTCGATGACACCTCGATAACAGCCGGTCCCCACACTTACATCTTGCTCTCCTTACGTCAGTATACATCATATCAGTCTGTGACGCTGGCTTTGCAACATCTTGCGTGCCTTTAGGTTCGCCGCGACCAACACTTACCATGCACTGACCACAAAAAATGGAGGCGCCGCCGCTTGAACCCTGGACCTTTCACATGCCAAGCGAACGCTCTACCAACTGAGCTACGCCCCATGCACGAGCAAACTGCGCTATTCCCCATTCTTTGCGACTCAGATGCGCACGGACACGATGGTTGGTTGGTTTGTAGCGGTGAAGGGAGCAGAGTACAAAGGCGCGGACCCGTTCATATACACAAAAGTTCCAAGTAGTTTCGATGCTCTGGTATTACAAATGCAAATTCCGTCTGTTTTTAACGTCTTAAATTGAAAGAGCCGTCACAAATTGCTCCGTTTTCACTCCTTGTCGACAATTATACAGCACCTGAGGTAACAAACACATCTCGAGCCCCACTGTGCACTACATTATTTATGCCAACTCAGTGCCTCGCTCTTTACTACTGTGTACCAATCTTGTCGTCCAACTGCAAAACACTGGGCCACAACAAGTTTCCGCGTCTCCATTGCACTGCGCATACTACGAAACGCTCCCCAAACTTGGCACTCACCCTCGCAGCCGACTTTTCCGACTTTCCACGACGCTCACGCTAGTGACAGCATTATTTATAGTTCGACGTCGCGCCATAGCGAATGAGTACATTTCGCCTACGGCTTAGGCCGCCCTCCTAGTGTGGCTGCTCGGTGTCTGCAGGCAGCGAGGGTCTGCAAGCTTCCTGTGTTCGCACCTATGTCACCTGTGCTTGCTTGTCAGAGACAGACTATCGCAAAACATACAACTCACTCCATGAATTGATTGCTACGGCATCTGTTATCAGCAGTCACAACTAGCAACACCAGTAGCAGCTGACTGCACGCAAAGAATAGGAATGTGCAGTGGGATTTACGTGAACTCGGCGCAAGGCAGATCTTTCCGACATAGGCTTGAGAATCTTACGGGAACACTTGTACTGTTTCTAAATTAAGTGTAGGCGTGGGAGGAGGGTGCTTCCTGCGCAATAATAACAGCACGCTTGTCAATTGTGGATGCTAATCATTCGTTTGTATCTTCCTAGACACATCTGCTGGTTGTGAATTATTCCACTTGCATATCAAGGTGCGCATGTAGGTGTGTTAAAAATTCTCGAGGCACTGGGTATTGATCCCAGTACCTCTCGCATACTAAGCGAGCGCTCTACCATCTGAGCTACGACCGCCCCCCCGAAGACTATTGGTGCTACATACAGCCATATAGACGACACAGACCCTTGCACTCCCATTATTCAGCAGACAAACACTACTCTCTATGTATCCGTTTGGGTGTCTTTCAGGTTTCGTGCATTCTGTATCGAATCGTAGTTGGCCAAAATGAAAGTGGCACGTATAACGTCGAAAATAGAATTCGGACACCGCTCTTAGTAAGACCAACGTGTTGTCCACCCACTAGACTTCAATGAGGTTAAGCCGCGATACCTAAGACAGATCTGCACTCGATGACACCTCGATAACAGCCGGTCCCCACACTTACATCTTGCTCTCCTTACGTCAGTATACATCATATCAGTCTGTGACGCTGGCTTTGCAACATCTTGCGTGCCTTTAGGTTCGCCGCGACCAACACTTACCATGCACTGACCACAAAAAATGGAGGCGCCGCCGCTTGAACCCTGGACCTTTCACATGCTAAGCGAACGCTCTACCAACTGAGCTACGCCCCATGCACGAGCAAACTGCGCTATTCCCCATTCTTTGCGACTCAGATGCGCACGGACACGATGGTTGGTTGGTTTGTAGCGGTGAAGGGAGCAGAGTACAAAGGCGCGGACCCGTTCATATACACAAAAGTTCCAAGTAGTTTCGATGCTCTGGTATTACAAATGCAAATTCCGTCTGTTTTTAACGTCTTAAATTGAAAGAGCCGTCACAAATTGCTCCGTTTTCACTCCTTGTCGACAATTATACAGCACCTGAGGTAACAAACACATCTCGAGCCCCATTGTGCACTACATTATTTATGCCAACTCAGTGCCTCGCTCTTTACTACTGTGTACCAATCTTGTCGTCCAACTGCAAAACACTGGGCCACAACAAGTTTCCGCGTCTCCATTGCACTGCGCATACTACGAAACGCTCCCCAAACTTGGCACTCACCCTCGCAGCCGACTTTTCCGACTTTCCACGACGCTCACGCTAGTGACAGCATTATTTATAGTTCGACGTCGCGCCATAGCGAATGAGTACATTTCGCCTACGGCTTAGGCCGCCCTCCTAGTGTGGCTGCTCGGTGTCTGCAGGCAGCGAGGGTCTGCAAGCTTCCTGTGTTCGCACCTATGTCACCTGTGCTTGCTTGTCAGAGACAGACTATCGCAAAACATACAACTCACTCCATGAATTGATTGCTACGGCATCTGTTATCAGCAGTCACAACTAGCAACACCAGTAGCAGCTGACTGCACGCAAAGAATAGGAATGTGCAGTGGGATTTACGTGAACTCGGCGCAAGGCAGATCTTTCCGACATAGGCTTGAGAATCTTACGGGAACACTTGTACTGTTTCTAAATTAAGTGTAGGCGTGGGAGGAGGGTGCTTCCTGCGCACTAATAACAGCACGCTTGTCAATTGTGGATGCTAATCATTCGCTTGTATCTTCCTAGACACATCTGCTGGTTGTGAATTATTCCACTTGCATATCAAGGCGCGCATGTAGGTGTGTTAAAAATTCTGGAGGCACTGGGTATTGATCCCAGTACCTCTCGCATACTAAGCGAGCGCTCTACCATCTGAGCTACGACCGCCCCCCCGAAGACTATTGGTGCTACATACAGCCATATAGACGACACAGACCCTTGCACTCCCATTATTCAGCAGACAAACACTACTCTCTATGTATCCGTTTGGGTGTCTTTCAGGTTTCGTGCATTCTGTATCGAATCGTAGTTGGCCAAAATGAAAGTGGCACGTATAACGTCGAAAACAGAATTCGGACACCGCTCTTAGTAAGACCAACGTGTTGTCCACCCTCTAGACTTCAATGAGGTTAAGCCGCGATACCTAAGACAGATCTGCACTCGATGACACCTCGATAACAGCCGGTCCCCACACTTACATCTTGCTCTCCTTACGTCAGTATACATCATATCAGTCTGTGACGCTGGCTTTGCAACATCTTGCGTGCCTTTAGGTTCGCCGCGACCAACACTTACCATGCACTGACCACAAAAAATGGAGGCGCCGCCGCTTGAACCCTGGACCTTTCACATGCCAAGCGAACGCTCTACAAACTGAGCTACGCCCCATGCACGAGCAAACTGCGCTATTCCCCATTCTTTGCGACTCAGATGCGCACGGACACGATGGTTGGTTGGTTTGTAGCGGTGAAGGGAGCAGAGTACAAAGGCGCGGACCCGTTCATATACACAAAAGTTCCAAGTAGTTTCGATGCTCTGGTATTACAAATGCAAATTCCGTCTGTTTTTAACGTCTTAAATTGAAAGAGCCGTCACAAATTGCTCCGTTTTCACTCCTTGTCGACAATTATACAGCACCTGAGGTAACAAACACATCTCGAGCCCCATTGTGCACTACATTATTTATGCCAACTCAGTGCCTCGCTCTTTACTACTGTGTACCAATCTTGTCGTCCAACTGCAAAACACTGGGCCACAACAAGTTTCCGCGTCTCCATTGCACTGCGCATACTACGAAACGCTCCCCAAACTTCGCACTCACCCTCGCAGCCGACTTTTCCGACTTTCCACGACGCTCACGCAACGCTCACGCTAGTGACAGCATTATTTATAGTTCGACGTCGCGCCAAAGCGAATGAGCACAATTCGCCAACGGCTTAGGCCGCCCTCCTAGTGTGGCTGCTCGGTGTCAGCAGGCAGCGAGGGTCTGCAAGCTTCCTGTGTTCGCACCTATGTCACCTGTGCTTGCTTGTCAGAGACAGACTATCGCAAAACATACAACTCACTCCATGAATTGATTGCTACGGCATCTGTTATCAGCAGTCACAACTAGCAACACCAGTAGCAGCTGACTGCACGCAAAGAATAGGAATGTGCAGTGGGATTTACGTGAACTCGGCGCAAGGCAGATCTTTCCGACATAGGCTTGAGAATCTTACGGGAACACTTGTACTGTTTCTAAATTAAGTGTAGGCGTGGGAGGAGGGTGCTTCCTGCGCACTAATAACAGCACGCTTGTCAATTGTGGATGCTAATCATTCGCTTGTATCTTCCTAGACACATCTGCTGGTTGTGAATTATTCCACTTGCATATCAAGGTGCGCATGTAGGTGTGTTAAAAATTCTGGAGGCACTGGGTATTGATCCCAGTACCTCTCGCATACTAAGCGAGCGCTCTACCATCTGAGCTACGACCGCCCCCCCCGAAGACTATTGGTGCTACATACAGCCATATAGACGACACAGACCCTTGCACTCCCATTATTCAGCAGACAAACACTACTCTCTATGTATCCGTTTGGGTGTCTTTCAGGTTTCGTGCATTCTGTATCGAATCGTAGTTGGCCAAAATGAAAGTGGCACGTATAACGTCGAAAACAGAATTCGGACACCGCTCTTAGTAAGACCAACGTGTTGTCCACCCTCTAGACTTCAATGAGGTTAAGCCGCGATACCTAAGACAGATCTGCACTCGATGACACCTCGATAACAGCCGGTCCCCACACTTACATCTTGCTCTCCTTACGTCAGTATACATCATATCAGTCTGTGACGCTGGCTTTGCAACATCTTGCGTGCCTTTAGGTTCGCCGCGACCAACACTTACCATGCACTGACCACAAAAAATGGAGGCGCCGCCGCTTGAACCCTGGACCTTTCACATGCCAAGCGAACGCTCTACCAACTGAGCTACGCCCCATGCACGAGCAAACTGCGCTATTCCCCATTCTTTGCGACTCAGATGCGCACGGACACGATGGTTGGTTGGTTTGTAGCGGTGAAGGGAGCAGAGTACAAAGGCGCGGACCCGTTCATATACACAAAAGTTCCAAGTAGTTTCGATGCTCTGGTATTACAAATGCAAATTCCGTCTGTTTTTAACGTCTTAAATTGAAAGAGCCGTCACAAATTGCTCCGTTTTCACTCCTTGTCGACAATTATACAGCACCTGAGGTAACAAACACATCTCGAGCCCCACTGTGCACTACATTATTTATGCCAACTCAGTGCCTCGCTCTTTACTACTGTGTACCAATCTTGTCGTCCAACTGCAAAACACTGGGCCACAACAAGTTTCCGCGTCTCCATTGCACTGCGCATACTACGAAACGCTCCCCAAACTTGGCACTCACCCTCGCAGCCGACTTTTCCGACTTTCCACGACGCTCACGCTAGTGACAGCATTATTTATAGTTCGACGTCGCGCCATAGCGAATGAGTACATTTCGCCTACGGCTTAGGCCGCCCTCCTAGTGTGGCTGCTCGGTGTCTGCAGGCAGCGAGGGTCTGCAAGCTTCCTGTGTTCGCACCTATGTCACCTGTGCTTGCTTGTCAGAGACAGACTATCGCAAAACATACAACTCACTCCATGAATTGATTGCTACGGCATCTGTTATCAGCAGTCACAACTAGCAACACCAGTAGCAGCTGACTGCACGCAAAGAATAGGAATGTGCAGTGGGATTTACGTGAACTCGGCGCAAGGCAGATCTTTCCGACATAGGCTTGAGAATCTTACGGGAACACTTGTACTGTTTCTAAATTAAGTGTAGGCGTGGGAGGAGGGTGCTTCCTGCGCACTAATAACAGCACGCTTGTCAATTGTGGATGCTAATCATTCGCTTGTATCTTCCTAGACACATCTGCTGGTTGTGAATTATTCCACTTGCATATCAAGGTGCGCATGTAGGTGTGTTAAAAATTCTGGAGGCACTGGGTATTGATCCCAGTACCTCTCGCATACTAAGCGAGCGCTCTACCATCTGAGCTACGACCGCCCCCCCCGAAGACTATTGGTGCTACATACAGCCATATAGACGACACAGACCCTTGCACTCCCATTATTCAGCAGACAAACACTACTCTCTATGTATCCGTTTGGGTGTCTTTCAGGTTTCGTGCATTCTGTATCGAATCGTAGTTGGCCAAAATGAAAGTGGCACGTATAACGTCGAAAACAGAATTCGGACACCGCTCTTAGTAAGACCAACGTGTTGTCCACCCTCTAGACTTCAATGAGGTTAAGCCGCGATACCTAAGACAGATCTGCACTCGATGACACCTCGATAACAGCCGGTCCCCACACTTACATCTTGCTCTCCTTACGTCAGTATACATCATATCAGTCTGTGACGCTGGCTTTGCAACATCTTGCGTGCCTTTAGGTTCGCCGCGACCAACACTTACCATGCACTGACCACAAAAAATGGAGGCGCCGCCGCTTGAACCCTGGACCTTTCACATGCCAAGCGAACGCTCTACCAACTGAGCTACGCCCCATGCACGAGCAAACTGCGCTATTCCCCATTCTTTGCGACTCAGATGCGCACGGACACGATGGTTGGTTGGTTTGTAGCGGTGAAGGGAGCAGAGTACAAAGGCGCGGACCCGTTCATATACACAAAAGTTCCAAGTAGTTTCGATGCTCTGGTATTACAAATGCAAATTCCGTCTGTTTTTAACGTCTTAAATTGAAAGAGCCGTCACAAATTGCTCCGTTTTCACTCCTTGTCGACAATTATACAGCACCTGAGGTAACAAACACATCTCGAGCCCCATTGTGCACTACATTATTTATGCCAACTCAGTGCCTCGCTCTTTACTACTGTGTACCAATCTTGTCGTCCAACTGCAAAACACTGGGCCACAACAAGTTTCCGCGTCTCCATTGCACTGCGCATACTACGAAACGCTCCCCAAACTTGGCACTCACCCTCGCAGCCGACTTTTCCGACTTTCCACGACGCTCACGCAACGCTCACGCTAGTGACAGCATTATTTATAGTTCGACATCGCGCCAAAGCGAATGAGCACAATTCGCCTACGGCTTAGGCCGCCCTCCTAGTGTGGCTGCTCGGTGTCAGCAGGCAGCGAGGGTCTGCAAGCTTCCTGTGTTCGCACCTATGTCAGCTGTGCTTGCTTGTCAGAGACAGACTATCGCAAAACATACAACTCACTCCATGAATTGATTGCTACGGCATCTGTTATCAGCAGTCACAACTAGCAACACCAGTAGCAGCTGACTGCACGCAAAGAATAGGAATGTGCAGTGGGATTTACGTGAACTCGGCGCAAGGCAGATCTTTCCGACATAGGCTTGAGAATCTTACGGGAACACTTGTACTGTTTCTAAATTAAGTGTAGGCGTGGGAGGAGGGTGCTTCCTGCGCACTAATAACAGCACGCTTGTCAATTGTGGATGCTAATCATTCGCTTGTATCTTCCTAGACACATCTGCTGGTTGTGAATTATTCCACTTGCATATCAAGGTGCGGATGTAGGTGTGTTAAAAATTCTGGAGGCACTGGGTATTGATGCCAGTACCTCTCGCATACTAAGCGAGCGCTCTACCATCTGAGCTACGACCGCCCCCCCGAAGACTATTGGTGCTACATACAGCCATATAGACGACACAGACCCTTGCACTCCCATTATTCAGCAGACAAACACTACTCTCTATGTATCCGTTTGGGTGTCTTTCAGGTTTCGTGCATTCTGTATCGAATCGTAGTTGGCCAAAATGAAAGTGGCACGTATAACGTCGAAAATAGAATTCGGACACCGCTCTTAGTAAGACCAACGTGTTGTCCACCCTCTAGACTTCAATGAGGTTAAGCCGCGATACCTAAGACAGATCTGCACTCGATGACACCTCGATAACAGCCGGTCCCCACACTTACATCTTGCTCTCCTTACGTCAGTATACATCATATCAGTCTGTGACGCTGGCTTTGCAACATCTTGCGTGCCTTTAGGTTCGCCGCGACCAACACTTACCATGCACTGACCACAAAAAATGGAGGCGCCGCCGCTTGAACCCTGGACCTTTCACATGCCAAGCGAACGCTCTACCAACTGAGCTACGCCCCATGCACGAGCAAACTGCGCTATTCCCCATTCTTTGCGACTCAGATGCGCACGGACACGATGGTTGGTTGGTTTGTAGCGGTGAAGGGAGCAGAGTACAAAGGCGCGGACCCGTTCATATACACAAAAGTTCCAAGTAGTTTCGATGCTCTGGTATTACAAATGCAAATTCCGTCTGTTTTTAACGTCTTAAATTGAAAGAGCCGTCACAAATTGCTCCCTTTTCACTCCTTGTCGACAATTATACAGCACCTGAGGTAACAAACACATCTCGAGCCCCATTGTGCACTACATTATTTATGCCAACTCAGTGCCTCGCTCTTTACTACTGTGTACCAATCTTGTCGTCCAACTGCAAAACACTGGGCCACAACAAGTTTCCGCGTCTCCATTGCACTGCGCATACTACGAAACGCTCCCCAAACTTGGCACTCACCCTCGCAGCCGACTTTTCCGACTTTCCACGACGCTCACGCAACGCTCACGCTAGTGACAGCATTATTTATAGTTCGACGTCGCGCCATAGCGAATGAGTACATTTCGCCTACGGCTTAGGCCGCCCTCCTAGTGTGGCTGCTCGGTGTCTGCAGGCAGCGAGGGTCTGCAAGCTTCCTGTGTTCGCACCTATGTCACCTGTGCTTGCTTGTCAGAGACAGACTATCGCAAAACATACAACTCACTCCATGAATTGATTGCTACGGCATCTGTTATCAGCAGTCACAACTAGCAACACCAGTAGCAGCTGACTGCACGCAAAGAATAGGAATGTGCAGTGGGATTTACGTGAACTCGGCGCAAGGCAGATCTTTCCGACATAGGCTTGAGAATCTTACGGGAACACTTGTACTGTTTCTAAATTAAGTGTAGGCGTGGGGGGAGGGTGCTTCCTGCGCACTAATAACAGCACGCTTGTCAATTGTGGATGCTAATCATTCGCTTGTATCTTCCTAGACACATCTGCTGGTTGTGAATTATTCCACTTGCATATCAAGGTGCGCATGTAGGTGTGTTAAAAATTCTGGAGGCACTGGGTATTGATCCCAGTACCTCTCGCATACTAAGCGAGCGCTCTACCATCTGAGCTACGACCGCCCCCCCGAAGACTATTGGTGCTACATACAGCCATATAGACGACACAGACCCTTGCACTCCCATTATTCAGCAGACAAACACTACTCTCTATGTATCCGTTTGGGTGTCTTTCAGGTTTCGTGCATTCTGTATCGAATCGTAGTTGGCCAAAATGAAAGTGGCACGTATAACGTCGAAAACAGAATTCGGACACCGCTCTTAGTAAGACCAACGTGTTGTCCACCCTCTAGACTTCAATGAGGTTAAGCCGCGATACCTAAGACAGATCTGCACTCGATGACACCTCGATAACAGCCGGTCCCCACACTTACATCTTGCTCTCCTTACGTCAGTATACATCATATCAGTCTGTGACGCTGGCTTTGCAACATCTTGCGTGCCTTTAGGTTCGCCGCGACCAACACTTACCATGCACTGACCACAAAAAATGGAGGCGCCGCCGCTTGAACCCTGGACCTTTCACATGCCAAACGAACGCTCTACCAACTGAGCTACGCCCCATGTACTAGCAAACTGCGCTATTCCCCATTCTTTGCGACTCAGATGCGCACGGACACGATGGTTGGTTGGTTTGTAGCGGTGAAGGGAGCAGAGTACAAAGGCGCGGACCCGTTCATATACACAAAAGTTCCAAGTAGTTTCGATGCTCTGGTATTACAAATGCAAATTCCGTCTGTTTTTAACGTCTTAAATTGAAAGAGCCGTCACAAATTGCTCCGTTTTCACTCCTTGTCGACAATTATACAGCACCTGAGGTAACAAACACATCTCGAGAACCATTGTGCACTACATTATTTATGCCAACTCAGTGCCTCGCTCTTTACTACTGTGTACCAATCTTGTCGTCCAACTGCAAAACACTGGGCCACAACAAGTTTCCGCGTCTCCATTGCACTGCGCATACTACGAAACGCTCCCCAAACTTGGCACTCACCCTCGCAGCCGACTTTTCCGACTTTCCACGACGCTCACGCAACGCTCACGCTAGTGACAGCATTATTTATAGTTCGACGTCGCGCCATAGCGAATGAGTACATTTCGCCTACGGCTTAGGCCGCCCTCCTAGTGTGGCTGCTCGGTGTCTGCAGGCAGTTAGGGTCTGCAAGCTTCCTGTGTTCGCACCTATGTCACCTATGCTTGCTTGTCAGAGACAGACTATCGCAAAACATACAACTCACTCCATGAATTGATTGCTACGGCATCTGTTATCAGCAGTCACAACTAGCAACACCAGTAGCAGCTGACTGCACGCAAAGAATAGGAATGTGCAGTGGGATTTACGTGAACTCGGCGCAAGCTTGTATCTTCCTAGACACATCTGCTGGCTGTGAATTATTCCACTTGCATATCAAGGTGCGCATGTAGGTGTGTTAAAAATTCTGGAGGCACTGGGTATTGATCCCAGTACCTCTCGCATACTAAGCGAGCGCTCTACCATCTGAGCTACGACCGCCCCCCCGAAGACTATTGGTGCTACATACAGCCATATAGACGACACAGACCCTTGCACTCCCATTATTCAGCAGACAAACACTACTCTCTATGTATCCGTTTGGGTGTCTTTCAGGTTTCGTGCATTCTGTATCGAATCGTAGTTGGCCAAAATGAAAGTGGCACGTATAACGTCGAAAATAGAATTCGGACACCGCTCTTAGTAAGACCAACGTGTTGTCCACCCTCTAGACTTCAATGAGGTTAAGCCGCGATACCTAAGACAGATCTGCACTCGATGACACCTCGATAACAGCCGGTCCCCACACTTACATCTTGCTCTCCTTACGTCAGTATACATCATATCAGTCTGTGACGCTGGCTTTGCAACATCTTGCGTGCCTTTAGGTTCGCCGCGACCAACACTTACCATGCACTGACCACAAAAAATGGAGGCGCCGCCGCTTGAACCCTGGACCTTTCACATGCCAAGCGAACGCTCTACCAACTGAGCTACGCCCCATGTACGAGCAAACTGCGCTATTCCCCATTCTTTGCGACTCAGATGCGCACGGACACGATGGTTGGTTGGTTTGTAGCGGTGAAGGGAGCAGAGTACAAAGGCGCGGACCCGTTCATATACACAAAAGTTCCAAGTAGTTTCGATGCTCTGGTATTACAAATGCAAATTCCGTCTGTTTTTAACGTCTTAAATTGAAAGAGCCGTCACAAATTGCTCCGTTTTCACTCCTTGTCGACAATTATACAGCACCTGAGGTAACAAACACATCTCGAGCCCCATTGTGCACTACATTATTTATGCCAACTCAGTGCCTCGCTCTTTACTACTGTGTACCAATCTTGTCGTCCAACTGCAAAACACTGGGCCACAACAAGTTTCCGCGTCTCCATTGCACTGCGCATACTACGAAACGCTCCCCAAACTTGGCACTCACCCTCGCAGCCGACTTTTCCGACTTTCCACGACGCTCACGCTAGTGACAGCATTATTTATAGTTCGACGTCGCGCCAAAGCGAATGAGTACATTTCGCCTACGGCTTAGGCCGCCCTCCTAGTGTGGCTGCTCGGTGTCTGCAGGCAGCGAGGGTCTGCAAGCTTCCTGTGTTCGCACCTATGTCACCTGTGCTTGCTTGTCAGAGACAGACTATCGCAAAACATACAACTCACTCCATGAATTGATTGCTACGGCATCTGTTATCAGCAGTCACAACTAGCAACACCAGTAGCAGCTGACTGCACGGAAAGAATAGGAATGTGCAGTGGGATTTACGTGAACTCGGCGCAAGCTTGTATCTTCCTAGACACATCTGCTGGCTGTGAATTATTCCACTTGCATATCAAGGTGCGCATGTAGGTGTGTTAAAAATTCTGGAGGCACTGGGTATTGATCCCAGTACCTCTCGCATACTAAGCGAGCGCTCTACCATCTGAGCTACGACCGCCCCCCCGAAGACTATTGGTGCTACATACAGCCATATAGACGACACAGACCCTTGCACTCCCATTATTCAGCAGACAAACACTACTCTCTATGTATCCGTTTGGGTGTCTTTCAGGTTTCGTGCATTCTGTATCGAATCGTAGTTGGCCAAAATGAAAGTGGCACGTATAACGTCGAAAACAGAATTCGGACACCGCTCTTAGTAAGACCAACGTGTTGTCCACCCTCTAGACTTCAATGAGGTTAAGCCGCGATACCTAAGACAGATCTGCACTCGATGACACCTCGATAACAGCCGGTCCCCACACTTACATCTTGCTCTCCTTACGTCAGTATACATCATATCAGTCTGTGACGCTGGCTTTGCAACATCTTGCGTGCCTTTAGGTTCGCCGCGACCAACACTTACCATGCACTGACCACAAAAAATGGAGGCGCCGCCGCTTGAACCCTGGACCTTTCACATGCCAAGCGAACGCTCTACCAACTGAGCTACGCCCCACGCACGAGCAAACTGCGCTATTCCCCATTCTTTGCGACTCAGATGCGCACGGACACGATGGTTGGTTGGTTTGTAGCGGTGAAGGGAGCAGAGTACAAAGGCGCGGACCCGTTCATATACACAAAAGTTCCAAGTAGTTTCGATGCTCTGGTATTACAAATGCAAATTCCGTCTGTTTTTAACGTCTTAAATTGAAAGAGCCGTCACAAATTGCTCCGTTTTCACTCCTTGTCGACAATTATACAGCACCTTAGGTAACAAACACATCTCGAGCCCCATTGTGCACTACATTATTTATGCCAACTCAGTGCCTCGCTCTTTACTTCTGTGTACCAATCTTGTCGTCCAACTGCAAAACACTGGGCCACAACAAGTTTCCGCGTCTCCATTGCACTGCGCATACTACGAAACGCTCCCCAAACTTGGCACTCACCCTCGCAGCCGACTTTTCCGACTTTCCACGACGCTCACGCAACGCTCACGCTAGTGACAGCATTATTTATAGTTCGACGTCGCGCCATAGCGAATGAGTACATTTCGCCTACGGCTTAGGCCGCCCTCCTAGTGTGGCTGCTCGGTGTCTGCAGGCAGCGAGGGTCTGCAAGCTTCCTGTGTTCGCACCTATGTCACCTGTGCTTGCTTGTCAGAGACAGACTATCGCAAAACATACAACTCACTCCATGAATTGATTGCTACGGCATCTGTTATCAGCAGTCACAACTAGCAACACCAGTAGCAGCTGACTGCACGGAAAGAATAGGAATGTGCAATGGGATTCACGTGAACTCGGCGCAAGCTTGTATCTTCCTAGACACATCTGCTGGCTGTGAATTATTCCACTTGCATATCAAGGTGCGGATGTAGGTGTGTTAAAAATTCTGGAGGCACTGGGTATTGATCCCAGTACCTCTCGCATACTAAGCGAGCGCTCTACCATCTGAGCTACGACCGCCCCCCCGAAGACTATTGGTGCTACATACAGCCATATAGACGACACAGACCCTTGCACTCCCATTATTCAGCAGACAAACACTACTCTCTATGTATCCGTTTGGGTGTCTTTCAGGTTTCGTGCATTCTGTATCGAATCGTAGTTGGCCAAAATGAAAGTGGCACGTATAACGTCGAAAATAGAATTCGGACACCGCTCTTAGTAAGACCAACGTGTTGTCCACCCTCTAGACTTCAATGAGGTTAAGCCGCGATACCTAAGACAGATCTGCACTCGATGACACCTCGATAACAGCCGGTCCCCACACTTACATCTTGCTCTCCTTACGTCAGTATACATCATATCAGTCTGTGACGCTGGCTTTGCAACATCTTGCATGCCTTTAGGTTCGCCGCGACCAACACTTACCATGCACTGACCACAATAAATGGAAGCGCCGCCGCTTGAACCCTGGACCTTTCACATGCCAAGCGAACGCTCTACCAACTGAGCTACGCCCCATGCACGAGCAAACTGCGCTATTCCCCATTGTTTGCGACTCAGATGCGCACGGACACGATGGTTGGTTGGTTTGTAGCGGTGAAGGGAGCAGAGTACAAAGGCGCGGACCCGTTCATATACACAAAAGTTCCAAGTAGTTTCGATGCTCTGGTATTACAAATGCAAATTCCGTCTGTTTTTAACGTCTTAAATTGAAAGAGCCGTCACAAATTGCTCCGTTTTCACTCCTTGTCGACAATTATACAGCACCTGAGGTAACAAACACATCTCGAGCCCCATTGTGCACTACATTATTTATGCCAACTCAGTGCCTCGCTCTTTACTACTGTGTACCAATCTTGTCGTCCAACTGCAAAACACTGGGCCACAACAAGTTTCCGCGTCTCCATTGCACTGCGCATACTACGAAACGCTCCCCAAACTTGGCACTCACCCTCGCAGCCGACTTTTCCGACTTTCCACGACGCTCACGCAACGCTCACGCTAGTGACAGCATTATTTATAGTTCGACGTCGCGCCAAAGCGAATGAGTACATTTCGCCTACGGCTTAGGCCGCCCTCCTAGTGTGGCTGCTCGGTGTCTGCAGGCAGCGAGGGTCTGCAAGCTTCCTGTGTTCGCACCTATGTCACCTGTGCTTGCTTGTCAGAGACAGACTATCGCAAAACATACAACTCACTCCATGAATTGATTGCTACGGCATCTGTTATCAGCAGTCACAACTAGCAACACCAGTAGCAGCTGACTGCACGGAAAGAATAGGAATGTGCAGTGGGATTTACGTGAACTCGGCGCAAGCTTGTATCTTCCTAGACACATCTGCTGGCTGTGAATTATTCCACTTGCATATCAAGGTGCGCATGTAGGTGTGTTAAAAATTCTGGAGGCACTGGGTATTGATCCCAGTACCTCTCGCATACTAAGCGAGCGCTCTACCATCTGAGCTACGACCGCCCCCCCGAAGACTATTGGTGCTACATACAGCCATATAGACGACACAGACCCTTGCACTCCCATTATTCAGCAGACAAACACTACTCTCTATGTATCCGTTTGGGTGTCTTTCAGGTTTCGTGCATTCTGTATCGAATCGTAGTTGGCCAAAATGAAAGTGGCACGTATAACGTCGAAAACAGAATTCGGACACCGCTCTTAGTAAGACCAACGTGTTGTCCACCCTCTAGACTTCAATGAGGTTAAGCCGCGATACCTAAGACAGATCTGCACTCGATGACACCTCGATAACAGCCGGTCCCCACACTTACATCTTGCTCTCCTTACGTCAGTATACATCATATCAGTCTGTGACGCTGGCTTTGCAACATCTTGCGTGCCTTTAGGTTCGCCGCGACCAACACTTACCATGCACTGACCACAAAAAATGGAGGCGCCGCCGCTTGAACCCTGGACCTTTCACATGCCAAGCGAACGCTCTACCAACTGAGCTACGCCCCACGCACGAGCAAACTGCGCTATTCCCCATTCTTTGCGACTCAGATGCGCACGGACACGATGGTTGGTTGGTTTGTAGCGGTGAAGGGAGCAGAGTACAAAGGCGCGGACCCGTTCATATGCACAAAAGTTCCAAGTAGTTTCGATGCTCTGGTATTACAAATGCAAATTCCGTCTGTTTTTAACGTCTTAAATTGAAAGAGCCGTCACAAATTGCTCCGTTTTCACTCCTTGTCGACAATTATACAGCACCTGAGGTAACAAACACATCTCGAGCCCCATTGTGCACTACATTATTTATGCCAACTCAGTGCCTCGCTCTTTACTACTGTGTACCAATCTTGTCGTCCAACTGCAAAACACTGGGCCACAACAAGTTTCCGCGTCTCCATTGCACTGCGCATACTACGAAACGCTCCCCAAACTTGGCACTCACCCTCGCAGCCGACTTTTCCGACTTTCCACGACGCTCACGCTAGTGACAGCATTATTTATAGTTCGACGTCGCGCCATAGCGAATGAGTACATTTCGCCTACGGCTTAGGCCGCCCTCCTAGTGTGGCTGCTCGGTGTCTGCAGGCAGCGAGGGTCTGCAAGCTTCCTGTGTTCGCACCTATGTCACCTGTGCTTGCTTGTCAGAGACAGACTATCGCAAAACATACAACTCACTCCATGAATTGATTGCTACGGCATCTGTTATCAGCAGTCACAACTAGCAACACCAGTAGCAGCTGACTGCACGCAAAGAATAGGAATGTGCAGTGGGATTTACGTGAACTCGGCGCAAGGCAGATCTTTCCGACATAGGCTTGAGAATCTTACGGGAACACTTGTACTGTTTCTAAATTAAGTGTAGGCGTGGGAGGAGGGTGCTTCCTGCGCACTAATAACAGCACGCTTGTCAATTGTGGATGCTAATCATTCGCTTGTATCTTCCTAGACACATCTGCTGGTTGTGAATTATTCCACTTGCATATCAAGGTGCGCATGTAGGTGTGTTAAAAATTCTGGAGGCACTGGGTATTGATCCCAGTACCTCTCGCATACTAAGCGAGCGCTCTACCATCTGAGCTACGACCGCCCCCCCGAAGACTATTGGTGCTACATACAGCCATATAGACGACACAGACCCTTGCACTCCCATTATTCAGCAGACAAACACTACTCTCTATGTATCCGTTTGGGTGTCTTTCAGGTTTCGTGCATTCTGTATCGAATCGTAGTTGGCCAAAATGAAAGTGGCACGTATAACGTCGAAAACAGAATTCGGACACCGCTCTTAGTAAGACCAACGTGTTGTCCACCCTCTAGACTTCAATGAGGTTAAGCCGCGATACCTAAGACAGATCTGCACTCGATGACACCTCGATAACAGCCGGTCCCCACACTTACATCTTGCTCTCCTTACGTCAGTATACATCATATCAGTCTGTGACGCTGGCTTTGCAACATCTTGCGTGCCTTTAGGTTCGCCGCGACCAACACTTACCATGCACTGACCACAAAAAATGGAGGCGCCGCCGCTTGAACCCTGGACCTTTCACATGCCAAGCGAACGCTTTACCAACTGAGCTACGCCCCATGCACGAGCAAACTGCGCTATTCCCCATTCTTTGCGACTCAGATGCGCACGGACACGATGGTTGGTTGGTTTGTAGCGGTGAAGGGAGCAGAGTACAAAGGCGCGGACCCGTTCATATACACAAAAGTTCCAAGTAGTTTCGATGCTCTGGTATTACAAATGCAAATTCCGTCTGTTTTTAACGTCTTAAATTGAAAGAGCCGTCACAAATTGCTCCGTTTTCACTCCTTGTCGACAATTATACAGCACCTGAGGTAACAAACACATCTCGAGCCCCACTGTGCACTACATTATTTATGCCAACTCAGTGCCTCGCTCTTTACTACTGTGTACCAATCTTGTCGTCCAACTGCAAAACACTGGGCCACAACAAGTTTCCGCGTCTCCATTGCACTGCGCATACTACGAAACGCTCCCCAAACTTGGCACTCACCCTCGCAGCCGACTTTTCCGACTTTCCACGACGCTCACGCAACGCTCACGCTAGTGACTGCATTATTTATAGTTCGACGTCGCGCCAAAGCGAATGAGCACAATTCGCCTACGGCTTAGGCCGCCCTCCTAGTGTGGCTGCTCGGTGTCAGCAGGCAGCGAGGGTCTGCAAGCTTCCTGTGTTCGCACCTATGTCACCTGTGCTTGCTTGTCAGAGACAGACTATCGCAAAACATACAACTCACTCCATGAATTGATTGCTACGGCATCTGTTATCAGCAGTCACAACTAGCAACACCAGTAGCAGCTGACTGCACGCAAAGAATAGGAATGTGCAGTGGGATTTACGTGAACTCGGCGCAAGGCAGATCTTTCCGACATAGGCTTGAGAATCTTACGGGAACACTTGTACTGTTTCTAAATTAAGTGTAGGCGTGGGAGGAGGGTGCTTCCTGCGCACTAATAACAGCACGCTTGTCAATTGTGGATGCTAATCATTCGCTTGTATCTTCCTAGACACATCTGCTGGTTGTGAATTATTCCACTTGCATATCAAGGTGCGGATGTAGGTGTGTTAAAAATTCTGGAGGCACTGGGTATTGATGCCAGTACCTCTCGCATACTAAGCGAGCGCTCTACCATCTGAGCTACGACCGCCCCCCCGAAGACTATTGGTGCTACATACAGCCATATAGACGACACAGACCCTTGCACTCCCATTATTCAGCAGACAAACACTACTCTCTATGTATCCGTTTGGGTGTCTTTCAGGTTTCGTGCATTCTGTATCGAATCGTAGTTGGCCAAAATGAAAGTGGCACGTATAACGTCGAAAATAGAATTCGGACACCGCTCTTAGTAAGACCAACGTGTTGTCCACCCTCTAGACTTCAATGAGGTTAAGCCGCGATACCTAAGACAGATCTGCACTCGATGACACCTCGATAACAGCCGGTCCCCACACTTACATCTTGCTCTCCTTACGTCAGTATACATCATATCAGTCTGTGACGCTGGCTTTGCAACATCTTGCGTGCCTTTAGGTTCGCCGCGACCAACACTTACCATGCACTGACCACAAAAAATGGAGGCGCCGCCGCTTGAACCCTGGACCTTTCACATGCCAAGCGAACGCTCTACCAACTGAGCTACGCCCCATGCACGAGCAAACTGCGCTATTCCCCATTCTTTGCGACTCAGATGCGCACGGACACGATGGTTGGTTGGTTTGTAGCGGTGAAGGGAGCAGAGTACAAAGGCGCGGACCCGTTCATATACACAAAAGTTCCAAGTAGTTTCGATGCTCTGGTATTACAAATGCAAATTCCGTCTGTTTTTAACGTCTTAAATTGAAAGAGCCGTCACAAATTGCTCCCTTTTCACTCCTTGTCGACAATTATACAGCACCTGAGGTAACAAACACATCTCGAGCCCCATTGTGCACTACATTATTTATGCCAACTCAGTGCCTCGCTCTTTACTACTGTGTACCAATCTTGTCGTCCAACTGCAAAACACTGGGCCACAACAAGTTTCCGCGTCTCCATTGCACTGCGCATACTACGAAACGCTCCCCAAACTTGGCACTCACCCTCGCAGCCGACTTTTCCGACTTTCCACGACGCTCACGCTAGTGACAGCATTATTTATAGTTCGACGTCGCGCCATAGCGAATGAGTACATTTCGCCTACGGCTTAGGCCGCCCTCCTAGTGTGGCTGCTCGGTGTCTGCAGGCAGCGAGGGTCTGCAAGCTTCCTGTGTTCGCACCTATGTCACCTGTGCTTGCTTGTCAGAGACAGACTATCGCAAAACATACAACTCACTCCATGAATTGATTGCTACGGCATCTGTTATCAGCAGTCACAACTAGCAACACCAGTAGCAGCTGACTGCACGCAAAGAATAGGAATGTGCAGTGGGATTTACGTGAACTCGGCGCAAGGCAGATCTTTCCGACATAGGCTTGAGAATCTTACGGGAACACTTGTACTGTTTCTAAATTAAGTGTAGGCGTGGGAGGAGGGTGCTTCCTGCGCACTAATAACAGCACGCTTGTCAATTGTGGATGCTAATCATTCGCTTGTATCTTCCTAGACACATCTGCTGGTTGTGAATTATTCCACTTGCATATCAAGGTGCGCATGTAGGTGTGTTAAAAATTCTGGAGGCACTGGGTATTGATCCCAGTACCTCTCGCATACTAAGCGAGCGCTCTACCATCTGAGCTACGACCGCCCCCCCGAAGACTATTGGTGCTACATACAGCCATATAGACGACACAGACCCTTGCACTCCCATTATTCAGCAGACAAACACTACTCTCTATGTATCCGTTTGGGTGTCTTTCAGGTTTCGTGCATTCTGTATCGAATCGTAGTTGGCCAAAATGAAAGTGGCACGTATAACGTCGAAAATAGAATTCGGACACCGCTCTTAGTAAGACCAACGTGTTGTCCACCCTCTAGACATCAATGAGGTTAAGCCGCGATACCTAAGACAGATCTGCACTCGATGACACCTCGATAACAGCCGGTCCCCACACTTACATCTTGCTCTCCTTACGTCAGTATACATCATATCAGTCTGTGACGCTGGCTTTGCAACATCTTGCGTGCCTTTAGGTTCGCCGCGACCAACACTTACCATGCACTGACCACAAAAAATGGAGGCGCCGCCGCTTGAACCCTGGACCTTTCACATGCCAAGCGAACGCTCTACCAACTGAGCTACGCCCCATGCACGAGCAAACTGCGCTATTCCCCATTCTTTGCGACTCAGATGCGCACGGACACGATGGTTGGTTGGTTTGTAGCGGTGAAGGGAGCAGAGTACAAAGGCGCGGACCCGTTCATATACACAAAAGTTCCAAGTAGTTTCGATGCTCTGGTATTACAAATGCAAATTCCGTCTGTTTTTAACGTCTTAAATTGAAAGAGCCGTCACAAATTGCTCCCTTTTCACTCCTTGTCGACAATTATACAGCACCTGAGGTAACAAACACATCTCGAGCCCCATTGTGCACTACATTATTTATGCCAACTCAGTGCCTCGCTCTTTACTACTGTGTACCAATCTTGTCGTCCAACTGCAAAACACTGGGCCACAACAAGTTTCCGCGTCTCCATTGCACTGCGCATACTACGAAACGCTCCCCAAACTTGGCACTCACCCTCGCAGCCGACTTTTCCGACTTTCCACGACGCTCACGCAACGCTCACGCTAGTGACAGCATTATTTATAGTTCGACGTCGCGCCATAGCGAATGAGTACATTTCGCCTACGGCTTAGGCCGCCCTCCTAGTGTGGCTGCTCGGTGTCTGCAGGCAGCGAGGGTCTGCAAGCTTCCTGTGTTCGCACCTATGTCACCTGTGCTTGCTTGTCAGAGACAGACTATCGCAAAACATACAACTCACTCCATGAATTGATTGCTACGGCATCTGTTATCAGCAGTCACAACTAGCAACACCAGTAGCAGCTGACTGCACGCAAAGAATAGGAATGTGCAGTGGGATTTACGTGAACTCGGCGCAAGGCAGATCTTTCCGACATAGGCTTGAGAATCTTACGGGAACACTTGTACTGTTTCTAAATTAAGTGTAGGCGTGGGGGGAGGGTGCTTCCTGCGCACTAATAACAGCACGCTTGTCAATTGTGGATGCTAATCATTCGCTTGTATCTTCCTAGACACATCTGCTGGTTGTGAATTATTCCACTTGCATATCAAGGTGCGCATGTAGGTGTGTTAAAAATTCTGGAGGCACTGGGTATTGATCCCAGTACCTCTCGCATACTAAGCGAGCGCTCTACCATCTGAGCTACGACCGCCCCCCCGAAGACTATTGGTGCTACATACAGCCATATAGACGACACAGACCCTTGCACTCCCATTATTCAGCAGACAAACACTACTCTCTATGTATCCGTTTGGGTGTCTTTCAGGTTTCGTGCATTCTGTATCGAATCGTAGTTGGCCAAAATGAAAGTGGCACGTATAACGTCGAAAACAGAATTCGGACACCGCTCTTAGTAAGACCAACGTGTTGTCCACCCTCTAGACTTCAATGAGGTTAAGCCGCGATACCTAAGACAGATCTGCACTCGATGACACCTCGATAACAGCCGGTCCCCACACTTACATCTTGCTCTCCTTACGTCAGTATACATCATATCAGTCTGTGACGCTGGCTTTGCAACATCTTGCGTGCCTTTAGGTTCGCCGCGACCAACACTTACCATGCACTGACCACAAAAAATGGAGGCGCCGCCGCTTGAACCCTGGACCTTTCACATGCCAAGCGAACGCTCTACCAACTGAGCTACGCCCCATGTACGAGCAAACTGCGCTATTCCCCATTCTTTGCGACTCAGATGCGCACGGACACGATGGTTGGTTGGTTTGTAGCGGTGAAGGGAGCAGAGTACAAAGGCGCGGACCCGTTCATATACACAAAAGTTCCAAGTAGTTTCGATGCTCTGGTATTACAAATGCAAATTCCGTCTGTTTTTAACGTCTTAAATTGAAAGAGCCGTCACAAATTGCTCCGTTTTCACTCCTTGTCGACAATTATACAGCACCTTAGGTAACAAACACATCTCGAGCCCCATTGTGCACTACATTATTTATGCCAACTCAGTGCCTCGCTCTTTACTACTGTGTACCAATCTTGTCGTCCAACTGCAAAACACTGGGCCACAACAAGTTTCCGCGTCTCCATTGCACTGCGCATACTACGAAACGCTCCCCAAACTTCGCACTCACCCTCGCAGCCGACTTTTCCGACTTTCCACGACGCTCACGCAACGCTCACGCTAGTGACAGCATTATTTATAGTTCGACGTCGCGCCATAGCGAATGAGTACATTTCGCCTACGGCTTAGGCCGCCCTCCTAGTGTGGCTGCTCGGTGTCTGCAGGCAGTTAGGGTCTGCAAGCTTCCTGTGTTCGCACCTATGTCACCTGTGCTTGCTTGTCAGAGACAGACTATCGCAAAACATACAACTCACTCCATGAATTGATTGCTACGGCATCTGTTATCAGCAGTCACAACTAGCAACACCAGTAGCAGCTGACTGCACGCAAAGAATAGGAATGTGCAGTGGGATTTACGTGAACTCGGCGCAAGCTTGTATCTTCCTAGACACATCTGCTGGCTGTGAATTATTCCACTTGCATATCAAGGTGCGCATGTAGGTGTGTTAAAAATTCTGGAGGCACTGGGTATTGATCCCAGTACCTCTCGCATACTAAGCGAGCGCTCTACCATCTGAGCTACGACCGCCCCCCCGAAGACTATTGGTGCTACATACAGCCATATAGACGACACAGACCCTTGCACTCCCATTATTCAGCAGACAAACACTACTCTCTATGTATCCGTTTGGGTGTCTTTCAGGTTTCGTGCATTCTGTATCGAATCGTAGTTGGCCAAAATGAAAGTGGCACGTATAACGTCGAAAATAGAATTCGGACACCGCTCTTAGTAAGACCAACGTGTTGTCCACCCTCTAGACTTCAATGAGGTTAAGCCGCGATACCTAAGACAGATCTGCACTCGATGACACCTCGATAACAGCCGGTCCCCACACTTACATCTTGCTCTCCTTACGTCAGTATACATCATATCAGTCTGTGACGCTGGCTTTGCAACATCTTGCGTGCCTTTAGGTTCGCCGCGACCAACACTTACCATGCACTGACCACAAAAAATGGAGGCGCCGCCGCTTGAACCCTGGACCTTTCACATGCCAAGCGAACGCTCTACCAACTGAGCTACGCCCCACGCACGAGCAAACTGCGCTATTCCCCATTCTTTGCGACTCAGATGCGCACGGACACGATGGTTGGTTGGTTTGTAGCGGTGAAGGGAGCAGAGTACAAAGGCGCGGACCCGTTCATATACACAAAAGTTCCAAGTAGTTTCGATGCTCTGGTATTACAAATGCAAATTCCGTCTGTTTTTAACGTCTTAAATTGAAAGAGCCGTCACAAATTGCTCCGTTTTCACTCCTTGTCGACAATTATACAGCACCTTAGGTAACAAACACATCTCGAGCCCCATTGTGCACTACATTATTTATGCCAACTCAGTGCCTCGCTCTTTACTTCTGTGTACCAATCTTGTCGTCCAACTGCAAAACACTGGGCCACAACAAGTTTCCGCGTCTCCATTGCACTGCGCATACTACGAAACGCTCCCCAAACTTGGCACTCACCCTCGCAGCCGACTTTTCCGACTTTCCACGACGCTCACGCAACGCTCACGCTAGTGACAGCATTATTTATAGTTCGACGTCGCGCCATAGCGAATGAGTACATTTCGCCTACGGCTTAGGCCGCCCTCCTAGTGTGGCTGCTCGGTGTCTGCAGGCAGCGAGGGTCTGCAAGCTTCCTGTGTTCGCACCTATGTCACCTGTGCTTGCTTGTCAGAGACAGACTATCGCAAAACATACAACTCACTCCATGAATTGATTGCTACGGCATCTGTTATCAGCAGTCACAACTAGCAACACCAGTAGCAGCTGACTGCACGGAAAGAATAGGAATGTGCAATGGGATTTACGTGAACTCGGCGCAAGCTTGTATCTTCCTAGACACATCTGCTGGCTGTGAATTATTCCACTTGCATATCAAGGTGCGGATGTAGGTGTGTTAAAAATTCTGGAGGCACTGGGTATTGATCCCAGTACCTCTCGCATACTAAGCGAGCGCTCTACCATCTGAGCTACGACCGCCCCCCCGAAGACTATTGGTGCTACATACAGCCATATAGACGACACAGACCCTTGCACTCCCATTATTCAGCAGACAAACACTACTCTCTATGTATCCGTTTGGGTGTCTTTCAGGTTTCGTGCATTCTGTATCGAATCGTAGTTGGCCAAAATGAAAGTGGCACGTATAACGTCGAAAATAGAATTCGGACACCGCTCTTAGTAAGACCAACGTGTTGTCCACCCTCTAGACTTCAATGAGGTTAAGCCGCGATACCTAAGACAGATCTGCACTCGATGACACCTCGATAACAGCCGGTCCCCACACTTACATCTTGCTCTCCTTACGTCAGTATACATCATATCAGTCTGTGACGCTGGCTTTGCAACATCTTGCGTGCCTTTAGGTTCGCCGCGACCAACACTTACCATGCACTGACCACAAAAAATGGAGGCGCCGCCGCTTGAACCCTGGACCTTTCACATGCCAAGCGAACGCTCTACCAACTGAGCTACGCCCCATGTACGAGCAAACTGCGCTATTCCCCATTCTTTGCGACTCAGATGCGCACGGACACGATGGTTGGTTGGTTTGTAGCGGTGAAGGGAGCAGAGTACAAAGGCGCGGACCCGTTCATATACACAAAAGTTCCAAGTAGTTTCGATGCTCTGGTATTACAAATGCAAATTCCGTCTGTTTTTAACGTCTTAAATTGAAAGAGCCGTCACAAATTGCTCCCTTTTCACTCCTTGTCGACAATTATACAGCACCTGAGGTAACAAACACATCTCGAGCCCCATTGTGCACTACATTATTTATGCCAACTCAGTGCCTCGCTCTTTACTACTGTGTACCAATCTTGTCGTCCAACTGCAAAACACTGGGCCACAACAAGTTTCCGCGTCTCCATTGCACTGCGCATACTACGAAACGCTCCCCAAACTTGGCACTCACCCTCGCAGCCGACTTTTCCGACTTTCCACGACGCTCACGCAACGCTCACGCTAGTGACAGCATTATTTATAGTTCGACGTCGCGCCATAGCGAATGAGTACATTTCGCCTACGGCTTAGGCCGCCCTCCTAGTGTGGCTGCTCGGTGTCTGCAGGCAGCGAGGGTCTGCAAGCTTCCTGTGTTCGCACCTATGTCACCTGTG
This sequence comes from Schistocerca gregaria, assembly GCF_023897955.1. NCBI lineage: Eukaryota > Metazoa > Arthropoda > Insecta > Orthoptera > Acrididae > Schistocerca > Schistocerca gregaria. Next base: position 1,968,376 of record NW_026061726.1, read on the forward strand.
CTTGCTTGTCAGAGACAGACTATCGCAAAACATACAACTCACTCCATGAATTGATTGCTACGGCATCTGTTATCAGCAGTCACAACTAGCAACACCAGTAGCAGCTGACTGCACGCAAAGAATAGGAATGTGCAGTGGGATTTACGTGAACTCGGCGCAAGGCAGATCTTTCCGACATAGGCTTGAGAATCTTACGGGAACACTTGTACTGTTTCTAAATTAAGTGTAGGCGTGGGGGGAGGGTGCTTCCTGCGCACTAATAACAGCACGCTTGTCAATTGTGGATGCTAATCATTCGCTTGTATCTTCCTAGACACATCTGCTGGTTGTGAATTATTCCACTTGCATATCAAGGTGCGCATGTAGGTGTGTTAAAAATTCTGGAGGCACTGGGTATTGATGCCAGTACCTCTCGCATACTAAGCGAGCGCTCTACCATCTTAGCTACGACCGCCCCCCCGAAGACTATTGGTGCTACATACAGCCATATAGACGACACAGACCCTTGCACTCCCATTATTCAGCAGACAAACACTACTCTCTATGTATCCGTTTGGGTGTCTTTCAGGTTTCGTGCATTCTGTATCGAATCGTAGTTGGCCAAAATGAAAGTGGCACGTATAACGTCGAAAACAGAATTCGGACACCGCTCTTAGTAAGACCAACGTGTTGTCCACCCTCTAGACTTCAATGAGGTTAAGCCGCGATACCTAAGACAGATCTGCACTCGATGACACCTCGATAACAGCCGGTCCCCACACTTACATCTTGCTCTCCTTACGTCAGTATACATCATATCAGTCTGTGACGCTGGCTTTGCAACATCTTGCGTGCCTTTAGGTTCGCCGCGACCAACACTTACCATGCACTGACCACAAAAAATGGAGGCGCCGCCGCTTGAACCCTGGACCTTTCACATGCCAAGCGAACGCTCTACCAACTGAGCTACGCCCCATGTACGAGCAAACTGCGCTATTCCCCATTCTTTGCGACTCAGATGCGCACGGACACGATGGTTGGTTGGTTTGTAGCGGTGAAGGGAGCAGAGTACAAAGGCGCGGACCCGTTCATATACACAAAAGTTCCAAGTAGTTTCGATGCTCTGGTATTACAAATGCAAATTCCGTCTGTTTTTAACGTCTTAAATTGAAAGAGCCGTCACAAATTGCTCCGTTTTCACTCCTTGTCGACAATTATACAGCACCTTAGGTAACAAACACATCTCGAGCCCCATTGTGCACTACATTATTTATGCCAACTCAGTGCCTCGCTCTTTACTACTGTGTACCAATCTTGTCGTCCAACTGCAAAACACTGGGCCACAACAAGTTTCCGCGTCTCCATTGCACTGCGCATACTACGAAACGCTCCCCAAACTTCGCACTCACCCTCGCAGCCGACTTTTCCGACTTTCCACGACGCTCACGCAACGCTCACGCTAGTGACAGCATTATTTATAGTTCGACGTCGCGCCATAGCGAATGAGTACATTTCGCCTACGGCTTAGGCCGCCCTCCTAGTGTGGCTGCTCGGTGTCTGCAGGCAGTTAGGGTCTGCAAGCTTCCTGTGTTCGCACCTATGTCACCTGTGCTTGCTTGTCAGAGACAGACTATCGCAAAACATACAACTCACTCCATGAATTGATTGCTACGGCATCTGTTATCAGCAGTCACAACTAGCAACACCAGTAGCAGCTGACTGCACGCAAAGAATAGGAATGTGCAGTGGGATTTACGTGAACTCGGCGCAAGCTTGTATCTTCCTAGACACATCTGCTGGCTGTGAATTATTCCACTTGCATATCAAGGTGCGCATGTAGGTGTGTTAAAAATTCTGGAGGCACTGGGTATTGATCCCAGTACCTCTCGCATACTAAGCGAGCGCTCTACCATCTGAGCTACGACCGCCCCCCCGAAGACTATTGGTGCTACATACAGCCATATAGACGACACAGACCCTTGCACTCCCATTATTCAGCAGACAAACACTACTCTCTATGTATCCGTTTGGGTGTCTTTCAGGTTTCGTGCATTCTGTATCGAATCGTAGTTGGCCAAAATGAAAGTGGCACGTATAACGTCGAAAATAGAATTCGGACACCGCTCTTAGTAAGACCAACGTGTTGTCCACCCTCTAGACTTCAATGAGGTTAAGCCGCGATACCTAAGACAGATCTGCACTCGATGACACCTCGATAACAGCCGGTCCCCACACTTACATCTTGCTCTCCTTACGTCAGTATACATCATATCAGTCTGTGACGCTGGCTTTGCAACATCTTGCGTGCCTTTAGGTTCGCCGCGACCAACACTTACCATGCACTGACCACAAAAAATGGAGGCGCCGCCGCTTGAACCCTGGACCTTTCACATGCCAAGCGAACGCTCTACCAACTGAGCTACGCCCCACGCACGAGCAAACTGCGCTATTCCCCATTCTTTGCGACTCAGATGCGCACGGACACGATGGTTGGTTGGTTTGTAGCGGTGAAGGGAGCAGAGTACAAAGGCGCGGACCCGTTCATATACACAAAAGTTCCAAGTAGTTTCGATGCTCTGGTATTACAAATGCAAATTCCGTCTGTTTTTAACGTCTTAAATTGAAAGAGCCGTCACAAATTGCTCCGTTTTCACTCCTTGTCGACAATTATACAGCACCTTAGGTAACAAACACATCTCGAGCCCCATTGTGCACTACATTATTTATGCCAACTCAGTGCCTCGCTCTTTACTTCTGTGTACCAATCTTGTCGTCCAACTGCAAAACACTGGGCCACAACAAGTTTCCGCGTCTCCATTGCACTGCGCATACTACGAAACGCTCCCCAAACTTGGCACTCACCCTCGCAGCCGACTTTTCCGACTTTCCACGACGCTCACGCAACGCTCACGCTAGTGACAGCATTATTTATAGTTCGACGTCGCGCCATAGCGAATGAGTACATTTCGCCTACGGCTTAGGCCGCCCTCCTAGTGTGGCTGCTCGGTGTCTGCAGGCAGCGAGGGTCTGCAAGCTTCCTGTGTTCGCACCTATGTCACCTGTGCTTGCTTGTCAGAGACAGACTATCGCAAAACATACAACTCACTCCATGAATTGATTGCTACGGCATCTGTTATCAGCAGTCACAACTAGCAACACCAGTAGCAGCTGACTGCACGGAAAGAATAGGAATGTGCAATGGGATTTACGTGAACTCGGCGCAAGCTTGTATCTTCCTAGACACATCTGCTGGCTGTGAATTATTCCACTTGCATATCAAGGTGCGGATGTAGGTGTGTTAAAAATTCTGGAGGCACTGGGTATTGATCCCAGTACCTCTCGCATACTAAGCGAGCGCTCTACCATCTGAGCTACGACCGCCCCCCCGAAGACTATTGGTGCTACATACAGCCATATAGACGACACAGACCCTTGCACTCCCATTATTCAGCAGACAAACACTACTCTCTATGTATCCGTTTGGGTGTCTTTCAGGTTTCGTGCATTCTGTATCGAATCGTAGTTGGCCAAAATGAAAGTGGCACGTATAACGTCGAAAATAGAATTCGGACACCGCTCTTAGTAAGACCAACGTGTTGTCCACCCTCTAGACTTCAATGAGGTTAAGCCGCGATACCTAAGACAGATCTGCACTCGATGACACCTCGATAACAGCCGGTCCCCACACTTACATCTTGCTCTCCTTACGTCAGTATACATCATATCAGTCTGTGACGCTGGCTTTGCAACATCTTGCGTGCCTTTAGGTTCGCCGCGACCAACACTTACCATGCACTGACCACAAAAAATGGAGGCGCCGCCGCTTGAACCCTGGACCTTTCACATGCCAAGCGAACGCTCTACCAACTGAGCTACGCCCCATGTACGAGCAAACTGCGCTATTCCCCATTCTTTGCGACTCAGATGCGCACGGACACGATGGTTGGTTGGTTTGTAGCGGTGAAGGGAGCAGAGTACAAAGGCGCGGACCCGTTCATATACACAAAAGTTCCAAGTAGTTTCGATGCTCTGGTATTACAAATGCAAATTCCGTCTGTTTTTAACGTCTTAAATTGAAAGAGCCGTCACAAATTGCTCCCTTTTCACTCCTTGTCGACAATTATACAGCACCTGAGGTAACAAACACATCTCGAGCCCCATTGTGCACTACATTATTTATGCCAACTCAGTGCCTCGCTCTTTACTACTGTGTACCAATCTTGTCGTCCAACTGCAAAACACTGGGCCACAACAAGTTTCCGCGTCTCCATTGCACTGCGCATACTACGAAACGCTCCCCAAACTTGGCACTCACCCTCGCAGCCGACTTTTCCGACTTTCCACGACGCTCACGCTAGTGACAGCATTATTTATAGTTCGACGTCGCGCCAAAGCGAATGAGTACATTTCGCCTACGGCTTAGGCCGCCCTCCTAGTGTGGCTGCTCGGTGTCTGCAGGCAGCGAGGGTCTGCAAGCTTCCTGTGTTCGCACCTATGTCACCTGTGCTTGCTTGTCAGAGACAGACTATCGCAAAACATACAACTCACTCCATGAATTGATTGCTACGGCATCTGTTATCAGCAGTCACAACTAGCAACACCAGTAGCAGCTGACTGCACGGAAAGAATAGGAATGTGCAGTGGGATTTACGTGAACTCGGCGCAAGCTTGTATCTTCCTAGACACATCTGCTGGCTGTGAATTATTCCACTTGCATATCAAGGTGCGCATGTAGGTGTGTTAAAAATTCTGGAGGCACTGGGTATTGATCCCAGTACCTCTCGCATACTAAGCGAGCGCTCTACCATCTGAGCTACGACCGCCCCCCCGAAGACTATTGGTGCTACATACAGCCATATAGACGACACAGACCCTTGCACTCCCATTATTCAGCAGACAAACACTACTCTCTATGTATCCGTTTGGGTGTCTTTCAGGTTTCGTGCATTCTGTATCGAATCGTAGTTGGCCAAAATGAAAGTGGCACGTATAACGTCGAAAACAGAATTCGGACACCGCTCTTAGTAAGACCAACGTGTTGTCCACCCTCTAGACTTCAATGAGGTTAAGCCGCGATACCTAAGACAGATCTGCACTCGATGACACCTCGATAACAGCCGGTCCCCACACTTACATCTTGCTCTCCTTACGTCAGTATACATCATATCAGTCTGTGACGCTGGCTTTGCAACATCTTGCGTGCCTTTAGGTTCGCCGCGACCAACACTTACCATGCACTGACCACAAAAAATGGAGGCGCCGCCGCTTGAACCCTGGACCTTTCACATGCCAAGCGAACGCTCTACCAACTGAGCTACGCCCCACGCACGAGCAAACTGCGCTATTCCCCATTCTTTGCGACTCAGATGCGCACGGACACGATGGTTGGTTGGTTTGTAGCGGTGAAGGGAGCAGAGTACAAAGGCGCGGACCCGTTCATATACACAAAAGTTCCAAGTAGTTTCGATGCTCTGGTATTACAAATGCAAATTCCGTCTGTTTTTAACGTCTTAAATTGAAAGAGCCGTCACAAATTGCTCCGTTTTCACTCCTTGTCGACAATTATACAGCACCTTAGGTAACAAACACATCTCGAGCCCCATTGTGCACTACATTATTTATGCCAACTCAGTGCCTCGCTCTTTACTTCTGTGTACCAATCTTGTCGTCCAACTGCAAAACACTGGGCCACAACAAGTTTCCGCGTCTCCATTGCACTGCGCATACTACGAAACGCTCCCCAAACTTGGCACTCACCCTCGCAGCCGACTTTTCCGACTTTCCACGACGCTCACGCAACGCTCACGCTAGTGACAGCATTATTTATAGTTCGACGTCGCGCCATAGCGAATGAGTACATTTCGCCTACGGCTTAGGCCGCCCTCCTAGTGTGGCTGCTCGGTGTCTGCAGGCAGCGAGGGTCTGCAAGCTTCCTGTGTTCGCACCTATGTCACCTGTGCTTGCTTGTCAGAGACAGACTATCGCAAAACATACAACTCACTCCATGAATTGATTGCTACGGCATCTGTTATCAGCAGTCACAACTAGCAACACCAGTAGCAGCTGACTGCACGGAAAGAATAGGAATGTGCAATGGGATTTACGTGAACTCGGCGCAAGCTTGTATCTTCCTAGACACATCTGCTGGCTGTGAATTATTCCACTTGCATATCAAGGTGCGGATGTAGGTGTGTTAAAAATTCTGGAGGCACTGGGTATTGATCCCAGTACCTCTCGCATACTAAGCGAGCGCTCTACCATCTGAGCTACGACCGCCCCCCCGAAGACTATTGGTGCTACATACAGCCATATAGACGACACAGACCCTTGCACTCCCATTATTCAGCAGACAAACACTACTCTCTATGTATCCGTTTGGGTGTCTTTCAGGTTTCGTGCATTCTGTATCGAATCGTAGTTGGCCAAAATGAAAGTGGCACGTATAACGTCGAAAATAGAATTCGGACACCGCTCTTAGTAAGACCAACGTGTTGTCCACCCTCTAGACTTCAATGAGGTTAAGCCGCGATACCTAAGACAGATCTGCACTCGATGACACCTCGATAACAGCCGGTCCCCACACTTACATCTTGCTCTCCTTACGTCAGTATACATCATATCAGTCTGTGACGCTGGCTTTGCAACATCTTGCATGCCTTTAGGTTCGCCGCGACCAACACTTACCATGCACTGACCACAATAAATGGAAGCGCCGCCGCTTGAACCCTGGACCTTTCACATGCCAAGCGAACGCTCTACCAACTGAGCTACGCCCCATGCACGAGCAAACTGCGCTATTCCCCATTGTTTGCGACTCAGATGCGCACGGACACGATGGTTGGTTGGTTTGTAGCGGTGAAGGGAGCAGAGTACAAAGGCGCGGACCCGTTCATATACACAAAAGTTCCAAGTAGTTTCGATGCTCTGGTATTACAAATGCAAATTCCGTCTGTTTTTAACGTCTTAAATTGAAAGAGCCGTCACAAATTGCTCCGTTTTCACTCCTTGTCGACAATTATACAGCACCTGAGGTAACAAACACATCTCGAGCCCCATTGTGCACTACATTATTTATGCCAACTCAGTGCCTCGCTCTTTACTACTGTGTACCAATCTTGTCGTCCAACTGCAAAACACTGGGCCACAACAAGTTTCCGCGTCTCCATTGCACTGCGCATACTACGAAACGCTCCCCAAACTTGGCACTCACCCTCGCAGCCGACTTTTCCGACTTTCCACGACGCTCACGCTAGTGACAGCATTATTTATAGTTCGACGTCGCGCCAAAGCGAATGAGTACATTTCGCCTACGGCTTAGGCCGCCCTCCTAGTGTGGCTGCTCGGTGTCTGCAGGCAGCGAGGGTCTGCAAGCTTCCTGTGTTCGCACCTATGTCACCTGTGCTTGCTTGTCAGAGACAGACTATCGCAAAACATACAACTCACTCCATGAATTGATTGCTACGGCATCTGTTATCAGCAGTCACAACTAGCAACACCAGTAGCAGCTGACTGCACGGAAAGAATAGGAATGTGCAGTGGGATTTACGTGAACTCGGCGCAAGCTTGTATCTTCCTAGACACATCTGCTGGCTGTGAATTATTCCACTTGCATATCAAGGTGCGCATGTAGGTGTGTTAAAAATTCTGGAGGCACTGGGTATTGATCCCAGTACCTCTCGCATACTAAGCGAGCGCTCTACCATCTGAGCTACGACCGCCCCCCCGAAGACTATTGGTGCTACATACAGCCATATAGACGACACAGACCCTTGCACTCCCATTATTCAGCAGACAAACACTACTCTCTATGTATCCGTTTGGGTGTCTTTCAGGTTTCGTGCATTCTGTATCGAATCGTAGTTGGCCAAAATGAAAGTGGCACGTATAACGTCGAAAACAGAATTCGGACACCGCTCTTAGTAAGACCAACGTGTTGTCCACCCTCTAGACTTCAATGAGGTTAAGCCGCGATACCTAAGACAGATCTGCACTCGATGACACCTCGATAACAGCCGGTCCCCACACTTACATCTTGCTCTCCTTACGTCAGTATACATCATATCAGTCTGTGACGCTGGCTTTGCAACATCTTGCGTGCCTTTAGGTTCGCCGCGACCAACACTTACCATGCACTGACCACAAAAAATGGAGGCGCCGCCGCTTGAACCCTGGACCTTTCACATGCCAAGCGAACGCTCTACCAACTGAGCTACGCCCCACGCACGAGCAAACTGCGCTATTCCCCATTCTTTGCGACTCAGATGCGCACGGACACGATGGTTGGTTGGTTTGTAGCGGTGAAGGGAGCAGAGTACAAAGGCGCGGACCCGTTCATATACACAAAAGTTCCAAGTAGTTTCGATGCTCTGGTATTACAAATGCAAATTCCGTCTGTTTTTAACGTCTTAAATTGAAAGAGCCGTCACAAATTGCTCCGATTTCACTCCTTGTCGACAATTATACAGCACCTTAGGTAACAAACACATCTCGAGCCCCATTGTGCACTACATTATTTATGCCAACTCAGTGCCTCGCTCTTTACTTCTGTGTACCAATCTTGTCGTCCAACTGCAAAACACTGGGCCACAACAAGTTTCCGCGTCTCCATTGCACTGCGCATACTACGAAACGCTCCCCAAACTTGGCACTCACCCTCGCAGCCGACTTTTCCGACTTTCCACGACGCTCACGCAACGCTCACGCTAGTGACAGCATTATTTATAGTTCGACGTCGCGCCATAGCGAATGAGTACATTTCGCCTACGGCTTAGGCCGCCCTCCTAGTGTGGCTGCTCGGTGTCTGCAGGCAGCGAGGGTCTGCAAGCTTCCTGTGTTCGCACCTATGTCACCTGTGCTTGCTTGTCAGAGACAGACTATCGCAAAACATACAACTCACTCCATGAATTGATTGCTACGGCATCTGTTATCAGCAGTCACAACTAGCAACACCAGTAGCAGCTGACTGCACGGAAAGAATAGGAATGTGCAATGGGATTTACGTGAACTCGGCGCAAGCTTGTATCTTCCTAGACACATCTGCTGGCTGTGAATTATTCCACTTGCATATCAAGGTGCGGATGTAGGTGTGTTAAAAATTCTGGAGGCACTGGGTATTGATCCCAGTACCTCTCGCATACTAAGCGAGCGCTCTACCATCTGAGCTACGACCGCCCCCCCGAAGACTATTGGTGCTACATACAGCCATATAGACGACACAGACCCTTGCACTCCCATTATTCAGCAGACAAACACTACTCTCTATGTATCCGTTTGGGTGTCTTTCAGGTTTCGTGCATTCTGTATCGAATCGTAGTTGGCCAAAATGAAAGTGGCACGTATAACGTCGAAAATAGAATTCGGACACCGCTCTTAGTAAGACCAACGTGTTGTCCACCCTCTAGACTTCAATGAGGTTAAGCCGCGATACCTAAGACAGATCTGCACTCGATGACACCTCGATAACAGCCGGTCCCCACACTTACATCTTGCTCTCCTTACGTCAGTATACATCATATCAGTCTGTGACGCTGGCTTTGCAACATCTTGCGTGCCTTTAGGTTCGCCGCGACCAACACTTACCATGCACTGACCACAAAAAATGGAGGCGCCGCCGCTTGAACCCTGGACCTTTCACATGCCAAGCGAACGCTCTACCAACTGAGCTACGCCCCATGTACGAGCAAACTGCGCTATTCCCCATTCTTTGCGACTCAGATGCGCACGGACACGATGGTTGGTTGGTTTGTAGCGGTGAAGGGAGCAGAGTACAAAGGCGCGGACCCGTTCATATACACAAAAGTTCCAAGTAGTTTCGATGCTCTGGTATTACAAATGCTAATTCCGTCTGTTTTTAACGTCTTAAATTGAAAGAGCCGTCACAAATTGCTCCGTTTTCACTCCTTGTCGACAATTATACAGCACCTGAGGTAAAAAACACATCTCGAGCCCCATTGTGCACTACATTATTTATGCCAACTCAGTGCCTCGCTCTTTACTACTGTGTACCAATCTTGTCGTCCAACTGCAAAACACTGGGCCACAACAAGTTTCCGCGTCTCCATTGCACTGCGCATACTACGAAACGCTCCCCAAACTTGGCACTCACCCTCGCAGCCGACTTTTCCGACTTTCCACGACGCTCACGCTAGTGACAGCATTATTTATAGTTCGACGTCGCGCCAAAGCGAATGAGTACATTTCGCCTACGGCTTAGGCCGCCCTCCTAGTGTGGCTGCTCGGTGTCTGCAGGCAGCGAGGGTCTGCAAGCTTCCTGTGTTCGCACCTATGTCACCTGTGCTTGCTTGTCAGAGACAGACTATCGCAAAACATACAACTCACTCCATGAATTGATTGCTACGGCATCTGTTATCAGCAGTCACAACTAGCAACACCAGTAGCAGCTGACTGCACGGAAAGAATAGGAATGTGCAGTGGGATTTACGTGAACTCGGCGCAAGCTTGTATCTTCCTAGACACATCTGCTGGCTGTGAATTATTCCACTTGCATATCAAGGTGCGCATGTAGGTGTGTTAAAAATTCTGGAGGCACTGGGTATTGATCCCAGTACCTCTCGCATACTAAGCGAGCGCTCTACCATCTGAGCTACGACCGCCCCACCGAAGACTATTGGTGCTACATACAGCCATATAGACGACACAGACCCTTGCACTCCCATTATTCAGCAGACAAACACTACTCTCTATGTATCCGTTTGGGTGTCTTTCAGGTTTCGTGCATTCTGTATCGAATCGTAGTTGGCCAAAATGAAAGTGGCACGTATAACGTCGAAAACAGAATTCGGACACCGCTCTTAGTAAGACCAACGTGTTGTCCACCCTCTAGACTTCAATGAGGTTAAGCCGCGATACCTAAGACAGATCTGCACTCGATGACACCTCGATAACAGCCGGTCCCCACACTTACATCTTGCTCTCCTTACGTCAGTATACATCATATCAGTCTGTGACGCTGGCTTTGCAACATCTTGCGTGCCTTTAGGTTCGCCGCGACCAACACTTACCATGCACTGACCACAAAAAATGGAGGCGCCGCCGCTTGAACCCTGGACCTTTCACATGCCAAGCGAACGCTCTACCAACTGAGCTACGCCCCACGCACGAGCAAACTGCGCTATTCCCCATTCTTTGCGACTCAGATGCGCACGGACACGATGGTTGGTTGGTTTGTAGCGGTGAAGGGAGCAGAGTACAAAGGCGCGGACCCGTTCATATACACAAAAGTTCCAAGTAGTTTCGATGCTCTGGTATTACAAATGCAAATTCCGTCTGTTTTTAACGTCTTAAATTGAAAGAGCCGTCACAAATTGCTCCGTTTTCACTCCTTGTCGACAATTATACAGCACCTTAGGTAACAAACACATCTCGAGCCCCATTGTGCACTACATTATTTATGCCAACTCAGTGCCTCGCTCTTTACTTCTGTGTACCAATCTTGTCGTCCAACTGCAAAACACTGGGCCACAACAAGTTTCCGCGTCTCCATTGCACTGCGCATACTACGAAACGCTCCCCAAACTTGGCACTCACCCTCGCAGCCGACTTTTCCGACTTTCCACGACGCTCACGCAACGCTCACGCTAGTGACAGCATTATTTATAGTTCGACGTCGCGCCATAGCGAATGAGTACATTTCGCCTACGGCTTAGGCCGCCCTCCTAGTGTGGCTGCTCGGTGTCTGCAGGCAGCGAGGGTCTGCAAGCTTCCTGTGTTCGCACCTATGTCACCTGTGCTTGCTTGTCAGAGACAGACTATCGCAAAACATACAACTCACTCCATGAATTGATTGCTACGGCATCTGTTATCAGCAGTCACAACTAGCAACACCAGTAGCAGCTGACTGCACGGAAAGAATAGGAATGTGCAATGGGATTTACGTGAACTCGGCGCAAGCTTGTATCTTCCTAGACACATCTGCTGGCTGTGAATTATTCCACTTGCATATGAAGGTGCGGATGTAGGTGTGTTAAAAATTCTGGAGGCACTGGGTATTGATCCCAGTACCTCTCGCATACTAAGCGAGCGCTCTACCATCTGAGCTACGACCGCCCCCCCGAAGACTATTGGTGCTACATACAGCCATATAGACGACACAGACCCTTGCACTCCCATTATTCAGCAGACAAACACTACTCTCTATGTATCCGTTTGGGTGTCTTTCAGGTTTCGTGCATTCTGTATCGAATCGTAGTTGGCCAAAATGAAAGTGGCACGTATAACGTCGAAAATAGAATTCGGACACCGCTCTTAGTAAGACCAACGTGTTGTCCACCCTCTAGACTTCAATGAGGTTAAGCCGCGATACCTAAGACAGATCTGCACTCGATGACACCTCGATAACAGCCGGTCCCCACACTTACATCTTGCTCTCCTTACGTCAGTATACATCATATCAGTCTGTGACGCTGGCTTTGCAACATCTTGCATGCCTTTAGGTTCGCCGCGACCAACACTTACCATGCACTGACCACAATAAATGGAAGCGCCGCCGCTTGAACCCTGGACCTTTCACATGCCAAGCGAACGCTCTACCAACTGAGCTACGCCCCATGCACGAGCAAACTGCGCTATTCCCCATTGTTTGCGACTCAGATGCGCACGGACACGATGGTTGGTTGGTTTGTAGCGGTGAAGGGAGCAGAGTACAAAGGCGCGGACCCGTTCATATACACAAAAGTTCCAAGTAGTTTCGATGCTCTGGTATTACAAATGCTAATTCCGTCTGTTTTTAACGTCTTAAATTGAAAGAGCCGTCACAAATTGCTCCGTTTTCACTCCTTGTCGACAATTATACAGCACCTGAGGTAACAAACACATCTCGAGCCCCATTGTGCACTACATTATTTATGCCAACTCAGTGCCTCGCTCTTTACTACTGTGTACCAATCTTGTCGTCCAACTGCAAAACACTGGGCCACAACAAGTTTCCGCGTCTCCATTGCACTGCGCATACTACGAAACGCTCCCCAAACTTGGCACTCACCCTCGCAGCCGACTTTTCCGACTTTCCACGACGCTCACGCTAGTGACAGCATTATTTATAGTTCGACGTCGCGCCAAAGCGAATGAGTACATTTCGCCTACGGCTTAGGCCGCCCTCCTAGTGTGGCTGCTCGGTGTCTGCAGGCAGCGAGGGTCTGCAAGCTTCCTGTGTTCGCACCTATGTCACCTGTGCTTGCTTGTCAGAGACAGACTATCGCAAAACATACAACTCACTCCATGAATTGATTGCTACGGCATCTGTTATCAGCAGTCACAACTAGCAACACCAGTAGCAGCTGACTGCACGCAAAGAATAGGAATGTGCAGTGGGATTTACGTGAACTCGGCGCAAGCTTGTATCTTCCTAGACACATCTGCTGGCTGTGAATTATTCCACTTGCATATCAAGGTGCGCATGTAGGTGTGTTAAAAATTCTGGAGGCACGGGGTATTGATCCCAGTACCTCTCGCATACTAAGCGAGCGCTCTACCATCTGAGCTACGACCGCCCCCCCGAAGACTATTGGTGCTACATACAGACATATAGACGACACAGACCCTTGCACTCCCATTATTCAGCAGGCAAACACTACTCTCTATGTATCCGTTTGGGTGTCTTTCAGGTTTCGTGCATTCTGTATCGAATCGTAGTTGGCCAAAATGAAAGTGGCACGTATAACGTCGAAAATAGAATTCGGACACCGCTCTTAGTAAGACCAACGTGTTGTCCACCCTCTAGACTTCAATGAGGTTAAGCCGCGATACCTAAGACAGATCTGCACTCGATGACACCTCGATAACAGCCGGTCCCCACACTTACATCTTGCTCTCCTTACGTCAGTATACATCATATCAGTCTGTGACGCTGGCTTTGCAACATCTTGCGTGCCTTTAGGTTCGCCGCGACCAACACTTACCATGCACTGACCACAAAAAATGGAGACGCCGCCGCTTGAACCCTGGACCTTTCACATGCCAAGCGAACGCTCTACCAAATGAGCTACGCCCCATGCACGAGCAAACTGCGCTATTCCCCATTCTTTGCGACTCAGATGCGCACGGACACGATGGTTGGTTGGTTTGTAGCGGTGAAGGGAGCAGAGTACAAAGGCGCGGACCCGTTCATATACACAAAAGTTCCAAGTAGTTTCGATGCTCTGGTATTACAAATGCAAATTCCGTCTGTTTTTAACGTCTTAAATTGAAAGAGCCGTCACAAATTGCTCCGTTTTCACTCCTTGTCGACAATTATACAGCACCTGAGGTAACAAACACATCTCGAGCCCCATTGTGCACTACATTATTTATGCCAACTCAGTGCCTCGCTCTTTACTACTGTGTACCAATCTTGTCGTCCAACTGCAAAACACTGGGCCACAACAAGTTTCCGCGTCTCCATTGCACTGCGCATACTACGAAACGCTCCCCAAACTTGGCACTCACCCTCGCAGCCGACTTTTCCGACTTTCCACGACGCTCACGCTAGTGACAGCATTATTTATAGTTCGACGTCGCGCCAAAGCGAATGAGTACATTTCGCCTACGGCTTAGGCCGCCCTCCTAGTGTGGCTGCTCAGTGTCTGCAGGCAGCGAGGGTCTGCAAGCTTCCTGTGTTCGCACCTATGTCACCTGTGCTTGCTTGTCAGAGACAGACTATCGCAAAACATACAACTCACTCCATGAATTGATTGCTACGGCATCTGTTATCAGCAGTCACAACTAGCAACACCAGTAGCAGCTGACTGCACGCAAAGAATAGGAATGTGCAGTGGGATTTACGTGAACTCGGCGCAAGCTTGTATCTTCCTAGACACATCTGCTGGCTGTGAATTATTCCACTTGCATATCAAGGTGCGCATGTAGGTGTGTTAAAAATTCTGGAGGCACGGGGTATTGATCCCAGTAACTCTCGCATACTAAGCGAGCGCTCTACCATCTGAGCTACGACCGCCCCCCCGAAGACTATTGGTGCTACATACAGACATATAGACGACACAGACCCTTGCACTCCCATTATTCAGCAGGCAAACACTACTCTCTATGTATCCGTTTGGGTGTCTTTCAGGTTTCGTGCATTCTGTATCGAATCGTAGTTGGCCAAAATGAAAGTGGCACGTATAACGTCGAAAATAGAATTCGGACACCGCTCTTAGTAAGACCAACGTGTTGTCCACCCTCTAGACTTCAATGAGGTTAAGCCGCGATACCTAAGACAGATCTGCACTCGATGACACCTCGATAACAGCCGGTCCCCACACTTACATCTTGCTCTCCTTACGTCAGTATACATCATATCAGTCTGTGACGCTGGCTTTGCAACATCTTGCGTGCCTTTAGGTTCGCCGCGACCAACACTTACCATGCACTGACCACAAAAAATGGAGACGCCGCCGCTTGAACCCTGGACCTTTCACATGCCAAGCGAACGCTCTACCAAATGAGCTACGCCCCATGCACGAGCAAACTGCGCTATTCCCCATTCTTTGCGACTCAGATGCGCACGGACACGATGGTTGGTTGGTTTGTAGCGGTGAAGGGAGCAGAGTACAAAGGCGCGGACCCGTTCATATACACAAAAGTTCCAAGTAGTTTCGATGCTCTGGTATTACAAATGCAAATTCCGTCTGTTTTTAACGTCTTAAATTGAAAGAGCCGTCACATATTGCTCCGTTTTCACTCCTTGTCGACAATTATACAGCACCTGAGGTAACAAACACATCTCGAGCCCCATTGTGCACTACATTATTTATGCCAACTCAGTGCCTCGCTCTTTACTACTGTGTACTAATCTTGTCGTCCAACTGCAAAACACTGGGCCACAACAAGTTTCCGCGTCTCCATTGCACTGCGCATACTACGAAACGCTCCCCAAACTTGGCACTCACCCTCGCAGCCGACTTTTCCGACTTTCCACGACGCTCACGCTAGTGACAGCATTATTTATAGTTCGACGTCGCGCCAAAGCGAATGAGTACATTTCGCCTACGGCTTAGGCCGCCCTCCTAGTGTGGCTGCTCGGTGTCTGCAGGCAGCGAGGGTCTGCAAGCTTCCTGTGTTCGCACCTATGTCACCTGTGCTTGCTTGTCAGAGACAGACTATCGCAAAACATACAACTCACTCCATGAATTGATTGCTACGGCATCTGTTATCAGCAGTCACAACTAGCAACACCAGTAGCAGCTGACTGCACGCAAAGAATAGGAATGTGCAGTGGGATTTACGTGAACTCGGCGCAAGCTTGTATCTTCCTAGACACATCTGCTGGCTGTGAATTATTCCACTTGCATATCAAGGTGCGGATGTAGGTGTGTTAAAAATTCTGGAGGCACTGGGTACTGATCCCAGTACCTCTCGCACACAAAGCGAGCGCTGTACCATCTGAGCTACGCCCGCCCCCCCGAAGACTGATGGTGCTACATACAGATATAAAGACGACACAGACCCTTGCACTCCCATTATTCAGCAGACAAACACTACTCTCTATGTATCCGTTAGGGTGCTTTCAGGTTTCGTGCATTCTGTATCGAATCGTAGTTGGCCACAATGAAAGTGGCACGTATAACGTCGAAAATTGAATTCGGACACCGCTCTGAGTAAGACCAACGTGTTGTCCACCCTCTAGACTTCAATGAGGTTAAGCCGCGATACCTAAGACAGAACTGCACTCGGTGACACCTCGATAACAGCCGGTCCCCACACTTACATCTTGCTCTCCTTACGTCAGTATACATCATATCAGTCTGTGACGCTGGCTTTGCAACATCTTGCGTGCCTTTAGGTTCGCCGCGACCAACACTTACCATGCACTGACCACAAAAAATGGAGGCGCCGCCGCTTGAACCCTGGACCTTTCACATGCCAAGCGAACGCTCTACCAACTGAGCTACGCCCCACGCACGAGCAAACTGCGCTATTCCCCATTGTTTGCGACTCAGATGCGCACGGACACGATGGTTGGTTGGTTTGTAGCGGTGAAGGGAGCAGAGTACAAAGGCGCGGACCCGTTCATATACACAAAAGTTCCAAGTAGTTTCGATGCTCTAGTATTACAAATGCAAATTCCGTCTGTTTTTAACGTCTTAAATTGAAAGAGCCGTCACAAATTGCTCCGTTTTCACTCATTGTAGACAATTATACAGCACCTGAGGTAACAAACACATCTCGAGCCCCATTGTGCACTACATTATTTATGCCAACTCAGTGCCTCGCTCTTTACTACTGTGTACCAATCTTGTCGTCCAACTGCAAAACACTGGGCCACAACAAGTTTCCGCGTCTCCATTGCACTGCGCATACTACGAAACGCTCCCCAAACTTGGCACTCACCCTCGCAGCCGACTTTTCCGACTTTCCACGACGCTCACGCTAGTGACAGCATTATTTATAGTTCGACGTCGCGCCAAAACTAATGAGTACATTTCGCCTACGGCTTAGGCCGCCCTCCTAGTGTGGCTGCTCGGTGTCTGCAGGCAGCGAGGGTCTGCAAGCTTCCTGTGTTCGCACCTATGTCACCTGTGCTTGCTTGTCAGAGACAGACTATCGCAAAACATACAACTCACTCCATGAATTGATTGCTACGGCATCTGTTATCAGCAGTCACAACTAGCAACACCAGTAGCAGCTGACTGCACGCAAAGAATAGGAATGTGCAGTGGGATTTACGTGAACTCGGCGCAAGCTTGTATCTTCCTAGACACATCTGCTGGCTGTGAATTATTCCACTTGCATATCAAGGTGCGCATGTAGGTGTGTTAAAAAATCTGGAGGCACTGGGTACTGATCCCAGTACCTCTCGCATACTAAGCGAGCGCTCTACCATCTGAGCTACGCCCGCCCCCCCGAAGACTGATGGTGCTACATACAGATATAAAGAAGACACAGACCCTTGCACTCCCATTATTCAGCAGACAAACACTACTCTCTATGTATCCGTTAGGGTGCTTTCAGGTTTCGTGCATTCTGTATCGAATCGTAGTTGGCCACAATGAAAGTGGCACGGATAACGTCGAACATAGAATTCGGACACCGCTCTGAGTAAGACCAACGTGTTGTCCACCCTCTAGACTTCAATGAGGTTAAGCCGCGATACCTAAGACAGAACTGCACTCGGTGACACCTCGATAACAGCCGGTCCCCACACTTACATCTTGCTCTCCTTACGTCAGTATACATCATATCAGTCTGTGACGCTGGCTTTGCAACATCTTGCGTGCCTTTAGGTTCGCCGCGACCAACACTTACCATGCACTGACCACAAAAAATGGAGGCGCCGCCGCTTGAACCCTGTACCTTTCACATGATATGCGAACGCTCTACCAACTGAGCTACGCCCCACGCACGAGCAAACTGCGCTATTCCCCATTCTTTGCGACTCAGATGCGCACGGACACGATGGTTGGTTGGTTTGTAGCGGTGAAGGGAGCAGAGTACAAAGGCGCGGACCCGTTCATATACACAAAAGTTCCAAGTAGTTTCGATGCTCTAGTATTACAAATGCAAATTCCGTCTGTTTTTAACGTCTTAAATTGAAAGAGCCCTCACAAATTGCTCCGTTTTCACTCATTGTAGACAATTATACAGCACCTGAGGTAACAAACACATCTCGAGCCCCATTGTGCACTACATTATTTATGCCAACTCAGTGCCTCGCTCTTTACTACTGTGTACCAATCTTGTCGTCCAACTGCAAAACACTGGGCCACAACAAGTTTCCGCGTCTCCATTGCACTGCGCATACTACGAAACGCTCCCCAAACTTGTCACTCACCCTCGCAGCCGACTTTTCCGACTTTCCACGACGCTCACGCAACGCTCACGCTAGTGACAGCATTATTTATAGTTCGACGTCGCGCCAAAGCGAATGAGTACATTTCGCCTACGGCTTAGGCCGCCCTCCTAGTGTGGCTGCTCGGTGTCTGCAGGCAGCGAGGGTCTGCAAGCTTCCTGTGTTCGCACCTATGTCACCTGTGCTTGCTTGTCAGAGACAGACTATCGCAAAACATACAACTCACTCCATGAATTGATTGCTACGGCATCTGTTATCAGCAGTCACAACTAGCAACACCAGTAGCAGCTGACTGCACGCAAAGAATAGGAATGTGCAGTGGGATTTACGTGAACTCGGCGCAAGCTTGTATCTTCCTAGACACATCTGCTGGCTGTGAATTATTCCACTTGCATATCAAGGTGCGCATGTAGGTGTGTTAAAAATTCTGGAGGCATGGGGTATTGATCCCAGTACCTCTCGCATACTAAGCGAGCGCTCTACCATCTGAGCTACGACCGCCCCCCCGAAGACTATTGGTGCTACATACAGACATATAGACGACACAGACCCTTGCACTCCCATTATTCAGCAGGCAAACACTACTCTCTATGTATCCGTTTGGGTGTCTTTCAGGTTTCGTGCATTCTGTATCGAATCGTAGTTGGCCAAAATGAAAGTGGCACGTATAACGTCGAAAATAGAATTCGGACACCGCTCTTAGTAAGACCAACGTGTTGTCCACCCTCTAGACTTCAATGAGGTTAAGCCGCGATACCTAAGACAGATCTGCACTCGATGACACCTCGATAACAGCCGGTCCCCACACTTACATCTTGCTCTCCTTACGTCAGTATACATCATATCAGTCTGTGACGCTGGCTTTGCAACATCTTGCGTGCCTTTAGGTTCGCCGCGACCAACACTTACCATGCACTGACCACAAAAAATGGAGACGCCGCCGCTTGAACCCTGGACCTTTCACATGCCAAGCGAACGCTCTACCAACTGAGCTACGCCCCATGCTCGAGCAAACTGCGCTATTCCCCGTTCTTTGCGACTCAGATGCGCACGGACACGATGGTTGGTTGGTTTGTAGCGGTGAAGGGAGCAGAGTACAAAGGCGCGGACCCGTTCATATACACAAAAGTTCCAAGTAGTTTCGATGCTCTGGTATTACAAATGCAAATTCCGTCTGTTTTTAACGTCTTAAATTGAAAGAGCCGTCACAAATTGCTCCGTTTTCACTCCTTGTCGACAATTATACAGCACCTGAGGTAACAAACACATCTCGAGCCCCATTGTGCACTACATTATTTATGCCAACTCAGTGCCTCGCTCTTTACTACTGTGTACCAATCTTGTCGTCCAACTGCAAAACACTGGGCCACAACAAGTTTCCGCGTCTCCATTGCACTGCGCATACTACGAAACGCTCCCCAAACTTGGCACTCACCCTCGCAGCCGACTTTTCCGACTTTCCACGACGCTCACGCAACGCTCACGCTAGTGACAGCATTATTTATAGTTCGACGTCGCGCCAAAGCGAATGAGCACAATTCGCCTACGGCTTAGGCCGCCCTCCTAGTGTGGCTGCTCGGTGTCTGCAGGCAGCGAGGGTCTGCAAGCTTCCTGTGTTCGCACCTATGTCACCTGTGCTTGCTTGTCAGAGACAGACTATCGCAAAACATACAACTCACTCCATGAATTGATTGCTACGGCATCTGTTACCAGCAGTCACAACTAGCAACACCAGTAGCAGCTGACTGCACGCAAAGAATAGGAATGTGCAGTGGGATTTACGTGAACTCGGCGCAAGCTTGTATCTTCCTAGACACATCTGCTGGTTGTGAATTATTCCACTTGCATATCAAGGTGCGCATGTAGGTGTGTTAAAAATTCTGGAGGCACTGGGTATTGATCCCAGTACCTCTCGCATACTAAGCGAGCGCTCTACCATCTGAGCTACGCCCGCCCCCCCGAAGAACGATGGTGCTACATACAGCCATATAGACGACACAGACCCTTGCACTCCCATTATTCAGCAGACAAACACTACTCTCTATGTATCCGTTAGGGTGCTTTCAGGTTTCGTGCATTCTGTATCGAATCGTAGTTGGCCACAATGAAAGTGGCACGTATAACGTCGAAAATAGAATTCGGACACCGCTCTGAGTAAGACCAACGTGTTGTCCACCCTCTAGACTTCAATGAGGTTAAGCCGCGATACCTAAGACAGAACTGCACTCGATGACACCTCGATAACAGCCGGTCCCCACACTTAAATCTTGCTCTCCTTACGACAGTATACATCATATCAGTCTGTGACGCTGGCTTTGCAACATCTTGCGTGCCTTTAGGTTCGCCGCGACCAACACTTACCATGCACTGACCACAAAAAATGGAGACGCCGCCGCTTGAACCCTGGACCTTTCACATGCCAAGCGAACGCTCTACCAACTGAGCTACGCCCCACGCACGAGCAAACTGCGCTATTCCCCATTCTTTGCGACTCAGATGCGCACGGACACGACGGTTGGTTGGTTTGTAGCGGTGAAGGGAGCAGAGTACAAAGGCGCGGACCCGTTCATATACACAAATGTTCCAAGTAGTTTCGATGCTCTAGTATTACAAATGCAAATTCCGTCTGTTTTTAACGTCTTAAATTGAAAGAGCCGTCACAAATTGCTCCGTTTTCACTCATTGTGGACAATTATACAGCACCTGAGGTAACAAACACATCTCGAGAACCATTGTGCACTACATTATTTATGCCAACTCAGTGCCTCGCTCTTTACTACTGTGTACCAATCTTGTCGTCCAACTGCAAAACATTGGGCCACAACAAGTTTCCGCGTCTCCATTGCACTGCGCATACTACGAAACGCTCCCCAAACTTGGCACTCACCCTCGCAGCCGACTTTTCCGACTTTCCACGACGCTCACGCTAGTGACAGCATTATTTATAGTTCGACGTCGCGCCAAAGCGAATGAGTACATTTCGCCTACGGCTTAGGCCGCCCTCCTAGTGTGGCTGCTCGGTGTCTGCAGGCAGCGAGGGTCTGCAAGCTTCCTGTGTTCGCACCTATGTCACCTGTGCTTGCTTGTCAGAGACAGACTATCGCAAAACATACAACTCACTCCATGAATTGATTGCTACGGCATCTGTTATCAGCAGTCACAACTAGCAACACCAGTAGCAGCTGACTGCACGCAAAGAATAGGAATGTGCAGTGGGATTTACGTGAACTCGGCGCAAGGCAGATCTTTCCGACATAGGCTTGAGAATCTTACGGGAACACTTGTACTGTTTCTAAATTAAGTGTAGGCGTGGGAGGAGGGTGCTTCCTGCGCACTAATAACAGCACGCTTGTCAATTGTGGATGCTAATCATTCGCTTGTATCTTCCTAGACACATCTGCTGGTTGTGAATTATTCCACTTGCATATCAAGGTGCGCATGTAGGTGTGTTAAAAATTCTGGAGGCACGGGGTATTGATCCCAGTACCTCTCGCATACTAAGCGAGCGCTCTACCATCTGAGCTACGACCGCCCCCCCGTAGACTATTGGTGCTACATACAGACATATAGACGACACAGACCCTTGCACTCCCATTATTCAGCAGGCAAACACTACTCTCTATGTATCCGTTTGGGTGTCTTTCAGGTTTCGTGCATTCTGTATCGAATCGTAGTTGGCCAAAATGAAAGTGGCACGTATAACGTCGAAAATAGAATTCGGACACCGCTCTTAGTAAGACCAACGTGTTGTCCACCCTCTAGACTTCAATGAGGTTAAGCCGCGATACCTAAGACAGATCTGCACTCGATGACACCTCGATAACAGCCGGTCCCCACACTTACATCTTGCTCTCCTTACGTCAGTATACATCATATCAGTCTGTGACGCTGGCTTTGCAACATCTTGCGTGCCTTTAGGTTCGCCGCGACCAACACTTACCATGCACTGACCACAAAAAATGGAGACGCCGCCGCTTGAACCCTGGACCTTTCACATGCCAAGCGAACGCTCTACCAACTGAGCTACGCCCCATGCACGAGCAAACTGCGCTATTCCCCATTCTTTGCGACTCAGATGCGCACGGACACGATGGTTGGTTGGTTTGTAGCGGTGAAGGGAGCAGAGTACAAAGGCGCGGACCCGTTCATATACACAAAAGTTCCAAGTAGTTTCGATGCTCTGGTATTACAAATGCAAATTCCGTCTGTTTTTAACGTCTTAAATTGAAAGAGCCGTCACAAATTGCTCCATTTTCACTCCTTGTCGACAATTATACAGCACCTGAGGTAACAAACACATCTCGAGCCCCACTGTGCACTACATTATTTATGCCAACTCAGTGCCTCGCTCTTTACTACTGTGTACCAATCTTGTCGTCCAACTGCAAAACACTGGGCCACAACAAGTTTCCGCGTCTCCATTGCACTGCGCATACTACGAAACGCTCCCCAAACTTGTCACTCACCCTCGCAGCCGACTTTTCCGACTTTCCACGACGCTCACGCAACGCTCACGCTAGTGACAGCATTATTTATAGTTCGACGTCGCGCCAAAGCGAATGAGTACATTTCGCCTACGGCTTAGGCCGCCCTCCTAGTGTGGCTGCTCGGTGTCTGCAGGCAGCGAGGGTCTGCAAGCTTCCTGTGTTCGCACCTATGTCACCTGTGCTTGCTTGTCAGAGACAGACTATCGCAAAACATACAACTCACTCCATGAATTGATTGCTACGGCATCTGTTATCAGCAGTCACAACTAGCAACACCAGTAGCAGCTGACTGCACGCAAAGAATACGAATGTGCAGTGGGATTTACGTGAACTCGGCGCAAGCTTGTATCTTCCTAGACACATCTGCTGGCTGTGAATTATTCCACTTGCATATCAAGGTGCGCATGTAGGTGTGTTAAAAATTCTGGAGGCATGGGGTATTGATCCCAGTACCTCTCGCATACTAAGCGAGCGCTCTACCATCTGAGCTACGACCGCCCCCCCGAAGACTATTGGTGCTACATACAGACATATAGACGACACAGACCCTTGCACTCCCATTATTCAGCAGGCAAACACTACTCTCTATGTATCCGTTTGGGTGTCTTTCAGGTTTCGTGCATTCTGTATCGAATCGTAGTTGGCCAAAATGAAAGTGGCACGTATAACGTCGAAAATAGAATTCGGACACCGCTCTTAGTAAGACCAACGTGTTGTCCACCCTCTAGACTTCAATGAGGTTAAGCCGCGATACCTAAGACAGATCTGCACTCGATGACACCTCGATAACAGCCGGTCCCCACACTTACATCTTGCTCTCCTTACGTCAGTATACATCATATCAGTCTGTGACGCTGGCTTTGCAACATCTTGCGTGCCTTTAGGTTCGCCGCGACCAACACTTACCATGCACTGACCACAAAAAATGGAGACGCCGCCGCTTGAACCCTGGACCTTTCACATGCCAAGCGAACGCTCTACCAACTGAGCTACGCCCCATGCTCGAGCAAACTGCGCTATTCCCCGTTCTTTGCGACTCAGATGCGCACGGACACGATGGTTGGTTGGTTTGTAGCGGTGAAGGGAGCAGAGTACAAAGGCGCGGACCCGTTCATATACACAAAAGTTCCAAGTAGTTTCGATGCTCTGGTATTACAAATGCAAATTCCGTCTGTTTTTAACGTCTTAAATTGAAAGAGCCGTCACAAATTGCTCCGTTTTCACTCCTTGTCGACAATTATACAGCACCTGAGGTAACAAACACATCTCGAGCCCCATTGTGCACTACATTATTTATGCCAACTCAGTGCCTCGCTCTTTACTACTGTGTACCAATCTTGTCGTCCAACTGCAAAACACTGGGCCACAACAAGTTTCCGCGTCTCCATTGCACTGCGCATACTACGAAACGCTCCCCAAACTTGGCACTCACCCTCGCAGCCGACTTTTCCGACTTTCCACGACGCTCACGCAACGCTCACGCTAGTGACAGCATTATTTATAGTTCGACGTCGCGCCAAAGCGAATGAGCACAATTCGCCTACGGCTTAGGCCGCCCTCCTAGTGTGGCTGCTCGGTGTCTGCAGGCAGCGAGGGTCTGCAAGCTTCCTGTGTTCGCACCTATGTCACCTGTGCTTGCTTGTCAGAGACAGACTATCGCAAAACATACAACTCACTCCATGAATTGATTGCTACGGCATCTGTTACCAGCAGTCACAACTAGCAACACCAGTAGCAGCTGACTGCACGCAAAGAATAGGAATGTGCAGTGGGATTTACGTGAACTCGGCGCAAGCTTGTATCTTCCTAGACACATCTGCTGGCTGTGAATTATTCCACTTGCATATCAAGGTGCGCATGTAGGTGTGTTAAAAATTCTGGAGGCACTGGGTATTGATCCCAGTACCTCTCGCATACTAAGCGAGCGCTCTACCATCTGAGCTACGCCCGCCCCCCGAAGAACGATGGTGCTACATACAGCCATATAGACGACACAGACCCTTGCACTCCCATTATTCAGCAGACAAACACTACTCTCTATGTATCCGTTAGGGTGCTTTCAGGTTTCGTGCATTCTGTATCGAATCGTAGTTGGCCACAATGAAAGTGGCACGTATAACGTCGAAAATAGAATTCGGACACCGCTCTGAGTAAGACCAACGTGTTGTCCACCCTCTAGACTTCAATGAGGTTAAGCCGCGATACCTAAGACAGAACTGCACTCGATGACACCTCGATAACAGCCGGTCCCCACACTTAAATCTTGCTCTCCTTACGACAGTATACATCATATCAGTCTGTGACGCTGGCTTTGCAACATCTTGCGTGCCTTTAGGTTCGCCGCGACCAACACTTACCATGCACTGACCACAAAAAATGGAGGCGCCGCCGGTTGAACCCTGGACCTTTCACATGCCAAGCGAACGCTCTACCAACTGAGCTACGCCCCACGCACGAGCAAACTGCGCTATTCCCCATTCTTTGCGACTCAGATGCGCACGGACACGATGGTTGGTTGGTTTGTAGCGGTGAAGGGAGCAGAGTACAAAGGCGCGGACCCGTTCATATACACAAATGTTCCAAGTAGTTTCGATGCTCTAGTATTACAAATGCAAATTCCGTCTGTTTTTAACGTCTTAAATTGAAAGAGCCGTCACAAATTGCTCCGTTTTCACTCATTGTGGACAATTATACAGCACCTGAGGTAACAAACACATCTCGAGAACCATTGTGCACTACATTATTTATGCCAACTCAGTGCCTCGCTCTTTACTACTGTGTACCAATCTTGTCGTCCAACTGCAAAACATTGGGCCACAACAAGTTTCCGCGTCTCCATTGCACTGCGCATACTACGAAACGCTCCCCAAACTTGGCACTCACCCTCGCAGCCGACTTTTCCGACTTTCCACGACGCTCACGCTAGTGACAGCATTATTTATAGTTCGACGTCGCGCCAAAGCGAATGAGTACATTTCGCCTACGGCTTAGGCCGCCCTCCTAGTGTGGCTGCTCGGTGTCTGCAGGCAGCGAGGGTCTGCAAGCTTCCTGTGTTCGCACCTATGTCACCTGTGCTTGCTTGTCAGAGACAGACTATCGCAAAACATACAACTCACTCCATGAATTGATTGCTACGGCATCTGTTATCAGCAGTCACAACTAGCAACACCAGTAGCAGCTGACTGCACGCAAAGAATAGGAATGTGCAGTGGGATTTACGTGAACTCGGCGCAAGGCAGATCTTTCCGACATAGGCTTGAGAATCTTACGGGAACACTTGTACTGTTTCTAAATTAAGTGTAGGCGTGGGAGGAGGGTGCTTCCTGCGCACTAATAACAGCACGCTTGTCAATTGTGGATGCTAATCATTCGCTTGTATCTTCCTAGACACAAATGCTGGTTGTGAATTATTCCACTTGCATATCAAGGTGCGCATGTAGGTGTGTTAAAAATTCTGGAGGCACGGGGTATTGATCCCAGTACCTCTCGCATACTAAGCGAGCGCTCTACCATCTGAGCTACGACCGCCCCCCCGTAGACTATTGGTGCTACATACAGACATATAGACGACACAGACCCTTGCACTCCCATTATTCAGCAGGCAAACACTACTCTCTATGTATCCGTTTGGGTGTCTTTCAGGTTTCGTGCATTCTGTATCGAATCGTAGTTGGCCAAAATGAAAGTGGCACGTATAACGTCGAAAATAGAATTCGGACACCGCTCTTAGTAAGACCAACGTGTTGTCCACCCTCTAGACTTCAATGAGGTTAAGCCGCGATACCTAAGACAGATCTGCACTCGATGACACCTCGATAACAGCCGGTCCCCACACTTACATCTTGCTCTCCTTACGTCAGTATACATCATATCAGTCTGTGACGCTGGCTTTGCAACATCTTGCGTGCCTTTAGGTTCGCCGCGACCAACACTTACCATGCACTGACCACAAAAAATGGAGACGCCGCCGCTTGAACCCTGGACCTTTCACATGCCAAGCGAACGCTCTACCAACTGAGCTACGCCCCATGCACGAGCAAACTGCGCTATTCCCCATTCTTTGCGACTCAGATGCGCACGGACACGATGGTTGGTTGGTTTGTAGCGGTGAAGGGAGCAGAGTACAAAGGCGCGGACCCGTTCATATACACAAAAGTTCCAAGTAGTTTCGATGCTCTGGTATTACAAATGCAAATTCCGTCTGTTTTTAACGTCTTAAATTGAAAGAGCCGTCACAAATTGCTCCATTTTCACTCCTTGTCGACAATTATACAGCACCTGAGGTAACAAACACATCTCGAGCCCCACTGTGCACTACATTATTTATGCCAACTCAGTGCCTCGCTCTTTACTACTGTGTACCAATCTTGTCGTCCAACTGCAAAACACTGGGCCACAACAAGTTTCCGCGTCTCCATTGCACTGCGCATACTACGAAACGCTCCCCAAACTTGGCACTCACCCTCGCAGCCGACTTTTCCGACTTTCCACGACGCTCACGCTAGTGACAGCATTATTTATAGTTCGACGTCGCGCCAAAGCGAATGAGCACAATTCGCCTACGGCTTAGGCCGCCCTCCTAGTGTGGCTGCTCGGTGTCTGCAGGCAGCGAGGGTCTGCAAGCTTCCTGTGTTCGCACCTATGTCACCTGTGCTTGCTTGTCAGAGACTGACTATCGCAAAACATACAACTCACTCCATGAATTGATTGCTACGGCATCTGTTACCAGCAGTCACAACTAGCAACACCAGTAGCAGCTGACTGCACGCAAAGAATAGGAATGTGCAGTGGGATTTACGTGAACTCGGCGCAAGCTTGTATCTTCCTAGACACATCTGCTGGCTGTGAATTATTCCACTTGCATATCAAGGTGCGCATGTAGGTGTGTTAAAAATTCTGGAGGCACTGGGTATTGATCCCAGTATCTCTCGCATACTAAGCGAGCGCTCTACCATCTGAGCTACGCCCGCCCCCCCGAAGAACGATGGTGCTACATACAGCCATATAGACGACACAGACCCTTGCACTCCCATTATTCAGCAGACAAACACTACTCTCTATGTATCCGTTAGGGTGCTTTCAGGTTTCGTGCATTCTGTATCGAATCGTAGTTGGCCACAATGAAAGTGGCACGTATAACGTCGAAAATAGAATTCGGACACCGCTCTGAGTAAGACCAACGTGTTGTCCACCCTCTAGACTTCAATGAGGTTAAGCCGCGATACCTAAGACAGAACTGCACTCGATGACACCTCGATAACAGCCGGTCCCCACACTTACATCTTGCTCTCCTTACGACAGTATACATCATATCAGTCTGTGACGCTGGCTTTGCAACATCTTGCGTGCCTTTAGGTTCGCCGCGACCAACACTTACCATGCACTGACCACAAAAAATGGAGGCGCCGCCGCTTGAACCCTGGACCTTTCACATGCCAAGCGAACGCTCTACCAACTGAGCTACGCCCCAAGCACGAGCAAACTGCGCTATTCCCCATTCTTTGCGACTCAGATGCGCACGGACACGATGGTTGGTTGGTTTGTAGCGGTGAAGGGAGCAGAGTACAAAGGCGCGGACCCGTTCATATACACAAATGTTCCAAGTAGTTTCGATGCTCTAGTATTACAAATGCAAATTCCGTCTGTTTTTAACGTCTTAAATTGAAAGAGCCGTCACAAATTGCTCCGTTTTCACTCATTGTGGATAATTATACAGCACCTGAGGTAACAAACACATCTCGAGAACCATTGTGCACTACATTATTTATGCCAACTCAGTGCCTCGCTCTTTACTACTGTGTACCAATCTTGTCGTCCAACTGCAAAACAC
Source organism: Schistocerca gregaria (assembly GCF_023897955.1). Lineage (NCBI taxonomy): Eukaryota > Metazoa > Arthropoda > Insecta > Orthoptera > Acrididae > Schistocerca > Schistocerca gregaria. Next base: position 1,997,456 of record NW_026061726.1, read on the forward strand.
TGGGCCACAACAAGTTTCCGCGTCTCCATTGCACTGCGCATACTACGAAACGCTCCCCAAACTTGGCACTCACCCTCGCAGCCGACTTTTCCGACTTTCCACGACGCTCACGCTAGTGACAGCATTATTTATAGTTCGACGTCGCGCCAAAGCGAATGAGTACATTTCGCCTACGGCTTAGGCCGCCCTCCTAGTGTGGCTGCTCGGTGTCTGCAGGCAGCGAGGGTCTGCAAGCTTCCTGTGTTCGCACCTATGTCACCTGTGCTTGCTTGTCAGAGACAGACTATCGCAAAACATACAACTCACTCCATGAATTGATTGCTACGGCATCTGTTATCAGCAGTCACAACTAGCAACACCAGTAGCAGCTGACTGCACGCAAAGAATAGGAATGTGCAGTGGGATTTACGTGAACTCGGCGCAAGGCAGATCTTTCCGACATAGGCTTGAGAATCTTACGGGAACACTTGTACTGTTTCTAAATTAAGTGTAGGCGTGGGAGGAGGGTGCTTCCTGCGCACTAATAACAGCACGCTTGTCAATTGTGGATGCTAATCATTCGCTTGTATCTTCCTAGACACATCTGCTGGTTGTGAATTATTCCACTTGCATATCAAGGTGCGCATGTAGGTGTGTTAAAAATTCTGGAGGCACGGGGTATTGATCCCAGTACCTCTCGCATACTAAGCGAGCGCTCTACCATCTGAGCTACGACCGCCCCCCCTTAGACTATTTGTGCTACATACAGACATATAGACGACACAGACCCTTGCACTCCCATTATTCAGCAGGCAAACACTACTCTCTATGTATCCGTTTGGGTGTCTTTCAGGTTTCGTGCATTCTGTATCGAATCGTAATTGGCCAAAATGAAAGTGGCACGTATAACGTCGAAAATAGAATTCGGACACCGCTCTTAGTAAGACCAACGTGTTGTCCACCCTCTAGATTTCAATGAGGTTAAGCCGCGATACCTAAGACAGATCTGCACTCGATGACACCTCGATAACAGCCGGTCCCCACACTTACATCTTGCTCTCCTTACGTCAGTATACATCATATCAGTCTGTGACGCTGGCTTTGCAACATCTTGCGTGCCTTTAGGTTCGCCGCGACCAACACTTACCATGCACTGACCACAAAAAATGGAGGCGCCGCCGCTTGAACCCTGGACCTTTCACATGCCAAGCGAACGCTCTACCAACTGAGCTACGCCCCATGCACGAGCAAACTGCGCTATTCCCCATTCTTTGCGACTCAGATGCGCACGGACACGATGGTTGGTTGGTTTGTAGCGGTGAAGGGAGCAGAGTACAAAGGCGCGGACCCGTTCATATACACAAAAGTTCCAAGTAGTTTCGATGCTCTGGTATTACAAATGCAAATTCCGTCTGTTTTTAACGTCTTAAATTGAAAGAGCCGTCACAAATTGCTCCGTTTTCACTCCTTGTCGACAATTATACAGCACCTGAGGTAACAAACACATCTCGAGCCCCATTGTGCACTACATTATTTATGCCAACTCAGTGCCTCGCTCTTTACTACTGTGTACCAATCTTGTCGTCCAACTGCAAAACACTGGGCCACAACAAGTTTCCGCGTCTCCATTGCACTGCGCATACTACGAAACGCTCCCCTAACTTGGCACTCACCCTCGCAGCCGACTTTTCCGAATTTCCACGACGCTCACGCAACGCTCACGCTAGTGACAGCATTATTTATAGTTCGACGTCGCGCCAAAGCGAATGAGCACAATTCGCCTACGGCTTAGGCCGCCCTCCTAGTGTGGCTGCTCGGTGTCTGCAGGCAGCGAGGGTCTGCAAGCTTCCTGTGTTCGCACCTATGTCACCTGTGCTTGCTTGTCAGAGACAGACTATCGCAAAACATACAACTCACTCCATGAATTGATTGCTACGGCATCTGTTATCAGCAGTCACAACTAGCAACACCAGTAGCAGCTGACTGCACGCAAAGAATAGGAATGTGCAGTGGGATTTACGTGAACTCGGCGCAAGCTTGTATCTTCCTAGACACATCTGCTGGCTGTGAATTATTCCACTTGCATATCAAGGTGCGCATGTAGGTGTGTTAAAAATTCTGGAGGCACTGGGTATTGATCCCAGTACCTCTCGTATACTAAGCGAGCGCTCTACCATCTGAGCTACGCCCGCCCCCGAAGACTAATGGTGCTACATACAGCCATATAGACGACACAGACCCTTGCACTCCCATTATTCAGCAGACAAACACTACTCTCTATGTATCCGTTAGGGTGCTTTCAGGTTTCGTGCATTCTGTATCGAATCGTAGTTGGCCACAATGATAGTGGCACGTATAACGTCGAAAATAGAATTCGGACACCGCTCTGAGTAAGACCAACGTGTTGTCCACCCTCTAGACTTCAATGAGGTTAAGCCGCGATACCTAAGACAGATCTGCACTCGATGACACCTCGATAACAGCCGGTCCCCACACTTACATCTTGCTCTCCTTACATCAGTATACATCATATCAGTCTGTGACGCTGGCTTTGCAACATCTTGCGTGCCTTTAGGTTCGCCGCGACCAACACTTACCATGCACTGACCACAAAAAATGGAGGCGCCGCGGCTTGAACCCTGGACCTTTCACATGCCAAGCGAACGCTCTACCAACTGAGCTACGCCCCATGCACGAGCAAACTGCGCTATTCCCCATTCTTTGCGACTCAGATGCGCACGGACACGATGGTTGGTTGGTTTGTAGCGGTGAAGGGAGCAGAGTACAAAGGCGCGGACCCGTTCATATACACAAAAGTTCCAAGTAGTTTATATGCTCTGGTATTACAAATGCAAATTCCGTCTGTTTTTAACGTCTTAAATTGAAAGAGCCGTCACAAATTGCTCCGTTTTCACTCCTTGTCGACAATTATACAGCACCTGAGGTAACAAACACATCTCGAGCCCCATTGTGCACTACATTATTTATGCCAACGCAGTGCCTCGCTCTTTACTACTGTGTACCAATCTTGTCGTACAACTGCAAAACACTGGGCCACAACAAGTTTCCGCGTCTCCATTGCACTGCGCATACTACGAAACGCTCCCCAAACTTGGCACTCACCCTCGCAGCCGACTTTTCCGACTTTCCACGACGCTCACGCTAGTGACAGCATTATTTATAGTTCGACGTCGCGCCAAAGCGAATGAGTACATTTCGCCTACGGCTTAGGCCGCCCTCCTAGTGTGGCTGCTCGGTGTCTGCAGGCAGCGAGGGTCTGCAAGCTTCCTGTGTTCGCACCTATGTCACCTGTGCTTGCTTGTCAGAGACAGACTATCGCAAAACATACAACTCACTCCATGAATTGATTGCTACGGCATCTGTTATCAGCAGTCACAACTAGCAACACCAGTAGCAGCTGACTGCACGCAAAGAATAGGAATGTGCAGTGGGATTTACGTGAACTCGGCGCAAGGCAGATCTTTCCGACATAGGCTTGAGAATCTTACGGGAACACTTGTACTGTTTCTAAATTAAGTGTAGGCGTGGGAGGAGGGTGCTTCCTGCGCACTAATAACAGCACGCTTGTCAATTGTGGATGCTAATCATTCGCTTGTATCTTCCTAGACACATCTGCTGGTTGTGAATTATTCCACTTGCATATCAAGGTGCGCATGTAGGTGTGTTAAAAATTCTGGAGGCACGGGGTATTGATCCCAGTACCTCTCGCATACTAAGCGAGCGCTCTACCATCTGAGCTACGACCGCCCCCCCGTAGACTATTTGTGCTACATACAGACATATAGACGACACAGACCCTTGCACTCCCATTATTCAGCAGGCAAACACTACTCTCTATGTATCCGTTTGGGTGTCTTTCAGGTTTCGTGCATTCTGTATCGAATCGTAATTGGCCAAAATGAAAGTGGCACGTATAACGTCGAAAATAGAATTCGGACACCGCTCTTAGTAAGACCAACGTGTTGTCCACCCTCTAGACTTCAATGAGGTTAAGCCGCGATACCTAAGACAGATCTGCACTCGATGACACCTCGATAACAGCCGGTCCCCACACTTACATCTTGCTCTCCTTACGTCAGTATACATCATATCAGTCTGTGACGCTGGCTTTGCAACATCTTGCGTGCCTTTAGGTTCGCCGCGACCAACACTTACCATGCACTGACCACAAAAAATGGAGGCGCCGCCGCTTGAACCCTGGACCTTTCACATGCCAAGCGAACGCTCTACCAACTGAGCTACGCCCCATGCACGAGCAAACTGCGCTATTCCCCATTCTTTGCGACTCAGATGCGCACGGACACGATGGTTGGTTGGTTTGTAGCGGTGAAGGGAGCAGAGTACAAAGGCGCGGACCCGTTCATATACACAAAAGTTCCAAGTAGTTTCGATGCTCTGGTATTACAAATGCAAATTCCGTCTGTTTTTAACGTCTTAAATTGAAAGAGCCGTCACAAATTGCTCCGTTTTCACTCCTTGTCGACAATTATACAGCACCTGAGGTAACAAACACATCTCGAGCCCCATTGTGCACTACATTATTTATGCCAACTCAGTGCCTCGCTCTTTACTACTGTGTACCAATCTTGTCGTCCAACTGCAAAACACTGGGCCACAACAAGTTTCCGCGTCTCCATTGCACTGCGCATACTACGAAACGCTCCCCTAACTTGGCACTCACCCTCGCAGCCGACTTTTCCGAATTTCCACGACGCTCACGCAACGCTCACGCTAGTGACAGCATTATTTATAGTTCGACGTCGCGCCAAAGCGAATGAGCACAATTCGCCTACGGCTTAGGCCGCCCTCCTAGTGTGGCTGCTCGGTGTCTGCAGGCAGCGAGGGTCTGCAAGCTTCCTGTGTTCGCACCTATGTCACCTGTGCTTGCTTGTCAGAGACAGACTATCGCAAAACATACAACTCACTCCATGAATTGATTGCTACGGCATCTGTTATCAGCAGTCACAACTAGCAACACCAGTAGCAGCTGACTGCACGCAAAGAATAGGAATGTGCAGTGGGATTTACGTGAACTCGGCGCAAGCTTGTATCTTCCTAGACACATCTGCTGGCTGTGAATTATTCCACTTGCATATCAAGGTGCGCATGTAGGTGTGTTAAAAATTCTGGAGGCACTGGGTATTGATCCCAGTACCTCTCGTATACTAAGCGAGCGCTCTACCATCTGAGCTACGCCCGCCCCCGAAAACTGATGGTGCTACATACAGCCATATAGACGACACAGACCCTTGCACTCCCATTATTCAGCAGACAAACACTACTCTCTATGTATCCGTTAGGGTGCTTTCAGGTTTCGTGCATTCTGTATCGAATCGTAGTTGGCCACAATGAAAGTGGCACGTATAACGTCGAAAATAGAATTCGGACACCGCTCTGAGTAAGACCAACGTGTTGTCCACCCTCTAGACTTCAATGAGGTTAAGCCGCGATACCTAAGACAGATCTGCACTCGATGACACCTCGATAACAGCCGGTCCCCACACTTACATCTTGCTCTCCTTACATCAGTATACATCATATCAGTCTGTGACGCTGGCTTTGCAACATCTTGCGTGCCTTTAGGTTCGCCGCGACCAACACTTACCATGCACTGACCACAAAAAATGGAGGCGCCGCGGCTTGAACCCTGGACCTTTCACATGCCAAGCGAACGCTCTACCAACTGAGCTACGCCCCATGCACGAGCAAACTGCGCTATTCCCCATTCTTTGCGACTCAGATGCGCACGGACACGATGGTTGGTTGGTTTGTAGCGGTGAAGGGAGCAGAGTACAAAGGCGCGGACCCGTTCATATACACAAAAGTTCCAAGTAGTTTATATGCTCTGGTATTACAAATGCAAATTCCGTCTGTTTTTAACGTCTTAAATTGAAAGAGCCGTCACAAATTGCTCCGTTTTCACTCCTTGTCGACAATTATACAGCACCTGAGGTAACAAACACATCTCGAGCCCCATTGTGCACTACATTATTTATGCCAACGCAGTGCCTCGCTCTTTACTACTGTGTACCAATCTTGTCGTACAACTGCAAAACACTGGGCCACAACAAGTTTCCGCGTCTCCATTGCACTGCGCATACTACGAAACGCTCCCCAAACTTGGCACTCACCCTCGCAGCCGACTTTTCCGACTTTCCACGACGCTCACGCTAGTGACAGCATTATTTATAGTTCGACGTCGCGCCAAAGCGAATGAGTACATTTCGCCTACGGCTTAGGCCGCCCTCCTAGTGTGGCTGCTCGGTGTCTGCAGGCAGCGAGGGTCTGCAAGCTTCCTGTGTTCGCACCTATGTCACCTTTGCTTGCTTGTCAGAGACAGACTATCGCAAAACATACAACTCACTCCATGAATTGATTGCTACGGCATCTGTTATCAGCAGTCACAACTAGCAACACCAGTAGCAGCTGACTGCACGCAAAGAATAGGAATGTGCAGTGGGATTTACGTGAACTCGGCGCAAGGCAGATCTTTCCGACATAGGCTTGAGAATCTTACGGGAACACTTGTACTGTTTCTAAATTAAGTGTAGGCGTGGGAGGAGGGTGCTTCCTGCGCACTAATAACAGCACGCTTGTCAATTGTGGATGCTAATCATTCGCTTGTATCTTCCTAGACACATCTGCTGGTTGTGAATTATTCCACTTGCATATCAAGGTGCGCATGTAGGTGTGTTAAAAATTCTGGAGGCACTGGGTATTGATGCCAGTACCTCTCGCATACTAAGCGAGCGCTCTACCATCTGAGCTACGACCGCCCCCCCGAAGACTATTGGTGCTACATACAGACATATAGACGACACAGACCCTTGCACTCCCATTATTCAGCAGGCAAACACTACTCTCTATGTATCCGTACAACATACAACTCACTCCATGAATTGATTGCTACGGCATCTGTTATCAGCAGTCACAACTAGCAACACCAGTAGCAGCTGACTGCACGCAAAGAATAGGAATGTGCAGTGGGATTTACGTGAACTCGGCGCAAGGCAGATCTTTCCGACATAGGCTTGAGAATCTTACGGGAACACTTGTACTGTTTCTAAATTAAGTGTAGGCGTGGGAGGAGGGTGCTTCCTGCGCACTAATAACAGCACGCTTGTCAATTGTGGATGCTAATCATTCGCTTGTATCTTCCTAGACACATCTGCTGGTTGTGAATTATTCCACTTGCATATCAAGGTGCGCATGTAGGTGTGTTAAAAATTCTGGAGGCACTGGGTATTGATCCCAGTACCTCTCGCATACTAAGCGAGCGCTCTACCATCTGAACTACGACCGCCCCCCCGAAGACTATTGGTGCTACATACAGACATATAGACGACACAGACCCTTGCACTCCCATTATTCAGCAGACAAACACTACTCTCTATGTATCCGTTTGGGTGTCTTTCAGGTTTCGTGCATTCTGTATCGAATCGTAGTTGGCCAAAATGAAAGTGGCACGTATAACGTCGAAAATAGAATTCGGACACCGCTCTTAGTAAGACCAACGTGTTGTCCACCCTCTAGACTTCAATGAGGTTAAGCCGCGATACCTAAGACAGAACTGCACTCGGTGACACCTCGATAACAGCCGGTCCCCACACTTACATCTTGCTCTCCTTACGTCAGTATACATCATATCAGTCTGTGACGCTGGCTTTGCAAAATCTTGCGTGCCTTTAGGTTCGCCGCGACAAACACTTACCATGCACTGACCACAAAAAATGGAGGCGCCGCCGCTTGAACCCTGGACCTTTCACATGCCAAGCGAACGCTCTACCAACTGAGCTACGCCCCATGCACGAGCAAACTGCGCTATTCCCCATTCTTTGCGACTCAGATGCGCACGGACACGATGGTTGGTTGGTTTGTAGCGGTGAAGGGAGCAGAGTACAAAGGCGCGGACCCGTTCATATACACAAAAGTTCCAAGTAGTTTCGATGCTCTGGTATTACAAATGCAAATTCCGTCTGTTTTTAACGTCTTAAATTGAAAGAGCCGTCACAAATTGCTCCGTTTTCACTCCTTGTCGACAATTATACAGCACCTGAGGTAACAAACACATCTCGAGCCCCATTGTGCACTACATTATTTATGCCAACTCAGTGCCTCGCTCTTTACTACTGTGTACCAATCTTGTCGTCCAACTGCAAAACACTGGGCCACAACAAGTTTCCGCGTCTCCATTGCACTGCGCATACTACGAAACGCTCCCCAAACTTGGCACTCACCCTCGCAGCCGACTTTTCCGACTTTCCACGACGCTCACGCTAGTGACAGCATTATTTATAGTTCGACGTCGTGCCAAAGCGAATGAGTACATTTCGCCTACGGCTTAGGCCGCCCTCCTAGTGTGGCTGCTCGGTGTCTGCAGGCAGCGAGGGTCTGCAAGCTTCCTGTGTTCGCACCTATGTCACCTGTGCTTGCTTGTCAGAGACAGACTATCGCAAAACATACAACTCACTCCATGAATTGATTGCTACGGCATCTGTTATCAGCAGTCACAACTAGCAACACCAGTAGCAGCTGACTGCACGCAAAGAATAGGAATGTGCAGTGGGATTTACGTGAACTCGGCGCAAGCTTGTATCTTCCTAGACACATCTGCTGGCTGTGAATTATTCCACTTGCATATCAAGGTGCGCATGTAGGTGTGTTAAAAATTCTGGAGGCACTGGGTATTGATCCCAGTACCTCTCGCATACTAAGCGAGCGCTCTACCATCTGAGCTACGCCCGCCCCCCCGAAGACTGATGGTGCTACATACAGCTATATAGACGACACAGACCCTTGCACTCCCATTATTCAGCAGACAAACACTACTCTCTATGTATCCGCTAGGGTGCTTTCAGGTTTCGTGCATTCTGTATCGAATCGTAGTTGGCCACAATGAAAGTTGCACGTATAACGTCGAAAATAGAATTCGGACACCGCTCTGAGTAAGACCAACGTGTTGTCCACCCTCTAGACTTCAATGAGGTTAAGCCGCGATACCTAAGACAGATCTGCACTCGATGACACCTCGATAACAGCCGGTCCCCACACTTACATCTTGCTCTCCTTACGTCAGTATACATCATATCAGTCTGTGACGCTGGCTTTGCAACATCCTGCGTGCCTTTAGGTTCGCCGCGACCAACACTTACCATGCACTGACCACAAAAAATGGAGGCGCCGCCGCTTGAACCCTGGCCCTTTCACATGCCAAGCGAACGCTCTACCAACTGAGCTACGCCCCATGCACGAGCAAACTGCGCTATTCCCCATTCTTTGCGACTCAGATGCGCACGGACACGATGGTTGGTTGGTTTGTAGCGGTGAAGGGAGCAGAGTACAAAGGCGCGGACCCGTTCATATACACAAAAGTTCCAAGTAGTTTCGATGCTCTGGTATTACAAATGCAAATTCCGTCTGTTTTTAACGTCTTAAATTGAAAGAGCCGTCACAAATTGCTCCGTTTTCACTCCTTGTCGACAATTATACAGCACCTGAGGTAACAAACACATCTCGAGCCCCATTGTGCACTACATTATTTATGCCAACTCAGTGCCTCGCTCTTTACTACTGTGTACCAATCTTGTCGTCCAACTGCAAAACACTGGGCCACAACAAGTTTCCGCGTCTCCATTGCACTGCGCATACTACGAAACGCTCCCCAAACTTGGCACTCACCCTCGCAGCCGACTTTTCCGACTTTCCACGACGCTCACGCTAGTGACAGCATTATTTATAGTTCGACGTCGCGCCAAAGCGAATGAGTACATTTCGCCTACGGCTTAGGCCGCCCTCCTAGTGTGGCTGCTCGGTGTCTGCAGGCAGCGAGGGTCTGCAAGCTTCCTGTGTTCGCACCTATGTCACCTGTGCTTGCTTGTCAGAGACAGACTATCGCAAAACATACAACTCACTCCACGAATTGATTGCTACGGCATCTGTTATCAGCAGTCACAACTAGCAACACCAGTAGCAGCTGACTGCACGCAAAGAATAGGAATGTGCAGTGGGATTTACGTGAACTCGGCGCAAGGCAGATCTTTCCGACATAGGCTTGAGAATCTTACGGGAACACTTGTACTGTTTCTAAATTAAGTGTAGGCGTGGGAGGAGGGTGCTTCCTGCGCACTAATAACAGCACGCTTGTCAATTGTGGATGCTAATCATTCGCTTGTATCTTCCTAGACACATCTGCTGGTTGTGAATTATTCCACTTGCATATCAAGGTGCGCATGTAGGTGTGTTAAAAATTCTGGAGGCACTGGGTATTGATCCCAGTACCTCTCGCATACTAAGCGAGCGCTCTACCATCTGAGCTACGACCGCCCCCCTGAAGACTATTGGTGCTACATACAGACATATAGACGACACAGACCCTTGCACTCCCATTATTCAGCAGGCAAACACTACTCTCTATGTATCCGTACAACATACAACTCACTCCATGAATTGATTGCTACGGCATCTGTTATCAGCAGTCACAACTAGCAACACCAGTAGCAGCTGACTGCAAGCAAAGAATAGGAATGTGCAGTGGGATTTACGTGAACTCGGCGCAAGGCAGATCTTTCCGACATAGGCTTGAGAATCTTACGGGAACACTTGTACTGTTTCTAAATTAAGTGTAGGCGTTGGAGGAGGGTGCTTCCTGCGCACTAATAACAGCACGCTTGTCAATTGTGGATGCTAATCATTCGCTTGTATCTTCCTAGACACATCTGCTGGTTGTGAATTATTCCACTTGCATATCAAGGTGCGCATGTAGGTGTGTTAAAAATTCTGGAGGCACTGGGTATTGATCCCAGTACCTCTCGCATACTAAGCGAGCGCTCTACCATCTGAGCTACGACCGCCCCCCCGAAGACTATTGGTGCTACATACAGACATATAGACGACACAGACCCTTGCACTCCCAATATTCAGCAGGCAAACACTACTCTCTATGTATCCGTTTGGGTGTCTTTCAGGTTTCGTGCATTCTGTATCGAATCGTAGTTGGCCAAAATGAAAGTGGCACGTATAACGTCGAAAATAGAATTCGGACACCGCTCTTAGTAAGACCAACGTGTTGTCCACCCTCTAGACTTCAATGAGGTTAAGCCGCGATACCTAAGACAGAACTGCACTCGGTGACACCTCGATAACAGCCGGTCCCCACACTTACATCTTGCTCTCCTTACGTCAGTATACATCATATCAGTCTGTGACGCTGGCTTTGCAACATCTTGCGTGCCTTTAGGTTCGCCGCGACCAACACTTACCATGCACTGACCACAAAAAATGGAGGCGCCGCCGCTTGAACCCTGGACCTTTCACATGCCAAGCGAACGCTCTACCAACTGAGCTACGCCCCATGCACGAGCAAACTGCGCTATTCCCCATTCTTTGCGACTCAGATGCGCACGGACACGATGGTTGGTTGGTTTGTAGCGGTGAAGGGAGCAGAGTACAAAGGCGCGGACCCGTTCATATACACAAAAGTTCCAAGTAGTTTCGATGCTCTGGTATTACAAATGCAAATTCCGTCTGTTTTTAACGTCTTAAATTGAAAGAGCCGTCACAAATTGCTCCGTTTTCACTCCTTGTCGACAATTATACAGCACCTGAGGTAACAAACACATCTCGAGCCCCATTGTGCACTACATTATTTATGCCAACTCAGTGCCTCGCTCTTTACTACTGTGTACCAATCTTGTCGTCCAACTGCAAAACACTGGGCCACAACAAGTTTCCGCGTCTCCATTGCACTGCGCATACTACGAAACGCTCCCCAAACTTGGCACTCACCCTCGCAGCCGACTTTTCCGACTTTCCACGACGCTCACGCTAGTGACAGCATTATTTATAGTTCGACGTCGCGCCAAAGCGAATGAGTACATTTCGCCTACGGCTTAGGCCGCCCTCCTAGTGTGGCTGCTCGGTGTCTGCAGGCAGCGAGGGTCTGCAAGCTTCCTGTGTTCGCACCTATGTCACCTGTGCTTGCTTGTCAGAGACAGACTATCGCAAAACATACAACTCACTCCATGAATTGATTGCTACGGCATCTGTTATCAGCAGTCACAACTAGCAACACCAGTAGCAGCTGACTGCACGCAAAGAATAGGAATGTGCAGTGGGATTTACGTGAACTCGGCGCAAGGCAGATCTTTCCGACATAGGCTTGAGAATCTTACGGGAACACTTGTACTGTTTCTAAATTAAGTGTAGGCGTTGGAGGAGGGTGCTTCCTGCGCACTAATAACAGCACGCTTGTCAATTGTGGATGCTAATCATTCGCTTGTATCTTCCTAGACACATCTGCTGGTTGTGAATTATTCCACTTGCATATCAAGGTGCGCATGTAGGTGTGTTAAAAATTCTGGAGGCACTGGGTATTGATCCCAGTACCTCTCGCATACTAAGCGAGCGCTCTACCATCTGAGCTACGACCGCCCCCCCGAAGACTATTGGTGCTACATACAGACATATAGACGACACAGACCCTTGCACTCCCATTATTCAGCAGGCAAACACTACTCTCTATGTATCCGTTTGGGTGTCTTTCAGGTTTCGTGCATTCTGTATCGAATCGTAGTTGGCCAAAATGAAAGTGGCACGTATAACGTCGAAAATAGAATTCGGACACCGCTCTTAGTAAGACCAACGTGTTGTCCACCCTCTAGACTTCAATGAGGTTAAGCCGCGATACCTAAGACAGAACTGCACTCGGTGACACCTCGATAACAGCCGGTCCCCACACTTACATCTTGCTCTCCTTACGTCAGTATACATCATATCAGTCTGTGACGCTGGCTTTGCAACATCTTGCGTGCCTTTAGGTTCGCCGCGACCAACACTTACCATGCACTGACCACAAAAAATGGAGGCGCCGCCGCTTGAACCCTGGACCTTTCACATGCCAAGCGAACGCTCTACCAACTGAGCTACGCCCCATGCACGAGCAAACTGCGCTATTCCCCATTCTTTGCGACTCAGATGCGCACGGACACGATGGTTGGTTGGTTTGTAGCGGTGAAGGGAGCAGAGTACAAAGGCGCGGACCCGTTCATATACACAAAAGTTCCAAGTAGTTTCGATGCTCTGGTATTACAAATGCAAATTCCGTCTGTTTTTAACGTCTTAAATTGAAAGAGCCGTCACAAATTGCTCCGTTTTCACTCCTTGTCGACAATTATACAGCACCTGAGGTAACAAACACATCTCGAGCCCCATTGTGCACTACATTATTTATGCCAACTCAGTGCCTCGCTCTTTACTACTGTGTACCAATCTTGTCGTCCAACTGCAAAACACTGGGCCACAACAAGTTTCCGCGTCTCCATTGCACTGCGCATACTACGAAACGCTCCCCAAACTTGGCACTCACCCTCGCAGCCGACTTTTCCGACTTTCCACGACGCTCACGCAACGCTCACGCTAGTGACAGCATTATTTATAGTTCGACGTCGCGCCAAAGCGAATGAGCACAATTCGCCTACGGCTTAGGCCGCCCTCCTAGTGTGGCTGCTCGGTGTCTGCAGGCAGCGAGGGTCTGCAAGCTTCCTGTGTTCGCACCTATGTCACCTGTGCTTGCTTGTCAGAGACAGACTATCGCAAAACATACAACTCACTCCATGAATTGATTGCTACGGCATCTGTTATCAGCAGTCACAACTAGCAACACCAGTAGCAGCTGACTGCACGCAAAGAATAGGAATGTGCAGTGGGATTTACGTGAACTCGGCGCAAGGCAGATCTTTCCGACATAGGCTTGAGAATCTTACGGGAACACTTGTACTGTTTCTAAATTAAGTGTAGGCGTGGGAGGAGGGTGCTTCCTGCGCACTAATAACAGCACGCTTGTCAATTGTGGATGCTAATCATTCGCTTGTATCTTCCTAGACACATCTGCTGGTTGTGAATTATTCCACTTGCATATCAAGGTGCGCATGTAGGTGTGTTAAAAATTCTGGAGGCACTGGGTATTGATCCCAGTACCTCTCGCATACTAAGCGAGCGCTCTACCATCTGCGCTACGACCGCCCCCCCGAAGACTATTGGTGCTACATACAGACATATAGACGACACAGACCCTTGCACTCCCATTATTCAGCAGGCAAACACTACTCTCTATGTATCCGTTTGGGTGTCTTTCAGGTTTCGTGCATTCTGTATCGAATCGTAGTTGGCCAAAATGAAAGTGGCACGTATAACGTCGAAAATAGAATTCGGACACCGCTCTTAGTAAGACCAACGTGTTGTCCACCCTCTAGACTTCAATGAGGTTAAGCCGCGATACCTAAGACAGAACTGCACTCGGTGACACCTCGATAACAGCCGGTCCCCACACTTACATCTTGCTCTCCTTACGTCAGTATACATCATATCAGTCTGTGACGCTGGCTTTGCAACATCTTGCGTGCCTTTAGGTTCGCCGCGACCAACACTTACCATGCACTGACCACAAAAAATGGAGGCGCCGCCGCTTGAACCCTGGACCTTTCACATGCCAAGCGAACGCTCTACCAACTGAGCTACGCCCCATGCACGAGCAAACTGCGCTATTCCCCATTCTTTGCGACTCAGATGCGCACGGACACGATGGTTGGTTGGTTTGTAGCGGTGAAGGGAGCAGAGTACAAAGGCGCGGACCCGTTCATATACACAAAAGTTCCAAGTAGTTTCGATGCTCTGGTATTACAAATGCAAATTCCGTCTGTTTTTAACGTCTTAAATTGAAAGAGCCGTCACAAATTGCTCCGTTTTCACTCCTTGTCGACAATTATACAGCACCTGAGGTAACAAACACATCTCGAGCCCCATTGTGCACTACATTATTTATGCCAACTCAGTGCCTCGCTCTTTACTACTGTGTACCAATCTTGTCGTCCAACTGCAAAACACTGGGCCACAACAAGTTTCCGCGTCTCCATTGCACTGCGCATACTACGAAACGCTCCCCAAACTTGGCACTCACCCTCGCAGCCGACTTTTCCGACTTTCCACGACGCTCACGCTAGTGACAGCATTATTTATAGTTCGACGTCGCGCCAAAGCGAATGAGTACATTTCGCCTACGGCTTAGGCCGCCCTCCTAGTGTGGCTGCTCGGTGTCTGCAGGCAGCGAGGGTCTGCAAGCTTCCTGTGTTCGCACCTATGTCACCTGTGCTTGCTTGTCAGAGACAGACTATCGCAAAACATACAACTCACTCCATGAATTGATTGCTACGGCATCTGTTATCAGCAGTCACAACTAGCAACACCAGTAGCAGCTGACTGCACGCAAAGAATAGGAATGTGCAGTGGGATTTACGTGAACTCGGCGCAAGGCAGATCTTTCCGACATAGGCTTGAGAATCTTACGGGAACACTTGTACTGTTTCTAAATTAAGTGTAGGCGTGGGAGGAGGGTGCTTCCTGCGCACTAATAACAGCACGCTTGTCAATTGTAAATGCTAATCATTCGCTTGTATCTTCCTAGACACATCTGCTGGTTGTGAATTATTCCACTTGCATATCAAGGTGCGCATGTAGGTGTGTTAAAAATTCTGGAGGCACTGGGTATTGATCCCAGTACCTCTCGCATACTAAGCGAGCGCTCTACCATCTGAGCTACGACCGCCCCCCCGAAGTCTATTGGTGCTACATACAGACATATAGACGACACATACCCTTGCACTCCCATTATTCAGCAGGCAAACACTACTCTCTATGTATCCGTACAACATACAACTCACTCCATGAATTGATTGCTACGGCATCTGTTATCAGCAGTCACAACTAGCAACACCAGTAGCAGCTGACTGCACGCAAAGAATAGGAATGTGCAGTGGGATTTACGTGAACTCGGCGCAAGCTTGTATCTTCCTAGACACATCTGCTGGCTGTGAATTATTCCACTTGCATATCAAGGTGCGCATGTAGGTGTGTTAAAAATTCTGGAGGCACTGGGTATTGATCCCAGTACCTCTCGCATACTAAGCGAGCGCTCTACCATCTGAGCTACGCCCGCCCCCCAGAAGACTGATGGTGCTACATACAGCCATATAGACGACACAGACCCTTGCACTCCCATTATTCAGCAGACAAACACTACTCTCTATGTATCCGTTAGGGTGCTTTCAGGTTTCGTGCATTCTGTATCGAATCGTAGTTGGCCACAATGGAAGTGGCACGTATAACGTCGAAAATAGAATTCGGACACCGCTCTGAGTAAGACCAACGTGTTGTCCACCCTCTAGACTTCAATGAGGTTAAGCCGCGATACCTAAGACAGATCTGCACTCGATGACACCTCGATAACAGCCGGTCCCCACACTTACATCTTGCTCTCCTTACGTCAGTATACATCATATCAGTCTGTGACGCTGGCTTTGCAACATCTTGCGTGCCTTTAGGTTCGCCGCGACCAACACTTACCATGCACTGACCACAAAAAATGGAGGCGCCGCCGCTTGAACCCTGGACCTTTCACATGCCAAGCGAACGCTCTACCAACTGAGCTACGCCCCATACACGAGCAAACTGCGATATTCCCCATTCTTTGCGACTCAGATGCGCACGGACACGATGGTTGGTTGGTTTGTAGCGGTGAAGGGAGCAGAGTACAAAGGCGCGGACCCGTTCATATACACAAAAGTTCCAAGTAGTTTCGATGCTCTGGTATTACAAATGCAAATTCCGTCTGTTTTTAACGTCTTAAATTGAAAGAGCCGTCACAAATTGCTCCGTTTTCACTCCTTGTCGACAATTATACAGCACCTGAGGTAACAAACACATCTCGAGCCCCATTGTGCACTACATTATTTATGCCAACTCAGTGCCTCGCTCTTTACTACTGTGTACCAATCTTGTCGTCCAACTGCAAAACACTGGGCCACAACAAGTTTCCGCGTCTCCATTGCACTGCGCATACTACGAAACGCTCCCCAAACTTGGCACTCACCCTCGCAGCCGACTTTTCCGACTTTCCACGACGCTCACGCTAGTGACAGCATTATTTATAGTTCGACGTCGCGCCAAAGCGAATGAGTACATTTCGCCTACGGCTTAGGCCGCCCTCCTAGTGTGGCTGCTCGGTGTCTGCAGGCAGCGAGGGTCTGCAAGCTTCCTGTGTTCGCACCTATGTCACCTGTGCTTGCTTGTCAGAGACAGACTATCGCAAAACATACAACTCACTCCATGAATTGATTGCTACGGCATCTGTTATCAGCAGTCACAACTAGCAACACCAGTAGCAGCTGACTGCACGCAAAGAATAGGAATGTGCAGTGGGATTTACGTGAACTCGGCTTAAGGCAGATCTTTCCGACATAGGCTTGAGAATCTTACGGGAACACTTGTACTGTTTCTAAATTAAGTGTATTCGTGGGAGGAGGGTGCTTCCTGCGCACTAATAACAGCACGCTTGTCAATTGTGGATGCTAATCATTCGCTTGTATCTTCCTAGACACATCTGCTGGTTGTGAATTATTCCACTTGCATATCAAGGTGCGCATGTAGGTGTGTTAAAAATTCTGGAGGCACTGGGTATTGATCCCAGTACCTCTCGCATACTAAGCGAGCGCTCTACCATCTGAGCTACGACCGCCCCCCCGAAGACTATTGGTGCTACATACAGACATATAGACGACACAGACCCTTGCACTCCCATTATTCAGCAGGCAAACACTACTCTCTATGTATCCGTTTGGGTGTCTTTCAGGTTTCGTGCATTCTGTATCGAATCGTAGTTGGCCAAAATGAAAGTGGCACGTATAACGTCGAAAATAGAATTCGGACACCGCTCTTAGTAAGACCAACGTGTTGTCCACCCTCTAGACTTCAATGAGGTTAAGCCGCGATACCTAAGACAGAACTGCACTCGGTGACACCTCGATAACAGCCGGTCCCCACACTTACATCTTGCTCTCCTTACGTCAGTATACATCATATCAGTCTGTGACGCTGGCTTTGCAACATCTTGCGTGCCTTTAGGTTCGCCGCGACCAACACTTACCATGCACTGACCACAAAAAATGGAGGCGCCGCCGCTTGAACCCTGGACCTTTCACATGCCAAGCGAACGCTCTACCAACTGAGCTACGCCCCATGCACGAGCAAACTGCGCTATTCCCCATTCTTTGCGACTCAGATGCGCACGGACACGATGGTTGGTTGGTTTGTAGCGGTGAAGGGAGCAGAGTACAAAGGCGCGGACCCGTTCATATACACAAAAGTTCCAAGTAGTTTCGATGCTCTGGTATTACAAATGCAAATTCCGTCTGTTTTTAACGTCTTAAATTGAAAGAGCCGTCACAAATTGCTCCGTTTTCACTCCTTGTCGACAATTATACAGCACCTGAGGTAACAAACACATCTCGAGCCCCATTGTGCACTACATTATTTATGCCAACTCAGTGCCTCGCTCTTTACTACTGTGTACCAATCTTGTCGTCCAACTGCAAAACACTGGGCCACAACAAGTTTCCGCGTCTCCATTGCACTGCGCATACTACGAAACGCTCCCCAAACTTGGCACTCACCCTCGCAGCCGACTTTTCCGACTTTCCACGACGCTCACGCTAGTGACAGCATTATTTATAGTTCGACGTCGCGCCAAAGCGAATGAGTACATTTCGCCTACGGCTTAGGCCGCCCTCCTAGTGTGGCTGCTCGGTGTCTGCAGGCAGCGAGGGTCTGCAAGCTTCCTGTGTTCGCACCTATGTCACCTGTGCTTGCTTGTCAGAGACAGACTATCGCAAAACATACAACTCACTCCATGAATTGATTGCTACGGCATCTGTTATCAGCAGTCACAACTAGCAACACCAGTAGCAGCTGACTGCACGCAAAGAATAGGAATGTGCAGTGGGATTTACGTGAACTCGGCGCAAGGCAGATCTTTCCGACATAGGCTTGAGAATCTTACGGGAACACTTGTACTGTTTCTAAATTAAGTGTAGGCGTGGGAGGAGGGTGCTTCCTGCGCACTAATAACAGCACGCTTGTCAATTGTGGATGCTAATCATTCGCTTGTATCTTCCTAGACACATCTGCTGGTTGTGAATTATTCCACTTGCATATCAAGGTGCGCATGTAGGTGTGTTAAAAATTCTGGAGGCACTGGGTATTGATCCCAGTACCTCTCGCATACTAAGCGAGCGCTCTACCATCTGAGCTACGACCGCCCCCCCGAAGACTATTGGTGCTACATACAGACATATAGACGACACAGACCCTTGCACTCCCATTATTCAGCAGGCAAACACTACTCTCTATGTATCCGTACAACATACAACTCACTCCATGAATTGATTGCTACGGCATCTGTTATCAGCAGTCACAACTAGCAACACCAGTAGCAGCTGACTGCACGCAAAGAATAGGAATGTGCAGTGGGATTTACGTGAACTCGGCGCAAGGCAGATCTTTCCGACATAGGCTTGAGAATCTTACGGGAACACTTGTACTGTTTCTAAATTAAGTGTAGGCGTGGGAGGAGGGTGCTTCCTGCGCACTAATAACAGCACGCTTGTCAATTGTGGATGCTAATCATTCGCTTGTATCTTCCTAGACACATCTGCTGGTTGTGAATTATTCCACTTGCATATCAAGGTGCGCATGTAGGTGTGTTAAAAATTCTGGAGGCACTGGGTATTGATCCCAGTACCTCTCGCATACTAAGCGAGCGCTCTACCATCTGAGCTACGACCGCCCCCCCGAAGACTATTGGTGCTACATACAGACATATAGACGACACAGACCCTTGCACTCCCATTATTCAGCAGGCAAACACTACTCTCTATGTATCCGTTTGGGTGTCTTTCAGGTTTCGTGCATTCTGTATCGAATCGTAGTTGGCCAAAATGAAAGTGGCACGTATAACGTCGAAAATAGAATTCGGACACCGCTCTTAGTAAGACCAACGTGTTGTCCACCCTCTAGACTTCAATGAGGTTAAGCCGCGATACCTAAGACAGAACTGCACTCGGTGACACCTCGATAACAGCCGGTCCCCACACTTACATCTTGCTCTCCTTACGTCAGTATACATCATATCAGTCTGTGACGCTGGCTTTGCAACATCTTGCGTGCCTTTAGGTTCGCCGCGACCAACACTTACCATGCACTGACCACAAAAAATGGAGGCGCCGCCGCTTGAACCCTGGACCTTTCACATGCCAAGCGAACGCTCTACCAACTGAGCTACGCCCCACGCACGAGCAAACTGCGCTATTCCCCATTCTTTGCGACTCAGATGCGCACGGACACGATGGTTGGTTGGTTTGTAGCGGTGAAGGGAGCAGAGTACAAAGGCGCGGACCCGTTCATATACACAAAAGTTCCAAGTAGTTTCGATGCTCTAGTATTACAAATGCAAATTCCGTCTGTTTTTAACGTCTTAAATTGAAAGAGCCGTCACAAATTGCTCCGTTTTCACTCATTGTAGACAATTATACAGCACCTGAGGTAACAAACACATCTCGAGCCCCATTGTGCACTACATTATTTATGCCAACTCAGTGCCTCGCTCTTTACTACCGTGTACCAATCTTGTTGTCCAACTGCAAAACACTGGGCCACAACAAGTTTCCGCGTCTCCATTGCACTGCGCATACTACGAAACGCTCCCCAAACTTGGCACTCACCCTCGCAGCCGACTTTTCCGACTTTCCACGACGCTCACGCAACGCTCACGCTAGTGACAGCATTATTTATAGTTCGACGTCGCGCCAAAGCGAATGAGTACATTTCGCCCACGGCTTAGGCCGCCCTCCTAGTGTGGCTGCTCGGTGTCTGCAGGCAGCGAGGGTCTGCAAGCTTCCTGTGTTCGCACCTATGTCACCTGTGCTTGCTTGTCAGAGACAGACTATCGCAAAACATACAACTCACTCCATGAATTGATTGCTACGCATCTGTTATCAGCAGTCACAACTAGCAACACCAGTAGCAGCTGACTGCACGCAAAGAATAGGAATGTGCAGTGGGATTTACGTGAACTCGGCGCAAGCTTGTATCTTCCTAGACACATCTGCTGGCTGTGAATTATTCCACTTGCATATCAAGGTGCGCATGTAGGTGTGTTAAAAATTCTGGAGGCACTGGGTATTGATCCCAGTACCTCTCGCATACTAAGCGAGCGCTCTACCATCTGAGCTACGCCCGCCCCCCCGAAGACTGATGGTGCTACATACAGCCATATAGACGACACAGACCCTTGCACTCCCATTATTCAGCAGACAAACACTACTCTCTATGTATCCGTTAGGGTGCTTTCAGGTTTCGTGCATTCTGTATCGAATCGTAGTTGGCCACAATGAAAGTGGCACGTATAACGTCGAAAATAGAATTCGGACACCGCTCTGAGTAAGACCAACGTGTTGTCCACCCTCTAGACTTCAATGAGGTTAAGCCGCGATACCTAAGACAGAACTGCACTCGATGACACCTCGATAACAGCCGGTCCCCACACTTACATCTTGCTCTCCTTACGACAGTATACATCATATCAGTCTGTGACGCTGGCTTTGCAACATCTTGCGTGCCTTTAGGTTCGCCGCGACCAACACTTACCATGCACTGACCACAAAACATGGAGGCGCCGCCGCTTGAACCCTGGACCTTTCACATGCCAAGCGAACGCTCTACCAACTGAGCTACGCCCCACGCACGAGCAAACTGCGCTATTCCCCATTCTTTGCGACTCAGATGCGCACGGACACGATGGTTGGTTGGTTTGTAGCGGTGAAGGGAGCAGAGTACAAAGGCGCGGACCCGTTCATATACACAAAAGTTCCAAGTAGTTTCGATGCTCTAGTATTACAAATGCAAATTCCGTCTGTTTTTAACGTCTTAAATTGAAAGAGCCGTCACAAATTGCTCCGTTTTCACTCGTTGTAGACAATTATACAGCACCTGAGGTAACAAACACATCTCGAGCCCCATTGTGCACTACATTATTTATGCCAACTCAGTGCCTCGCTCTTTACTACTCTGTACCAATCTTGTCGTCCAACTGCAAAACACTGGGCCACAACAAGTTTCCGCGTCTCCATTGCACTGCGCATACTACGAAACGCTCCCCAAACTTGGCACTCACACTCGCAGCCGACTTTTGCGACTTTCCACGACGTTCACGCAACGCTCACGCTAGTGACAGCATTATTTATAGTTCGACGTCGCGCCAAAGCGAATGAGCACAATTCGCCTACGGCTTAGGCCGCCCTCCTAGTGTGGCTGCTCGGTGTCTGCAGGCAGCGAGGGTCTGCAAGCTTCCTGTGTTCGCACCTATGTCACCTGTTCTTGCTTGTCAGAGACAGACTATCGCAAAACATACAACTCACTCCATGAATTGATTGCTACGGCATCTGTTATCAGCAGTCACAACTAGCAACACCAGTAGCAGCTGACTGCACGCAAAGAATAGGAATGTGCAGTGGGATTTACGTGAACTCGGCGCAAGCTTGTATCTTCCTAGACACATCTGCTGGCTGTGAATTATTCCACTTGCATATGAAGGTGCGCATGTAGGTGTGTTAAAAATTCTGGAGGCACTGGGTATTGATCCCAGTACCTCTCGCATACTAAGCGAGCGCTCTACCATCTGAGCTACGCCCGCCCCCCCGAAGACTGATGGTGCTACATACAGCCATATAGACGACACAGACCCTTGCACTCCCATTATTCAGCAGACAAACACTACTCTCTATGTATCCGTTAGGGTGCTTTCAGGTTTCGTGCATTCTGTATCGAATCGTAGTTGGCCACAATGAAAGTGGCACGTATAACGTCGAAAATAGAATTCGGACACCGCTCTGAGTAAGACCAACGTGTTGTCCACCCTCTAGACTTCAATGAGGTTAAGCCGCGATACCTAAGACAGAACTGCACTCGGTGACACCTCGATAACAGCCGGTCCCCACACTTACATCTTGCTCTCCTTACGTCAGTATACATCATATCAGTCTGTGACGCTGGCTTTGCAACATCTTGCGTGCCTTTAGGTTCGCCGCGACCAACACTTACCATGCACTGACCACAAAAAATGGAGGCGCCGCCGCTTGAACCCTGGACCTTTCACATGCCAAGCGAACGCTCTACCAACTGAGCTACGCCCCACGCACGAGCAAACTGCGCTATTCCCCATTCTTTGCGACTCAGATGCGCACGGACACGATGGTTGGTTGGTTTGTAGCGGTGAAGGGAGCAGAGTACAAAGGCGCGGACCCGTTCATATACACAAAAGTTCCAAGTAGTTTCGATGCTCTAGTATTACAAATGCAAATTCCGTCTGTTTTTAACGTCTTAAATTGAAAGAGCCGTCACAAATTGCTCCGTTTTCACTCATTGTAGACAATTATACAGCACCTGAGGTAACAAACACATCTCGAGCCCCATTGTGCACTACATTATTTATGCCAACTCAGTGCCTCGCTCTTTACTACCGTGTACCAATCTTGTTGTCCAACTGCAAAACACTGGGCCACAACAAGTTTCCGCGTCTCCATTGCACTGCGCATACTACGAAACGCTCCCCAAACTTGGCACTCACCCTCGCAGCCGACTTTTCCGACTTTCCACGACGCTCACGCAACGCTCACGCTAGTGACAGCATTATTTATAGTTCGACGTCGCGCCAAAGCGAATGAGTACATTTCGCCCACGGCTTAGGCCGCCCTCCTAGTGTGGCTGCTCGGTGTCTGCAGGCAGCGAGGGTCTGCAAGCTTCCTGTGTTCGCACCTATGTCACCTGTGCTTGCTTGTCAGAGACAGACTATCGCAAAACATACAACTCACTCCATGAATTGATTGCTACGCATCTGTTATCAGCAGTCACAACTAGCAACACCAGTAGCAGCTGACTGCACGCAAAGAATAGGAATGTGCAGTGGGATTTACGTGAACTCGGCGCAAGCTTGTATCTTCCTAGACACATCTGCTGGCTGTGAATTATTCCACTTGCATATCAAGGTGCGCATGTAGGTGTGTTAAAAATTCTGGAGGCACTGGGTATTGATCCCAGTACCTCTCGCATACTAAGCGAGCGCTCTACCATCTGAGCTACGCCCGCCCCCCCCCCCCCCCCCCCCCGAAGACTGATGGTGCTACATACAGCCATATAGACGACACAGACCCTTGCACTCCCATTATTCAGCAGACAACCACTACTCTCTATGTATCCGTTAGGGTGCTTTCAGGTTTCGTGCATTCTGTATCGAATCGTAGTTGGCCACAATGAAAGTGGCACGTATAACGTCGAAAATAGAAATCGGACACCGCTCTGAGTAAGACCAACGTGTTGTCCACCCTCTAGACTTCAATGAGGTTAAGCCGCGATACCTAAGACAGAACTGCACTCGATGACACCTCGATAACAGCCGGTCCCCACACTTACATCTTGCTCTCCTTACGACAGTATACATCATATCAGTCTGTGACGCTGGCTTTGCAACATCTTGCGTGCCTTTAGGTTCGCCGCGACCAACACTTACCATGCACTGACCACAAAAAAAGGAGGCGCCGCCGCTTGAACCCTGGACCTTTCACATGCCAAGCGAACGCTCTACCAACTGAGCTACGCCCCATGCACGAGCAAACTGCGCTATTCCCTATTCTTTGCGACTCAGATGCGCACGGACACGATGGTTGGTTGGTTTGTAGCGGTGAAGGGAGCAGAGTACAAAGGCGCGGACCCGTTCATATACACAAAAGTTCCAAGTAGTTTCGATGCTCTGGTATTACAAATGAAAATTCCGTCTGTTTTTAACGTCTTAAATTGAAAGAGCCGGAACAAATTGCTCCGTTTTCACTCCTTGTCGACAATTATACAGCACCTGAGGTAACAAACACATCTCGAGCCCCATTGTGCACTACATTATTTATGCCAACTCAGTGCCTCGCTCTTTACTACTGTGTACCAATCTTGTCGTCCAACTGCAAAACACTGGGCCACAACAAGTTTCCGCGTCTCCATTGCACTGCGCATACTACGAAACGCTCCCCAAACTTGGCACTCACCCTCGCAGCCGACTTTTCCGACTTTCCACGACGCTCACGCTAGTGACAGCATTATTTATAGTTCTACGTCGCGCCAAAGCGAATGAGCACAATTCGCCTACGGCTTAGGCCGCCCTCCTAGTGTGGCTGCTCGGTGTCTGCAGGCAGCGAGGGTCTGCAAGCTTCCTGTGTTCGCACCTATGTCACCTGTGCTTGCTTGTCAGAGACAGACTATCGCAAAACATACAACTCACTCCATGAATTGATTGCTACGGCATCTGTTATCAGCAGTCACAACTAGCAACACCAGTAGCAGCTGACTGCACGCAAAGAATAGGAATGTGCAGTGGGATTTACGTGAACTCGGCGCAAGGCAGATCTTTCCGACATAGGCTTGAGAATCTTACGGGAACACTTGTACTGTTTCTAAATTAAGTGTAGGCGTGGGAGGAGGGTGCTTCCTGCGCACTAATAACAGCACGCTTGTCAATTGTGGATGCTAATCATTCGCTTGTATCTTCCTAGACACATCTGCTGGTTGTGAATTATTCCACTTGCATATCAAGGTGCGCATGTAGGTGTGTTAAAAATTCTGGAGGCACTGGGTATTGATCCCAGTACCTCTCGCATACTAAGCGAGCGCTCTACCATCTGAGCTACGACCGCCCCCCCGAAGACTATTGGTGCTACATACAGCCATATAGACGACACAGACCCTTACACTCCCATTATTCAGCAGACAAACACTACTCTCTATGTATCCGTTTGGGTGTCTTTCAGGTTTCGTGCATTCTGTATCGAATCGTAGTTGGCCAAAATTAAAGTGGCACGTATAACGTCGAAAATAGAATTCGGACACCGCTCTGAGTAAGACCAACGTGTTGTCCACCCTCTAGACTTCAATGAGGTTAAGCCGCGATACCTAAGACAGAACTGCACTCGGTGACACCTCGATAACAGCCGGTCCCCACACTTACATCTTGCTCACCTTACGTCAGTATACATCATATCAGTCTGTGACGCTGGCTTTGCAACACCTTGCGTGCCTTTAGGTTCGCCGCGACCAACACTTACCATGCACTGACCACAAAAAATGGAGGCGCCGCCGCTTGAACCCTGGACCTTTCACATGCCAAGCGAACGCTCTACCAACTGAGCTACGCCCCATGCACGAGCAAACTGCGCTATTCCCCATTCTTTGCGACTCAGATGCGCACGGACACGATGGTTTGTTGGTTTGTAGCGGTAAAGGGAGCAGAGTACAAAGGCGCGGACCCGTTCATATACACAAAAGTTCCAAGTAGTTTCGATGCTCTGGTATTACAAATGCAAATTCCGTCTGTTTTTAACGTCTTAAATTGAAAGAGCCGTCACAAATTGCTCCGTTTTCACTCCTTGTCGACAATGATACGGTACCTGAGGTAACAAACACATCTCGAGCCCCATTGTGCACTCCATTATTCATGCCAACTCAGTGCCTCGCTCTTTACTACTGTGTACCAATATTGTCGTCCAACTGCAAAACACTGGGCCACAACAAGTTTCCGCGTCTCCATTGCACTGCGCATACTACGAAACGCTCCCCAAACTTGGCACTCACCCTCGCAGCCGACTTTTCCGACTTTCCACGACGCTCACGCAACGCTCACGCTAGTGACAGCATTATTTATAGTTCGACGTCGCGCCAAAGCGAATGAGCACAATTCGCCTACGGCTTAGGCCGCCCTCCTAGTGTGGCTGCTCGGTGTCTGCAGGCAGCGAGGGTCTGCAAGCTTCCTGTGTTCGCACCTATGTCACCTGTGCTTGCTTGTCAGAGACAGACTATCGCAAAACATACAACTCACACCATGAATTGATTGCTACGGCATCTGTTATCAGCAGTCACAACTAGCAACACCAGTACCAGCTGACTGCACGCAAAGAATAGGAATGTGCAGTGGGATTTACGTGAACTCGGCGCAAGGCAGATCTTTCCGACATAGGCTTGAGAATCTTACGGGAACACTTGCACTGTTTCTAAATTAAGTGTAGGCGTGGGAGGAGGGTGCTTCCTGCGCACTAATAACAGCACGCTTGTCAATTGTGGATGCTAATCATTCGCTTGTATCTTCCTAGACACATCTGCTGGTTGTGAATTATTCCACTTGCATATCAAGGTGCGCATGTAGGTGTGTTAAAAATTCTGAAGGCACTGGGTATTGATCCCAGTACCTCTCGCATACTAAGCGAGCGGTTTACCATCTGAGCTACGCCCGCCGCCCCGAAGACTTATGGTGCTACATACAGCCATATAGATGACACAGACCCTTGCACTCCCATTATTCAGCAGACAACCACTACTCTCTATGTATCCGTTAGGGTGCTTTCAGGTTTCGTGCATTCTGTATCGAATCGTAGTTGGCCACAATGAAAGTGGCACGTATAACGTCGAAAATAGAAATCGGACACCGCTCTGAGTAAGACCAACGTGTTGTCCACCCTCTAGACTTCAATGAGGTTAAGCCGCGATACCTAAGACAGAACTGCACTCGATGACACCTCGATAACAGCCGGTCCCCACACTTACATCTTGCTCTCCTTACGACAGTATACATCATATCAGTCTGTGACGCTGGCTTTGCAACATCTTGCGTGCCTTTAGGTTCGCCGCGACCAACACTTACCATGCACTGACCACAAAAAAAGGAGGCGCCGCCGCTTGAACCCTGGACCTTTCACATGCCAAGCGAACGCTCTACCAACTGAGCTACGCCCCATGCACGAGCAAACTGCGCTATTCCCTATTCTTTGCGACTCAGATGCGCACGGACACGATGGTTGGTTGGTTTGTAGCGGTGAAGGGAGCAGAGTACAAAGGCGCGGACCCGTTCATATACACAAAAGTTCCAAGTAGTTTCGATGCTCTGGTATTACAAATGAAAATTCCGTCTGTTTTTAACGTCTTAAATTGAAAGAGCCGGAACAAATTGCTCCGTTTTCACTCCTTGTCGACAATTATACAGCACCTGAGGTAACAAACACATCTCGAGCCCCATTGTGCACTACATTATTTATGCCAACTCAGTGCCTCGCTCTTTACTACTGTGTACCAATCTTGTCGTCCAACTGCAAAACACTGGGCCACAACAAGTTTCCGCGTCTCCATTGCACTGCGCATACTACGAAACGCTCCCCAAACTTGGCACTCACCCTCGCAGCCGACTTTTCCGACTTTCCACGACGCTCACGCTAGTGACAGCATTATTTATAGTTCTACGTCGCGCCAAAGCGAATGAGCACAATTCGCCTACGGCTTAGGCCGCCCTCCTAGTGTGGCTGCTCGGTGTCTGCAGGCAGCGAGGGTCTGCAAGCTTCCTGTGTTCGCACCTATGTCACCTGTGCTTGCTTGTCAGAGACAGACTATCGCAAAACATACAACTCACTCCATGAATTG
The DNA here is from genome assembly GCF_023897955.1 of Schistocerca gregaria. Lineage (NCBI taxonomy): Eukaryota > Metazoa > Arthropoda > Insecta > Orthoptera > Acrididae > Schistocerca > Schistocerca gregaria. The sequence continues at coordinate 2,025,842 of NW_026061726.1, forward strand.
ATTGCTACGGCATCTGTTATCAGCAGTCACAACTAGCAACACCAGTAGCAGCTGACTGCACGCAAAGAATAGGAATGTGCAGTGGGATTTACGTGAACTCGGCGCAAGGCAGATCTTTCCGACATAGGCTTGAGAATCTTACGGGAACACTTGTACTGTTTCTAAATTAAGTGTAGGCGTGGGAGGAGGGTGCTTCCTGCGCACTAATAACAGCACGCTTGTCAATTGTGGATGCTAATCATTCGCTTGTATCTTCCTAGACACATCTGCTGGTTGTGAATTATTCCACTTGCATATCAAGGTGCGCATGTAGGTGTGTTAAAAATTCTGGAGGCACTGGGTATTGATCCCAGTACCTCTCGCATACTAAGCGAGCGCTCTACCATCTGAGCTACGACCGCCCCCCCGAAGACTATTGGTGCTACATACAGCCATATAGACGACACAGACCCTTACACTCCCATTATTCAGCAGACAAACACTACTCTCTATGTATCCGTTTGGGTGTCTTTCAGGTTTCGTGCATTCTGTATCGAATCGTAGTTGGCCAAAATTAAAGTGGCACGTATAACGTCGAAAATAGAATTCGGACACCGCTCTGAGTAAGACCAACGTGTTGTCCACCCTCTAGACTTCAATGAGGTTAAGCCGCGATACCTAAGACAGAACTGCACTCGGTGACACCTCGATAACAGCCGGTCCCCACACTTACATCTTGCTCACCTTACGTCAGTATACATCATATCAGTCTGTGACGCTGGCTTTGCAACACCTTGCGTGCCTTTAGGTTCGCCGCGACCAACACTTACCATGCACTGACCACAAAAAATGGAGGCGCCGCCGCTTGAACCCTGGACCTTTCACATGCCAAGCGAACGCTCTACCAACTGAGCTACGCCCCATGCACGAGCAAACTGCGCTATTCCCCATTCTTTGCGACTCAGATGCGCACGGACACGATGGTTTGTTGGTTTGTAGCGGTAAAGGGAGCAGAGTACAAAGGCGCGGACCCGTTCATATACACAAAAGTTCCAAGTAGTTTCGATGCTCTGGTATTACAAATGCAAATTCCGTCTGTTTTTAACGTCTTAAATTGAAAGAGCCGTCACAAATTGCTCCGTTTTCACTCCTTGTCGACAATGATACGGTACCTGAGGTAACAAACACATCTCGAGCCCCATTGTGCACTCCATTATTCATGCCAACTCAGTGCCTCGCTCTTTACTACTGTGTACCAATATTGTCGTCCAACTGCAAAACACTGGGCCACAACAAGTTTCCGCGTCTCCATTGCACTGCGCATACTACGAAACGCTCCCCAAACTTGGCACTCACCCTCGCAGCCGACTTTTCCGACTTTCCACGACGCTCACGCAACGCTCACGCTAGTGACAGCATTATTTATAGTTCGACGTCGCGCCAAAGCGAATGAGCACAATTCGCCTACGGCTTAGGCCGCCCTCCTAGTGTGGCTGCTCGGTGTCTGCAGGCAGCGAGGGTCTGCAAGCTTCCTGTGTTCGCACCTATGTCACCTGTGCTTGCTTGTCAGAGACAGACTATCGCAAAACATACAACTCACACCATGAATTGATTGCTACGGCATCTGTTATCAGCAGTCACAACTAGCAACACCAGTAGCAGCTGACTGCACGCAAAGAATAGGAATGTGCAGTGGGATTTACGTGAACTCGGCGCAAGGCAGATCTTTCCGACATAGGCTTGAGAATCTTACGGGAACACTTGCACTGTTTCTAAATTAAGTGTAGGCGTGGGAGGAGGGTGCTTCCTGCGCACTAATAACAGCACGCTTGTCAATTGTGGATGCTAATCATTCGCTTGTATCTTCCTAGACACATCTGCTGGTTGTGAATTATTCCACTTGCATATCAAGGTGCGCATGTAGGTGTGTTAAAAATTCTGGAGGCACTGGGTATTGATCCCAGTACCTCTCGCATACTAAGCGAGCGCTCTACCATCTGAGCTACGACCGCCCCCCCGAAGACTATTAGTGCTACATACAGCCATATAGACGACACAGACCCTTGCACTCCCATTATTCAGCAGACAAACACTACTCTCTATGTATCCGTTTGGGTGTCTTTCAGGTTTCGTGCATTCTGTATCGAATCGTAGTTGGCCAAAATGAAAGTGGCACGTATAACGTCGAAAATAGAATTCGGACACCGCTCTTAGTAAGACCAACGTGTTGTCCACCCTCTAGACTTCAATGAGGTTAAGCCGCGATACCTAAGACAGATCTGCACTCGATGACACCTCGATAACAGCCGGTCCCCACACTTACATCTTGCTCTCCTTACGTCAGTATACATCATATCAGTCTGTGACGCTGGCTTTGCAACATCTTGCGTGCCTTTAGGTTCGCCGCGACCAACACTTACCATGCACTGACCACAAAAAATGGAGGCGCCGCCGCTTGAACCCTGGACCTTTCACATGCCAAGCGAACGCTCTACCAACTGAGCTACGCCCCATGCACGAGCAAACTGCGCTATTCCCTATTCTTGGCGACTCAGATGCGCACGGACACGATGGTTGGTTGGTTTGTAGCGGTGAAGGGAGCAGAGTACAAAGGCGCGGACCCGTTATTATACACAAAAGTTCCAAGTAGTTTCGATGCTCTGGTATTACAAATGCAAATTCCGTCTGTTTTTAACGTCTTAAATTGAAAGAGCCGTCACAAATTGCTCCGTTTTCACTCCTTGTCGACAATGATACGGTACCTGAGGTAACAAACACATCTCGAGCCCCATTGTGCACTCCATTATTCATGCCAACTCAGTGCCTCGCTCTTTACTACTGTGTACCAATATTGTCGTCCAACTGCAAAACACTGGGCCACAACAAGTTTCCGCGTCTCCATTGCACTGCGCATACTACGAAACGCTCCCCAAACTTGGCACTCACCCTCGCAGCCGACTTTTCCGACTTTCCACGACGCTCACGCAACGCTCACGCTAGTGACAGCATTATTTATAGTTCGACGTCGCGCCAAAGCGAATGAGCACAATTCGCCTACGGCTTAGGCCGCCCTCCTAGTGTGGCTGCTCGGTGTCTGCAGGCAGCGAGGGTCTGCAAGCTTCCTGTGTTCGCACCTATGTCACCTGTGCTTGCTTGTCAGAGACAGACTATCGCAAAACATACAACTCACACCATGAATTGATTGCTACGGCATCTGTTATCAGCAGTCACAACTAGCAACACCAGTAGCAGCTGACTGCACGCAAAGAATAGGAATGTGCAGTGGGATTTACGTGAACTCGGCGCAAGGCAGATCTTTCCGACATAGGCTTGAGAATCTTACGGGAACACTTGCACTGTTTCTAAATTAAGTGTAGGCGTGGGAGGAGGGTGCTTCCTGCGCACTAATAACAGCACGCTTGTCAATTGTGGATGCTAATCATTCGCTTGTATCTTCCTAGACACATCTGCTGGTTGTGAATTATTCCACTTGCATATCAAGGTGCGCATGTAGGTGTGTTAAAAATTCTGAAGGCACTGGGTATTGATCCCAGTACCTCTCGCATACTAAGCGAGCGGTTTACCATCTGAGCTACGCCCGCCGCCCCGAAGACTTATGGTGCTACATACAGCCATATAGATGACACAGACCCTTGCACTCCCATTATTCAGCAGACAACCACTACTCTCTATGTATCCGTTAGGGTGCTTTCAGGTTTCGTGCATTCTGTATCGAATCGTAGTTGGCCACAATGAAAGTGGCACGTATAACGTCGAAAATAGAAATCGGACACCGCTCTGAGTAAGACCAACGTGTTGTCCACCCTCTAGACTTCAATGAGGTTAAGCCGCGATACCTAAGACAGAACTGCACTCGATGACACCTCGATAACAGCCGGTCCCCACACTTACATCTTGCTCTCCTTACGACAGTATACATCATATCAGTCTGTGACGCTGGCTTTGCAACATCTTGCGTGCCTTTAGGTTCGCCGCGACCAACACTTACCATGCACTGACCACAAAAAAAGGAGGCGCCGCCGCTTGAACCCTGGACCTTTCACATGCCAAGCGAACGCTCTACCAACTGAGCTACGCCCCATGCACGAGCAAACTGCGCTATTCCCTATTCTTTGCGACTCAGATGCGCACGGACACGATGGTTGGTTGGTTTGTAGCGGTGAAGGGAGCAGAGTACAAAGGCGCGGACCCGTTCATATACACAAAAGTTCCAAGTAGTTTCGATGCTCTGGTATTACAAATGAAAATTCCGTCTGTTTTTAACGTCTTAAATTGAAAGAGCCGGAACAAATTGCTCCGTTTTCACTCCTTGTCGACAATTATACAGCACCTGAGGTAACAAACACATCTCGAGCCCCATTGTGCACTACATTATTTATGCCAACTCAGTGCCTCGCTCTTTACTACTGTGTACCAATCTTGTCGTCCAACTGCAAAACACTGGGCCACAACAAGTTTCCGCGTCTCCATTGCACTGCGCATACTACGAAACGCTCCCCAAACTTGGCACTCACCCTCGCAGCCGACTTTTCCGACTTTCCACGACGCTCACGCTAGTGACAGCATTATTTATAGTTCTACGTCGCGCCAAAGCGAATGAGCACAATTCGCCTACGGCTTAGGCCGCCCTCCTAGTGTGGCTGCTCGGTGTCTGCAGGCAGCGAGGGTCTGCAAGCTTCCTGTGTTCGCACCTATGTCACCTGTGCTTGCTTGTCAGAGACAGACTATCGCAAAACATACAACTCACTCCATGAATTGATTGCTACGGCATCTGTTATCAGCAGTCACAACTAGCAACACCAGTAGCAGCTGACTGCACGCAAAGAATAGGAATGTGCAGTGGGATTTACGTGAACTCGGCGCAAGGCAGATCTTTCCGACATAGGCTTGAGAATCTTACGGGAACACTTGTACTGTTTCTAAATTAAGTGTAGGCGTGGGAGGAGGGTGCTTCCTGCGCACTAATAACAGCACGCTTGTCAATTGTGGATGCTAATCATTCGCTTGTATCTTCCTAGACACATCTGCTGGTTGTGAATTATTCCACTTGCATATCAAGGTGCGCATGTAGGTGTGTTAAAAATTCTGGAGGCACTGGGTATTGATCCCAGTACCTCTCGCATACTAAGCGAGCGCTGTACCATCTGAGCTACGACCGCCCCCCCGAAGACTATTGGTGCTACATACAGCCATATAGACGACACAGACCCTTACACTCCCATTATTCAGCAGACAAACACTACTCTCTATGTATCCGTTTGGGTGTCTTTCAGGTTTCGTGCATTCTGTATCGAATCGTAGTTGGCCAAAATTAAAGTGGCACGTATAACGTCGAAAATAGAATTCGGACACCGCTCTGAGTAAGACCAACGTGTTGTCCACCCTCTAGACTTCAATGAGGTTAAGCCGCGATACCTAAGACAGAACTGCACTCGGTGACACCTCGATAACAGCCGGTCCCCACACTTACATCTTGCTCACCTTACGTCAGTATACATCATATCAGTCTGTGACGCTGGCTTTGCAACACCTTGCGTGCCTTTAGGTTCGCCGCGACCAACACTTACCATGCACTGACCACAAAAAATGGAGGCGCCGCCGCTTGAACCCTGGACCTTTCACATGCCAAGCGAACGCTCTACCAACTGAGCTACGCCCCATGCACGAGCAAACTGCGCTATTCCCCATTCTTTGCGACTCAGATGCGCACGGACACGATGGTTTGTTGGTTTGTAGCGGTAAAGGGAGCAGAGTACAAAGGCGCGGACCCGTTCATATACACAAAAGTTCCAAGTAGTTTCGATGCTCTGGTATTACAAATGCAAATTCCGTCTGTTTTTAACGTCTTAAATTGAAAGAGCCGTCACAAATTGCTCCGTTTTCACTCCTTGTCGACAATGATACGGTACCTGAGGTAACAAACACATCTCGAGCCCCATTGTGCACTCCATTATTCATGCCAACTCAGTGCCTCGCTCTTTACTACTGTGTACCAATATTGTCGTCCAACTGCAAAACACTGGGCCACAACAAGTTTCCGCGTCTCCATTGCACTGCGCATACTACGAAACGCTCCCCAAACTTGGCACTCACCCTCGCAGCCGACTTTTCCGACTTTCCACGACGCTCACGCAACGCTCACGCTAGTGACAGCATTATTTATAGTTCGACGTCGCGCCAAAGCGAATGAGCACAATTCGCCTACGGCTTAGGCCGCCCTCCTAGTGTGGCTGCTCGGTGTCTGCAGGCAGCGAGGGTCTGCAAGCTTCCTGTGTTCGCACCTATGTCACCTGTGCTTGCTTGTCAGAGACAGACTATCGCAAAACATACAACTCACACCATGAATTGATTGCTACGGCATCTGTTATCAGCAGTCACAACTAGCAACACCAGTAGCAGCTGACTGCACGCAAAGAATAGGAATGTGCAGTGGGATTTACGTGAACTCGGCGCAAGGCAGATCTTTCCGACATAGGCTTGAGAATCTTACGGGAACACTTGCACTGTTTCTAAATTAAGTGTAGGCGTGGGAGGAGGGTGCTTCCTGCGCACTAATAACAGCACGCTTGTCAATTGTGGATGCTAATCATTCGCTTGTATCTTCCTAGACACATCTGCTGGTTGTGAATTATTCCACTTGCATATCAAGGTGCGCATGTAGGTGTGTTAAAAATTCTGGAGGCACTGGGTATTGATCCCAGTACCTCTCGCATACTAAGCGAGCGCTCTACCATCTGAGCTACGACCGCCCCCCCGAAGACTATTGGTGCTACATACAGCCATATAGACGACACAGACCCTTACACTCCCATTATTCAGCAGACAAACACTACTCTCTATGTATCCGTTTGGGTGTCTTTCAGGTTTCGTGCATTCTGTATCGAATCGTAGTTGGCCAAAATTAAAGTGGCACGTATAACGTCGAAAATAGAATTCGGACACCGCTCTGAGTAAGACCAACGTGTTGTCCACCCTCTAGACTTCAATGAGGTTAAGCCGCGATACCTAAGACAGAACTGCACTCGGTGACACCTCGATAACAGCCGGTCCCCACACTTACATCTTGCTCACCTTACGTCAGTATACATCATATCAGTCTGTGACGCTGGCTTTGCAACACCTTGCGTGCCTTTAGGTTCGCCGCGACCAACACTTACCATGCACTGACCACAAAAAATGGAGGCGCCGCCGCTTGAACCCTGGACCTTTCACATGCCAAGCGAACGCTCTACCAACTGAGCTACGCCCCATGCACGAGCAAACTGCGCTATTCCCCATTCTTTGCGACTCAGATGCGCACGGACACGATGGTTTGTTGGTTTGTAGCGGTAAAGGGAGCAGAGTACAAAGGCGCGGACCCGTTCATATACACAAAAGTTCCAAGTAGTTTCGATGCTCTGGTATTACAAATGCAAATTCCGTCTGTTTTTAACGTCTTAAATTGAAAGAGCCGTCACAAATTGCTCCGTTTTCACTCCTTGTCGACAATGATACGGTACCTGAGGTAACAAACACATCTCGAGCCCCATTGTGCACTCCATTATTCATGCCAACTCAGTGCCTCGCTCTTTACTACTGTGTACCAATATTGTCGTCCAACTGCAAAACACTGGGCCACAACAAGTTTCCGCGTCTCCATTGCACTGCGCATACTACGAAACGCTCCCCAAACTTGGCACTCACCCTCGCAGCCGACTTTTCCGACTTTCCACGACGCTCACGCAACGCTCACGCTAGTGACAGCATTATTTATAGTTCGACGTCGCGCCAAAGCGAATGAGCACAATTCGCCTACGGCTTAGGCCGCCCTCCTAGTGTGGCTGCTCGGTGTCTGCAGGCAGCGAGGGTCTGCAAGCTTCCTGTGTTCGCACCTATGTCACCTGTGCTTGCTTGTCAGAGACAGACTATCGCAAAACATACAACTCACACCATGAATTGATTGCTACGGCATCTGTTATCAGCAGTCACAACTAGCAACACCAGTAGCAGCTGACTGCACGCAAAGAATAGGAATGTGCAGTGGGATTTACGTGAACTCGGCGCAAGGCAGATCTTTCCGACATAGGCTTGAGAATCTTACGGGAACACTTGCACTGTTTCTAAATTAAGTGTAGGCGTGGGAGGAGGGTGCTTCCTGCGCACTAATAACAGCACGCTTGTCAATTGTGGATGCTAATCATTCGCTTGTATCTTCCTAGACACATCTGCTGGTTGTGAATTATTCCACTTGCATATCAAGGTGCGCATGTAGGTGTGTTAAAAATTCTGGAGGCACTGGGTATTGATCCCAGTACCTCTCGCATACTAAGCGAGCGCTCTACCATCTGAGCTACGACCGCCCCCCCGAAGACTATTAGTGCTACATACAGCCATATAGACGACACAGACCCTTGCACTCCCATTATTCAGCAGACAAACACTACTCTCTATGTATCCGTTTGGGTGTCTTTCAGGTTTCGTGCATTCTGTATCGAATCGTAGTTGGCCAAAATGAAAGTGGCACGTATAACGTCGAAAATAGAATTCGGACACCGCTCTTAGTAAGACCAACGTGTTGTCCACCCTCTAGACTTCAATGAGGTTAAGCCGCGATACCTAAGACAGATCTGCACTCGATGACACCTCGATAACAGCCGGTCCCCACACTTACATCTTGCTCTCCTTACGTCAGTATACATCATATCAGTCTGTGACGCTGGCTTTGCAACATCTTGCGTGCCTTTAGGTTCGCCGCGACCAACACTTACCATGCACTGACCACAAAAAATGGAGGCGCCGCCGCTTGAACCCTGGACCTTTCACATGCCAAGCGAACGCTCTACCAACTGAGCTACGCCCCATGCACGAGCAAACTGCGCTATTCCCTATTCTTGGCGACTCAGATGCGCACGGACACGATGGTTGGTTGGTTTGTAGCGGTGAAGGGAGCAGAGTACAAAGGCGCGGACCCGTTATTATACACAAAAGTTCCAAGTAGTTTCGATGCTCTGGTATTACAAATGCAAATTCCGTCTGTTTTTAACGTCTTAAATTGAAAGAGCCGTCACAAATTGCTCCGTTTTCACTCCTTGTCGACAATTATACAGCACCTGAGGTAACAAACACATCTCGAGCCCCATTGTGCACTACATTATTTATGCCAACTCAGTGCCTCGCTCTTTACTACTGTGTACCAATCTTGTCGTCCAACTGCAAAACACTGGGCCACAACAAGTTTCCGCGTCTCCATTGCACTGCGCATACTACGAAACGCTCCCCAAACTTGGCACTCACCCTCGCAGCCGACTTTTCCGACTTTCCACGACGCTCACGCAACGCTCACGCTAGTGACAGCATTATTTATAGTTCGACGTCGCGCCAAAGCGAATGAGCACAATTCGCCTACGGCTTAGGCCGCCCTCCTAGTGTGGCTGCTCGGTGTCTGCAGGCAGCGAGGGTCTGCAAGCTTCCTGTGTTCGCACCTATGTCACCTGTGCTTGCTTGTCAGAGACAGACTATCGCAAAACATACAACTCACACCATGAATTGATTGCTACGGCATCTGTTATCAGCAGTCACAACTAGCAACACCAGTAGCAGCTGACTGCACGCAAAGAATAGGAATGTGCAGTGGGATTTACGTGAACTCGGCGCAAGGCAGATCTTTCCGACATAGGCTTGAGAATCTTACGGGAACACTTGCACTGTTTCTAAATTAAGTGTAGGCGTGGGAGGAGGGTGCTTCCTGCGCACTAATAACAGCACGCTTGTCAATTGTGGATGCTAATCATTCGCTTGTATCTTCCTAGACACATCTGCTGGTTGTGAATTATTCCACTTGCATATCAAGGTGCGCATGTAGGTGTGTTAAAAATTCTGGAGGCACTGGGTATTGATCCCAGTACCTCTCGCATACTAAGCGAGCGCTCTACCATCTGAGCTACGACCGCCCCCCCGAAGACTATTGGTGCTACATACAGCCATATAGACGACACAGACCCTTACACTCCCATTATTCAGCAGACAAACACTACTCTCTATGTATCCGTTTGGGTGTCTTTCAGGTTTCGTGCATTCTGTATCGAATCGTAGTTGGCCAAAATTAAAGTGGCACGTATAACGTCGAAAATAGAATTCGGACACCGCTCTGAGTAAGACCAACGTGTTGTCCACCCTCTAGACTTCAATGAGGTTAAGCCGCGATACCTAAGACAGAACTGCACTCGGTGACACCTCGATAACAGCCGGTCCCCACACTTACATCTTGCTCACCTTACGTCAGTATACATCATATCAGTCTGTGACGCTGGCTTTGCAACACCTTGCGTGCCTTTAGGTTCGCCGCGACCAACACTTACCATGCACTGACCACAAAAAATGGAGGCGCCGCCGCTTGAACCCTGGACCTTTCACATGCCAAGCGAACGCTCTACCAACTGAGCTACGCCCCATGCACGAGCAAACTGCGCTATTCCCCATTCTTTGCGACTCAGATGCGCACGGACACGATGGTTTGTTGGTTTGTAGCGGTAAAGGGAGCAGAGTACAAAGGCGCGGACCCGTTCATATACACAAAAGTTCCAAGTAGTTTCGATGCTCTGGTATTACAAATGCAAATTCCGTCTGTTTTTAACGTCTTAAATTGAAAGAGCCGTCACAAATTGCTCCGTTTTCACTCCTTGTCGACAATGATACGGTACCTGAGGTAACAAACACATCTCGAGCCCCATTGTGCACTCCATTATTCATGCCAACTCAGTGCCTCGCTCTTTACTACTGTGTACCAATATTGTCGTCCAACTGCAAAACACTGGGCCACAACAAGTTTCCGCGTCTCCATTGCACTGCGCATACTACGAAACGCTCCCCAAACTTGGCACTCACCCTCGCAGCCGACTTTTCCGACTTTCCACGACGCTCACGCAACGCTCACGCTAGTGACAGCATTATTTATAGTTCGACGTCGCGCCAAAGCGAATGAGCACAATTCGCCTACGGCTTAGGCCGCCCTCCTAGTGTGGCTGCTCGGTGTCTGCAGGCAGCGAGGGTCTGCAAGCTTCCTGTGTTCGCACCTATGTCACCTGTGCTTGCTTGTCAGAGACAGACTATCGCAAAACATACAACTCACACCATGAATTGATTGCTACGGCATCTGTTATCAGCAGTCACAACTAGCAACACCAGTAGCAGCTGACTGCACGCAAAGAATAGGAATGTGCAGTGGGATTTACGTGAACTCGGCGCAAGGCAGATCTTTCCGACATAGGCTTGAGAATCTTACGGGAACACTTGCACTGTTTCTAAATTAAGTGTAGGCGTGGGAGGAGGGTGCTTCCTGCGCACTAATAACAGCACGCTTGTCAATTGTGGATGCTAATCATTCGCTTGTATCTTCCTAGACACATCTGCTGGTTGTGAATTATTCCACTTGCATATCAAGGTGCGCATGTAGGTGTGTTAAAAATTCTGGAGGCACTGGGTATTGATCCCAGTACCTCTCGCATACTAAGCGAGCGCTCTACCATCTGAGCTACGACCGCCCCCCCGAAGACTATTAGTGCTACATACAGCCATATAGACGACACAGACCCTTGCACTCCCATTATTCAGCAGACAAACACTACTCTCTATGTATCCGTTTGGGTGTCTTTCAGGTTTCGTGCATTCTGTATCGAATCGTAGTTGGCCAAAATGAAAGTGGCACGTATAACGTCGAAAATAGAATTCGGACACCGCTCTTAGTAAGACCAACGTGTTGTCCACCCTCTAGACTTCAATGAGGTTAAGCCGCGATACCTAAGACAGATCTGCACTCGATGACACCTCGATAACAGCCGGTCCCCACACTTACATCTTGCTCTCCTTACGTCAGTATACATCATATCAGTCTGTGACGCTGGCTTTGCAACATCTTGCGTGCCTTTAGGTTCGCCGCGACCAACACTTACCATGCACTGACCACAAAAAATGGAGGCGCCGCCGCTTGAACCCTGGACCTTTCACATGCCAAGCGAACGCTCTACCAACTGAGCTACGCCCCATGCACGAGCAAACTGCGCTATTCCCCATTCTTTGCGACTCAGATGCGCACGGACACGATGGTTTGTTGGTTTGTAGCGGTAAAGGGAGCAGAGTACAAAGGCGCGGACCCGTTCATATACACAAAAGTTCCAAGTAGTTTCGATGCTCTGGTATTACAAATGCAAATTCCGTCTGTTTTTAACGTCTTAAATTGAAAGAGCCGTCACAAATTGCTCCGTTTTCACTCCTTGTCGACAATGATACGGTACCTGAGGTAACAAACACATCTCGAGCCCCATTGTGCACTCCATTATTCATGCCAACTCAGTGCCTCGCTCTTTACTACTGTGTACCAATATTGTCGTCCAACTGCAAAACACTGGGCCACAACAAGTTTCCGCGTCTCCATTGCACTGCGCATACTACGAAACGCTCCCCAAACTTGGCACTCACCCTCGCAGCCGACTTTTCCGACTTTCCACGACGCTCACGCAACGCTCACGCTAGTGACAGCATTATTTATAGTTCGACGTCGCGCCAAAGCGAATGAGCACAATTCGCCTACGGCTTAGGCCGCCCTCCTAGTGTGGCTGCTCGGTGTCTGCAGGCAGCGAGGGTCTGCAAGCTTCCTGTGTTCGCACCTATGTCACCTGTGCTTGCTTGTCAGAGACAGACTATCGCAAAACATACAACTCACACCATGAATTGATTGCTACGGCATCTGTTATCAGCAGTCACAACTAGCAACACCAGTAGCAGCTGACTGCACGCAAAGAATAGGAATGTGCAGTGGGATTTACGTGAACTCGGCGCAAGGCAGATCTTTCCGACATAGGCTTGAGAATCTTACGGGAACACTTGCACTGTTTCTAAATTAAGTGTAGGCGTGGGAGGAGGGTGCTTCCTGCGCACTAATAACAGCACGCTTGTCAATTGTGGATGCTAATCATTCGCTTGTATCTTCCTAGACACATCTGCTGGTTGTGAATTATTCCACTTGCATATCAAGGTGCGCATGTAGGTGTGTTAAAAATTCTGGAGGCACTGGGTATTGATCCCAGTACCTCTCGCATACTAAGCGAGCGCTCTACCATCTGAGCTACGACCGCCCCCCCGAAGACTATTAGTGCTACATACAGCCATATAGACGACACAGACCCTTGCACTCCCATTATTCAGCAGACAAACACTACTCTCTATGTATCCGTTTGGGTGTCTTTCAGGTTTCGTGCATTCTGTATCGAATCGTAGTTGGCCAAAATGAAAGTGGCACGTATAACGTCGAAAATAGAATTCGGACACCGCTCTTAGTAAGACCAACGTGTTGTCCACCCTCTAGACTTCAATGAGGTTAAGCCGCGATACCTAAGACAGATCTGCACTCGATGACACCTCGATAACAGCCGGTCCCCACACTTACATCTTGCTCTCCTTACGTCAGTATACATCATATCAGTCTGTGACGCTGGCTTTGCAACATCTTGCGTGCCTTTAGGTTCGCCGCGACCAACACTTACCATGCACTGACCACAAAAAATGGAGGCGCCGCCGCTTGAACCCTGGACCTTTCACATGCCAAGCGAACGCTCTACCAACTGAGCTACGCCCCATGCACGAGCAAACTGCGCTATTCCCTATTCTTGGCGACTCAGATGCGCACGGACACGATGGTTGGTTGGTTTGTAGCGGTGAAGGGAGCAGAGTACAAAGGCGCGGACCCGTTATTATACACAAAAGTTCCAAGTAGTTTCGATGCTCTGGTATTACAAATGCAAATTCCGTCTGTTTTTAACGTCTTAAATTGAAAGAGCCGTCACAAATTGCTCCGTTTTCACTCCTTGTCGACAATTATACAGCACCTGAGGTAACAAACACATCTCGAGCCCCATTGTGCACTACATTATTTATGCCAACTCAGTGCCTCGCTCTTTACTACTGTGTACCAATCTTGTCGTCCAACTGCAAAACACTGGGCCACAACAAGTTTCCGCGTCTCCATTGCACTGCGCATACTACGAAACGCTCCCCAAACTTGGCACTCACCCTCGCAGCCGACTTTTCCGACTTTCCACGACGCTCACGCAACGCTCACGCTAGTGACAGCATTATTTATAGTTCGACGTCGCGCCAAAGCGAATGAGCACAATTCGCCTACAGCTTAGGCCGCCCTCCTAGTGTGGCTGCTCGGTGTCTGCAGGCAGCGAGGGTCTGCAAGCTTCCTGTGTTCGCACCTATGTCACCTGTGCTTGCTTGTCAGAGACAGACTATCGCAAAACATACAACTCACTCCATGAATTGATTGCTACGGCATCTGTTATCAGCAGTCACAACTAGCAACACCAGTAGCAGCTGACTGCACGCAAAGAATAGGAATGTGCAGTGGGATTTACGTGAACTCGGCGCAAGGCAGATCTTTCCGACATAGGCTTGAGAATCTTACGGGAACACTTGCACTGTTTCTAAATTAAGTGTAGGCGTGGGAGGAGGGTGCTTCCTGCGCACTAATAACAGCACGCTTGTCAATTGTGGATGCTAATCATTCGCTTGTATCTTCCTAGACACATCTGCTGGTTGTGAATTATTCCACTTGCATATCAAGGTGCGCATGTAGGTGTGTTAAAAATTCTGGAGGCACTGGGTATTGATCCCAGTACCTCTCGCATACTAAGCGAGCGCTCTACCATCTGAGCTACGACCGCCTCCCCGAAGACTATTAGTGCTACATACAGCCATATAGACGACACAGACCCTTGCACTCCCATTATTCAGCAGACAAACACTACTCTCTATGTATCCGTTTGGGTGTCTTTCAGGTTTCGTGCATTCTGTATCGAATCGTAGTTGGCCAAAATGAAAGTGGCACGTATAACGTCGAAAATAGAATTCGGACACCGCTCTTAGTAAGACCAACGTGTTGTCCACCCTCTAGACTTCAATGAGGTTAAGCCGCGATACCTAAGACAGATCTGCACTCGATGACACCTCGATAACAGCCGGTCCCCACACTTACATCTTGCTCTCCTTACGTCAGTATACATCATATCAGTCTGTGACGCTGGCTTTGCAACATCTTGCGTGCCTTTAGGTTCGCCGCGACCAACACTTACCATGCACTGACCACAAAAAAAGGAGGCGCCGCCGCTTGAACCCTGGACCTTTCACATGCCAAGCGAACGCTCTACCAACTGAGCTACGCCCCATGCACGAACAAACTGCGCTATTCCCTATTCTTTGCGACTCAGATGCGCACGGACACGATGGTTGGTTGGTTTGTAGCGGTGAAGGGAGCAGAGTACAAAGGCGCGGACCCGTTATTATACACAAAAGTTCCAAGTAGTTTCGATGCTCTGGTATTACAAATGCAAATTCCGTCTGTTTTTAACGTCTTAAATTGAAAGAGCCGTCACAAATTGCTCCGTTTTCACTCCTTGTCGACAATTATACAGCACCTGAGGTAACAAACACATCTCGAGCCCCATTGTGCACTACATTATTTATGCCAACTCAGTGCCTCGCTCTTTACTACTGTGTACCAATCTTGTCGTCCAACTGCAAAACACTGGGCCACAACAAGTTTCCGCGTCTCCATTGCACTGCGCATACTACGAAACGCTCCCCAAACTTGGCACTCACCCTCGCAGCCGACTTTTCCGACTTTCCACGACGCTCACGCTAGTGACAGCATTATTTATAGTTCGACGTCGCGCCAAAGCGAATGAGCACAATTCGCCTACGGCTTAGGCCGCCCTCCTAGTGTGGCTGCTCGGTGTCTGCAGGCAGCGAGGGTCTGCAAGCTTCCTGTGTTCGCACCTATGTCACCTGTGCTTGCTTGTCAGAGACAGACTATCGCAAAACATACAACTCACTCCATGAATTGATTGCTACGGCATCTGTTATCAGCAGTCACAACTAGCAACACCAGTAGCAGCTGACTGCACGCAAAGAATAGGAATGTGCAGTGGGATTTACGTGAACTCGGCGCAAGGCAGATCTTTCCGACATAGGCTTGAGAATCTTACGGGAACACTTGTACTGTTTCTAAATTAAGTGTAGGCGTGGGAGGAGGGTGCTTCCTGCGCACTAATAACAGCACGCTTGTCAATTGTGGATGCTAATCATTCGCTTGTATCTTCCTAGACACATCTGCTGGTTGTGAATTATTCCACTTGCATATCAAGGTGCGCATGTAGGTGTGTTAAAAATTCTGGAGGCACTGGGTATTGATCCCAGTACCTCTCGCATACTAAGCGAGCGCTCTACCATCTGAGCTACGACCGCCCCCCCGAAGACTATTAGTGCTACATACAGCCATATAGACGACACAGACCCTTGCACTCCCATTATTCAGCAGACAAACACTACTCTCTATGTATCCGTTTGGGTGTCTTTCAGGTTTCGTGCATTCTGTATCGAATCGTAGTTGGCCAAAATGAAAGTGGCACGTATAACGTCGAAAATAGAATTCGGACACCGCTCTTAGTAAGACCAACGTGTTGTCCACCCTCTAGACTTCAATGAGGTTAAGCCGCGATACCTAAGACAGATCTGCACTCGATGACACCTCGATAACAGCCGGTCCCCACACTTACATCTTGCTCTCCTTACGTCAGTATACATCATATCAGTCTGTGACGCTGGCTTTGCAACATCTTGCGTGCCTTTAGGTTCGCCGCGACCAACACTTACCATGCACTGACCACAAAAAAAGGAGGCGCCGCCGCTTGAACCCTGGACCTTTCACATGCCAAGCGAACGCTCTACCAACTGAGCTACGCCCCATGCACGAGCAAACTGCGCTATTCCCTATTCTTGGCGACTCAGATGCGCACGGACACGATGGTTGGTTGGTTTGTAGCGGTGAAGGGAGCAGAGTACAAAGGCGCGGACCCGTTATTATACACAAAAGTTCCAAGTAGTTTCGATGCTCTGGTATTACAAATGCAAATTCCGTCTGTTTTTAACGTCTTAAATTGAAAGAGCCGTCACAAATTGCTCCGTTTTCACTCCTTGTCGACAATTATACAGCACCTGAGGTAACAAACACATCTCGAGCCCCATTGTGCACTACATTATTTATGCCAACTCAGTGCCTCGCTCTTTACTACTGTGTACCAATCTTGTCGTCCAACTGCAAAACACTGGGCCACAACAAGTTTCCGCGTCTCCATTGCACTGCGCATACTACGAAACGCTCCCCAAACTTGGCACTCACCCTCGCAGCCGACTTTTCCGACTTTCCACGACGCTCACGCAACGCTCACGCTAGTGACAGCATTATATATAGTTCGACGTCGCGCCAAAGCGAATGAGCACAATTCGCCTACAGCTTAGGCCGCCCTCCTAGTGTGGCTGCTCGGTGTCTGCAGGCAGCGAGGGTCTGCAAGCTTCCTGTGTTCGCACCTATGTCACCTGTGCTTGCTTGTCAGAGACAGACTATCGCAAAACATACAACTCACTCCATGAATTGATTGCTACGGCATCTGTTATCAGCAGTCACAACTAGCAACACCAGTAGCAGCTGACTGCACGCAAAGAATAGGAATGTGCAGTGGGATTTACGTGAACTCGGCGCAAGGCAGATCTTTCCGACATAGGCTTGAGAATCTTACGGGAACACTTGCACTGTTTCTAAATTAAGTGTAGGCGTGGGAGGAGGGTGCTTCCTGCGCACTAATAACAGCACGCTTGTCAATTGTGGATGCTAATCATTCGCTTGTATCTTCCTAGACACATCTGCTGGTTGTGAATTATTCCACTTGCATATCAAGGTGCGCATGTAGGTGTGTTAAAAATTCTGGAGGCACTGGGTATTGATCCCAGTACCTCTCGCATACTAAGCGAGCGCTCTACCATCTGAGCTACGACCGCCTCCCCGAAGACTATTAGTGCTACATACAGCCATATAGACGACACAGACCCTTGCACTCCCATTATTCAGCAGACAAACACTACTCTCTATGTATCCGTTTGGGTGTCTTTCAGGTTTCGTGCATTCTGTATCGAATCGTAGTTGGCCAAAATGAAAGTGGCACGTATAACGTCGAAAATAGAATTCGGACACCGCTCTTAGTAAGACCAACGTGTTGTCCACCCTCTAGACTTCAATGAGGTTAAGCCGCGATACCTAAGACAGATCTGCACTCGATGACACCTCGATAACAGCCGGTCCCCACACTTACATCTTGCTCTCCTTACGTCAGTATACATCATATCAGTCTGTGACGCTGGCTTTGCAACATCTTGCGTGCCTTTAGGTTCGCCGCGACCAACACTTACCATGCACTGACCACAAAAAAAGGAGGCGCCGCCGCTTGAACCCTGGACCTTTCACATGCCAAGCGAACGCTCTACCAACTGAGCTACGCCCCATGCACGAGCAAACTGCGCTATTCCCTATTCTTTGCGACTCAGATGCGCACGGACACGATGGTTGGTTGGTTTGTAGCGGTGAAGGGAGCAGAGTACAAAGGCGCGGACCCGTTATTATACACAAAAGTTCCAAGTAGTTTCGATGCTCTGGTATTACAAATGCAAATTCCGTCTGTTTTTAACGTCTTAAATTGAAAGAGCCGTCACAAATTGCTCCGTTTTCACTCCTTGTCGACAATTATACAGCACCTGAGGTAACAAACACATCTCGAGCCCCATTGTGCACTACATTATTTATGCCAACTCAGTGCCTCGCTCTTTACTACTGTGTACCAATCTTGTCGTCCAACTGCAAAACACTGGGCCACAACAAGATTCCGCGTCTCCATTGCACTGCGCATACTACGAAACGCTCCCCAAACTTGGCACTCACCCTCGCAGCCGACTTCTCCGACTTTCCACGACGCTCACGCAACGCTCACGCTAGTGACAGCATTATTTATAGTTCGACGTCGCGCCAAAGCGAATGAGCACAATTCGCCTACGGCTTAGGCCGCCCTCCTAGTGTGGCTGCTCGGTGTCTGCAGGCAGCGAGGGTCTGCAAGCTTCCTGTGTTCGCACCTATGTCACCTGTGCTTGCTTGTTAGAGACAGACTATCGCAAAACATACAACTCACTCCATGAATTGATTGCTACGGCATCTGTTATCAGCAGTCACAACTAGCAACACCAGTAGCAGCTGACTGCACGCAAAGAATAGGAATGTGCAGTGGGATTTACGTGAACTCGGCGCAAGGCAGATCTTTCCGACATAGGCTTGAGAATCTTACGGGAACACTTGCACTGTTTCTAAATTAAGTGTAGGCGTGGGAGGAGGGTGCTTCCTGCGCACTAATAACAGCACGCTTGTCAATTGTGGATGCTAATCATTCGCTTGTATCTTCCTAGACACATCTGCTGGTTGTGAATTATTCCACTTGCATATCAAGGTGCGCATGTAGGTGTGTTAAAAATTCTGGAGGCACTGGGTATTGATCCCAGTACCTCTCGCATACTAAGCGAGCGCTCTACCATCTGAGCTACGACCGCCCCCCCGAAGACTATTAGTGCTACATACAGCCATATAGACGACACAGACCCTTGCACTCCCATTATTCAGCAGACAAACACTACTCTCTATGTATCCGTTTGGGTGTCTTTCAGGTTTCGTGCATTCTGTATCGAATCGTAGTTGGCCAAAATGAAAGTGGCACGTATAACGTCGAAAATAGAATTCGGACACCGCTCTTAGTAAGACCAACGTGTTGTCCACCCTCTAGACTTCAATGAGGTTAAGCCGCGATACCTAAGACAGATCTGCACTCGATGACACCTCGATAACAGCCGGTCCCCACACTTACATCTTGCTCTCCTTACGTCAGTATACATCATATCAGTCTGTGACGCTGGCTTTGCAACATCTTGCGTGCCTTTAGGTTCGCCGCGACCAACACTTACCATGCACTGACCACAAAAAAAGGAGGCGCCGCCGCTTGAACCCTGGACCTTTCACATGCCAAGCGAACGCTCTACCAACTGAGCTACGCCCCATGCACGAGCAAACTGCGCTATTCCCTATTCTTTGCGACTCAGATGCGCACGGACACGATGGTTGGTTGGTTTGTAGCGGTGAAGGGAGCAGAGTACAAAGGCGCGGACCCGTTATTATACACAAAAGTTCCAAGTAGTTTCGATGCTCTGGTATTACAAATGCAAATTCCGTCTGTTTTTAACGTCTTAAATTGAAAGAGCCGTCACAAATTGCTCCGTTTTCACTCCTTGTCGACAATTATACAGCACCTGAGGTAACAAACACATCTCGAGCCCCATTGTGCACTACATTATTTATGCCAACTCAGTGCCTCGCTCTTTACTACTGTGTACCAATCTTGTCGTCCAACTGCAAAACACTGGGCCACAACAAGTTTCCGCGTCTCCATTGCACTGCGCATACTACGAAACGCTCCCCAAACTTGGCACTCACCCTCGCAGCCGAATTTTCCGACTTTCCACGACGCTCACGCAACGCTCACGCTAGTGACAGCATTATTTATAGTTCGACGTCGCGCCAAAGCGAATGAGCACAATTCGCCTACGGCTTAGGCCGCCCTCCTAGTGTGGCTGCTCGGTGTCTGCAGGCAGCGAGGGTCTGCAAGCTTCCTGTGTTCGCACCTATGTCACCTGTGCTTGCTTGTCAGAGACAGACTATCGCAAAACATACAACTCACTCCATGAATTGATTGCTACGGCATCTGTTATCAGCAGTCACAACTAGCAACACCAGTACCAGCTGACTGCACGCAAAGAATAGGAATGTGCAGTGGGATTTACGTGAACTCGGCGCAAGGCAGATCTTTCCGACATAGGCTTGAGAATCTTACGGGAACACTTGTACTGTTTCTAAATTAAGTGTAGGCGTGGGAGGAGGGTGCTTCCTGCGCACTAATAACAGCACGCTTGTCAATTGTGGATGCTAATCATTCGCTTGTATCTTCCTAGACACATCTGCTGGTTGTGAATTATTCCACTTGCATATCAAGGTGCGCATGTAGGTGTGTTACAAATTCTGGAGGCACTGGGTATTGATCCCAGTACCTCTCGCATACTAAGCGAGCGCTGTACCATCTGAGCTACGACCGCCTCCCCGAAGACTATTGGTGCTACATACAGCCATATAGACGACACAGACCCTTGCACTCCCATTATTCAGCAGACAAACACTACTCTCTATGTATCCGTTTGGGTGTCTTTCAGGTTTCGTGCATTCTGTATCGAATCGTAGTTGGCCAAAATGAAAATGGCACGTATAACGTCGAAAATAGAATTCGGACACCGCTCTTAGTAAGACCAACGTGTTGTCCACCCTCTAGACTTCAATGAGGTTAAGCCGCGATACCTAAGACAGATCTGCACTCGATGACACCTCGATAACAGCCGGTCCCCACACTTACATCTTGCTCTCCTTACGTCAGTATACATCATATCAGTCTGTGACGCTGGCTTTGCAACATCTTGCGTGCCTTTAGGTTCGCCGCGACCAACACTTACCATGCACTGACCACAAAAAATGGAAGCGCCGCCGCTTGAACCCTGGACCTTTCACATGCCAAGAGAACGCTCTACCAACTGAGCTACGCCCCATGCACGAGCAAACTGCGCTATTCCCCATTCTTTGCGACTCAGATGCGCACGGACACGATGGTTGGTTGGTTTGTAGCGGTGAAGGGAGCAGAGTACAAAGGCGCGGACCCGTTCATATACACAAAAGTTCCAAGTAGTTTCGATGCTCTGGTATTACAAATGCAAATTCCGTCTGTTTTTAACGTCTTAAATTGAAAGAGCCGTCACAAATTGCTCCGTTTTCACTCCTTGTCGACAATTATACAGCACCTGAGGTAACAAACACATCTCGAGCCCCATTTTGCACTACATTATTTATGCCAACTCAGTGCCTCGCTCTTTACTACTGTGTACCAATCTTGTCGTCCAACTGCAAAACACTGGGCCACAACAAGATTCCGCGTCTCCATTGCACTGCGCATACTACGAAACGCTCCCCAAACTTGGCACTCACCCTCGCAGCCGACTTTTCCGACTTTCCACGACGCTCACGCAACGCTCACGCTAGTGACAGCATTATTTATAGTTCGACGTCGCTCCAAAGCGAATGAGCACAATTCGCCTACGGCTTAGGCCGCCCTCCTAGTGTGGCTGCTCGGTGTCTGCAGGCAGCGAGGGTCTGCAAGCTTCCTGTGTTCGCACCTATGTCACCGGTGTTTGCTTGTCAGAGACAGACTATCGCAAAACATACAACTCACTCCATGAATTGATTGCTACGGCATCTGTTATCAGCAGTCACAACTAGCAACACCAGTAGCAGCTGACTGCACGCAAAGAATAGGAATGTGCAGTGGGATTTACGTGAACTCGGCGCAAGGCAGATCTTTCCGACATAGGCTTGAGAATCTTACGGGAACACTTGCACTGTTTCTAAATTAAGTGTAGGCGTGGGAGGAGGGTGCTTCCTGCGCACTAATAACAGCACGCTTGTCAATTGTGGATGCTAATCATTCGCTTGTATCTTCCTAGACACATCTGCTGGTTGTGAATTATTCCACTTGCATATCAAGGTGCGCATGTAGGTGTGTTAAAAATTCTGGAGGCACTGGGCATTGATCCCAGTACCTCTCGCATACTAAGCGAGCGCTCTACCATCTGAGCTACGACCGCCTCCCCGAAGACTATTAGTGCTACATACAGCCATATAGACGACACAGACCCTTGCACTCCCATTATTCAGCAGACAAACACTACTCTCTATGTATCCGTTTGGGTGTCTTTCAGGTTTCGTGCATTCTGTATCGAATCGTAGTTGGCCAAAATGAAAGTGGCACGTATAACGTCGAAAATAGAATTCGGACACCGCTCTTAGTAAGACCAACGTGTTGTCCACCCTCTAGACTTCAATGAGGTTAAGCCGCGATACTTAAGACAGATCTGCACTCGATGACACCTCGATAACAGCCGGTCCCCACACTTACATCTTGCTCTCCTTACGTCAGTATACATCATATCAGTCTGTGACGCTGGCTTTGCAACATCTTGCGTGCCTTTAGGTTCGCCGCGACCAACACTTACCATGCACTGACCACAAAAAAAGGAGGCGCCGCCGCTTGAACCCTGGACCTTTCACATGCCAAGCGAACGCTCTACCAACTGAGCTACGCCCCATGCACGAACAAACTGCGCTATTCCCTATTCTTTGCGACTCAGATGCGCACGGACACGATGGTTGGTTGGTTTGTAGCGGTGAAGGGAGCAGAGTACAAAGGCGCGGACCCGTTATTATACACAAAAGTTCCAAGTAGTTTCGATGCTCTGGTATTACAAATGCAAATTCCGTCTGTTTTTAACGTCTTAAATTGAAAGAGCCGTCACAAATTGCTCCGTTTTCACTCCTTGTCGACAATTATACAGCACCTGAGGTAACAAACACATCTCGAGCCCCATTGTGCACTACATTATTTATGCCAACTCAGTGCCTCGCTCTTTACTACTGTGTACCAATCTTGTCGTCCAACTGCAAAACACTGGGCCACAACAAGTTTCCGCGTCTCCATTGCACTGCGCATACTACGAAACGCTCCCCAAACTTGGCACTCACCCTCGCAGCCGACTTTTCCGACTTTCCACGACGCTCACGCTAGTGACAGCATTATTTATAGTTCGACGTCGCGCCAAAGCGAATGAGCACAATTCGCCTACGGCTTAGGCCGCCCTCCTAGTGTGGCTGCTCGGTGTCTGCAGGCAGCGAGGGTCTGCAAGCTTCCTGTGTTCGCACCTATGTCACCTGTGCTTGCTTGTCAGAGACAGACTATCGCAAAACATACAACTCACTCCATGAATTGATTGCTACGGCATCTGTTATCAGCAGTCACAACTAGCAACACCAGTAGCAGCTGACTGCACGCAAAGAATAGGAATGTGCAGTGGGATTTACGTGAACTCGGCGCAAGGCAGATCTTTCCGACATAGGCTTGAGAATCTTACGGGAACACTTGTACTGTTTCTAAATTAAGTGTAGGCGTGGGAGGAGGGTGCTTCCTGCGCACTAATAACAGCACGCTTGTCAATTGTGGATGCTAATCATTCGCTTGTATCTTCCTAGACACATCTGCTGGTTGTGAATTATTCCACTTGCATATCAAGGTGCGCATGTAGGTGTGTTAAAAATTCTGGAGGCACTGGGTATTGATCCCAGTACCTCTCGCATACTAAGCGAGCGCTCTACCATCTGAGCTACGACCGCCCCCCAGAAGACTATTAGTGCTACATACAGCCATATAGACGACACAGACCCTTGCACTCCCATTATTCAGCAGACAAACACTACTCTCTATGTATCCGTTTGGGTGTCTTTCAGGTTTCGTGCATTCTGTATCGAATCGTAGTTGGCCAAAATGAAAGTGGCACGTATAACGTCGAAAATAGAATTCGGACACCGCTCTTAGTAAGACCAACGTGTTGTCCACCCTCTAGACTTCAATGAGGTTAAGCCGCGATACCTAAGACAGATCTGCACTCGATGACACCTCGATAACAGCCGGTCCCCACACTTACATCTTGCTCTCCTTACGTCAGTATACATCATATCAGTCTGTGACGCTGGCTTTGCAACATCTTGCGTGCCTTTAGGTTCGCCGCGACCAACACTTACCATGCACTGACCACAAAAAAAGGAGGCGCCGCCGCTTGAACCCTGGACCTTTCACATGCCAAGCGAACGCTCTACCAACTGAGCTACGCCCCATGCACGAGCAAACTGCGCTATTCCCTATTCTTGGCGACTCAGATGCGCACGGACACGATGGTTGGTTGGTTTGTAGCGGTGAAGGGAGCAGAGTACAAAGGCGCGGACCCGTTATTATACACAAAAGTTCCAAGTAGTTTCGATGCTCTGGTATTACAAATGCAAATTCCGTCTGTTTTTAACGTCTTAAATTGAAAGAGCCGTCACAAATTGCTCCGTTTTCACTCCTTGTCGACAATTATACAGCACCTGAGGTAACAAACACATCTCGAGCCCCATTGTGCACTACATTATTTATGCCAACTCAGTGCCTCGCTCTTTACTACTGTGTACCAATCTTGTCGTCCAACTGCAAAACACTGGGCCACAACAAGTTTCCGCGTCTCCATTGCACTGCGCATACTACGAAACGCTCCCCAAACTTGGCACTCACCCTCGCAGCCGACTTTTCCGACTTTCCACGACGCTCACGCAACGCTCACGCTAGTGACAGCATTATATATAGTTCGACGTCGCGCCAAAGCGAATGAGCACAATTCGCCTACAGCTTAGGCCGCCCTCCTAGTGTGGCTGCTCGGTGTCTGCAGGCAGCGAGGGTCTGCAAGCTTCCTGTGTTCGCACCTATGTCACCTGTGCTTGCTTGTCAGAGACAGACTATCGCAAAACATACAACTCACTCCATGAATTGATTGCTACGGCATCTGTTATCAGCAGTCACAACTAGCAACACCAGTAGCAGCTGACTGCACGCAAAGAATAGGAATGTGCAGTGGGATTTACGTGAACTCGGCGCAAGGCAGATCTTTCCGACATAGGCTTGAGAATCTTACGGGAACACTTGCACTGTTTCTAAATTAAGTGTAGGCGTGGGAGGAGGGTGCTTCCTGCGCACTAATAACAGCACGCTTGTCAATTGTGGATGCTAATCATTCGCTTGTATCTTCCTAGACACATCTGCTGGTTGTGAATTATTCCACTTGCATATCAAGGTGCGCATGTAGGTGTGTTAAAAATTCTGGAGGCACTGGGTATTGATCCCAGTACCTCTCGCATACTAAGCGAGCGCTCTACCATCTGAGCTACGACCGCCTCCCCGAAGACTATTAGTGCTACATACAGCCATATAGACGACACAGACCCTTGCACTCCCATTATTCAGCAGACAAACACTACTCTCTATGTATCCGTTTGGGTGTCTTTCAGGTTTCGTGCATTCTGTATCGAATCGTAGTTGGCCAAAATGAAAGTGGCACGTATAACGTCGAAAATAGAATTCGGACACCGCTCTTAGTAAGACCAACGTGTTGTCCACCCTCTAGACTTCAATGAGGTTAAGCCGCGATACCTAAGACAGATCTGCACTCGATGACACCTCGATAACAGCCGGTCCCCACACTTACATCTTGCTCTCCTTACGTCAGTATACATCATATCAGTCTGTGACGCTGGCTTTGCAACATCTTGCGTGCCTTTAGGTTCGCCGCGACCAACACTTACCATGCACTGACCACAAAAAAAGGAGGCGCCGCCGCTTGAACCCTGGACCTTTCACATGCCAAGCGAACGCTCTACCAACTGAGCTACGCCCCATGCACGAGCAAACTGCGCTATTCCCTATTCTTTGCGACTCAGATGCGCACGGACACGATGGTTGGTTGGTTTGTAGCGGTGAAGGGAGCAGAGTACAAAGGCGCGGACCCGTTATTATACACAAAAGTTCCAAGTAGTTTCGATGCTCTGGTATTACAAATGCAAATTCCGTCTGTTTTTAACGTCTTAAATTGAAAGAGCCGTCACAAATTGCTCCGTTTTCACTCCTTGTCGACAATTATACAGCACCTGAGGTAACAAACACATCTCGAGCCCCATTGTGCACTACATTATTTATGCCAACTCAGTGCCTCGCTCTTTACTACTGTGTACCAATCTTGTCGTCCAACTGCAAAACACTGGGCCACAACAAGATTCCGCGTCTCCATTGCACTGCGCATACTACGAAACGCTCCCCAAACTTGGCACTCACCCTCGCAGCCGACTTCTCCGACTTTCCACGACGCTCACGCAACGCTCACGCTAGTGACAGCATTATTTATAGTTCGACGTCGCGCCAAAGCGAATGAGCACAATTCGCCTACGGCTTAGGCCGCCCTCCTAGTGTGGCTGCTCGGTGTCTGCAGGCAGCGAGGGTCTGCAAGCTTCCTGTGTTCGCACCTATGTCACCTGTGCTTGCTTGTTAGAGACAGACTATCGCAAAACATACAACTCACTCCATGAATTGATTGCTACGGCATCTGTTATCAGCAGTCACAACTAGCAACACCAGTAGCAGCTGACTGCACGCAAAGAATAGGAATGTGCAGTGGGATTTACGTGAACTCGGCGCAAGGCAGATCTTTCCGACATAGGCTTGAGAATCTTACGGGAACACTTGCACTGTTTCTAAATTAAGTGTAGGCGTGGGAGGAGGGTGCTTCCTGCGCACTAATAACAGCACGCTTGTCAATTGTGGATGCTAATCATTCGCTTGTATCTTCCTAGACACATCTGCTGGTTGTGAATTATTCCACTTGCATATCAAGGTGCGCATGTAGGTGTGTTAAAAATTCTGGAGGCACTGGGTATTGATCCCAGTACCTCTCGCATACTAAGCGAGCGCTCTACCATCTGAGCTACGACCGCCCCCCCGAAGACTATTAGTGCTACATACAGCCATATAGACGACACAGACCCTTGCACTCCCATTATTCAGCAGACAAACACTACTCTCTATGTATCCGTTTGGGTGTCTTTCAGGTTTCGTGCATTCTGTATCGAATCGTAGTTGGCCAAAATGAAAGTGGCACGTATAACGTCGAAAATAGAATTCGGACACCGCTCTTAGTAAGACCAACGTGTTGTCCACCCTCTAGACTTCAATGAGGTTAAGCCGCGATACCTAAGACAGATCTGCACTCGATGACACCTCGATAACAGCCGGTCCCCACACTTACATCTTGCTCTCCTTACGTCAGTATACATCATATCAGTCTGTGACGCTGGCTTTGCAACATCTTGCGTGCCTTTAGGTTCGCCGCGACCAACACTTACCATGCACTGACCACAAAAAAAGGAGGCGCCGCCGCTTGAACCCTGGACCTTTCACATGCCAAGCGAACGCTCTACCAACTGAGCTACGCCCCATGCACGAGCAAACTGCGCTATTCCCTATTCTTTGCGACTCAGATGCGCACGGACACGATGGTTGGTTGGTTTGTAGCGGTGAAGGGAGCAGAGTACAAAGGCGCGGACCCGTTATTATACACAAAAGTTCCAAGTAGTTTCGATGCTCTGGTATTACAAATGCAAATTCCGTCTGTTTTTAACGTCTTAAATTGAAAGAGCCGTCACAAATTGCTCCGTTTTCACTCCTTGTCGACAATTATACAGCACCTGAGGTAACAAACACATCTCGAGCCCCATTGTGCACTACATTATTTATGCCAACTCAGTGCCTCGCTCTTTACTACTGTGTACCAATCTTGTCGTCCAACTGCAAAACACTGGGCCACAACAAGTTTCCGCGTCTCCATTGCACTGCGCATACTACGAAACGCTCCCCAAACTTGGCACTCACCCTCGCAGCCGAATTTTCCGACTTTCCACGACGCTCACGCAACGCTCACGCTAGTGACAGCATTATTTATAGTTCGACGTCGCGCCAAAGCGAATGAGCACAATTCGCCTACGGCTTAGGCCGCCCTCCTAGTGTGGCTGCTCGGTGTCTGCAGGCAGCGAGGGTCTGCAAGCTTCCTGTGTTCGCACCTATGTCACCTGTGCTTGCTTGTCAGAGACAGACTATCGCAAAACATACAACTCACTCCATGAATTGATTGCTACGGCATCTGTTATCAGCAGTCACAACTAGCAACACCAGTACCAGCTGACTGCACGCAAAGAATAGGAATGTGCAGTGGGATTTACGTGAACTCGGCGCAAGGCAGATCTTTCCGACATAGGCTTGAGAATCTTACGGGAACACTTGTACTGTTTCTAAATTAAGTGTAGGCGTGGGAGGAGGGTGCTTCCTGCGCACTAATAACAGCACGCTTGACAATTGTGGATGCTAATCATTCGCTTGTATCTTCCTAGACACATCTGCTGGTTGTGAATTATTCCACTTGCATATCAAGGTGCGCATGTAGGTGTGTTACAAATTCTGGAGGCACTGGGTATTGATCCCAGTACCTCTCGCATACTAAGCGAGCGCTGTACCATCTGAGCTACGACCGCCTCCCCGAAGACTATTGGTGCTACATACAGCCATATAGACGACACAGACCCTTGCACTCCCATTATTCAGCAGACAAACACTACTCTCTATGTATCCGTTTGGGTGTCTTTCAGGTTTCGTGCATTCTGTATCGAATCGTAGTTGGCCAAAATGAAAATGGCACGTATAACGTCGAAAATAGAATTCGGACACCGCTCTTAGTAAGACCAACGTGTTGTCCACCCTCTAGACTTCAATGAGGTTAAGCCGCGATACCTAAGACAGATCTGCACTCGATGACACCTCGATAACAGCCGGTCCCCACACTTACATCTTGCTCTCCTTACGTCAGTATACATCATATCAGTCTGTGACGCTGGCTTTGCAACATCTTGCGTGCCTTTAGGTTCGCCGCGACCAACACTTACCATGCACTGACCACAAAAAATGGAAGCGCCGCCGCTTGAACCCTGGACCTTTCACATGCCAAGAGAACGCTCTACCAACTGAGCTACGCCCCATGCACGAGCAAACTGCGCTATTCCCCATTCTTTGCGACTCAGATGCGCACGGACACGATGGTTGGTTGGTTTGTAGCGGTGAAGGGAGCAGAGTACAAAGGCGCGGACCCGTTCATATACACAAAAGTTCCAAGTAGTTTCGATGCTCTGGTATTACAAATGCAAATTCCGTCTGTTTTTAACGTCTTAAATTGAAAGAGCCGTCACAAATTGCTCCGTTTTCACTCCTTGTCGACAATTATACAGCACCTGAGGTAACAAACACATCTCGAGCCCCATTTTGCACTACATTATTTATGCCAACTCAGTGCCTCGCTCTTTACTACTGTGTACCAATCTTGTCGTCCAACTGCAAAACACTGGGCCACAACAAGATTCCGCGTCTCCATTGCACTGCGCATACTACGAAACGCTCCCCAAACTTGGCACTCACCCTCGCAGCCGACTTTTCCGACTTTCCACGACGCTCACGCAACGCTCACGCTAGTGACAGCATTATTTATAGTTCGACGTCGCTCCAAAGCGAATGAGCACAATTCGCCTACGGCTTAGGCCGCCCTCCTAGTGTGGCTGCTCGGTGTCTGCAGGCAGCGAGGGTCTGCAAGCTTCCTGTGTTCGCACCTATGTCACCGGTGTTTGCTTGTCAGAGACAGACTATCGCAAAACATACAACTCACTCCATGAATTGATTGCTACGGCATCTGTTATCAGCAGTCACAACTAGCAACACCAGTACCAGCTGACTGCACGCAAAGAATAGGAATGTGCAGTGGGATTTACGTGAACTCGGCGCAAGCTTGTATCCTCCTAGACACATTTGCTGGCTGTGAATTATTCCACTTGCATATCAAGGTGCGCATGTAGGTGTGTTAAAAATTCTGGAGGCACTGGGTATTGGTCCCAGTACCTCTCGCATACTAAGCGAGCGCTCTACCATCTGAGCTACGCCCGCCCCCCCGAAGACTGATGGTGCTACATACAGCCATATAGATGACACAGACCCTTGCACTCCCATTATTCAGCAGACAAACACTACTCTCTATGTATCCGTTAGGGTGCTTTCAGGTTTCGTGCATTCTGTATCGAATCGTAGTTGGCCACAATGAAAGTGGCACGTATAACGTCGAAAATAGAATTCGGACACCGCTCTGAGTAAGACCAACGTGTTGTCCACCCTCTAGACTTCAATGAGGTTAAGCCGCGATATCTAAGACAGATCTGCACTCGATGACACCTCGATAACAGCCGGTCCCCACACTTACATCTTGCTCTCCTTACGTCAGTATACATCATATCAGTCTGTGACGCTGGCTTTGCAACATCTTGCGTGCCTTTAGGTTCGCCGCGACCAACACTTACCATGCACTGACCACAAAAAAAAGGAGGCGACGCCGCTTGAACCCTGGACCTTTCACATGCCAAGCGAACGCTCTACCAACTGAGCTACGCCCCATGCACGAGCAAACTGCGCTATTCCCTATTCTTTGCGACTCAGATGCGCACGGACACGATGGTTGGTTGGTTTGTAGCGGTGAAGGGAGCAGAGTACAAAGGCGCGGACCCGTTATTATACACAAAAGTTCCAAGTAGTTTCGATGCTCTGGTATTACAAATGCAAATTCCGTCTGTTTTTAACGTCTTAAATTGAAAGAGCCGTCACAAATTGCTCCGTTTTCACTCCTTGTCGACAATTATACAGCACCTGAGGTAACAAACACATCTCGAGCCCCATTGTGCACTACATTATTTACGCCAACTCGGTGCCTCGCTCTTTACTACTGTGTACCAATCTTGTCGTCCAACTGCAAAACACTGGGCCACAACAAGTTTCCGCGTCTCCATTGCACTGCGCATACTACGAAACGCTCCCCAAACTTGGCACTCACCCTCGCAGCCGACTTTTCCGACTTTCCACGACGCTCACGCTAGTGACATCATTATTTATAGTTCGACGTCGCGCCAAAGCTAATGAGCACAAATCGCCTACGGCTTAGGCCGCCCTCCTAGTGTGGCTGCTCGGTGTCTGCAGGCAGCGAGGGTCTGCAAGCTTCCTGTGTTCGCACCTATGTCACCTGTGCTTGCTTGTCAGAGACAGACTATCGCAAAACATACAACTCACTCCATGAATTGATTGCTACGGCATCTGTTATCAGCAGTCGCAACTAACAACACCAGTAGCAGCTGACTGCACGCAAAGAATAGGAATGTGCAGTGGGATTTACGTGAACTCGGCGCAAGCTTGTATCTTCCTAGACACATCTGCTGGCTGTGAATTATTCCACTTGCATATCAAGGTGCGCATGTAGGTGTGTTAAAAAGAATAGGAATGTGCAGTGGGATTTACGTGAACTCGGCGCAAGCTTGTATCTTCCTAGACACATCTGCTGGCTGTGAATTATTCCACTTGCATATCAAGGTGCGCATGTAGGTGTGTTAAAAATTCTGGAGGCACTGGGTATTGATCCCAGTACCTCTCGCATACTAAGCGAGCGCTCTACCATCTGAGCTACGCGCGCCCCCCCCCCCCCCCCCCCGAAGCCTGATGGTGCTACATACAGCCATATAGACGACACAGACCCTTGCACTCCCATTATTCAGCAGACAAACACTACTCTCTATGTATCCGTTAGGGTGCTTTCAGGTTTCGTGCATTCTGTATCGAATCGTAGTTGGCCACAATGAAAGTGGCACGTATAACGTCGAAAATAGAATTCGGACACCGCTCTGAGTAAGACCAACGTGTTGTCCACCCTCTAGACGTTGGTAGCCCTGCGCCTGCTACACGGACGTCTGAGTCACAGCTCTTGTACAAGATAAGTAATTTAAGTAGTAATAAACTGTTTTTTAACACTTTAAACTAATTTATTACGTTAATTATAGTGCTCTGCAAGCATACCATTAAAGGTTTTTGTCTTACTCGCGTATTTTCACAGTAATCACGTAAAGTTCATTTTGTTTACATATCGCGGCCAGGCCGAACTTTTGAGTTTTCAGATTAAACTTCATACCGCAATCTTAAGTGCATTTACTGATAGTTTAGTGTGCTAAATGCGTTTGCTGCCCCTTTATATCTGTAGAGTATCGTCATCTCTTAAGTAATTTCCAGTAAAAAACTTCTGAACCATTGTTTACATAGTCGCGAGTAGGCCTAATTTTTCGTACACGTATTTTCATTGTTTTCCGGTAACTTAATTGTCTTTCTGTCACTAAAATAGATTTGTACCATGAGTGTAAAGTGCCTGACGTGCCGTAGGATCGTTAGCTCCGGGGTCTGGTGTGATGGATGTAGTAACTTTTTTCATTGGGGCGACTGTAGTGGCGTGGGAATTGGGAAAATGAGCGAGACTCATCAGTGGTTCTGTAGGCTATGCAGTAGAGATAGGAAGATTGTGGAACAGGAGGGGAAAATTGCTGCCCTTCAGGCTGAGTTAGATGAGGCTAGGCGAGAACTGGGCAGGTTAAGGGGGGAGAAGGGTAAACAGGGGTGGGAAGTGGCAACAGGCATGAGGAACAGGCCAAGAAATTCTTCTGACCGCTTTGTTATTAATGTACAAAATAGGTTTGACCTGTTGCCTCAGTCAGAAACTGATGAGCCTCTCACAGAAGTAGATGTACACAGGGCTCAACAAGCTTTCAGCAGCAAATTGATTAAGAATGTAGGGAAGTCTGCAAAGAGAAAGAAAGTCTTGTTGCTAGGTAGTTCGCATGCTAGGGGTGTGGGCCAACTTCTGCAGGATGAATTAGGGTTGGATTACCAGGTCACAAGTTTTTTCAAACCTAGTGCTGAACTTGGGCAGGTTACAGAGGATTTAGGTTCACTATGTAAAGGTTTTACTAAGGAAGACACCGTGGTTATTGTGGGTGGGCCGGGCAACAGTATTGACAGAGATCCGGGGTACAGCATAGAGTGTGACCTGGCAAAGATTGCATCGGCATCGAATCATACCAGTGTTGGGTTTGTGTCGGTTCTGGAGCGCCACGACCGACCTCATTTGACCTCTTCTGTCAGGAGAGTTAATTTGGAGTTGGAACGGCTACTTGGATCTGGTGCGGGGTCACACATTGGTGTGGTTCGTGTTGATTCACTCTGTAGGTGGGACTATACTAGACATGGCCTACACCTCAACAGGAAAGGGAAGGGTAAACTGGCTGGGCTGATAGCAGGAAATTTAAAGGGGGGAGGAACTACATCTCATGGTGGAAACTCTTTTTTAGTGTAAGATCAGTGTCCAGTGGGAAACTCAGCCATGCAAGTACTAAAGATGTCAAAAAAGTTCAAGATAGTTGCAAAAGTAAAATGAAAAATGTTAGTATATTTCATCAAAATATTGGGGGATTGAACAATAAAATTGATGAGCTTCTGCTTTGTTTAGAAGATATAGAAACTGAGAATGTAATAGATGTACTATGCCTGTCTGAGCATCACATTGTCACTGATATGCAAAAGGTTAGCATCAATGGGTACAAATTAGCTGCACATGTAAGTAGAGATAATATGATGAGAGGAGGAGTTGCCATATATGTCAAAAGCTTCCACAGTGCAAAAAATTTAGAAACTAAAAAATTTTGTGTAGAGCAACATATGGAAGCATGTGCCACTGAACTTAAACTAAAGGATGGCACTTTCATAATTGTAACAGTGTATAGGTCCCCCTCAGGGAATTTCCAGCTATTTCTGGAAAACTTGGATGCTTTGTTGTGCTATCTGTCAGACAGGGGGAAGCAAATTATCATTTGTGGGGATTTCAATGTTGATTCCCTGAAAGAGTGTAATAGGAAGAATGACCTTTTAGTATTACTCAGTTCTTTCAATTTGAGCTCCGTCATTGATTTTCCTACTCGGATAACAAAGAACAGCAGTACATTGATAGATAACTTTTTTATAGACCAAGATAAGTTTAAGGACATAAATGCTTATCCTGTTGAGAATGGTCTTTCAGATCACAGTGCACAGCTTGTTACAGTACATGACATAGCTCCATGCAGTATAATAAATCAGACTTTCAAAGCAGTGCGTTCAATTAACAATATAAATATTGCAAACTTTAGGGAAAGCCTACAGCAGCTAGACTGGGATGAAGTGTATAAGGAACCCGATGCAAACTTGAAATATAACTTATTTCACAATACATTTTTAAGGGTATTTGAAAATTGTTTTCCCAAGAAAATAGTTAAACATAATTCCAAGAAAACATATAAAAAACCTTGGCCAACTAAAGGAATAAGAATATCTTGCAACCGCAAAAGAGAACTGTATCTAACAGCAAGATGGAGTACTGACCCCGAAATTGTTCAATATTATAAAAACTATTGTGCGGTACTAAGAAAAGTTATTAAAAAGTCCAGAAGCATGTGTATCATGTCTGAGATCAGTAACTCTGATAATAAAATTAAAGCAATTTGGAATATTATTGAAAGGGAAACAGGGCAACCAGGAGCACAGGAAGACTTTAGTGCAATAAAATTGAATGACAAGTGCACTAACAAACAATCAGAAATTGAAAATATTTTGAATAATCATTTTTTAAATGTTGTGGAGAAAATAGGATCTAGATCTTCACTAGAAGAGGCAAGGCTATTAATAGAAGAGGCCATACCTGCACAGTTTGAAACAGCTGTAATTCCACCAACCTCTCCCTCTGAAATCAGTAAAATAATAAACTCACTGAAAAGTAAAAGCTCTTACGGAATTGATGGCATTTCCAGCAAAGTACTTAAAGCTTGTTCCCCACAGATAAGTAGAATTCTCAGCCACGTATGTAATAGCTCTTTGGAGCAGGGTGTTTTCCCTGATAGACTGAAATATGCCATTGTAAAACCATTGCATAAAAAGGGGGATATGTCGGATGTCAACAACTACCGCCCAATCTCTCTTCTGACAGCTCTATCAAAAATTTTTGAGAAAGTAATGTATTCAAGAGTAGCCTCCCATATTTGTAAAAATAAAGTACTAACAAAATGTCAGTTTGGTTTTCAGAAAGGCTTTTCAACAGAAAATGCTATATATGCTTTCACTGATCAAATATTAAATGCTCTGAATAACCGGACATCACCCATTGGTATTTTTTGTGATCTCTCAAAGGCCTTTGATTGTGCAAATCATGGAATTCTTTTAGATAAGCTAAATCATTATGGTTTGAGTGGGGCAGTGCACAAATGGTTTAATTCATACTTAACTGGAAGAATGCAGAAAGTTGAAATAAGTGGTTCGTGTAATGTTAAAACAGCTGATTCCTCAAACTGGGGTGCTATCAAGCACGGGGTCCCACAGGGTTCGGTCTTAGGTCCTTTACTGTTCTTGATATACATTAATGACTTACCATTCCACATTGATGAAGATGCAAAGTTAGTTCTTTTTGCTGATGATACAAGTATAGTAATAACATCCAAAAACCAAGAACTAAGTGATGTAATTGTAAATGATGTTTTTCACAAAATTATTAAGTGGTTCTCAGCAAACGGACTCTCTTTAAATTTTGATAAAACACAGTATATACAGTTCCGTACAGTAAATGGCAAAACTCCAGTAATAAATATAGAATTTGAACAGAAGTCTGTAGCTAAGGTAGAATTTTCAAAATTTTTAGGTGTGTCCATTGATGAGAGGTTAAACTGGAAGCAACACATTGATGGTCTGCTGAAACGTCTGAGTTCAGCTACGTATGCTATTAGGGTTATTGCAAATTTTGGTGATAAGAATCTCAGTAAATTAGCTTACTATGCCTACTTTCATTCACTGCTTTCGTATGGCATCATATTCTGGGGTAATTCATCGTTGAGTAGAAAAGTATTCATTGCACAAAAACGTGTAATCAGAATAATTGCTGGAGCCCACCCACGGTCATCCTGCAGACATCTATTTAAGGATCTAGGGATCCTCACAGTAACCTCACAGTATATATATTCCCTTATGAAATTTGTTGATAATAATCCAACCCAATTCAAAAGTAATAGCAGTGTGCATACCTATAACACCAGGAGAAAGGATGATCTTCACTATGCAGGGTTAAATCTGACTTTGGCACAGAAAGGGGTAAATTACGCTGCCACAAAAGTCTTTGGGCACCTACCAAACAGCATCAAAAGCCTGACAGATAGCCAACTAACATTTAAAAATAAATTAAAAGAATTTCTAGATGACAACTCCTTCTACTCATTGGCTGAATTTTTAGATATAAAGTAAGTAAAAAAAAAAAAAAACCTTAATCATTAGTGTCATGCAATATTTTGTGTAATGTAATTTCTTGTACAGACATCTTTTATTAACCTGACACGTTCCACATCATTACGAAGTGTCGTATTCATGATCTATGGAACAAGTATTAATCTAATCTAATCTAATCTAATCTAATCTAATCTAATGAGGTTAAGCCGCGATACCTAAGACAGAACTGCACTCGATGACACCTCGATAACAGCCGGTCCCCACACTTACATCTTGCTCTCCTTACGTCAGTATACATCATATCAGTCTGTGACGCTGGCTTTGCAACATCTTGCGTGCCTTTAGGTTCGCCGCGACCAACACTTACCATGCACTGACCACAAAAAAATGGAGGCGCCGCGGCTTGAACCCTGGACTTTTCACATGCCAAGCGAACGCTCTACCAACTGAGCTACGCCCCACGCACGAGCAAACTGCGCTATTCCCCATTCTTTGCGACTCAGATGCGCACGGACACGATGGTTGGTTGGTTTGTAGCGGTGAAGGGAGCAGAGTACAAAGGCGCGGACCCGTTCATATACACAAAAGTTCCAAGTAGTTTCGATGCTCTAGTATTACAAATGCAAATTCCGTCTGTTTTTAACGTCTTAAATTGAAAGATCCGTCACAAATTGCTCCGTTTTCACTCATTGTAGACAATTATACAGCACCTGAGGTAACAAACACATCTCGAGCCCCACTGTGCACTACATTATTTATGCCAACTCAGTGCCTCGCTCTTTACTACTGTGTACCAATCTTGTCGTCCAACTGCAAAACACTGGGCCACAACAAGTTTCCGCGTCTCCATTGCACTGCGCATACTACGAAACGCTCCCCAAACTTGGCACTCACCCTCGCAGCCGACTTTTCCGACTTTCCACGACGCTCACGCAACGCTCACGCTAGTGACAGCATTATTTATAGTTCGACGTCGCGCCAAAGCGAATGAGCACAATTCGCCTACGGCTTAGGCCGCCCTCCTAGTGTGGCTGCTCGGTGTCTGCAGGCAGCGAGGGTCTGCAAGCTTCCTGTGTTCGCACCTATGTCACCTGTGCTTGCTTGTCAGAGACAGACTATCGCAAAACATACAACTCACTCCATGAATTGATTGCTACGGCATCTGTTATCAGCAGTCACAACTAGCAACACCAGTACCAGCTGACTGCACGCAAAGAATAGGAATGTGCAGTGGGATTTACGTGAACTCGGCGCAAGGCAGATCTTTCCGACATAGGCTTGAGAATCTTACGGGAACACTTGTACTGTTTCTAAATTAAGTGTAGGCGTGGGAGGAGGGTGCTTCCTGCGCACTAATAACAGCACGCTTGTCAATTGTGGATGCTAATCATTCGCTTGTATCTTCCTAGACACATCTGCTGGTTGTGAATTATTCCACTTGCATATCAAGGTGCGCATGTAGGTGTGTTAAAAATTCTGGAGGCACTGGGTATTGATCCCAGTACCTCTCGCATACTAAGCGAGCGCTCTACCATCTGAGCTACGACCGCTCCCCCGAAGACTATTGGTGCTACATACAGCCATATAGACGACACAGACCCTTACACTCCCATTATTCAGCAGACAAACACTACTCTCTATGTATCCGTTTGGGTGTCTTTCAGGTTTCGTGCATTCTGTATCGAATCGTAGTTGGCCACAATGAAAGTGGCACGTATAACGTCGAAAATAGAATTCGGACACCGCTCTGAGTAAGACCAACGTGTTGTCCACCCTCTAGACTTCAATGAGGTTAAGCCGCGATACCTAAGACAGAACTGCACTCGGTGACACCTCGATAACAGCCGGTCCCCACACTTACATCTTGCTCACCTTACGTCAGTATACATCATATCAGTCTGTGACGCTGGCTTTGCAACATCTTGCGTGCCTTTAGGTTCGCCGCGACCAACACTTACCATGCACTGACCACAAAAAATGGAGGCGCCGCGGCTTGAACCCTGGACCTTTCACATGCCAAGCGAACGCTCTACCAACTGAGCTACGCCCCATGCACGAGCAAACTGCGCTATTCCCCATTCTTTGCGACTCAGATGCGCACGGACACGATGGTTGGTTGGTTTGTAGCGGTGAAGGGAGCAGAGTACAAAGGCGCGGACCCGTTCATATACACAAAAGTTCCAAGTAGTTTCGATGCTCTAGTATTACAAATGCAAATTCCGTCTGTTTTTAACGTCTTAAATTGAAAGAGCCGTCACAAATTGCTCCGTTTTCACTCATTGTAGACAATTATACAGCACCTGAGGTAACAAACACATCTCGAGCCCCATTGTGCACTACATTATTTATGCCAACTCAGTGCCTCGCTCTTTACTACTGTGTACCAATCTTGTCGTCCAACTGCAAAACACTGGGCCACAACAAGTTTCCGCGTCTCCATTGCACTGCGCATACTACGAAACGCTCCCCAAACTTGGCACTCACCCTCGCAGCCGACTTTTCCGACTTTCCACGACGCTCACGCAACGCTCACGCTAGTGACAGCATTATTTATAGTTCGACGTCGCGCCAAAGCGAATGAGCACAATTCGCCTACGGCTTAGGCCGCCCTCCTAGTGTGGCTGCTCGGTGTCTGCAGGCAGCGAGGGTCTGCAAGCTTCCTGTGTTCGCACCTATGTCACCTGTGCTTGCTTGTCAGAGACAGACTATCGCAAAACATACAACTCACTCCATGAATTGATTGCTACGGCATCTGTTATCAGCAGTCACAACTAGCAACACCAGTACCAGCTGACTGCACGCAAAGAATAGG
This sequence comes from Schistocerca gregaria, assembly GCF_023897955.1. Lineage (NCBI taxonomy): Eukaryota > Metazoa > Arthropoda > Insecta > Orthoptera > Acrididae > Schistocerca > Schistocerca gregaria. The sequence continues at coordinate 2,065,307 of NW_026061726.1, forward strand.
AATGTGCAGTGGGATTTACGTGAACTCGGCGCAAGGCAGATCTTTCCGACATAGGCTTGAGAATCTTACGGGAACACTTGTACTGTTTCTAAATTAAGTGTAGGCGTGGGAGGAGGGTGCTTCCTGCGCACTAATAACAGCACGCTTGTCAATTGTGGATGCTAATCATTCGCTTGTATCTTCCTAGACACATCTGCTGGTTGTGAATTATTCCACTTGCATATCAAGGTGCGCATGTAGGTGTGTTAAAAATTCTGGAGGCACTGGGTATTGATCCCAGTACCTCTCGCATACTAAGCGAGCGCTCTACCATCTGAGCTACGACCGCTCCCCCGAAGACTATTGGTGCTACATACAGCCATATAGACGACACAGACCCTTACACTCCCATTATTCAGCAGACAAACACTACTCTCTATGTATCCGTTTGGGTGTCTTTCAGGTTTCGTGCATTCTGTATCGAATCGTAGTTGGCCACAATGAAAGTGGCACGTATAACGTCGAAAATAGAATTCGGACACCGCTCTGAGTAAGACCAACGTGTTGTCCACCCTCTAGACTTCAATGAGGTTAAGCCGCGATACCTAAGACAGAACTGCACTCGGTGACACCTCGATAACAGCCGGTCCCCACACTTACATCTTGCTCACCTTACGTCAGTATACATCATATCAGTCTGTGACGCTGGCTTTGCAACATCTTGCGTGCCTTTAGGTTCGCCGCGACCAACACTTACCATGCACTGACCACAAAAAATGGAGGCGCCGCGGCTTGAACCCTGGACCTTTCACATGCCAAGCGAACGCTCTACCAACTGAGCTACGCCCCATGCACGAGCAAACTGCGCTATTCCCCATTCTTTGCGACTCAGATGCGCACGGACACGATGGTTGGTTGGTTTGTAGCGGTGAAGGGAGCAGAGTACAAAGGCGCGGACCCGTTCATATACACAAAAGTTCCAAGTAGTTTCGATGCTCTAGTATTACAAATGCAAATTCCGTCTGTTTTTAACGTCTTAAATTGAAAGAGCCGTCACAAATTGCTCCGTTTTCACTCATTGTAGACAATTATACAGCACCTGAGGTAACAAACACATCTCGAGCCCCATTGTGCACTACATTATTTATGCCAACTCAGTGCCTCGCTCTTTACTACTGTGTACCAATCTTGTCGTCCAACTGCAAAACACTGGGCCACAACAAGTTTCCGCGTCTCCATTGCACTGCGCATACTACGAAACGCTCCCCAAACTTGGCACTCACCCTCGCAGCCGACTTTTCCGACTTTCCACGACGCTCACGCAACGCTCACGCTAGTGACAGCATTATTTATAGTTCGACGTCGCGCCAAAGCGAATGAGCACAATTCGCCTACGGCTTAGGCCGCCCTCCTAGTGTGGCTGCTCGGTGTCTGCAGGCAGCGAGGGTCTGCAAGCTTCCTGTGTTCGCACCTATGTCACCTGTGCTTGCTTGTCAGAGACAGACTATCGCAAAACATACAACTCACTCCATGAATTGATTGCTACGGCATCTGTTATCAGCAGTCACAACTAGCAACACCAGTACCAGCTGACTGCACGCAAAGAATAGGAATGTGCAGTGGGATTTACGTGAACTCGGCGCAAGGCAGATCTTTCCGACATAGGCTTGAGAATCTTACGGGAACACTTGTACTGTTTCTAAATTAAGTGTAGGCGTGGGAGGAGGGTGCTTCCTGCGCACTAATAACAGCACGCTTGTCAATTGTGGATGCTAATCATTCGCTTGTATCTTCCTAGACACATCTGCTGGTTGTGAATTATTCCACTTGCATATCAAGGTGCGCATGTAGGTGTGTTAAAAATTCTGGAGGCACTGGGTATTGATCCCAGTACCTCTCGCATACTAAGTGAGCGCTTTACCATCTGAGCTACGACCGCCCCCCCGATGACTATTGGTGCTACATACAGCCATATAGACGACACAGACCCTTACACTCCCATTATTCAGCAGACAAACACTACTCTCTATGTATCCGTTTGGGTGTCTTTCAGGTTTCGTGCATTCTGTATCGAATCGTAGTTGGCCACAATGAAAGTGGCACGTATAACGTCGAAAATAGAATTCGGACACCGCTCTGAGTAAGACCAACGTGTTGTCCACCCTCTAGACTTCAATGAGGTTAAGCCGCGATACCTAAGACAGAACTGCACTCGGTGACACCTCGATAACAGCCGGTCCCCACACTTACATCTTGCTCACCTTACGTCAGTATACATCATATCAGTCTGTGACGCTGGCTTTGCAACATCTTGCGTGCCTTTAGGTTCGCCGCGACCAACACTTACCATGCACTGACCACAAAAAATGGAGGCGCCGCGGCTTGAACCCTGGACCTTTCACATGCCAAGCGAACGCTCTACCAACTGAGCTACGCCCCATGCACGAGCAAACTGCGCTATTCCCCATTCTTTGCGACTCAGATGCGCACGGACACGATGGTTGGTTGGTTTGTAGCGGTGAAGGGAGCAGAGTACAAAGGCGCGGACCCGTTCATATACACAAAAGTTCCAAGTAGTTTCGATGCTCTGGTATTACAAATGCAAATTCCGTCTGTTTTTAACGTCTTAAATTGAAAGAGCCGTCACAAATTGCTCCGTTTTCACTCATTGTAGACAATTATACAGCACCTGAGGTAACAAACACATCTCGAGCCCCATTGTGCACTACATTATTTATGCCAACTCAGTGCCTCGCTCTTTACTACTGTGTACCAATCTTGTCGTCCACCTGCAAAACACTGGGCCACAACAAGTTTCCGCGTCTCCATTGCACTGCGCATACTACGAAACGCTCCGCAAACTTGGCACTCACCCTCGCAGCCGACTTTTCCGACTTTCCACGACGCTCACGCTAGTGACAGCATTATTTATAGTTCGACGTCGCGCCAAAGCGAATGAGTACATTTCGCCTACGGCTTAGGCCGCCCTCCTAGTGTGGCTGCTCGGTGTCTGCAGGCAGCGAGAATCTGCAAGCTTCCTGTGTTCGCACCTATGTCACCTGTGCTTGCTTGTCAGAGACAGACTATCGCAAAACATACAACTCACTCCATGAATTGATTGCTACGGCATCTGTTATCAGCAGTCACAACTAGCAACACCAGTAGCAGCTGACTGCACGCAAAGAATAGGAATGTGCAGTGGGATTTACGTGAACTCGGCGCAAGGCAGATCTTTCCGACATAGGCTTGAGAATCTTACGGGAACACTTGTACTGTTTCTAAATTAAGTGTAGGCGTGGGAGGAGGGTGCTTCCTGCGCACTAATAACAGCACGCTTGTCAATTGTGGATGCTAATCATTCGCTTGTATCTTCCTAGACACATCTGCTGGTAGTGAATTATTCCACTTGCATATCAAGGTGCGCATGTAGGTGTGTTAAAAATTCTGGAGGCACTGGGTATTGATCCCAGTACCTCTCGCATACTAAGCGAGCGCTCTACCATCTGAGCTACGACCGCCCCCCCGAAGACTGTTGGTGCTACATACAGCCATATAGACGACACAGACCCTTACACTCCCATTATTCAGCAGACAAACACTACTCTCTATGTATCCGTTTGGGTGTCTTTCAGGTTTCGTGCATTCTGTATCGAATCGTAGTTGGCCACAATGAAAGTGGCACGTATAACGTCGAAAATAGAATTCGGACACCGCTCTGAGTAAGACCAACGTGTTGTCCACCCTCTAGACTTCAATGAGGTTAAGCCGCGATACCTAAGACAGAACTGCACTCGGTGACACCTCGATAACAGCCGGTCCCCACACTTACATCTTGCTCTCCTTACGTCAGTATACATCATATCAGTCTGTGACGCTGGCTTTGCAACATCTTGCGTGCCTTTAGGTTCGCCGCGACCAACACTTACCATGCACTGACCACAAAAAATGGAGGCGCCGCGGCTTGAACCCTGGACCTTTCACATGCCAAGCGAACGCTCTACCAACTGAGCTACGCCCCATGCACGAGCAAACTGCGCTATTCCCCATTCTTTGCGACTCAGATGCGCACGGACACGATGGTTGGTTGGTTTGTAGCGGTGAAGGGAGCAGAGTACAAAGGCGCGGACCCGTTCATATACACAAAAGTTCCAAGTAGTTTCGATGCTCTGGTATTACAAATGCAAATTCCGTCTGTTTTTAACGTCTTAAATTGAAAGAGCCGTAACAAATTGCTCCGTTTTCACTCATTGTAGACAATTATACAGCACCTGAGGTAACAAACACATCTCGAGCCCCATTGTGCACTACATTATTTATGCCAACTCAGTGCCTCGCTCTTTACTACTGTGTACCAATCTTGTCGTCCAACTGCAAAACACTGGGCCACAACAAGTTTCCGCGTCTCCATTGCACTGCGCATACTACGAAACGCTCCCCAAACTTGGCACTCACCCTCGCAGCCGACATTTCCAACTTTCCACGACGCTCACGCAAGTGACAGCATTATTTATAGTTCGACGTCGCGCCAAAGCGAATGAGCACAATTCGCCTACGGCTTAGGCCGCCCTCCTAGTGTGGCTGCTCGGTGTCTGCAGGCAGCGAGGGTCTGCAAGCTTCCTGTGTTCGCACCTATGTCACCTGTGCTTGCTTGTCAGAGACAGACTATCGCAAAACATACAACTCACTCCATGAATTGATTGCTACGGCATCTGTTATCAGCAGTCACAACTAGCAACACCAGTAGCAGCTGACTGCACGCAAAGAATAGGAATGTGCAGTGGGATTTACGTGAACTCGGCGCAAGGCAGATCTTTCCGACATAGGCTTGAGAATCTTACGGGAACACTTGTACTGTTTCTAAATTAAGTGTAGGCGTGGGAGGAGGGTGCTTCCTGCGCACTATTAACAGCACGCTTGTCAATTGTGGATGCTAATCATTCGCTTGTATCTTCCTAGACACATCTGCTGGTTGTGAATTATTCCACTTGCATATCAAGGTGCGCATGTAGGTGTGTTAAAAATTCTGGAGGCACTGGGTATTCATCCCAGTACCTCTCGCATACTAAGCGAGCGCTCTACCATCTGAGCTACGACCGCCCCCCCGAAGACTATTGGTGCTACATACAGCCATATAGACGACACAGACCCTTGCTCTCCCATTATTCAGCAGACAAACACTACTCTCTATGTATCCGTTAGGGTGTCTTTCAGGTTTCGTGCATTCTGTATCGAATCGTAGTTGGCCAAAATGAAAGTGGCACGTATAACGTCGAAAATAGAATTCGGACACCGCTCTTAGTAAGACCAACGTGTTGTCCACCCTCTAGACTTCAATGAGGTTAAGCCGCGATACCTAAGACAGATCTGCACTCGATGACACCTCGATAACAGCCGGTCCCCACACTTACATCTTGCTCTCCTTACGTCAGTATACATCATATCAGTCTGTGACGCTGGCTTTGCAACATCTTGCGTGCCTTTAGGTTCGCCGCGACCAACACTTACCATGCACTGACCACAAAAAAAGGAGGCGCCGCCGCTTGAACCCTGGACCTTTCACATGCCAAGCGAACGCTCTACCAACTGAGCTACGCCCCATGCACGAGCAAACTGCGCTATTCCCTATTCTTTGCGACTCAGATGCGCACGGACACGATGGTTGGTTGGTTTGTAGCGGTGAAGGGAGCAGAGTACAAAGGCGCGGACCCGTTATTATACACAAAAGTTCCAAGTAGTTTCGATGCTCTGGTATTACAAATGCAAATTCCGTCTGTTTTTAACGTCTTAAATTGAAAGAGCCGTCACAAATTGCTCCGTTTTCACTCCTTGTCGACAATTATACAGCACCTGAGGTAACAAACACATCTCGAGCCCCATTGTGCACTACATTATTTATGCCAACTCAGTGCCTCGCTCTTTACTACTGTGTACCAATCTTGTCGTCCAACTGCAAAACACTGGGCCACAACAAGTTTCCGCGTCTCCATTGCACTGCGCATACTGCGAAACGCTCCCCAAACTTGGCACTCACCCTCGCAGCCGACTTTTCCGACTTTCCACGACGCTCACGCAGCGCTCACGCTAGTGACAGCATTATTTATAGTTCGACGTCGCGCCAAAGCGAATGAGCACAATTCGCCTACGGCTTAGGCCGCCCTCCTAGTGTGGCTGCTCGGTGTCTGCAGGCAGCGAGGGTCTGCAAGCTTCCTGTGTTCGCACCTATGTCACCTGTGCTTGCTTGTCAGAGACAGACTATCGCAAAACATACAACTCACTCCATGAATTGATTGCTACGGCATCTGTTATCAGCAGTCACAACTAGCAACACCAGTAGCAGCTGACTGCACGCAAAGAATAGGAATGTGCAGTGGGATTTACGTGAACTCGGCGCAAGGCAGATCTTTCCGACATAGGCTTGAGAATCTTACGGGAACACTTGTACTGTTTCTAAATTAAGTGTAGGCGTGGGAGGAGGGTGCTTCCTGCGCACTAATAACAGCACGCTTGTCAATTGTGGATGCTAATCATTCGCTTGTATCTTCCTAGACACATCTGCTGGTTGTGAATTATTCCACTTGCATATCAAGGTGCGCATGTAGGTGTGTTAAAAATTCTGGAGGCACTGGGTATTGATCCCAGTACCTCTCGCATACTAAGCGAGCGCTCTACCATCTGAGCTACGACCGCCCCCCCGAAGACTATTGGTGCTACATACAGCCATATAGACGACACAGACCCTTGCACTCCCATTATTCAGCAGACAAACACTACTCTCTATGTATCCGTTTGGGTGTCTTTCAGGTTTCGTGCATTCTGTATCGAATCGTAGTTGGCCAAAATGAAAGTGGCACATATAACGTCGAAAATAGAATTCGGACACCGCTCTTAGTAAGACCAACGTGTTGTCCACCCTCTAGACTTCAATGAGGTTAAGCCGCGATACCTAAGACAGATCTGCACTCGATGACTCCTCGATAACAGCCGGTCCCCACACTTACATCTTGCTCTCCTTACGTCAGTATACATCATATCAGTCTGTGACGCTGGCTTTGCAACATCTTGCGTGCCTTTAGGTTCGCCGCGACCAACACTTACCATGCACTGACCACAAAAAAAGGAGGCGCCGCCGCTTGAACCCTGGACCTTTCACATGCCAAGCGAACGCTCTACCAACTGAGCTACGCCCCATGCACGAGCAAACTGCGCTATTCCCTATTCTTTGCGACTCAGATGCGCACGGACACGATGGTTGGTTGGTCTGTAGCGGTGAAGGGAGCAGAGTACAAAGGCGCGGACCCGTTCATATACACAAAAGTTCCAAGTAGTTTCGATGCTCTGGTATTACAAATGCAAATTCCGTCTGTTTTTAACGTCTTAAATTGAAAGAGCCGTCACAAATTGCTCCGTTTTCACTCCTTGTCGACAATTATACAGCACCTGAGGTAACAAACACATCTCGAGCCCCATTGTGCACTACATTATTTATGCCAACTCAGTGCCTCGCTCTTTACTACTGTGTACCAATCTTGTCGTCCAACTGCAAAACACTGGGCCACAACAAGTTTCCGCGTCTCCATTGCACTGCGCATACTACGAAACGCTCCCCAAACTTGGCACTCACCCTCGCAGCCGACTTTTCCGACTTTCCACGACGCTCACGCAACGCTCACGCTAGTGACAGCATTATTTATAGTTCGACGTCGCGCCAAAGCGAATGAGCACAATTCGCCTACGGCTTAGGCCGCCCTCCTAGTGTGGCTGCTCGGTGTCTGCAGGCAGCGAGGGTCTGCAAGCTTCCTGTGTTCGCACCTATGTCACCTGTGCTTGCTTGTCAGAGACAGACTATCGCAAAACATACAACTCACTCCATGAATTGATTGCTACGGCATCTGTTATCAGCAGTCACAACTAGCAACACCAGTAGCAGCTGACTGCACGCAAAGAATAGGAATGTGCAGTGGGATTTACGTGAACTCGGCGCAAGCTTGTATCTTCCTAGACACATCTGCTGGCTGTGAATTATTCCACTTGCATATCGAGGTGCGCATGTAGGTGTGTTAAAAATTCTGGAGGCACTGGGTATTGATCCCAGTACCTCTCGCATACTAAGCGAGCGCTCTACCATCTGAGCTACGCCCGCCCCCCCGAAGACTGATGGTGCTACATACAGCCATATAGACGACACAGACCCTTGCACTCCCATTATTCAGCAGACAAACACTACTCTCTATGTATCCGTTAGGGTGCTTTCAGGTTTCGTGCATTCTGTATCGAATCGTAGTTGGCCACAATGAAAGTGGCACGTATAACGTCGAAAATAGAATTCGGACACCGCTCTGAGTAAGACCAACGTGTTGTCCACCTTCTAGACTTCAATGAGGTTAAGCCGCGATACCTAAGACAGAACTGCACTCGGTGACACCTCGATAACAGCCGGTCCCCACACTTATATCTTGCTCTCCTTACGTCAGTATACATCATATCAGTCTGTGACGCTGGCTTTGCAACATCTTGCGTGCCTTTAGGTTCGCCGCGACCAACACTTACCATGCACTGACCACAAAAAATGGAGGCGCCGCGGCTTGAACCCTGGACCTTTCACATGCCAAGCGAACGCTCTACCAACTGAGCTACGCCCCATGCACGAACAAACTGCGCTATTCCCCATTCTTTGCGACTCAGATGCGCACGGACACGATGGTTGGTTGGTTTGTAGCGGTGAAGGGAGCAGAGTACAAAGGCGCGGACCCGTTCATATACACAAAAGTTCCAAGTAGTTTCGATGCTCTAGTATTACAAATGCAAATTCCGTCTGTTTTTAACGTCTTAAATTGAAAGAGCCGTCACAAATTGCTCCGTTTTCACTCCTTGTAGACAATTATACAGCACCTGAGGTAACAAACACATCTCGAGCCCCATTGTGCACTACATTATTTATGCCAACTCAGTGCCTCGCTCTTTACTACTGTGTACCAATCTTGTCGTCCAACTGCAAAACACTGGGCCACAACAAGTTTCCGCGTCTCCATTGCACTGCGCATACTACGAAACGCTCCCCAAACTTGGCACTCACCCTCGCAGCCGACTTTTCCGACTTTCCACGACGCTCACGCAACGCTCACGCTAGTGACAGCATTATTTATAGTTCGACGTCGCGCCAAAGCGAATGAGCACAATTCGCCTACGGCTTAGGCCGCCCTCCTAGTGTGGCTGCTCGGTGTCTGCAGGCAGCGAGGGTCTGCAAGCTTCCTGTGTTCGCACCTATGTCACCTGTGCTTGCTTGTCAGAGACAGACTATCGCAAAACATACAACTCACTCCATGAATTGATTGCTACGGCATCTGTTATCAGCAGTCACAACTAGCAACACCAGTAGCAGCTGACTGCACGCAAAGAATAGGAATGTGCAGTGGGATTTACGTGAACTCGGCGCAAGCTTGTATCTTCCTAGACACATCTGCTGGCTGTGAATTATTCCACTTGCATATCGAGGTGCGCATGTAGGTGTGTTAAAAATTCTGGAGGCACTGGGTGTTGATCCCAGTACCTCTCGCACACTAAGCGAGCGCTCTACCATCTGAGCTACGCCCGCCCCCCCGATGACTGATGGTGCTACATACAGCCATATAGACGACACAGACCCTTGCACTCCCATTATTCAGCAGACAAACACTACTCTCTATGTATCCGTTTGGGTGTCTTTCAGGTTTCGTGCATTCTGTATCGAATCGTAGTTGCCCAAAATGAAAGTGGCACGTATAACGTCGAAAATAGATTTCGGACACCGCTCTTAGTAAGACCAACGTGTTGTCCACCCTCTAGACTTCAATGAGGTTAAGCCGCGATACCTAAGACAGATCTGCACTCGATGACACCTCGATAACAGCCGGTCCCCACACTTACATCTTGCTCTCCTTACGTCAGTAATCATCATATCAGTCTGTGACGCTGGCTTTGCAACATCTTGCGTGCCTTTAGGTTCGCCGCGACCAACACTTACCATGCACTGACCACAAAAAAAGGAGGCGCCGCCGCTTGAACCCTGGACCTTTCACATGCCAAGCGACGCTCTACCAACTGAGCTACGCCCCATGCACGAGCAAACTGCGCTATTCCCTATTCTTTGCGACTCAGATGCACACGGACACGATGGTTGGTTGGTCTGTAGCGGTGAAGGGAGCAGAGTACAAAGGCGCGGACCCGTTCATATACACAAAAGTTCCAAGTAGTTTCGATGCTCTGGTATTACAAATGCAAATTCCGTCTGTTTTTAACGTCTTAAATTGAAAGAGCCGTCACAAATTGCTCCGTTTTCACTCCTTGTCGACAATTATACAGCACCTGAGGTAACAAACACATCTCGAGCCCCATTGTGCACTACATTATTTATGCCAACTCAGTGCCTCGCTCTTTACTACTGTGTACCAATCTTGTCGTCCAACTGCAAAACACTGGGCCACAACAAGTTTCCGCGTCTCCATTGCACTGCGCATACTACGAAACGCTCCCCAAACTTGGCACTCACCCTCGCAGCCGACTTTTCCGACTTTCCACGACGCTCACGCAACGCTCACGCTAGTGACAGCATTATTTATAGTTCGACGTCGCGCCAAAGCGAATGAGCACAATTCGCCTACGGCTTAGGCCGCCCTCCTAGTGTGGCTGCTCGGTGTCTGCAGGCAGCGAGGGTCTGCAAGCTTCCTGTGTTCGCACCTATGTCACCTGTGCTTGCTTGTCAGAGACAGACTATCGCAAAACATACAACTCACTCCATGAATTGATTGCTACGGCATCTGTTATCAGCAGTCACAACTAGCAACACCAGTAGCAGCTGACTGCACGCAAAGAATAGGAATGTGCAGTGGGATTTACGTGAACTCGGCGCAAGCTTGTATCTTCCTAGACACATCTGCTGGCTGTGAATTATTCCACTTGCATATCGAGGTGCGCATGTAGGTGTGTTAAAAATTCTGGAGGCACTGGGTATTGATCCCAGTACCTCTCGCATACTAAGCGAGCGCTCTACCATCTGAGCTACGCCCGCCCCCCCGAAGACTGATGGTGCTACATACAGCCATATAGACGACACAGACCCTTGCACTCCCATTATTCAGCAGACAAACACTACTCTCTATGTATCCGTTAGGGTGCTTTCAGGTTTCGTGCATTCTGTATCGAATCGTAGTTGGCCACAATGAAAGTGGCACGTATAACGTCGAAAATAGAATTCGGACACCGCTCTGAGTAAGACCAACGTGTTGTCCACCCTCTAGACTTCAATGAGGTTAAGCCGCGATACCTAAGACAGAACTGCACTCGGTGACACCTCGATAACAGCCGGTCCCCACACTTATATCTTGCTCTCCTTACGTCAGTATACATCATATCAGTCTGTGACGCTGGCTTTGCAACATCTTGCGTGCCTTTAGGTTCGCCGCGACCAACACTTACCATGCACTGACCACAAAAAATGGAGGCGCCGCGGCTTGAACCCTGGACCTTTCACATGCCAAGCGAACGCTCTACCAACTGAGCTACGCCCCATGCACGAACAAACTGCGCTATTCCCCATTCTTTGCGACTCAGATGCGCACGGACACGATGGTTGGTTGGTTTGTAGCGGTGAAGGGAGCAGAGTACAAAGGCGCGGACCCGTTCATATACACAAAAGTTCCAAGTAGTTTCGATGCTCTAGTATTACAAATGCAAATTCCGTCTGTTTTTAACGTCTTAAATTGAAAGAGCCGTCACAAATTGCTCCGTTTTCACTCATTGTAGACAATTATACAGCACCTGAGGTAACAAACACATCTCGAGCCCCATTGTGCACTACATTATTTATGCCAACTCAGTGCCTCGCTCTTTACTACTGTGTACCAATCTTGTCGTCCAACTGCAAAACACTGGGCCACAACAAGTTTCCGCGTCTCCATTGCACTGCGCATACTACGAAACGCTCCCCAAACTTGGCACTCACCCTCGCAGCCGACTTTTCCGACTTTCCACGACGCTCACGCAACGCTCAAGCTAGTGACAGCATTATTTATAGTTCGACGTCGCGCCAAAGCGAATGAGCACAATTCGCCTACGGCTTAGGCCGCCCTCCTAGTGTGGCTGCTCGGTGTCTGCAGGCAGCGAGGGTCTGCAAGCTTCCTGTGTTCGCACCTATGTCACCTGTGCTTGCTTGTCAGAGACAGACTATCGCAAAACATACAACTCACTCCATGAATTGATTGCTACGGCATCTGTTATCAGCAGTCACATCTAGCAACACCAGTAGCAGCTGACTGCACGCAAAGAATAGGAATGTGCAGTGGGATTTACGTGAACTCGGCGCAAGCTTGTATCTTCCTAGACACATCTGCTGGCTGTGAATTATTCCACTTGCATATCAAGGTGCGCATGTAGGTGTGTTAAAAATTATGGAGGCACTGGGTATTGATCCCAGTACCTCTCGCATACTAAGCGAGCGCTGTACCATCTGAGCTACGCCCGCCACCCCGAAGGCTGATGGTGCTACATACAGCCATATAGACGACACAGACCCTTGCACTCCCATTATTCAGCAGACAAACACTACTCTCTATGTATCCGTTAGGGTGCTTTCAGGTTTCGTGCATTCTGTATCGAATCGTAGTTGGCCACAATGAAAGTGGCACGTATAACGTCGAAAATAGAATTCGGACACCTCTCTGAGTAAGACCAACGTGTTGTCCACCCTCTAGACTTCAATGAGGTTAAGCCGCGATACCTAAGACAGAACTGCACTCGGTGACACCTCGATAACAGCCGGTCCCCACACTTACATCTTGCTCTCCTTACGTCAGTATACATCATATCAGTCTGTGACGCTGGCTTTGCAACATCTTGCGTGCCTTTAGGTTCGCCGCGACCAACACTTACCATGCACTGACCACAAAAAAAGGTGGCGCCGCCGTTTGAACCCTGGACCTTTCACATGCCAAGCGAACGCTCTACCAACTGAGCTACGCCCCATGCACGAGCAAACTGCGCTATTCCCCATTCTTTGCGACTCAGATGCGCACGGACACGATGGTTGGTTGGTTTGTAGCGGTGAAGGGAGCAGAGTACAAAGGCGCGGACCCGTTCATATACACAAAAGTTCCAAGTAGTTTCGATGCTCTAGTATTACAAATGCAAATTCCGTCTGTTTTTAACGTCTTAAATTGAAAGAGCCGTCACAAATTGCTCCGTTTTCACTCCTTGTAGACAATTATACAGCACCTGAGGTAACAAACACATCTCGAGCCCCATTGTGCACTACATTATTTATGCCAACTCAGTGCCTCGCTCTTTACTACTGTGTACCAATCTTGTCGTCCAACTGCAAAACACTGGGCCACAACAAGTTTCCGCGTCTCCATTGCACTGCGCATACTACGAAACGCTCCCCAAACTTGGCACTCACCCTCGCAGCCGACTTTTCCGACTTTCCACGACGCTCACGCTAGTGACAGCATTATTTATAGTTCGACGTCGCGCCAAAGCGAATGAGTACATTTCGCCTACGGCTTAGGCCGCCCTCCTAGTGTGGCTGCTCGGTGTCTGCAGGCAGCGAGGGTCTGCAAGCTTCCTGTGTTCGCACCTATGTCACCTGTGCTTGCTTGTCAGAGACAGACTATCGCAAAACATACAACTCACTCCATGAATTGATTGCTACGGCATCTGTTATCAGCAGTCACAACTAGCAACACCAGTAGCAGCTGACTGCACGCAAAGAATAGGAATGTGCAGTGGGATTTACGTGAACTCGGCGCAAGGCAGATCTTTCCGACATAGGCTTGAGAATCTTACGGGAACACTTGTACTGTTTCTAAATTAAGTGTAGGCGTGGGAGGAGGGTGCTTCCCGCGCACTAATAACAGCACGCTTGTCAATTGTGGATGCTAATCATTTGCTTGTATCTTCCTAGACACATCTGCTGGTTGTGAATTATTCCACTTGCATATCAAGGTGCGCATGTAGGTGTGTTAAAAATTCTGGAGGCACTGGGTATTGATCCCAGTACCTCTCGCATACTAAGCGAGCGCTCTACCATCTGAGCTACGACAGCCCCCTGGAAGACTATTGGTGCTACATACAGCCATATAGACGACACAGACCCTTGCACTCCCATTATTCAGCAGACAAACACTACTCTCTATGTATCCGTTTGGGTGTCTTTCAGGTTTCGTGAATTCTGTATCGAATCGTAGTTGGCCAAAATGAAAGTGGCACGTATAACGTCGAAAATAGAATTCGGACACCGCTCTTAGTAAGACCAACGTGTTGTCCACCCTCTAGACTTCAATGAGGTTAAGCCGCGATACCTAAGACAGATCTGCACTCGATGACTCCTCGATAACAGCCGGTCCCCACACTTACATCTTGCTCTCCTTACGTCAGTATACATCATATCAGTCTGTGACGCTGGCTTTGCAACATCTTGCGTGCCTTTAGGTTCGCCGCGACCAACACTTACCATGCACTGACCACAAAAAATGGAGGCGCCGCGGCTTGAACCCTGGACCTTTCACATGCCAAGCGAACGCTCTATCAACTGAGCTACGCCCCATGCACGAGCAAACTGCGCTATTCCCCATTCTTTGCGACTCAGATGCGCACGGACACGATGGTTGGTTGGTTTGTAGCGGTGAAGGGAGCAGAGTACAAAGGCGCGGACCCGTTCATATACACAAAAGTTCCAAGTAGTTTCGATGCTCTGGTATTACAAATGCAAATTCCGTCTGTTTTTAACGTCTTAAATTGAAAGAGCCGTCACAAATTGCTCCGTTTTCACTCCTTGTCGACAATTATACAGCACCTGAGGTAACAAACACATCTCGAGCCCCATTGTGCACTACATTATTTATGCCAACTCAGTGCCTCGCTCTTTACTACTGTGTACCAATCTTGTCGTCCAACTGCAAAACACTGGGCCACAACAAGTTTCCGCGTCTCCATTGCACTGCGCATACTACGAAACGCTCCCCAAACTTGGCACTCACCCTCGCAGCCGACTTTTCCGACTTTCCACGACGCTCACGCTAGTGACAGCATTATTTATAGTTCGACGTCGCGCCAAAGCGAATGAGTACATTTCGCCTACGGCTTAGGCCGCCCTCCTAGTGTGGCTGCTCGGTGTCTGCAGGCAGCGAGGGTCTGCAAGCTTCCTGTGTTCGCACCTATGTCACCTGTGCTTGCTTGTCAGAGACAGACTATCGCAAAACATACAACTCACTCCATGAATTGATTGCTACGGCATCTGTTATCAGCAGTCACAACTAGCAACACCAGTAGCAGCTGACTGCACGCAAAGAATAGGAATGTGCAGTGGGATTTACGTGAACTCGGCGCAAGGCAGATCTTTCCGACATAGGCTTGAGAATCTTACGGGAACACTTGTACTGTTTCTAAATTAAGTGTAGGCGTGGGAGGAGGGTGCTTCCTGCGCACTAATAACAGCACGCTTGTCAATTGTGGATGCTAATCATTTGCTTGTATCTTCCTAGACACATCTGCTGGTTGTGAATTATTCCACTTGCATATCAAGGTGCGCATGTAGGTGTGTTAAAAATTCTGGAGGCACTGGGTATTGATCCCAGTACCTCTCGCATACTAAGCGAGCGCTCTACCATCTGAGCTACGACCGCCCCCCCGAAGACTATTGGTGCTACATACAGCCATATAGACGACACAGACCCTTGCACTCCCATTATTCAGCAGACAAACACTACTCTCTATGTATCCGTTTGGGTGTCTTTCAGGTTTCGTGCATTCTGTATCGAATCGTAGTTGGCCAAAATGAAAGTGGCACGTATAACGTCGAAAATAGAATTCGGACACCGCTCTTAGTAAGACCAACGTGTTGTCCACCCTCTAGACTTCAATGAGGTTAAGCCGCGATACCTAAGACAGATCTGCACTCGATGACTCCTCGATAACAGCCGGTCCCCACACTTACATCTTGCTCTCCTTACGTCAGTATACATCATATCAGTCTGTGACGCTGGCTTTGCAACATCTTGCGTGCCTTTAGGTTCGCCGCGACCAACACTTACCATGCACTGACCACAAAAAATGGAGGCGCCGCCGCTTGAACCCTGGACCTTTCACATGCCAAGCGAACGCTCTACCAACTGAGCTACGCCCCATGCACGAGCAAGCTGCGCTATTCCCCATTCTTTGCGACTCAGATGCGCACGGACACGATGGTTGGTTGGTTTGTAGCGGTGAAGGGAGCAGAGTACAAAGGCGCGGACCCGTTCATATACACAAAAGTTCCAAGTAGTTTCGATGCTCTGGTATTACAAATGCAAATTCCGTCTGTTTTTAACGTCTTAAATTGAAAGAGCCGTCACAAATTGCTCCGTTTTCACTCCTTGTCGACAATTATACAGCACCTGAGGTAACAAACACATCTCGAGCCCCATTGTGCACTACATTATTTATGCCAACTCAGTGCCTCGCTCTTTACTACTGTGTACCAATCTTGTCGTCCAACTGCAAAACACTGGGCCACAACAAGTTTCCGCGTCTCCATTGCACTGCGCATACTACGAAACGCTCCCCAAACTTGGCACTCACCCTCGCAGCCGACTTTTCCGACTTTCCACGACGCTCACGCTAGTGACAGCATTATTTATAGTTCGACGTCGCGCCAAAGCGAATGAGCACAATTCGCCTACGGCTTAGGCCGCCCTCCTAGTGTGGCTGCTCGGTGTCTGCAGGCAGCGAGGGTCTGCAAGCTTCCTGTGTTCGCACCTATGTCACCTGTGCTTGCTTGTCAGAGACAGACTATCGCAAAACATACAACTCACTCCATGAATTGATTGCTACGGCATCTGTTATCAGCAGTCACAACTAGCAACACCAGTAGCAGCTGACTGCACGCAAAGAATAGGAATGTGCAGTGGGATTTACGTGAACTCGGCGCAAGCTTGTATCTTCCTAGACACATCTGCTGGCTGTGAATTATTCCACTTGCATATCGAGGTGCGCATGTAGGTGTGTTAAAAATTCTGGAGGCACTGGGTATTGATCCCAGTACCTCTCGCATACTAAGCGAGCGCTCTACCATCTGAGCTACGACCGCCCCCCCGAAGACTATTGGTGCTACATACAGCCATGTAGACGACACAGACCCTTGCACTCCCATTATTCAGCAGACAAACACTACTCTCTATGTATCCGTTAGGGTGCTTTCAGGTTTCGTGCATTCTGTATCGAATCGTAGTTGGCCACAATGAAAGTGGCACGTATAACGTCGAAAATAGAATTCGGAAACCGCTCTGAGTAAGACCAACGTGTTGTCCACCCTCTAGACTTCAATGAGGTTAAGCCGCGATACCTAAGACAGAACTGCACTCGGTGACACCTCGATAACAGCCGGTCCCCACACTTACATCTTGCTCTCCTTACGTCAGTATACATCATATCAGTCTGTGACGCTGGCTTTGCAACATCTTGCGTGCCTTCAGGTTCGCCGCGACCGACACTTACCATGCACTGACCACAAAAAATGGAGGCGCCGCGGCTTGAACCCTGGACCTTTCACATGCGAAGCGAACGCTCTACCAACTGAGCTACGCCCCATGCACGAGCAAACTGCGCTATTCCCCATTCATTGCGACTCAGATGCGCACGGACACGATGGTTGGTTGGTTCGTAGCGGTGAAGGGAGCAGAGTACAAAGGCGCGGACCCGTTCATATACACAAAAGTTCCAAGTAGTTTCGATGCTCTAGTATTACAAATGCAAATTACGTCTGTTTTTAACGTCTTATATTGAAAGAGCCGTCACAAATTGCTCCGTTTTCACTCCTTGTAGACAATTATACAGCACCTGAGGTAACAAACACATCTCGAGCCCCATTGTGCACTACATTATTTATGGAAACTCAGTGCCTCGCTCTTTACTACTGTGTACCAATCTTGTCGTCCAACTGCAAAACACTGGGCCACAACAAGTTTCTGCGTCTCCATTGCACTGCGCATACTACGAAACGCTCCCCAAACTTGGCACACACCATCGCAGCCGACTTTTCCGACTTTCCACGACGCTCACGCTAGTGACAGCATTATTTATAGTTCGACGTCGCGCCAAAGCGAATGAGTACATTTCGCCTACGGCTTAGGCCGCCCTCCTAGTGTGGCTGCTCGGTGTCTGCAGGCAGCGACGGTCTGCAAGCTTCCTGTGTTCGCACCTATGTCACCTGTGCTTGCTTGTCAGAGACAGACTATCGCAAAACATACAACTCACTCCATGAATTGATTGCTACGGCATCTGTTATCAGCAGTCACAACTAGCAACACCAGTAGCAGCTGACTGCACGCAAAGAATAGGAATGTGCAGTGGGATTTACATGAACTCGGCGCAAGGCAGATCTTTCCGACATAGGCTTGAGAATCTTACGGGAACACTTGTACTGTTTCTAAATTAAGTGTAGGCGTGGGAGGAGGGTGCTTCCTGCGCACTAATAACAGCACGCTTGTCAATTGTGGATGCTAATCATTTGCTTGTATCTTCCTAGACACATCTGCTGGTTGTGAATTATTCCACTTGCATATCAAGGTGCGCATGTAGGTGTGTTAAAAATTCTGGAGGCACTGGGTATTGATCCCAGTACCTCTCGCATACTAAGCGAGCGCTCTACAATCTGAGCTACGACCGCCTCCCCGAAGACTACTGGTGCTACATACAGCCATATAGACGACACAGACCGTTGCACTCCCATTATTCAGCAGACAAACACTACTCTCTATGTATCCGTTTGGGTGTCTTTCAGGTTTCGTGCATTCTGTATCGAATCGTAGTTGGCCAAAATGAAAGTGGCACGTATAACGTCGAAAATAGAATTCGGACACCGCTCTTAGTAAGACCAACGTGTTGTCCACCCTCTAGACTTCAATGAGGTTAAGCCGCGATACCTAAGACAGATCTGCACTCGATGACTCCTCGATAACAGCCGGTCCCCACACTTACATCTTGCTCTCCTTACGTCAGTATACATCATATCAGTCTGTGACGCTGGCTTTGCAACATCTTGCGTGCCTTTAGGTTCGCCGCGACCAACACTTACCATGCACTGACCACAAAAAATGGAGGCGCCGCCGCTTGAACCCTGGACCTTTCACATGCCAAGCGAACGCTCTACCAACAGAGCTACGCCCCATGCACGAGCAAACTGCGCTATTCCCCATTCTTTGCGACTCAGATGCGCACGGACACGATGGTTGGTTGGTTTGTAGCGGTGAAGGGAGCAGAGTACAAAGGCGCGGACCCGTTCATATACACAAAAGTTCCAAGTAGTTTCGATGCTCTGGTATTACAAATGAAAATTCCGTCTGTTTTTAACGTCTTAAATTGAAAGAGCCGTCACAAATTGCTCCGTTTTCACTCCTTGTCGACAATTATACAGCACCTGAGGTGACAAACACATCTCGAGCCCCATTGTGCACTACATTATTTATGCCAACTCAGTGCCTCGCTCTTTACTACTGTGTACCAATCTTGTCGTCCAACTGCAAAACACTGGGCCACAACAAGTTTCCGCGTCTCCATTGCACTGCGCATACTACGAAACGCTCCCCAAACTTGGCACTCACCCTCGCAGCCGACTTTCCACGACGCTCACGCAACGCTCACGCTAGTGACAGCATTATTTATAGTTCGACGTCGCGCCAAAGCGAATGAGCACAATTCGCCTACGGCTTAGGCCGCCCTCCTAGTGTGGCTGCTCGGTGTCTGCAGGCAGCGAGGGTCTGCAAGCATCCTGTGTTCGCACCTATGTCACCTGTGCTTGCTTGTCAGAGACAGACTATCGCAAAACATACAACTCACTCCATGAATTGATTGCTACGGCATCTGTTATCAGCAGTCACAACTAGCAACACCAGTAGCAGCTGACTGCACGCAAAGAATAGGAATGTGCAGTGGGATTTACGTGAACTCGGCGCAAGGCAGATCTTTCCGACATAGGCTTGAGAATCTTACGGGAACACTTGTACTGTTTCTAAATTAAGTGTAGGCGTGGGAGGAGGGTGCTTCCTGCGCACTAATAACAGCACGCTTGTCAATTGTGGATGCTAATCATTTGCTTGTATCTTCCTAGACACATCTGCTGGTTGTGAATTATTCCACTTGCATATCAAGGTGCGCATGTAGGTGTGTTAAAAATTCTGGAGGCACTGGGTATTGATCCCAGTACCTCTCGCATACTAAGCGAGCGCTCTACCATCTGAGCTACGACCGCCCCCCCGAAGACTATTGGTGCTACATACAGCCATATAGACGACACAGACCCTTGCACTCCCATTATTCAGCAGACAAACACTACTCTCTATGTATCCGTTTGGGTGTCTTTCAGGTTTCGTGCATTCTGTATCGAATCGTAGTTGGCCAAAATGAAAGTGGCACGTATAACGTCGAAAATAGAATTCGGACACCGCTCTTAGTAAGACCAACGTGTTGTCCACCCTCTAGACTTCAATGAGGTTAAGCCGCGATACCTAAGACAGATCTGCACTCGATGACTCCTCGATAACAGCCGGTCCCCACACTTACATCTTGCTCTCCTTACGTCAGTATACATCATATCAGTCTGTGACGCTGGCTTAGCAACATCTTGCGTGCCTTTAGGTTCGCCGCGACCAACACTTACCATGCACTGACCACAAAAAATGGAGGCGCCGCCGCTTGAAACCTGCACCTTTCACATGCCAAGCGAACGCTCTACCAACTGAGCTACGCCCCATGCACGAGCAAACTGCGCTATTCCCCATTCTTTGCGACTCAGATGCGCACCGACACGATGGTTGGTTGGTTTGTAGCGGTGAAGGGAGCAGAGTACAAAGGCGCGGACCCGTTCATATACACAAAAGTTCCAAGTAGTTTCGATGCTCTGGTATTACAAATGAAAATTCCGTCTGTTTTTAACGTCTTAAATTGAAAGAGCCGTCACAAATTGCTCCGTTTTCACTCCTTGTCGACAATTATACAGCACCTGAGGTGACAAACACATCTCGAGCCCCATTGTGCACTACATTATTTATGCCAACTCAGTGCCTCGCTCTTTACTACTGTGTACCAATCTTGTCGTCCAACTGCAAAACACTGGGCCACAACAAGTTTCCGCGTCTCCATTGCACTGCGCATACTACGAAACGCTCCCCAAACTTGGCACACCCTCGCAGCCGACTTTCCACGACGCTCACGCAACGCTCACGCTAGTGACAGCATTATTTATAGTTCGACGTCGCGCCAAAGCGAATGAGCACAATTCGCCTACGGCTTAGGCCGCCCTCCTAGTGTGGCTGCTCGGTGTCTGCAGGCAGCGAGGGTCTGCAAGCATCCTGTGTTCGCACCTATGTCACCTGTGCTTGCTTGTCAGAGACAGACTATCGCAAAACATACAACTCACTCCATGAATTGATTGCTACGGCATCTGTTATCAGCAGTCACAACTAGCAACACCAGTAGCAGCTGACTGCACGCAAAGAATAGGAATGTGCAGTGGGATTTACGTGAACTCGGCGCAAGGCAGATCTTTCCGACATAGGCTTGAGAATCTTACGGGAACACTTGTACTGTTTCTAAATTAAGTGTAGGCGTGGGAGGAGGGTGCTTCCTGCGCACTAATAACAGCACGCTTGTCAATTGTGGATGCTAATCATTTGCTTGTATCTTCCTAGACACATCTGCTGGTTGTGAATTATTCCACTTGCATATCAAGGTGCGCATGTAGGTGTGTTAAAAATTCTGGAGGCACTGGGTATTGATCCCAGTACCTGTCGCATACTAAGCTAGCGCTCTACCATCTGAGCTACGACCGCCCACGCGAAGACTATTGGTGCTACATACAGCCATATAGACGACACAGACCCTTGCACTCCCATTATTCAGCAGACAAACGCTACTCTCTATGTATCCGTTAGGGTGTCTTTCAGGTTTCGTGCATTCTGTATCGAATCGTAGTTGGCCACAATGAAAGTGGCACGTATAACGTCGAAAATAGAATTCGGACACCGCTCTGAGTAAGTCCAACGTGTTGTCCATCCTCTAGACTTCAATGAGGTTAAGCCGCGATACCTAAGACAGATCTGCACTCGATGACACCTCGATAACAGCCGGTCCCCACACTTACATCTTGCTCTCCTTACGTCAGTATACATCATATCAGTCTGTGACGCTGGCTTTGCAACATCTTGCGTGCCTTTAGGTTCGCCGCGACCAACACTTACCATGCACTGACCACAAAAAATGGAGGCGCCGCCGCTTGAACCCTGGACCTTTCACATGCCAAGCGAACGCTCTACCAACTGAGCTACGCCCCATGCACGAGCAAACTGCGCTATTCCCCATTCTTTGCGACTCAGATGCGCACCGACACGATGGTTGGTTGGTTTGTAGCGGTGAAGGGAGCAGAGTACAAAGGCGCGGACCCGTTCATATACACAAAAGTTCCAAGTAGTTTCGATGCTCTGGTATTACAAATGCAAATTCCGTCTGTTTTTAACGTCTTAAATTGAAAGAGCCGTCACAAATTGCTCCGTTTTCACTCCTTGTCGACAATCATACAGCACCTGAGGTAACAAACACATCTCGAGCCCCATTGTGCACTCCATTATTCATGCCAACTCAGTGCCTCGCTCTTTACTACTGTGTACCAATCTTGTCGTCCAACTGCAAAACACTGGGCCACAACAAGTTTCCGCGTCTCCATTGCACTGCGCATACTACGAAACGCTCCCCAAACTTGGCACTCACCCTCGCAGCCGACTTTTCCGACTTTCCACGACGCTCACGCTAGTGACAGCATTATTTATAGTACGACGTCGCGCCAAAGCGAATGAGCACATTTCGCCTACGGCTTAGGCCGCCCTCCTAGTGTGGCTGCTCGGTGTCTGCAGGCAGCGAGGGTCTGCAAGCTTCCCGTGTTCGCACCTATGTCACCTGTGCTTGCTTGTCAGAGACAGACTATCGCAAAACATACAACTCACTCCATGAATTGATTGCTACGGCATCTGTTATCAGCAGTCACAACTAGCAACACCAGTAGCAGCTGACTGCACGCAAAGAATAGGAATGTTCAGTGGGATTTACGTGAACTCGGCGCAAGCTTGTATCTTCCTAGACACATCTGCTGGCTGTGAATTATTCCACTTGCATATCAAGGTGCGCATGTAGGTGTGTTAAAAATTCTGGAGGCACTGGGTATTGATCCCAGTACCTCTCGCATACTAAGCGAGCGCTCTACCATCTGAGCTACGCCCGCCCCCCCGAAGACTAAGGGTGCTACATACAGCCATATAGACGACACAGACCCTTGCACTCCCATTATTCAGCAGACAAACACTACTCTCTATGTATCCGTTAGGGTGTCTTTCAGGTTTCGTGCATGAAAGTGGCACGTATAACGTCGAAAATAGAATTCGGACACCGCTCTGAGTAAGTCCAACGTGTTGTCCATCCTCTAGACTTCAATGAGGTTAAGCCGCGATACCTAAGACAGATCTGCACTCGATGACACCTCGATAACAGCCGGTCCCCACACTTACATCTTGCTCTCCTTACGTCAGTATACATCATATCAGTCTGTGACGCTGGCTTTGCAACATCTTGCGTGCCTTTAGGTTCGCCGCGACCAACACTTACCATGCACTGACCACAAAAAATGGAGGCGCCGCGGCTTGAACCCTGGACCTTTCACATGCCAAGCGAACGCTCTACCAACTGAGCTACGCCCCATGCACGAGCAAACTGCGCTATTCCCCATTCTTTGCGACTCAGATGCGCACCGACACGATGGTTGGTTGGTTTGTAGCGGTGAAGGGAGCAGAGTACAAAGGCGCGGACCCGTTCATATACACAAAAGTTCCAAGTAGTTTCGATGCTCTGGTATTACAAATGCAAATTCCGTCTGTTTTTAACGTCTTAAATTGAAAGAGCCGTCACAAATTGCTCCGTTTTCACTCCTTGTCGACAATCATACAGCACCTGAGGTAACAAACACATCTCGAGCCCCATTGTGCACTCCATTATTCATGCCAACTCAGTGCCTCGCTCTTTACTACTGTGTACCAATCTTGTCGTCCAACTGCAAAACACTGGGCCACAACAAGTTTCCGCGTCTCCATTGCACTGCGCATACTACGAAACGCTCCCCAAACTTGGCACTCACCCTCGCAGCCGACTTTTCCGACTTTCCACGACGCTCACGCTAGTGACAGCATTATTTATAGTACGACGTAGCGCCAAAGCGAATGAGCACATTTCGCCTACGGCTTAGGCCGCCCTCCTAGTGTGGCTGCTCGGTGTCTGCAGGCAGCGAGGGTCTGCAAGCTTCCCGTGTTCGCACCTATGTCACCTGTGCTTGCTTGTCAGAGACAGACTATCGCAAAACATACAACTCACTCCATGAATTGATTGCTACGGCATCTGTTATCAGCAGTCACAACTAGCAACACCAGTAGCAGCTGACTGCACGCAAAGAATAGGAATATTCAGTGGGATTTACGTGAACTCGGCGCAAGCTTGTATCTTCCTAGACACATCTGCTGGCTGTGAATTATTCCACTTGCATATCAAGGTGCGCATGTAGGTGTGTTAAAAATTCTGGAGGCACTGCGTATTGATCCCAGTACCTCTCGCATACTAAGCGAGCGCTCTACCATCTGAGCTACGCCCGCCCCCCCGAAGACTAACGGTGCTACATACAGCCATATAGACGACACAGACCCTTGCACTCCCATTATTCAGCAGACAAACACTACTCTCTATGTATCCGTTAGGGTGTCTTTCAGGTTTCGTGCATTCTGTATCGAATCGTAGTTGGCCACAATGAAAGTGGCACGTATGACGTCGAAAATAGAATTCGGACACCGCTCTGAGTAAGTCCAACGTGTTGTCCATCCTCTAGACTTCAATGAGGTTAAGCCGCGATACCTAAGACAGATCTGCACTCGATTACACCTCGATAACAGCCGGTCCCCACACTTACATCTTGCTCTCCTTACGTCAGTATACATCATATCAGTCTGTGACGCTGGCTTTGCAACATCTTGCGTGCCTTTAGGTTCGCCGCGACCAACACTTACCATGCACTGACCACAAAAAATGGAGGCGCCGCGGCTTGAACCCTGGACCTTTCACATGCCAAGCGAACGCTCTACCAACTGAGCTACGCCCCATGCACGAGCAAACTGCGCTATTCCCCATTCTTTGCGACTCAGATGCGCACCGACACGATGGTTGGTTGGTTTGTAGCGGTGAAGGGAGCAGAGTACAAAGGCGCGGACCCGTTCATATACACAAAAGTTCCAAGTAGTTTCGATGCTCTGGTATTACAAATGCAAATTCCGTCTGTTTTTAACGTCTTAAATTGAAAGAGCCGTCACAAATTGCTCCGTTTTCACTCCTTGTCGACAATCATACAGCACCTGAGGTAACAAACACATCTCGAGCCCCATTGTGCACTCCATTATTCATGCCAACTCAGTGCCTCGCTCTTTACTACTGTGTACCAATCTTGTCGTCCAACTGCAAAACACTGGGCCACAACAAGTTTCCGCGTCTCCATTGCACTGCGCATACTACGAAACGCTCCCCAAACTTGGCACTCACCCTCGCAGCCGACTTTTCCGACTTTCCACGACGCTCACGCTAGTGACAGCATTATTTATAGTACGACGTCGCGCCAAAGCGAATGAGCACATTTCGCCTACGGCTTAGGCCGCCCTCCTAGTGTGGCTGCTCGGTGTCTGCAGGCAGCGAGGGTCTGCAAGCTTCCCGTGTTCGCACCTATGTCACCTGTGCTTGCTTGTCAGAGACAGACTATCGCAAAACATACAACTCACTCCATGAATTGATTGCTACGGCATCTGTTATCAGCAGTCACAACTAGCAACACCAGTAGCAGCTGACTGCACGCAAAGAATAGGAATGTTCAGTGGGATTTACGTGAACTCGGCGCAAGCTTGTATCTTCCTAGACACATCTGCTGGCTGTGAATTATTCCACTTGCATATCAAGGTG
This sequence comes from Schistocerca gregaria, assembly GCF_023897955.1. NCBI lineage: Eukaryota > Metazoa > Arthropoda > Insecta > Orthoptera > Acrididae > Schistocerca > Schistocerca gregaria. Next base: position 2,091,320 of record NW_026061726.1, read on the forward strand.
CGCATGTAGGTGTGTTAATAATTCTGGAGGCACTGGGTATTGATCCCAGTACCTCTCGCATACTAAGCGAGCGCTCTACCATCTGAGCTACGCCCGCCCCCCCGAAGACTAAGGGTGCTACATACAGCCATACAGACGACACAGACCCTTGCACTCCCATTATTCAGCAGACAAACACTACTCTCTATGTATCCGTTAGGGTGTCTTTCAGGTTTCGTGCATTCTGTATCGAATCGTAGTTGGCCACAATGAAAGTGGCACGTATAACGTCGAAAATAGAATTCGGACACCGCTCTGAGTAAGTCCAACGTGTTGTCCATCCTCTAGACTTCAATGAGGTTAAGCCGCGATACCTAAGACAGATCTGCACTCGATGACACCTCGATAACAGCCGGTCCCCACACTTACATCTTGCTCTCCTTACGTCAGTATACATCATATCAGTCTGTGACGCTGGCTTTGCAACATCTTGCGTGCCTTTAGGTTCGCCGCGACCAACACTTACCATGCACTGACCACAAAAAATGGAGGCGCCCCGGCTTGAACCCTGGACCTTTCACATGCCAAGCGAACGCTCTACCAACTGAGCTACGCCCCATGCACGAGCAAACTGCGCTATTCCCCATTCTTTGCGACTCAGATGCGCTCCGACACGATGGTTGGTTGGTTTGTAGCGGTGAAGGGAGCAGAGTACAAAGGCGCGGACCCGTTCATATACACAAAAGTTCCAAGTAGTTTCGATGCTCTGGTATTACAAATGCAAATTCCGTCTGTTTTTAACGTCTTAAATTGAAAGAGCCGTCACAAATTGCTCCGTTTTCACTCCTTGTCGACAATCATACAGCACCTGAGGTAACAAACACATCTCGAGCCCCATTGTGCACTCCATTATTCATGCCAACTCAGTGCCTCGCTCTTTACTACTGTGTACCAATCTTATCGTCCAACTGCAAAACACTGGGCCACAACAAGTTTCCGCGTCTCCATTGCACTGCGCATACTACGAAACGCTCCCCAAACTTGGCACTCACCCTCGCAGCCGACTTTTCCGACTTTCCACGACGCTCACGCAACGCTCACGCTAGTGACAGCATTATTTATAGTACGACGTCGCGCCAAAGCGAATGAGCACATTTCGCCTACGGCTTAGGCCGCCCTCCTAGTGTGGCTGCTCGGTGTCTGCAGGCAGCGAGGGTCTGCAAGCTTCCCGTGTTCGCACCTATGTCACCTGTGCTTGCTTGTCAGAGACAGACTATCGCAAAACATACAACTCACTCCATGAATTGATTGCTACGGCATCTGTTTATTAGCAGTCACAACTAGCAACACCAGTAGCAGCTGACTGCACGCAAAGAATAGGAATATTCAGTGGGATTTACGTGAACTCGGCGCAAGCTTGTATCTTCCTAGACACATCTGCTGGCTGTGAATTATTCCACTTGCATATCAAGGTGCGCATGTAGGTGTGTTAAAAATTCTGGAGGCACTGGGTATTGGTCCCAGTACCTCTCGCATACTAAGCGAGCGCTCTACCATCTGAGCTACGCCCGCCCCCCTGAAGACTAAGGGTGCTACATACAGCCATATAGACGACACAGACCCTTGCACTCCCATTATTCAGCAGACAATCACTACTCTCTATGTATCCGTTAGGGTGTCTTTCAGGTTTCGTGCATTCTGTATCGAATCGTAGTTGGCCACAATGAAAGTGGCACGTATAACGTCGAAAATAGAATTCGGACACCGCTCTGAGTAAGTCCAACGTGTTGTCCATCCTCTAGACTTCAATGAGGTTAAGCCGCGATACCTAAGACAGATCTGCACTCGATGACACCTCGATAACAGCCGGTCCCCACACTTACATCTTGCTCTCCTTACGTCAGTATACATCATATCAGTCTGTGACGCTGGCTTTGCAACATCTTGCGTGCCTTTAGGTTCGCCGCGACCAACACTTACCATGCACTGACCACAAAAAATGGAGGCGCCGCGGCTTGAACCCTGGACCTTTCACATGCCAAGCGAACGCTCTACCAACTGAGCTACGCCCCATGCACGAGCAAACTGCGCTATTCCCCATTCTTTGCGACTCAGATGCGCTCCGACACGATGGTTGGTTGGTTTGTAGCGGTGAAGGGAGCAGAGTACAAAGGCGCGGACCCGTTCATATACACAAAAGTTCCAAGTAGTTTCGATGCTCTGGTATTACAAATGCAAATTCCGTCTGTTTTTAACGTCTTAAATTGAAAGAGCCGTCACAAATTGCTCCGTTTTCACTCCTTGTCGACAATCATACAGCACCTGAGGTAACAAACACATCTCGAGCCCCATTGTGCACTCCATTATTCATGCCAACTCAGTGCCTCGCTCTTTACTACTGTGTACCAATCTTGTCGTCCAACTGCAAAACACTGGGCCACAACAAGTTTCCGCGTCTCCATTGCACTGCGCATACTACGAAACGCTCCCCAAACTTGGCACTCACCCTCGCAGCCGACTTTTCCGACTTTCCACGACGCTCACGCAACGCTCACGCTAGTGACAGCATTATTTATAGTACGACGTCGCGCCAAAGCGAATGAGCACATTTCGCCTACGGCTTAGGCCGCCCTCCTAGTGTGGCTGCTCGGTGTCTGCAGGCAGCGAGGGTCTGCAAGCTTCCTGTGTTCGCACCTATGTCACCTGTGCTTGCTTGTCAGAGACAGACTATCGCAAAACATACAACTCACTCCATGAATTAATTGCTACGGCATCTGTTATCAGCAGTCACAACTAGCAACACCAGTAGCAGCTGACTGCACGCAAAGAATAGGAATGTTCAGTGGGATTTACGTGAACTCGGCGCAAGCTTGTATCTTCCTAGACACATCTGCTGGCTGTGAATTATTCCACTTGCATATCAAGGTGCGCATGTAGGTGTGTTAAAAATTCTGGAGGCACTGGGTATTGGTCCCAGTACCTCTCGCATACTAAGCGAGCGCTCTACCATCTGAGCTACGCCCGCCCCCCTGAAGACTAAGGGTGCTACATACAGCCATATAGACGACACAGACCCTTGCACTCCCATTATTCAGCAGACAATCACTACTCTCTATGTATCCGTTAGGGTGTCTTTCAGGTTTCGTGCATTCTGTATCGAATCGTAGTTGGCCACAATGAAAGTGGCACGTATAACGTCGAAAATAGAATTCGGACACCGCTCTGAGTAAGTCCAACGTGTTGTCCATCCTCTAGACTTCAATGAGGTTAAGCCGCGATACCTAAGACAGATCTGCACTCGATGACACCTCGATAACAGCCGGTCCCCACACTTACATCTTGCTCTCCTTACGTCAGTATACATCATATCAGTCTGTGACGCTGGCTTTGCAACATCTTGCGTGCCTTTAGGTTCGCCGCGACCAACACTTACCATGCACTGACCACAAAAAATGGAGGCGCCGCGGCTTGAACCCTGGACCTTTCACATGCCAAGCGAACGCTCTACCAACTGAGCTACGCCCCATGCACGAGCAAACTGCGCTATTCCCCATTCTTTGCGACTCAGATGCGCTCCGACACGATGGTTGGTTGGTTTGTAGCGGTGAAGGGAGCAGAGTACAAAGGCGCGGACCCGTTCATATACACAAAAGTTCCAAGTAGTTTCGATGCTCTGGTATTACAAATGCAAATTCCGTCTGTTTTTAACGTCTTAAATTGAAAGAGCCGTCACAAATTGCTCCGTTTTCACTCCTTGTCGACAATCATACAGCACCTGAGGTAACAAACACATCTCGAGCCCCATTGTGCACTCCATTATTCATGCCAACTCAGTGCCTCGCTCTTTACTACTGTGTACCAATCTTGTCGTCCAACTGCAAAACACTGGGCCACAACAAGTTTCCGCGTCTCCATTGCACTGCGCATACTACGAAACGCTCCCCAAACTTGGCACTCACCCTCGCAGCCGACTTTTCCGACTTTCCACGACGCTCACGCAACGCTCACGCTAGTGACAGCATTATTTATAGTACGACGTCGCGCCAAAGCGAATGAGCACATTTCGCCTACGGCTTAGGCCGCCCTCCTAGTGTGGCTGCTCGGTGTCTGCAGGCAGCGAGGGTCTGCAAGCTTCCTGTGTTCGCACCTATGTCACCTGTGCTTGCTTGTCAGAGACAGACTATCGCAAAACATACAACTCACTCCATGAATTAATTGCTACGGCATCTGTTATCAGCAGTCACAACTAGCAACACCAGTAGCAGCTGACTGCACGCAAAGAATAGGAATGTTCAGTGGGATTTACGTGAACTCGGCGCAAGCTTGTATCTTCCTAGACACATCTGCTGGCTGTGAATTATTCCACTTGCATATCAAGGTGCGCATGTAGGTGTGTTAAAAATTCTGGAGGCACTGGGTATTGACCCCAGTACCTCTCGCATACTAAGCGAGCGCTCTACCATCTGAGCTACGCCCGCCCCCCCCGAAGACTAACGGTGCTACATACAGCCATATAGACGACACAGACCCTTGCACTCCCATTATTCAGCAGACAATCACTACTCTCTATGTATCCGTTAGGGTGTCTTTCAGGTTTCGTGCATTCTGTATCGAATCGTAGTTGGCCACAATGAAAGTGGCACGTATAACGTCGAAAATAGAATTCGGACACCGCTCTGAGTAAGTCCAACGTGTTGTCCATCCTCTAGACTTCAATGAGGTTAAGCCGCGATACCTAAGACAGATCTGCACTCGATGACACCTCGATAACAGCCGGTCCCCACACTTACATCTTGCTCTCCTTACGTCAGTATACATCATATCAGTCTGTGACGCTGGCTTTGCAACATCTTGCGTGCCTTTAGGTTCGCCGCGACCAACACTTACCATGCACTGACCACAAAAAATGGAGGCGCCGCGGCTTGTTCCCTGGACCTTTCACATGCCAAGCGAACGCTCTACCAACTGAGCTACGCCCCATGCACGAGCAAACTGCGCTATTCCCCATTCTTTGCGACTCAGATGCGCACCGACACGATGGTTGGTTGGTTTGTAGCGGTGAAGGGAGCAGAGTACAAAGGCGCGGACCCGTTCATATACACAAAAGTTCCAAGTAGTTTCGATGCTCTGGTATTACAAATGCAAATTCCGTCTGTTTTTAACGTCTTAAATTGAAAGAGCCGTCACAAATTGCTCCGTTTTCACTCCTTGTCGACAATCATACAGCACCTGAGGTAACAAACACATCTCGAGCCCCATTGTGCACTCCATTATTCATGCCAACTCAGTGCCTCGCTCTTTACTACTGTGTACCAATCTTGTCGTCCAACTGCAAAACACTGGGCCACAACAAGTTTCCGCGTCTCCATTGCACTGCGCATACTACGAAACGCTCCCCAAACTTGGCACTCACCCTCGCAGCCGACTTTTCCGGCTTTCCACGACGCTCACGCAACGCTCACGCTAGTGACAGCATTATTTATAGTACGACGTCGCGCCAAAGCGAATGAGCACATTTCGCCTACGGCTTAGGCCGCCCTCCTAGTGTGGCTGCTCGGTGTCTGCAGGCAGCGAGGGTCTGCAAGCTTCCCGTGTTCGCACCTATGTCACCTGTGCTTGCTTGTCAGAGACAGACTATCGCAAAACATACAACTCACTCCATGAATTGATTGCTACGGCATCTGTTATCAGCAGTCACAACTAGCAACACCAGTAGCAGCTGACTGCACGCAAAGAATAGGAATGTTCAGTGGGATTTACGTGAACTCGGCGCAAGCTTGTATCTTCCTAGACACATCTGCTGGCTGTGAATTATTCCACTTGCATATCAAGGTGCGCATGTAGGTGTGTTAAAAATTCTGGAGGCACTGGGTATTGGTCCCAGTACCTCTCGCATACTAAGCGAGCGCTCTACCATCTGAGCTACGCCCGCCCCCCTGAAGACTAAGGGTGCTACATACAGCCATATAGACGACACAGACCCTTGCACTCCCATTATTCAGCAGACAATCACTACTCTCTATGTATCCGTTAGGGTGTCTTTCAGGTTTCGTGCATTCTGTATCGAATCGTAGTTGGCCACAATGAAAGTGGCACGTATAACGTCGAAAATAGAATTCGGACACCGCTCTGAGTAAGTCCAACGTGTTGTCCATCCTCTAGACTTCAATGAGGTTAAGCCGCGATACCTAAGACAGATCTGCACTCGATGACACCTCGATAACAGCCGGTCCCCACACTTACATCTTGCTCTCCTTACGTCAGTATACATCATATCAGTCTGTGACGCTGGCTTTGCAACATCTTGCGTGCCTTTAGGTTCGCCGCGACCAACACTTACCATGCACTGACCACAAAAAATGGAGGCGCCGCGGCTTGAACCCTGGACCTTTCACATGCCAAGCGAACGCTCTACCAACTGAGCTACGCCCCATGCACGAGCAAACTGCGCTATTCCCCATTCTTTCCGACTCAGATGCGCTCCGACACGATGGTTGGTTGGTTTGTAGCGGTGAAGGGAGCAGAGTACAAAGGCGCGGACCCGTTCATATACACAAAAGTTCCAAGTAGTTTCGATGCTCTGGTATTACAAATGCAAATTCCGTCTGTTTTTAACGTCTTAAATTGAAAGAGCCGTCACAAATTGCTCCGTTTTCACTCCTTGTCGACAATCATACAGCACCTGAGGTAACAAACACATCTCGAGCCCCATTGTGCACTCCATTATTCATGCCAACTCAGTGCCTCGCTCTTTACTACTGTGTACCAATCTTGTCGTCCAACTGCAAAACACTGGGCCACAACAAGTTTCCGCGTCTCCATTGCACTGCGCATACTACGAAACGCTCCCCAAACTTGGCACTCACCCTCGCAGCCGACTTTTCCGACTTTCCACGACGCTCACGCAACGCTCACGCTAGTGACAGCATTATTTATAGTACGACGTCGCGCCAAAGCGAATGAGCACATTTCGCCTACGGCTTAGGCCGCCCTCCTAGTGTGGCTGCTCGGTGTCTGCAGGCAGCGAGGGTCTGCAAGCTTCCTGTGTTCGCACCTATGTCACCTGTGCTTGCTTGTCAGAGACAGACTATCGCAAAACATACAACTCACTCCATGAATTAATTGCTACGGCATCTGTTATCAGCAGTCACAACTAGCAACACCAGTAGCAGCTGACTGCACGCAAAGAATAGGAATGTTCAGTGGGATTTACGTGAACTCGGCGCAAGCTTGTATCTTCCTAGACACATCTGCTGGCTGTGAATTATTCCACTTGCATATCAAGGTGCGCATGTAGGTGTGTTAAAAATTCTGGAGGCACTGGGTATTGACCCCAGTACCTCTCGCATACTAAGCGAGCGCTCTACCATCTGAGCTACGCCCGCCCCCCCCGAAGACTAACGGTGCTACATACAGCCATATAGACGACACAGACCCTTGCACTCCCATTATTCAGCAGACAATCACTACTCTCTATGTATCCGTTAGGGTGTCTTTCAGGTTTCGTGCATTCTGTATCGAATCGTAGTTGGCCACAATGAAAGTGGCACGTATAACGTCGAAAATAGAATTCGGACACCGCTCTGAGTAAGTCCAACGTGTTGTCCATCCTCTAGACTTCAATGAGGTTAAGCCGCGATACCTAAGACAGATCTGCACTCGATGACACCTCGATAACAGCCGGTCCCCACACTTACATCTTGCTCTCCTTACGTCAGTATACATCATATCAGTCTGTGACGCTGGCTTTGCAACATCTTGCGTGCCTTTAGGTTCGCCGCGACCAACACTTACCATGCACTGACCACAAAAAATGGAGGCGCCGCGGCTTGATCCCTGGACCTTTCACATGCCAAGCGAACGCTCTACCAACTGAGCTACGCCCCATGCACGAGCAAACTGCGCTATTCCCCATTCTTTGCGACTCAGATGCGCACCGACACGATGGTTGGTTGGTTTGTAGCGGTGAAGGGAGCAGAGTACAAAGGCGCGGACCCGTTCATATACACAAAAGTTCCAAGTAGTTTCGATGCTCTGGTATTACAAATGCAAATTCCGTCTGTTTTTAACGTCTTAAATTGAAAGAGCCGTCACAAATTGCTCCGTTTTCACTCCTTGTCGACAATCATACAGCACCTGAGGTAACAAACACATCTCGAGCCCCATTGTGCACTCCATTATTCATGCCAACTCAGTGCCTCGCTCTTTACTACTGTGTACCAATCTTGTCGTCCAACTGCAAAACACTGGGCCACAACAAGTTTCCGCGTCTCCATTGCACTGCGCATACTACGAAACGCTCCCCAAACTTGGCACTCACCCTCGCAGCCGACTTTTCCGGCTTTCCACGACGCTCACGCAACGCTCACGCTAGTGACAGCATTATTTATAGTACGACGTCGCGCCAAAGCGAATGAGCACATTTCGCCTACGGCTTAGGCCGCCCTCCTAGTGTGGCTGCTCGGTGTCTGCAGGCAGCGAGGGTCTGCAAGCTTCCCGTGTTCGCACCTATGTCACCTGTGCTTGCTTGTCAGAGACAGACTATCGCCAAACATACAACTCACTCCATGAATTAATTGCTACGGCATCTGTTATCAGCAGTCACAACTAGCAACACCAGTAGCAGCTGACTGCACGCAGAGAATAGGAATGTTCAGTGGGATTTACGTGAACTCGGCGCAAGCTTGTATCTTCCTAGACACATCTGCTGGCTGTGAATTATTCCACTTGCCCCCCGAAGACTAACGGTGCTACATACAGCCATATAGACGACACAGACCCTTGCACTCCCATTATTCAGCAGACAATCACTACTCTCTATGTATCCGTTAGGGTGTCTTTCAGGTTTCGTGCATTCTGTATCGAATCGTAGTTGGCCACAATGAAAGTGGCACGTATAACGTCGAAAATAGAATTCGGACACCGCTCTGAGTAAGTCCAACGTGTTGTCCATCCTCTAGACTTCAATGAGGTTAAGCCGCGATACCTAAGACAGATCTGCACTCGATGACACCTCGATAACAGCCGGTCCCCACACTTACATCTTGCTCTCCTTACGTCAGTATACATCATATCAGTCTGTGACGCTGGCTTTGCAACATCTTGCGTGCCTTTAGGTTCGCCGCGACCAACACTTACCATGCACTGACCACAAAAAATGGAGGCGCCGCGGCTTGAACCCTGGACCTTTCACATGCCAAGCGAACGCTCTACCAACTGAGCTACGCCCCATGCACGAGCAAACTGCGCTATTCCCCAATCATTGCGACTCAGATGCGCACGGACACGATGGTTGGTTGGTTTGTAGCGGTGAAGGGAGCAGAGTACAAAGGCGCGGACCCGTTCATATACACAAAAGTTCCAAGTAGTTTCGATGCTCTGGTATTACAAATGCAAATTCCGTCTGTTTTTAACGTCTTAAATTGAAAGAGCCGTCACAAATTGCTCCGTTTTCACTCCTTGTCGACAATCATACAGCACCTGAGGTAACAAACACATCTCGAGCCCCATTGTGCACTCCATTATTCATGCCAACTCAGTGCCTCGCTCTTTACTACTGTGTACCAATCTTGTCGTCCAACTGCAAAACACTGGGCCACAACAAGTTTCCGCGTCTCCATTGCACTGCGCATACTACGAAACGCTCCCCAAACTTGGCACTCACCCTCGCAGCCGACTTTTCCGACTTTCCACGACGCTCACGCTAGTGACAGCATTATTTATAGTACGACGTCGCGCCAAAGCGAATGAGCACATTTCGCCTACGGCTTAGGCCGCCCTCCTAGTGTGGCTGCTCGGTGTCTGCAGGCAGCGAGGGTCTGCAAGCTTCCCGTGTTCGCACCTATGTCACCTGTGCTTGCTTGTCAGAGACAGACTATCGCAAAACATACAACTCACTCCATGAATTGATTGCTACGGCATCTGTTATCAGCAGTCACAACTAGCAACACCAGTAGCAGCTGACTGCACGCAAAGAATAGGAATGTGCAGTGGGATTTACGTGAACTCGGCGCAAGCTTGTATCTTCCTAGACACATCTGCTGGCTGTGAATTATTCCACTTGCATATCAAGGTGCGCATGTAGGTGTGTTAAAAATTCTGGAGGCACTGGGTATTGATCCCAGTACCTCTCGCATACTAAGCGAGCGCTCTACCATCTGAGCTACGCCCGCCCCCCCGAAGACTAACGGTGCTACATACAGCCATATAGACGACACAGACCCTTGCACTCCCATTATTCAGCAGACAATCACTACTCTCTATGTATCCGTTAGGGTGTCTTTCAGGTTTCGTGCATTCTGTATCGAATCGTAGTTGGCCACAATGAAAGTGGCACGTATAACGTCGAAAATAGAATTCGGACACCGCTCTGAGTAAGTCCAACGTGTTGTCCATCCTCTAGACTTCAATGAGGTTAAGCCGCGATACCTAAGACAGATCTGCACTCGATGACACCTCGATAACAGCCGGTCCCCACACTTACATCTTGCTCTCCTTACGTCAGTATACATCATATCAGTCTGTGACGCTGGCTTTGCAACATCTTGCGTGCCTTTAGGTTCGCCGCGACCAACACTTACCATGCACTGACCACAAAAAATGGAGGCGCCGCGGCTTGAACCCTGGACCTTTCACATGCCAAGCGAACGCTCTACCAACTGAGCTACGCCCCATGCACGAGCAAACTGCGCTATTCCCCATTCTTTGCGACTCAGATGCTCACCGACACGATGGTTGGTTGGTTTGTAGCGGTGAAGGGAGCAGAGTACAAAGGCGCGGACCCGTTCATATACACAAAAGTTCCAAGTAGTTTCGATGCTCTGGTATTACAAATGCAAATTCCGTCTGTTTTTAACGTCTTAAATTGAAAGAGCCGTCACAAATTGCTCCGTTTTCACTCCTTGTCGACAATCATACAGCACCTGAGGTAACAAACACATCTCGAGCCCCATTGTGCACTCCATTATTCATGCCAACTCAGTGCCTCGCTCTTTACTACTGTGTACCAATCTTGTCGTCCAACTGCAAAACACTGGGCCACAACAAGTTTCCGCGTCTCCATTGCACTGCGCATACTACGAAACGCTCCCCAAACTTGGCACTCACCCTCGCAGCCGACTTTTCCGACTTTCCACGACGCTCACGCAACGCTCACGCTAGTGACAGCATTATTTATAGTACGACGTCGCGCCAAAGCGAATGAGCACATTTCGCCTACGGCTTAGGCCGCCCTCCTAGTGTGGCTGCTCGGTGTCTGCAGGCAGCGAGGGTCTGCAAGCTTCCCGTGTTCGCACCTATGTCACCTGTGCTTGCTTGTCAGAGACAGACTATCGCAAAACATACAACTCACTCCATGAATTGATTGCTACGGCATCTGTTATCAGCAGTCACAACTAGCAACACCAGTAGCAGCTGACTGCACGCAAAGAATAGGAATGTTCAGTGGGATTTACGTGAACTCGGCGCAAGCTTGTATCTTCCTAGACACATCTGCTGGCTGTGAATTATTCCACTTGCATATCAAGGTGCGCATGTAGGTGTGTTAAAAATTCTGGAGGCACTGGGTATTGATCCCAGTACCTCTCGCATACTAAGCGAGCGGTGTACCATCTGAGCTACGCCCGCCCCCCCCGAAGACTAAGGGTGCTACATACAGCCATATAGACGACACAGACCCTTGCACTCCCATTATTCAGCAGACAATCACTACTCTCTATGTATCCGTTAGGGTGTCTTTCAGGTTTCGTGCATTCTGTATCGAATCGTAGTTGGCCACAATGAAAGTGGCACGTATAACGTCGAAAATAGAATTCGGACACCGCTCTGAGTAAGTCCAACGTGTTGTCCATCCTCTAGACTTCAATGAGGTTAAGCCGCGATACCTAAGACAGATCTGCACTCGATGACACCTCGATAACAGCCGGTCCCCACACTTACATCTTGCTCTCCTTACGTCAGTATACATCATATCAGTCTGTGACGCTGGCTTTGCAACATCTTGCGTGCCTTTAGGTTCGCCGCGACCAACACTTACCATGCACTGACCACAAAAAATGGAGGCGCCGCGGCTTGAACCCTGGACCTTTCACATGCCAAGCGAACGCTCTACCAACTGAGCTACGCCCCATGCACGAGCAAACTGCGCTATTCCCCATTCTTTGCGACTCAGATGCGCACCGACACGATGGTTGGTTGGTTTGTAGCGGTGAAGGGAGCAGAGTACAAAGGCGCGGACCCGTTCATATACACAAAAGTTCCAAGTAGTTTCGATGCTCTGGTATTACAAATGCAAATTCCGTCTGTTTTTAACGTCTTAAATTGAAAGAGCCGTCACAAATTGCTCCGTTTTCACTCCTTGTCGACAATCATACAGCACCTGAGGTAACAAACACATCTCGAGCCCCATTGTGCACTCCATTATTCATGCCAACTCAGTGCCTCGCTCTTTACTACTGTGTACCAATCTTGTCGTCCAACTGCAAAACACTGGGCCACAACAAGTTTCCGCGTCTCCATTGCACTGCGCATACTACGAAACGCTCCCCAAACTTGGCACTCACCCTCGCAGCCGACTTTTCCGACTTTCCACGACGCTCACGCTAGTGACAGCATTATTTATATTTCGACGTCGCGCCAAAGCGAATGAGCACATTTCGCCAACGGCTTAGGCCGCCCTCCTAGTGTGGCTGCTCCGTGTCTGCAGGCAGCGAGGGTCTGCAAGCTTCCTGTGTTCGCACCTATGTCACCTGTGCTTGCTTGTCAGAGACAGACTATCGCAAAACATACAACTCACTCCATGAATTGATTGCTACGGCATCTGTTATCAGCAGTCACAACTAGCAACACCAGTAGCAGCTGACTGCACGCAAAGAATAGGAATGTGCAGTGGGATTTACGTGAACTCGGCGCAAGCTTGTATCTTCCTAGACACATCTGCTGGCTGTGAATTATTCCACTTGCATATCAAGGTGCGCATGTAGTTGTGTTAAAAATTCTGCAGGCACTGGGTATTGATCCCAGTACCTCTCGCATACTAAGCGAGCGGTGTACCATCTGAGCTACGCCCGCCCCCCCGAAGACTTATGGTGCTACATACAGCCATATAGATGACACAGACCCTTGCACTCCCATTATTCAGCAGACAAACACTACTCTCTATGCATCCGTTAGGGTGTCTTTCAGGTTTCGTGTATTCTGTATCGAATCGTAGTTGGCCACAATGAAAGTGGCACGTATAACGTCGAAAATAGAATTCGGACACCGCTCTGAGTAAGACCAACGTGTTGTCCACACTCTAGGATTCAATGAGGTTAAGCCGCGATAACTAAGACAGATCTGCACTCGATGACACCTCGATAACAGCCGGTCCCCACACTTACATCTTGCTCTCCTTACGTCAGTATACATCATATCAGTCTGTGACGCTGGCTTTGCAACATCTTGCGTGCCTTTAGGTTCGCCGCGACCAACACTTACCATGCACTGACCACAAAAAATGGAGTCGCCGCGGCTCGAACCCTGGACCATTCACATGCCAAACGAACGCTCTACCAACTGAGCTACGCCCCATGCACGAGCAAACTGCGCTATTCCCCATTCTTTGCGACTCAGATGCGCACGGACACGATGGTTGGTTGGTTTGTAGCGGTGAAGGGAGCAGAGTACAAAGGCGCGGACCCGTTCATATACACAAAAGTTCCAAGTAGTTTCGATGCTCTGGTATTACAAATGCAAATTCCGTCTGTTTTTAACGTCTTAAATTGAAAGAGCCGTCACAAATTGCTCCATTTTCACTCCTTGTCGACAATCATACAGCACCTGAGGTAACAAACACATCTCGAGCCCCATTGTGCACTCCATTATTCATGCCAACTCAGTGCCTCGCTCTTTACTACTGTGTACCAATCTTGCCGTCCAACTGCAAAACACTGGGCCACAACAAGTTTCCGCGTCTCCATTGCACTGCGCATACTACGAAACGCTCCCTAAACTTGGCACTCACCCTCGCAGCCGACTTTTCCGACTTTCCACGACGCTCACGCTAGTGACAGCATTATTTATATTTCGACGTCGCGCCAAAGCGAATGAGCACATTTCGCCAACGGCTTAGGCCGCCCTCCTAGTGTGGCTGCTCGGTGTCTGCAGGCAGCGAGGGTCTGCAAGCTTCCCGTGTTCGCACCTATGTCACCTGTGCTTGCTTGTCAGAGACAGACTATCGCAAAACATACAACTCACTCCATGAATTAATTGCTACGGCATCTGTTATCAGCAGTCACAACTAGCAACACCAGTAGCAGCTGACTGCACGCAAAGAATAGGAATGTTCAGTGGGATTTACGTGAACTCGGCGCAAGCTTGTATCTTCCTAGACACATCTGCTGGCTGTGAATTATTCCACTTGCATATCAAGGTGCGCATGTAGGTGTGTTAAAAATTCTGGAGGCACTGGGTATTGATCCCAGTACCTCTCGCATACTAAGCGAGCGCTCTACCATCTGAGCTACGCCCGCCCGCCCCCCCCCCCCCCCCCCCGAAGACTAAGGGTGCTACATACAGCCATATAGACGACACAGACCCTTGCACTCCCATTATTCAGCAGACAAACACTACTCTCTATGTATCCGTTAGGTGTGTCTTTCAGGTTTCGTGCATTCTGTATCGAATCGTAGTTGGCCACAATGAAAGTGGCACGTATAACGTCGAAAATAGAATTCGGACACCGCTCTGAGTAAGTCCAACGTGTTGTCCATCCTCTAGACTTCAATGAGGTTAAGCCGCGATACCTAAGACAGATCTGCACTCGATGACACCTCGATAACAGCCGGTCCCCACACTTACATCTTGCTCTCCTTACGTCAGTATACATCATATCAGTCTGTGACGCTGGCTTTGCAACATCTTGCGTGCCTTTAGGTTCGCCGCGACCAACACTTACCATGCACTGACCACAAAAAATGGAGGCGCCGCGGCTTGAACCCTGGACCTTTCACATGCCAAGCGAACGCTCTACCAACTGAGCTACGCCCCATGCACGAGCAAACTGCGCTATTCCCCATTCTTTGCGACTCAGATGCGCAACGACACGATGGTTGGTTGGTTTGTAGCGGTGAAGGGAGCAGAGTACAAAGGCGCGGACCCGTTCATATACACAAAAGTTCCAAGTAGTTTCGATGCTCTGGAATTACAAATGCAAATTCCGTCTGTTTTTAACGTCTTAAATTGAAAGAGCCGTCACAAATTGCTCCGTTTTCACTCCTTGTCGACAATCATACAGCACCTGAGGTAACAAACACATCGCGAGCCCCATTGTGCACTCCATTATTCATGCCAACTCAGTGCCTCGCTCTTTACTACTGTGTACCAATCTTGTCGTCCAACTGCAAAACACTGGGCCACAACAAGTTTCCGCGTCTCCATTGCACTGCGCATACTACGAAACGCTCCCCAAACTTGGCACTCACCCTCGCAGCCGACTTTTCCGACTTTCCACGACGCTCACGCTAGTGACAGCATTATTTATATTTCGACGTCGCGCCAAAGCGAATGAGCACATTTCGCCAACGGCTTAGGCCGCCCTCCTAGTGTGGCTGCTCCGTGTCTGCAGGCAGCGAGGGTCTGCAAGCTTCCTGTGTTCGCACCTATGTCACCTGTGCTTGCTTGTCAGAGACAGACTATCGCAAAACATACAACTCACTCCATGAATTGATTGCTACGGCATCTGTTATCAGCAGTCACGACTAGCAACACCAGTAGCAGCTGACTGCACGCAAAGAATAGGAATGTGCAGTGGGATTTACGTGAACTCGGCGCAAGCTTGTATCTTCCTAGACACATCTGCTGGCTGTGAATTATTCCACTTGCATATCAAGGTGCGCATGTAGGTGTGTTAAAAATTCTGCAGGCACTGGGTATTGATCCTAGTACCTCTCGCATACTAAGCGAGCGGTGGACCATCTGAGCTACGCCCGCCGCCCCGAAGACTTATGGTGCTACATACAGCCATATAGATGACACAGACCCTTGCACTCCCATTATTCAGCAGACAAACACTACTCTCTATGTATCCGTTAGGGTGTCTTTCAGGTTTCGTGTATTCTGTATCGAATCGTAGTTGGCCACAATGAAAGTGGCACGTATAACGTCGAAAATAGAATTCGGACACCGCTCTGAGTAAGACCAATGTGTTGTCCACACTCTAGGATTCAATGAGGTTAAGCCGCGATACCTAAGACAGATCTGCACTCGATGACACCTCGATAACAGCCGGTCCCCACACTTACATCTTGCTCTCCTTACGTCAGTATACATCATATCAGTCTGTGACGCTGGCTTTGCAACATCTTGCGTGCCTTTAGGTTCGCCGCGACCAACACTTACCATGCACTGACCACAAAAAATTGAGGCGCCGCGGCTTGAACCCTGGACCTTTCACATGCCAAGCGAACGCTCTACCAACTGAGCTACGCCCCATGCACGAGCAAACTGCGCTATTCCCCATTCTTTGCGACTCAGATGCGCACCGACACGATGGTTGGTTGGTTTGTAGCGGTGAAGGGAGCAGAGTACAAAGGCGCGGACCCGTTCATATACACAAAAGTTCCAAGTAGTTTCGATGCTCTGGTATTACAAATGCAAATTCCGTCTGTTTTTAACGTCTTAAATTGAAAGAGCCGTCACAAATTGCTCCGTTTTCACTCCTTGTCGACAATCATACAGCACCTGAGGTAACAATCACATCTCGAGCCCCATTGTGCACTCCATTATTCATGCCAACTCAGTGCCTCGCTCTTTACTACTGTGTACCAATCTTGTCGTCCAACTGCAAAACACTGGGCCACAACAAGTTTCCGCGTCTCCATTGCACTGCGCATACTACGAAACGCTCCCCAAACTTGGCACTCACCCTCGCAGCCGACTTTTCCGACTTTCCACGACGCTCACGCTAGTGACAGCATTATTTATATTTCGACGTCGCGCCAAAGCGAATGAGCACATTTCGCCAACGGCTTAGGCCGCCCTCCTAGTGTGGCTGCTCCGTGTCTGCAGGCAGCGAGGGTCTGCAAGCTTCCTGTGTTCGCACCTATGTCACCTGTGCTTGCTTGTCAGAGACAGACTATCGCAAAACATACAACTCACTCCATGAATTGATTGCTACGGCATCTGTTATCAGCAGTCACAACTAGCAACACCAGTAGCAGCTGACTGCACGCAAAGAATAGGAATGTGCAGTGGGATTTACGTGAACTCGGCGCAAGCTTGTATCTTCCTAGACACATCTGCTGGCTGTGAATTATTCCACTTGCATATCAAGGTGCGCATGTAGGTGTGTTAAAAATTCTGAAGGCACTGGGTATTGATCCCAGTACCTCTCGCATACTAAGCGAGCGGTTTACCATCTGAGCTACGCCCGCCGCCCCGAAGACTTATGGTGCTACATACAGCCATATAGATGACACAGACCCTTGCACTCCCATTATTCAGCAGACAAACACTACTCTCTATGTATCCGTTAGGGTGTCTTTCAGGTTTCGTGTATTCTGTATCGAATCGTAGTTGGCCACAATGAAAGTGGCACGTATAACGTCGAAAATAGAATTCGGACACCGCTCTGAGTAAGACCAACGTGTTGTCCACACTCTAGGATTCAATGAGGTTAAGCCGCGATACCTAAGACAGATCTGCACTCGATGACACCTCGATAACAGCCGGTCCCCACACTTACATCTTGCTCTCCTTACGTCAGTATACATCATATCAGTCTGTGACGCTGGCTTTGCAACATCTTGCGTGCCTTTAGGTTCGCCGCGACCAACACTTACCATGCACTGACCACAAAAAATTGAGGCGCCGCGGCTTGAACCCTGGACCTTTCACATGCCAAGCGAACGCTCTACCAACTGAGCTACGCAACATGCACGAGCAAACTGCGCTATTCCCCATTCTTTGCGACTCAGATGCGCACCGACACGATGGTTGGTTGGTTTGTAGCGGTGAAGGGAGCAGAGTACAAAGGCGCGGACCCGTTCATATACACAAAAGTTCCAAGTACTTTCGATGCTCTGGTATTACAAATGCAAATTCCGTCTGTTTTTAACGTCTTAAATTGAAAGAGCCGTCACAAATTGCTCCGTTTTCACTCCTTGTCGACAATCATACAGCACCTGAGGTAACAAACACATCTCGAGCCCCATTGTGCACTCCATTATTCATGCCAACTCAGTGCCTCGCTCTTTACTACTGTGTACCAATCTTGTCGTCCAACTGCAAAACACTGGGCCACAACAAGTTTCCGCGTCTCCATTGCACTGCGCATACTACGAAACGCTCCCCAAACTTGGCACTCACCCTCGCAGCCGACTTTTCCGACTTTCCACGACGCTCACGCTAGTGACAGCATTATTTATATTTCGACGTCGCGCCAAAGCGAATGAGCACATTTCGCCAACGGCTTAGGCCGCCCTCCTAGTGTGGCTGCTCCGTGTCTGCAGGCAGCGAGGGTCTGCAAGCTTCCTGTGTTCGCACCTATGTCACCTGTGCTTGCTTGTCAGAGACAGACTATCGCAAAACATACAACTCACTCCATGAATTGATTGCTACGGCATCTGTTATCAGCAGTCACAACTAGCAACACCAGTAGCAGCTGACTGCACGCAAAGAATAGGAATGTGCAGTGGGATTTACGTGAACTCGGCGCAAGCTTGTATCTTCCTAGACACATCTGCTGGCTGTGAATTATTCCACTTGCATATCAAGGTGCGCATGTAGGTGTGTTAAAAATTCTGAAGGCACTGGGTATTGATCCCAGTACCTCTCGCATACTAAGCGAGCGGTGGACCATCTGAGCTACGCGCGCCGCCCCGAAGACTTATGGTGCTACATACAGCCATATAGATGACACAGACCCTTGCACTCCCATTATTCAGCAGACAAACACTACTCTCTATGTATCCGTTAGGGTGTCTTTCAGGTTTCGTGTATTCTGTATCGAATCGTAGTTGGCCACAATGAAAGTGGCACGTATAACGTCGAAAATAGAATTCGGACACCGCTCTGAGTAAGACCAACGTGTTGTCCACACTCTAGGATTCAATGAGGTTAAGCCGCGATACCTAAGACAGATCTGCACTCGATGACACCTCGATAACAGCCGGTCCCCACACTTACATCTTGCTCTCCTTACGTCAGTATACATCATATCAGTCTGTGACGCTGGCTTTGCAACATCTTGCGTGCCTTTAGGTTCGCCGCGACCAACACTTACCATGCACTGACCACAAAAAATTGAGGCGCCGCGGCTTGAACCCTGGACCTTTCACATGCCAAGCGAACGCTCTACCAACTGAGCTACGCCCCATGCACGAGCAAACTGCGCTATTCCCCATTCTTTGCGACTCAGATGCGCACCGACACGATGGTTGGTTGGTTTGTAGCGGTGAAGGGAGCAGAGTACAAAGGCGCGGACCCGTTCATATACACAAAAGTTCCAAGTACTTTCGATGCTCTGGTATTACAAATGCAAATTCCGTCTGTTTTTAACGTCTTAAATTGAAAGAGCCGTCACAAATTGCTCCGTTTTCACTCCTTGTCGACAATCATACAGCACCTGAGGTAACAAACACATCTCGAGCCCCATTGTGCACTCCATTATTCATGCCAACTCAGTGCCTCGCTCTTTACTACTGTGTACCAATCTTGTCGTCCAACTGCAAAACACTGGGCCACAACAAGTTTCCGCGTCTCCATTGCACTGCGCATACTACGAAACGCTCCCCAAACTTGGCACTCACCCTCGCAGCCGACTTTTCCGACTTTCCACGACGCTCACGCAACGCTCACGCTAGTGACAGCATTATTTATAGTACGACGTCGCGCCAAAGCGAATGAGCACATTTCGCCTACGGCTTAGGCCGCCCTCCTAGTGTGGCTGCTCGGTGTCTGCAGGCAGCGAGGGTCTGCAAGCTTCCCGTGTTCGCACCTATGTCACCTGTGCTTGCTTGTCAGAGACAGACTATCGCAAAACATACAACTCACTCCATGAATTGATTGCTACGGCATCTGTTATCAGCAGTCACAACTAGCAACACCAGTAGCAGCTGACTGCACGCAAAGAATAGGAATGTTCAGTGGGATTTACGTGAACTCGGCGCAAGCTTGTATCTTCCTAGACACATCTGCTGGCTGTGAATTATTCCACTTGCATATCAAGGTGCGCATGTAGGTGTGTTAAAAATTCTGGAGGCACTGGGTATTGATCCCAGTACCTCTCGCATACTAAGCGAGCGCTCTACCATCTGAGCTACGCCCGCCCCCCCGAAGACTAAGGGTGCTACATACAGCCATATAGACGACACAGACCCTTGCACTCCCATTATTCAGCAGACAATCACTACTCTCTATG
Source organism: Schistocerca gregaria (assembly GCF_023897955.1). NCBI lineage: Eukaryota > Metazoa > Arthropoda > Insecta > Orthoptera > Acrididae > Schistocerca > Schistocerca gregaria. The sequence continues at coordinate 2,111,697 of NW_026061726.1, forward strand.
TATCCGTTAGGGTGTCTTTCAGGTTTCGTGCATTCTGTATCGAATCGTAGTTGGCCACAATGAAAGTGGCACGTATAACGTCGAAAATAGAATTCGGACACCGCTCTGAGTAAGTCCAACGTGTTGTCCATCCTCTAGACTTCAATGAGGTTAAGCCGCGATACCTAAGACAGATCTGCACTCGATGACACCTCGATAACAGCCGGTCCCCACACTTACATCTTGCTCTCCTTACGTCAGTATACATCATATCAGTCTGTGACGCTGGCTTTGCAACATCTTGCGTGCCTTTAGGTTCGCCGCGACCAACACTTACCATGCACTGACCACAAAAAATGGAGGCGCCGCGGCTTGAACCCTGGACCTTTCACATGCCAAGCGAACGCTCTACCAACTGAGCTACGCCCCATGCACGAGCAAACTGCGCTATTCCCCATTCTTTGCGACTCAGATGCGCACCGACACGATGGTTGGTTGGTTTGTAGCGGTGAAGGGAGCAGAGTACAAAGGCGCGGACCCGTTCATATACACAAAAGTTCCAAGTAGTTTCGATGCTCTGGTATTACAAATGCAAATTCCGTCTGTTTTTAACGTCTTAAATTGAAAGAGCCGTCACAAATTGCTCCGTTTTCACTCCTTGTCGACAATCATACAGCACCTGAGGTAACAAACACATCTCGAGCCCCATTGTGCACTCCATTATTCATGCCAACTCAGTGCCTCGCTCTTTACTACTGTGTACCAATCTTGCCGTCCAACTGCAAAACACTGGGCCACAACAAGTTTCCGCGTCTCCATTGCACTGCGCATACTACGAAACGCTCCCCAAACTTGGCACTCACCCTCGCAGCCGACTTTTCCGACTTTCCACGACGCTCACGCTAGTGACAGCATTATTTATATTTCGACGATGCGCCAAAGCGAATGAGCACATTTCGCCAACGGCTTAGGCCGCCCTCCTAGTGTGGCTGCTCGGTGTCTGCAGGCAGCGAGGGTCTGCAAGCTTCCCGTGTTCGCACCTATGTCACCTGTGCTTGCTTGTCAGAGACAGACTATCGCAAAACATACAACTCACTCCATGAATTGATTGCTACGGCATCTGTTATCAGCAGTCACAACTAGCAACACCAGTAGCAGCTGACTGCACGCAAAGAATAGGAATGTTCAGTGGGATTTACGTGAACTCGGCGCAAGCTTGTATCTTCCTAGACACATCTGCTGGCTGTGAATTATTCCACTTGCATATCAAGGTGCGCATGTAGGTGTGTTAAAAATTCTGAAGGCACTGGGTATTGATCCCAGTACCTCTCGCATACTAAGCGAGCGCTCTACCATCTGAGCTACGCCCGCCCCCCCGAAGACTAACGGTGCTACATACAGCCATATAGACGACACAGACCCTTGCACTCCCATTATTCAGCAGACAAACACTACTCTCTATGTATCCGTTAGGGTGTCTTTCAGGTTTCGTGCATTCTGTATCGAATCGTAGTTGGCCACAATGAAAGTGGCACGTATAACGTCGAAAATAGAATTCGGACACCGCTCTGAGTAAGTCCAACGTGTTGTCCATCCTCTAGACTTCAATGAGGTTAAGCCGCGATACCTAAGACAGATCTGCACTCGATGACACCTCGATAACAGCCGGTCCCCACACTTACATCTTGCTCTCCTTACGTCAGTATACATCATATCAGTCTGTGACGCTGGCTTTGCAACATCTTGCGTGCCTTTAGGTTCGCCGCGACCAACACTTACCATGCACTGACCACAAAAATTGGAGGCGCCGCGGCTTGAACCCTGGACCTTTCACATGCCAAGCGAACGCTCTACCAACTGAGCTACGCCCCATGCACGAGCAAACTGCGCTATTCCCCATTCTTTGCGACTCAGATGCGCACCGACACGATGGTTGGTTGGTTTTTAGCGGTGAAGGGAGCAGAGTACAAAGGCGCGGACCCGTTCATATACACAAAAGTTCCAAGTACTTTCGATGCTCTGGTATTACAAATGCAAATTCCGTCTGTTTTTAACGTCTTAAATTGAAAGAGCCGTCACAAATTGCTCCGTTTTCACTCATTGTCGACAATCATACAGCACCTGAGGTAACAAACACATCTCGAGCCCCATTGTGCACTCCATTATTCATGCCAACTCAGTGCCTCGCTCTTTACTACTGTGTACCAATCTTGTCGTCCAACTGCAAAACACTGGGCCACAACAAGTTTCCGCGTCTCCATTGCACTGCGCATACTACGAAACGCTCCCCAAACTTGGCACTCACCCTCGCAGCCGACTTTTCGACTTTCCACGACGCTGACGCTAGTGACAGCATTATTTATATTTCGACGTCGCGCCAAAGCGAATGAGCACATTTCGCCTACGGCTTAGGCCGCCCTCCTAGTGTGGCTGCTCGGTGTCTGCAGGCAGCGAGGGTCTGCAAGCTTCCCGTGTTCGCACCTATGTCACCTGTGCTTGCTTGTCAGAGACAGACTATCGCAAAACATACAACTCACTCCATGAATTGATTGCTACGGCATCTGTTATCAGCAGTCACAACTATAACACCAGTAGCAGCTGACTGCACGCAAAGAATAGGAATGTTCAGTGGGATTTACGTGAACTCGGCGCAAGCTTGTATCTCCTAGACACATCTGCTGGCTGTGAATTATTCCACTTGCATATCAAGGTGCGCATGTAGGTGTGTTAAAAATTCTGGAGGCACTGGGTATTGATCCCAGTACCTCTCGCATACTAAGCGAGCGCTCTACCATCTGAGCTACACCCGCCCCCCGAAGACTAAGGGTGCTACATACAGCCATATAGACGACACAGACCCTTGCACTCCCATTATTCAGCAGACAAACACTACTCTCTATGTATCCGTTAGGGTGTCTTTCAGGTTTCGTGCATTCTGTATCGAATCGTAGTTGGCCACAATGAAAGTGGCACGTATAACGTCGAAAATAGAATTCGGACACCGCTCTGAGTAAGTCCAACGTGTTGTCCATCCTCTAGACTTCAATGAGGTTAAGCCGCGATACCTAAGACAGATCTGCACTCGATGACACCTCGATAACAGCCGGTCCCCACACTTACATCTTGCTCTCCTTACGTCAGTATACATCATATCAGTCTGTGACGCTGGCTTTGCAACATCTTGCATGCCTTTAGGTTCGCCGCGACCAACACTTACCATGCACTGACCACAAAAAATGGAGGCGCCGCGGCTTGAACCCTGGACCTTTCACATGCCAAGCGAACGCTCTACCAACTGAGCTACGCCCCATGCACGAGCAAACTGCGCTATTCCCCATTCTTTGCGACTAAGATGCGCACGGACACGATGGTTGGTTGGTTTGTAGCGGTGAAGGGAGCAGAGTACAAAGGCGCGGACCCGTTCATATACTCAAAAGTTCCAAGTAGTTTCGATGCTCTGGTATTACAAATGCAAATTCCGTCTGTTTTTAACGTCTTAAATTGAAAGAGCCGTCACAAATTGCTCCGTTTTCACTCCTTGTCGACAATCATACAGCACCTGAGGTAACAAACACATCTCGAGCCCCATTGTGCACTCCATTATTCATGCCAACTCAGTGCCTCGCTCTTTACTACTGTGTACCAATCTTGTCGTCCAACTGCAAAACACTGGGCCACAACAAGTTTCCGCGTCTCCATTGCACTGCGCATACTACGAAACGCTCCCCAAACTTGGCACTCACCCTCGCAGCCGACTTTTCCGACTTTCCACGACGCTCACGCAACGCACACGCTAGTGACAGCATTATTTATAGTTCGACGTCGCGCCAAAGCGAATGAGCACATTTCGCCTACGGCTTAGGCCGCCCTCCTAGTCTGGCTGCTCGGTGTCTGCAGGCAGCGAGGGTCTGCAAGCTTCCCGTGTTCGCACCTATGTCACCTGTGCTTGCTTGTCAGAGACAGACTATCGCAAAACATACAACTCACTCCATGAATTGATTGCTACGGCATCTGTTATCAGCAGTCACAACTAGCAGCACCTGTAGCAGATGACTGCACGCAAAGAATAGGAATGTTCAGTGGGATTTACGTGAACTCGGCGCAAGCTTGTATCTTCCTAGACACATCTGCTGGCTGTGAATTATTCCACTTGCATATCAAGGTGCGCATGTAGGTGTGTTAAAAATTCTGGAGGCACTGGGTATTGATCCCAGTACCTCTCGCATACTAAGCGAGCGCTCTACCATCTGAGCTACACCCGCCCCCCGAAGACTAAGGGTGCTACATACAGCCATATAGACGACACAGACCCTTGCACTCCCATTATTCAGCAGACAAACACTACTCTCTATGTATCCGTTAGGGTGTCTTTCAGGTTTCGTGCATTCTGTATCGAATCGTAGTTGGCCACAATGAAAGTGGCACGTATAACGTCGAAAATAGAATTCGGACACCGCTCTGAGTAAGTCCAACGTGTTGTCCATCCTCTAGACTTCAATGAGGTTAAGCCGCGATACCTAAGACAGATCTGCACTCGATGACACCTCGATAACAGCCGGTCCCCACACTTACATCTTGCTCTCCTTACGTCAGTATACATCATATCAGTCTGTGACGCTGGCTTTGCAACATCTTGCATGCCTTTAGGTTCGCCGCGACCAACACTTACCATGCACTGACCACAAAAAATGGAGGCGCCGCGGCTTGAACCCTGGACCTTTCACATGCCAAGCGAACGCTCTACCAACTGAGCTACGCCCCATACACGAGCAAACTGCGCTATTCCCCATTCTTTGCGACTAAGATGCGCACGGACACGATATTTGGTTGGTTTGTAGCGGTGAAGGGAGCAGAGTACAAAGGCGCGGACCCGTTCATATACTCAAAAGTTCCAAGTAGTTTCGATGCTCTGGTATTACAAATGCAAATTCCGTCTGTTTTTAACGTCTTAAATTGAAAGAGCCGTCACAAATTGCTCCGTTTTCACTCCTTGTCGACAATCATACAGCACCTGAGGTAACAAACACATCTCGAGCCCCATTGTGCACTCCATTATTCATGCCAACTCAGTGCCTCGCTCTTTACTACTGTGTACCAATCTTGTCGTCCAACTGCAAAACACTGGGCCACAACAAGTTTCCGCGTCTCCATTGCACTGCGCATACTACGAAACGCTCCCCAAACTTGGCACTCACCCTCGCAGCCGACTTTTCCGACTTTCCACGACGCTCACGCAACGCACACGCTAGTGACAGCATTATTTATAGTTCGACGTCGCGCCAAAGCGAATGAGCACATTTCGCCTACGGCTTAGGCCGCCCTCCTAGTCTGGCTGCTCGGTGTCTGCAGGCAGCGAGGGTCTGCAAGCTTCCCGTGTTCGCACCTATGTCACCTGTGCTTGCTTGTCAGAGACAGACTATCGCAAAACATACAACTCACTCCATGAATTGATTGCTACGGCATCTGTTATCAGCAGTCACAACTAGCAGCACCTGTAGCAGATGACTGCACGCAAAGAATAGGAATGTTCAGTGGGATTTACGTGAACTCGGCGCAAGCTTGTATCTTCCTAGACACATCTGCTGGCTGTGAATTATTCCACTTGCATATCAAGGTGCGCATGTAGGTGTGTTAAAAATTCTGGAGGCACTGGGTATTGATCCCAGTACCTCTCGCAAACTAAGCGAGCGCTCTACCATCTGAGCTACGCCCGCCCCCCCGAAGACTAAGGGTGCTACATACAGCCATATAGACGACACAGACCCTTGCACTCCCATTATTCAGCAGACAAACACTACTCTCTATGTATCCGTTAGGGTGTCTTTCAGGTTTCGTGCATTCTGTATCGAATCGTAGTTGGCCACAATGAAAGTGGCACGTATAACGTCGAAAATAGAATTCGGACACCGCTCTGAGTAAGTCCAACGTGTTGTCCATCCTCTAGACTTCAATAAGGTTAAGCCGCGATACCTAAGACAGATCTGCACTCGATGACACCTCGATAACAGCCGGTCCCCACACTTACATCTTGCTCTCCTTACGTCAGTATACATCATATCAGTCTGTGACGCTGGCTTTGCAACATCTTGCGTGCCTTTAGGTTCGCCGTGACCAACACTTACCATGCACTGACCACAAAAAATGGAGGCGCCGCGGCTTGAACCCTGGACCTTTCACATGCCAAGCGAACGCTCTACCAACTGAGCTACGCCCCATGCACGAGCAAACTGCGCTATTCCCCATTCTTTGCGACTCAGATGCGCACCGACACGATGGTTGGTTGGTTTGTAGCGGTGAAGGGAGCAGAGTACAAAGGCGCGGACCCGTTCATATACACAAAAGTTCCAAGTACTTTCGATGCTCTGGTATTACAAATGCAAATTCCGTCTGTTTTTAACGTCTTAAATTGAAAGAGCCGTCACAAATTGCTCCGTTTTCACTCCTTGTCGACAATCATACAGCACCTGAGGTAACAAACACATCTCGAGCCCCATTGTGCACTCCATTATTCATGCCAACTCAGTGCCTCGCTCTTTACTACTGTGTACCAATCTTGTCGTCCAACTGCAAAACACTGGGCCACAACAAGTTTCCGCGTCTCCATTGCACTGCGCATACTACGAAACGCTCCCCAAACTTGGCACTCACCCTCGCAGCCGACTTTTCCGACTTTCCACGACGCTCACGCAACGCTCACGCTAGTGACAGCATTATTTATAATTCGACGTCGCGCCAAAGCGAATGAGCACATTTCGCCTACGGCTTAGGCCGCCCTCCTAGTGTGGCTGCTCCGTGTCTGCAGGCAGCGAGGGTCTGCAAGCTTCCCGTGTTCGCACCTATGTCACCTGTGCTTGCTTGTCAGAGACAGACTATCGCAAAACATACAACTCACTCCATGAATTGATTGCTACGGCATCTGTTATCAGCAGTCACAACTAGCAACACCAGTAGCAGCTGACTGCACGCAAAGAATAGGAATGTTCAGTGGGATTTACGTGAACTCGGCGCAAGCTTGTATCTTCCTAGACACATCTGCTGGCTGTGAATTATTCCACTTGCATATCAAGGTGCGCATGTAGGTGTGTTAAAAATTCTGGAGGCACTGGGTATTGATCCCAGTACCTCTCGCATACTAAGCGACCGCTCTACCATCTGAGCTACGCCCGCCCCCCCCGAAGACTAAGGGTGCTACATACAGCCATATAGACGACACAGACACTTGCACTCCCATTATTCAGCAGACAAACACTACTCTCTATGTATCCGTTAGGGTGTCTTTCAGGTTTCGTGCATTCTGTATCGAATCGTAGTTGGCCACAATGAAAGTGGCACGTATAACGTCGAAAATAGAATTCGGACACCGCTCTGAGTAAGTCCAACGTGTTGTCCATCCTCTAGACTTCAATGAGGTTAAGCCGCGATACCTAAGACAGATCTGTACTCGATGACACCTCGATAACAGCCGGTCCCCACACTTACATCTTGCTCTCCTTACGTCAGTATACATCATATCAGTCTGTGACGCTGGCTTTGCAACATCTTGCGTGCCTTTAGGTTCGCCGCGACCAACACTTACCATGCACTGACCACAAAAAATGGAGGCGCCGCGGCTTGAACCCTGGACCTTTCACATGCCAAGCGAACGCTCTACCAACTGAGCTACGCCCCATGCACGAGCAAACTGCGCTATTCCCCATTCTTTGCGACTCAGATGCGCACGGACACGATGGTTGGTTGGTTTGTAGCGGTGAAGGGAGCAGACTACAAAGGCGCGGACCCGTTCATAGACACAAAAGTTCCAAGTAGTTTCGATGCTCTGGTATTACAAATGCAAATTCCGTCTGTTTTTAACGTCTTAAATTGAAAGAGCCGTCACAAATTGCTCCGTTTTCACTCCTTGTCGACAATCATACAGCACCTGAGGTAACAAACACATCTCGAGCCCCATTGTGCACTCCATTATTCATGCCAACTCAGTGCCTCGCTCTTTACTACTGTGTACCAATCTTGTCGTCCAACTGCAAAACACTGGGCCACAACAAGTTTCCGCGTCTCCATTGCACTGCGCATACTACGAAACGCTCCCCAAACTTGGCACTCACCCTCGCAGCCGACTTTTCCGACTTTCCAAACGCTCACGCTAGTGACAGCATTATTTATAGTTCGACGTCGCGCCAAAGCGAATGAGCACATTTCGCCTACGGCTTAGGCCGCCCTCCTAGTGTGGCTGCTCGGTGTCTGCAGGCAGCGAGGGTCTGCAAGCTTCCCGTGTTCGCACCTATGTCACCTGTGCTTGCTTGTCAGAGACAGACTATCGCAAAACATACAACTCACTCCATGAATTGATTGCTACGGCATCTGTTATCAGCAGTCACAACTAGCAATACCAGTAGCAGCTGACTGCACGCAAAGAATAGGAATGTTCAGTGGGATTTACGTGAACTCGGCGCAAGCTTGTATCTTCCTAGACACATCTGCTGGCTGTGAATTATTCCACTTGCATATCAAGGTGCGCATGTAGGTGTGTTAAAAATTCTGGAGGCACTGGGTATTGATCCCAGTACCTCTCGCATACTAAGCGAGCGCTCTACCATCTGAGCTACGCCCGCCCCCCCGAAGACTAAGGGTGCTACATACAGCCATATAGACGACACAGACCCTTGCACTCCCATTATTCAGCAGACAAACACTACTCTCTATGTATCCGTTAGGGTGTCTTTCAGGTTTCGTGCATTCTGTATCGAATCGTAGTTGGCCACAATGAAAGTGGCACGTATAACGTCGAAAATAGAATTCGGACACCGCTCTGAGTAAGACCAACGTGTTGTCCACACTCTAGGATTCACTGAGGTTAAGCCGCGATACCTAAGACAGATCTACACTCGATGACACCTCGATAACAGCCGGTCCCCACACTTACATCTTGCTCTCCTTACGTCAGTATACATCATATCAGTCTGTGACGCTGGCTTTGCAACATCTTGCGTGCCTTTAGGTTCGCCACGACCAACACTTACCATGCACTGACCACAAAAAATGGAGGCGCCGCGGCTTGAACCCTGGACCATTCACATGCCAAGCGAACGCTCTACCAACTGAGCTACGCCCCATGCACGAGCAAACTGCGCTATTCCCCATTCTTTGCGACTCAGATGCGCGCGGACACGATGGTTGGTTGGTTTGTAGCGGTGAAGGGAGCAGAGTACAAAGGCGCGGACCCGTTCATATACACAAAAGTTCCAAGTAGTTTCGATGCTCTGGTATTACAAATGCAAATTCCGTCTGTTTTTAATGTCTTAAATTGAAAGAGCCGTCACAAATTGCTCCGTTTTCACTCCTTGTCGACAATAATACAGCACCTGAGGTAACAAACACATCTCGAGCCCCATTGTGCACTCCATTATTCATGCCAACTCAGTGCCTCGCTCTTTACTACTGTGTACCAATCTTGTCGTCCAACTGCAAAACACTGGGCCACAACAAGTTTCCGCGTCTCCATTGCACTGCGCATACTACGAAACGCTCCCCAAACTTGGCACTCACCCTCGCAGCCGACTTTTCCGACTTTCCACGACGCTCACGCAACGCACACGCTAGTGACAGCATTATTTATAGTTCGACGTCGCGCCAAAGCGAATGAGCACATTTCGCCTACGGCTTAGGCCGCCCTCCTAGTCTGGCTGCTCGGTGTCTGCAGGCAGCGAGGGTCTGCAAGCTTCCCGTGTTCGCACCTATGTCACCTGTGCTTGCTTGTCAGAGACAGACTATCGCAAAACATACAACTCACTCCATGAATTGATTGCTACGGCATCTGTTATCAGCAGTCACAACTAGCAACACCAGTAGCAGCTGACTGCACGCAAAGAATAGGAATGTGCAGTGGGATTTACGTGAAATCGGCGCAAGCTTGTATCTTCCTAGACACATCTGCTGGCTGTGAATTATTCCACTTGCATATCAAGGTGCGCATGTAGGTGTGTTAAAAATTCTGGAGGCACTGGGTATTGATCCCAGTACCTCTCGCATACTAAGCGAGCGCTCTACCATCTGAGCTACGCCCGCCCCCCCGAAGACTAAGTGTGCTACATACAGCCATATAGACGACACAGACCCTTGCACTCCCATTATTCAGCAGACAAACACTACTCTCTATGTATCCGTTAGGGTGTCTTTCAGGTTTCGTGCATTCTGTATCGAATCGTAGTTGGCCACAATGAAAGTGGCACGTATAACGTCGAAAATAGAATTCGGACACCGCTCTGAGTACGTCCAACGTGTTGTCCATCCTCTAGACTTCAATGAGGTTAAGCCGCGATACCTAAGACAGATCTGCACTCGATGACACCTCGATAACAGCCGGTCCCCACACTTACATCTTGCTCTCCTTACGTCAGTATACATCATATCAGTCTGTGACGCTGGCTTTGCAACATCTTGCGTGCCTTTAGGTTTGCCGTGACCAACACTTACCATGCACTGACCATAAAAAATGGAGGCGCCGCGGCTTGAACCCTGGACCTTTCACATGCCAAGCGAACGCTCTACCAACTGAGCTACGCCCCATGCACGAGCAAACTGCGCTATTCCCCATTCTTTGCGACTCAGATGCGCACCGACACGATGGTTGGTTGGTTTGTAGCGGTGAAGGGAGCAGAGTACAAAGGCGCGGACCCGTTCATATACACAAAAGTTCCAAGTACTTTCGATGCTCTGGTATTACAAATGCAAATTCCGTCTGTTTTTAACGTCTTAAATTGAAAGAGCCGTCACAAATTGCTCCGTTTTCACTCCTTGTCGACAATCATACAGCACCTGAGGTAACAAACACATCTCGAGCCCCATTGTGCACTCCATTATTCATGCCAACTCAGTGCCTCGCTCTTTACTACTGTGTACCAATCTTGTCGTCCAACTGCAAAACACTGGGCCACAACAAGTTTCCGCGTCTCCATTGCACTGCGCATACTACGAAACGCTCCCCAAACTTGGCACTCACCCTCGCAGCCGACTTTTCCGACTTTCCACGACGCTCACGCAACGCTCACGCTAGTGACAGCATTATTTATAGTTCGACGTCGCGCCAAAGCGAATGAGCACATTTCGCCTACGGCTTAGGCCGCCCTCCTAGTGTGGCTGCTCGGTGTCTGCAGGCAGCGAGGGTCTGCAAGCTTCCCGTGTTCGCACCTATGTCACCTGTGCTTGCTTGTCAGAGACAGACTATCGCAAAACATACAACTCACTCCATGAATTGATTGCTACGGCATCTGTTATCAGCAGTAACAACTAGCAACACCAGTAGCAGCTGACTGCACGCAAAGAATAGGAATGTTCAGTGGGATTTACGTGAACTCGGCGCAAGCTTGTATCTTCCTAGACACATCTGCTGGCTGTGAATTATTCCACTTGCATATCAAGGTGCGCATGTAGGTGTGTTAAAAATTCTGGAGGCACTGGGTATTGATCCCAGTACCTTTCGCATACTAAGCGAGCTCTCTACCATCTTTTTTTTTTATTTTTTTTTTTTTGCGCTTTTGTTTCATGCAAAATACACCAAATTTAATATGTCGTAGAAATAACTGCTCCTGGGAAGGACATATTCTTGATCTCATACGTTGCTTTATTCAGAATCACAATGAGACAAATGGAAGTCTTTGCAGTGAGTATAACCTTGACTATAGTACAGGAAAACCGAATTGTTATAACAGATATTCATGTTATCCACGTCCTACTTCATCTCAAGGACGATGTGAAGAAAATTTTGAAATGTTGACTGATACCGGTGCCCATATTGGTTGGTTGTGCGCCAGTGTTGGTGTGAGAGATATACTTGAAAATCTAAGACATTAGGCGCACTGCCGGACAGAATATAGTGGATAAAATGTCCCATAAGCCATAGGTAGCTGTTATGTTTGGCTGCAGGGAAGAGTCGGTAGTCCGGGCGCAGAATGTCGTGGATCTGAATCGCATGAGGCGCAGTCCGGTTGAGCACAGCGAGTTTTTTGCGCGTCCAATTCCAGATGTGCACTTGATCCTTGCAGACAAACAGATGTGCAATAGTCTCAACCATGTGGCACAAGTCGCAGTAGGGACTGGGTGCAAGATTAATCCTGTGCCGCTTTTCTTTCGTCGGAATAGTGTCAGCGACCACGTCATACCATTTGGAGCGGACATCTGTCGGAAGCGTTGGATTATGGATGTTAGCCCAAACGAGGGACCAATTGCAAGCCGGATACTTCTTTTCCAAGGGGCCAGGCAGTGACGGCCGAAGTAAGTGGCGGTACAGTTTTACCGTCGGCTTCTTGAAAAGCTCGTCGTCGAGATAGCTACTTTCAAGGTAATACAGTGCTATATGCTGAAAGTGCGGGCCGACGTGGCCAATGTCCACAGGCGGAGATATATTGCGGGGGCGGGACAGTTGATAGAGCCGCTTCGTGACGGTGTCCTCGCTGGCGGTGAGTATCTGCCATGAGCGTTTCAGATACAGGGCTAGGGCATGAATGCCGGGGTTTTTCAAGCCAAGGCCTCCCATATCGCATGGCAGTGCTGTTGTGGTGAAGGAAACCTTAAAAATATTGAGCTTCCAGACGTACCAGGCGGCCGCCGCTAGGAGTGATCTTGCTACTGTGGGTGGCATAGGTAGGACGGCGGCAACAAATTGTAATTTGGAGAGGGCATAAGAGTTGACGAAAAAGGCTCGCTGCAGACGATCGAGGTGTCGCATGTTCTGGTCGCGCAGGAGTGCTTTTATCGCCTGAATTTTGGGTATCCAATTTTTGTGAGACATGTCCAGAGGCCGGGCCGTAACGTAGAGACCAAGGTGTTTTCTAGTCTGTACACAGGGCAGCCAAGCGTCGCCTGTGATAGGTCGTTCTTGACCAAGCGTTAAGGCGGCGGATTTATTGACGTTTAACATGGCACCACTATCTCTTTGGAATTCCTCAAGAATGCGTTTCGCTGCGGTGACATCGCGAACGTCGTTAAGAAGCACGCTGACATCGTCTGCGTAAGCTTGGACCACAGACTTGATACCATAAAACTGGAATCCAGGGAGGCTATGATGTAGATGGCGCAACAAGGGTTCCATGAGGATCGCATAGAGCGTCGTTGAAAGTGGACAGCCTTGCTTGATACTCCGTGAGAGCTGGACGTACTCCGTCAATGTATTATTGATCAGGAAGCGTGTACGGGTACCACTGATACAGTTGTTGATGAGGTGGATAAAATTAAGACTGAAGCCCATTGATTCCATCACGCCGCTGAGATAGTGATAGTCAGCTCGATCGTAAGCCTTATCGAAGTCAAGAAATGCTATGGCCATAGGAGTGCGGGTGGCCCAGGTGAGGGAGACGAGATGCCGATATAGCGCCAAAATGGTGGACAGCGACCGACCACGGATCGCACTCATTTGGTATGGTCCCAGAAGATAGGGTAACAGCTGCCGTAATCGGGCATTGAGGGCGCGCGTCAGAAGCTTAAAGTCGGCATTGAGCAAAGTAATGGGCCGCAGATCTTTGGTGGTGGTCGGCGTCGGCGTCTTAGGTATTAAAACAGTTAACCCTTCTGTGAAGGCTGGGGGTAGAGCAATCCCACGTAGTACTTCATTGTACATCTCTGTGAGTTCGTCCCCTAATATAGGCCAATATTTGACGTAAAACTCGACAGAGAGCCCGTCCGTGCCCGGAGATTTATTTCGTGGCGCAGCAAGCAGGGCATCCTTCAGTTCTTCTTTGGTAAAGGGAGCAAGCAGGTCCCGATTGAGGTCGTCGGTAATGCAGTACGGCGGGGGTCCAGAATGATACCATTCTCGCACTTTCTCATGTGGTACACCAGCACAGGTGTAAAGTGCAGCAAAGTGGTTGGTAACATGGTTTTTGATGTCTCGCTGTAGGGTATAACAAGCACCGTCTGCATCCTGCAACTTATGAATAAGTTTCCTACGCGCTGCACGTAACTGTTGGACGATATGATGGACTGACGTCTGCTGTTGCGGCAAGTTTGTGGAGTCACGTGCTCGAATCTGGTGGCCGACGGCAGTGCAGCCCGTCAAGGATGTAATCTTGGCTTGGAGTCTGCGTACGTGCGTGATGTTATTAGGCACCTGATGATAATCCCGGTACAATTCTCGCAGGGCACAGAAATAGAATTCAGTGATTTCCTTCTCACCGCGAGCGCGAATCCGGGCGTGGTGCTTGATGCAAGTAATGAGTTTCCCCTTTGCATGAAGCGTCCACCAATCAATCCACGTGGAATACGTGGGCCTGCTTGATGTTACGGAGTGCCAAACTGACCGGATCTCACGCTCTAAAGTGGCGTCTTGTAAGAGGCGACAGTTGAGTTGCCATCGTCCGAAGCCTCTATAAACTTTCTGCGGTGAGTGATTAAAGACGATGTGGTAAGCGATATGGTCACTGAAATTAACGGGCCAATATTCGCAAGTTCCCACGTCGGCTAAAAGACCGCGTTGCACATATATGCGATCTAACCTGCTGGAAGATGTCTGCGTAAAGTGAGTAAAGGCAACTTCATCTGGGTGTAAGGTCGCCCACGTGTCGACTGACTGCAATTCTGTAACCAGTGTTAGCAGTTCCTGGCTGAAGTTGAAGTTCGGCGTTTGATCGGTGCGGCGCAATACGCAGTTAAAGTCACCACCCATAATAATACGCAGACGCAAGTCGGTGATTAGATTCGCTATCTCTCCCGTGTAAAACTCCCTCCTCGCCGCTCGCGCGTTGGAACCGGAAGGGGCGTACACATTAAGAAGGAGTACATCATGGAACTGTGCGGCAATGCCTCGTCCGGTAGGTAACATGGACAAACAAGAACATTCAATGCCTTCCCGATACAGAATGATCGTACCTGCCTCCGTCCCTATATTGACAATGGCGTCATAACCGGGGACGTCGGCTAGGAGTGGAGTCAGTGCTTCCTGTACGAACAGAATATCTATATCAGCGGCCCGTAAATAATGTCGAAGGCTGTGGATTTTTGCTTGAGAGACAATGCGGTTAACATTTATGGTAGAAATCTTATAGGATTGTCGTGAACGGAGCGATATGGGATGAGTGGTCATCTGCAGATGAAAACAGGTACGATTTTTATCCCTTCATCAGTCGTCCGCTTCGGAGGTCGTATAAGTCTAGACGTCGCCGTCCGTGGACGCTGCATTGCGCCGAGACGTAAGCAGCGTATCACCAGTTGCCATCGGTTCTTCACGCTCGGGATTGCCAGTCATATCTTCAATATCATCCGCCCAATTATCGACAGACACAGCCGTCGTCGCGCCTGCTGCAGCAGTTCCGGAACCGCATTGCGGGCCGTCACCCTGCACATCTGCAACTTGGGCCGTCCGCGGTGGTGCACTAATATGTGCCCTCCCCGTGTCAAGGTTGGATACATCATCGTTAATATTCATGGGTGAGGCCAACGACGGAAGATAATCTTCGGTCCCCGAAGTGTCATCGCAGATCATGCGGCCCGCGTGTTTGGCCTTTTCACGCAAGGGAGGTGCCGATTGAGCTGCCGCCGGACGAGCGATCCGACGTTTCTTGTGCTTTTTCGGGGAGGACTCACTGACAGAGGCTTCCGCATTCTTTAAAGGAAGAGGAAGAGCCTCTGTCTCTTGCTGGCTGTCAGTAGCAGTAGTGGCCGCCTCCACAACGTCAACCCTGGCTTCCTCACGTGAGGCGTCACGGGGCACCGCGGCTAGTAAGCCAGCGACCGGCAAGGCTTCCTGAGCGGTAGAGATTTCCATAGGTACATCTCCGTCATTCGTAACATCGGCCACACTAAGTCCGACTTCCGCAGCCGACGCAGTGGGTGTATTTGCACGGACCGCCGCTACATAAGTAGTCGGTAATATTGTCGGTTGCGGGGGAGGGCCCAGTTCACCCGCAGGCAGCTGCGTTACACGTCGTTGGATGCACTGTGCCCGGACGTGTCCCGTGGAATTACAGCCTGAACATGTGCGAGGCTGTGCCTCATATATGATTATCGCCCTATATCCACAAATCGTTAGGTAGGACGGAATATGCCGTTGCAATTCGATCTTAATTTGCCGCACACCGTTCAAAACAGGGTACTTGTGGAACGGGGCCCACTTTTCGGCAATGTTACTGATAATTTTGCCGTAGGACTTAATAGAAGCATTAATTTGTTCAGCCGAGATTTCAAAAGGCAACTCGAAAATCCTGACGGTACGAATACCAAGACCAGCGTGGACAACAGTCACCTCACCAACATTCCCGTCACTGTGTCGAAATTTATAGGTACCGCCACATGAATCGATGATTTTGTCGCACAATTCTGGGTCACGCAATTTGATATATACTGTGCTACTGACAATAGACAAATGGATACCAATGATATCGGTGGGAGGCAATTTAACGTCTTCATCGAGAAATCGTTCGACTTCGTAATATTTCGGTCGAGAAAAACTTCCATCAAACATAAACTTCAAAGTATCTTTCCGCTCTGGGTGATCCATGTTAGGTTCTATTCGTTACAAACAAGATGTTTGCGCGCCGCAACGGCCCTCGACTCACCACGTGCAGCACCGCAGGCCGCAGCTGAGCATGTAAACAACGCTCCAGGCACGTCCGACTTGCACGACGGCCGCGCCTCGACTGCGACCATCTGAGCTACGCCCGCCCCCCCGAAGACTAAGGGTGCTACATACAGCCATATAGACGACACAGACCCTTGCACTCCCATTATTCAGCAGACAAACACTACTCTCTATGTATCCGTTTGGGTGTCTTTCAGGTTTCGTGCATTCTGTATCGAATCGTAGTTGGCCACAATGAAAGTGGCACGTATAACGTCGAAAATAGAATTCGGACACCGCTCTGAGTAAGTCCAACGTGTTGTCCATCCTCTAGACTTCAATGAGGTTAAGCCGCGATACCTAAGACAGATCTGCACTCGATGACACCTCGATAACAGCCGGTCCCCACACTTACATCTTGCTCTCCTTACGTCAGTATACATCATATCAGTCTGTGACGCTGGCTTTGCAACATCTTGCGTGCCTTTAGGTTCGCCGTGACCAACACTTACCATGCACTGACCATAAAAAATGGAGGCGCCGCGGCTTGAACCCTGGACCTTTCACATGCCAAGCGAACGCTCTACCAACTGAGCTACGCCCCTTGCACGAGCAAACTGCGCTATTCCCCATTCTTTGCGACTCAGATGCGCACCGACACGATGGTTGGTTGGTTTGTAGCGGTGAAGGGAGCAGAGTACAAAGGCGCGGACCCGTTCATATACACAAAAGTTCCAAGTACTTTCGATGCTCTGGTATTACAAATGCAAATTCCGTCTGTTTTTAACGTCTTAAATTGAAAGAGCCGTCACAAATTGCTCCGTTTTCACTCCTTGTCGACAATCATACAGCACCTGAGGAAACAAACACATCTCGAGCCCCATTGTGCACTCCATTATTCATGCCAACTCAGTGCCTCGCTCTTTACTACTGTGTACCAATCTTGTCGTCCAACTGCAAAACACTGGGCCACAACAAGTTTCCGCGTCTCCATTGCACTGCGCATACTACGAAACGCTCCCCAAACTTGGCACTCACCCTCGCAGCCGACTTTTCCGACTTTCCACGACGCTCACGCAACGCTCACGCTAGTGACAGCATTATTTATAGTTCGACGTCGCGCCAAAGCGAATGAGCACATTTCGCCTACGGCTTAGGCCGCCCTCCTAGTGTGGCTGCTCGGTGTCTGCAGGCAGCGAGGGTCTGCAAGCTTCCTGTGTTCGCACCTATGTCACCTGTGCTTGCTTGTCAGAGACAGACTATCGCAAAACATACAACTCACTCCATGAATTGATTGCTACGGCATCTGTTATCAGCAGTCACAACTAGCAACACCAGTAGCAGCTGACTGCACGCAAAGAATAGAAATGTTCAGTGGGATTTACGTGAACTCGGCGCAAGCTTGTATCTTCCTAGACACATCTGCTGGCTGTGAATTATTCCACTTGCATATCAAGGTGCGCATGTAGGTGTGTTAAAAATTCTGGAGGCACTGGGTATTGATCCCAGTACCTCTCGCATACTAAGCGAGCGGTGTACCATCTGAGCTACGCCCGCCCCCCCGAAGACTAAGGGTGCTACATACAGCCATATAGACGACACAGACCCTTGCACTCCCATTATTCAGCAGACAAACACTACTCTCTATGTATCCGTTAGGGTGTCTTTCAGGTTTCGTGCATTCTGTATCGAATCGTAGTTGGCCACAATGAAAGTGGCACGTATAACGTCGAAAATAGAATTCGGAAACCGCTCTGAGTAAGTCCAACGTGTTGTCCATCCTCTAGACTTCAATGAGGTTAAGCCGCGATACCTAAGACAGATCTGCACTCGATGACACCTCGTTAACAGCCGGTCCCCACACTTACATCTTGCTCTCCTTACGTCAGTATACATCATATCAGTCTGTGACGCTGGCTTTGCAACATCTTGCGTGCCTTTAGGTTCGCCACGACCAACACTTACCATGCACTGACCACAAAAAATGGAGGCGCCGCGGCTTGAACCCTGGACCATTCACATGCCAAGCGAACGCTCTACCAACTGAGCTACGCCCCATGCACGAGCAAACTGCGCTATTCCCCATTCTTTGCGACTCAGATGCGCGCGGACACGATGGTTGGTTGGTTTGTAGCGGTGAAGGGAGCAGAGTACAAAGGCGCGGACCCGTTCATATACACAAAAGTTCCAAGTAGTTTCGATGCTCTAGTATTACAAATGCAAATTCCGTCTGTTTTTAACGTCTTAAATTGAAAGAGCCGTCACAAATTGCTCCGTTTTCACTCCTTGTCGACAATCATACAGCACCTGAGGTAACAAACACATCTCGAGCCCCATTGTGCACTCCATTATTCATGCCAACTCAGTGCCTCGCTCTTTACTACTGTGTACCAATCTTGTCGTCCAACTGCAAAACACTGGGCCACAACAAGTTTCCGCGTCTCCATTGCACTGCGCATACTACGAAACGCTCCCCAAACTTGGCACTCACCCTCGCAGCCGACTTTTCCGACTTTCCACGACGCTCACGCTAGTGACAGCATTATTTATAGTTCGACGTCGCGCCAAAGCGAATGAGCACATTTCGCCTACGGCTTAGGCCGCCCTCCTAGTGTGGCTGCTCGGTGTCTGCAGGCAGCGAGGGTCTGCAAGCTTCCCGTGTTCGCACCTATGTCACCTGTGCTTGCTTGTCAGAGACAGACTATCGCAAAACATACAACTCACTCCATGAATTGATTGCTACGGCATCTGTTATCAGCAGTCACAACTAGCAACACCAGTAGCAGCTGACTGCACGCAAAGAATAGAAATGTTCAGTGGGATTTACGTGAACTCGGCGCAAGCTTGTATCTTCCTAGACACATCTGCTGGCTGTGAATTATTCCACTTGCATATCAAGGTGCGCATGTAGGTGTGTTAAAAATTCTGGAGGCACTGGGTATTGATCCCAGTACCTCTCGCATACTAAGCGAGAGGTGTACCATCTGAGCTACGCCCGCCCCCCCGAAGACTAAGGGTGCTACATACAGCCATATAGACGACACAGACCCTTGCACTCCCATTATTTAGCAGACAAACACTACTCTCTATGTATCCGTTAGGGTGTCTTTCAGGTTTCGTGCATTCTGTATCGAATCGTAGTTGGCCACAATGAAAGTGGCACGTATAACGTCGAAAATAGAATTCGGACACCGCTCTGAGTAAGTCCAACGTGTTGTCCATCCTCTAGACTTCAATGAGGTTAAGCCGCGATACCTAAGACAGATCTGCACTCGATGACACCTCGTTAACAGCCGGTCCCCACACTTACATCTTGCTCTCCTTACGTCAGTATACATCATATCAGTCTGTGACGCTGGCTTTGCAACATCTTGCGTGCCTTTAGGTTCGCCGCGACCAACACTTACCATGCACTGACCACAAAAAATGGAGGCGCCGCGGCTTGAACCCTGGACCTTTCACATGCCAAGCGAACGCTCTACCAACTGAGCTACGCCCCATGCACGAGCAAACTGCGCTATTCCCCATTCTTTGCGACTCAGATGCGCACCGACACGATGGTTGGTTGGTCTGTAGCGGTGAAGGGAGCAGAGTACAAAGGCGCGGACCCGTTCATATACACAAAAGTTCCAAGTAGTTTCGATGCTCTGGTATTACAAATGCAAATTCCGTCTGTTTTTAACGTCTTAAATTGAAAGAGCCGTCACAAATTGCTCCGTTTTCACTCCTTGTCGACAATCATACAGCACCTGAGGTAACAAACACATCTCAAGCCCCATTGTGCACTCCATTATTCATGCCAACTCAGTGCCTCGCTCTTTACTACTGTGTACCAATCTTGTCGTCCAACTGCAAAACACTGGGCCACAACAAGTTTCCGCGTCTCCATTGCACTGCGCATACTACGAAACGCTCCCCAAACTTGGCACTCACCCTCGCAGCCGACTTTTCCGACTTTCCACGACGCTCACGCAACGCTCACGCTAGTGACAGCATTATTTATAGTACGACGTCGCGCCAAAGCGAATGAGCACATTTCGCCAACGGCTTAGGCCGCCCTCCTAGTGTGGCTGCTCCGTGTCTGCAGGCAGCGAGGGTCTGCAAGCTTCCTGTGTTCGCACCTATGTCACCTGTGCTTGCTTGTCAGAGACAGACTATCGCAAAACATACAACTCACTCCATGAATTGATTGCTACGGCATCTGTTATCAGCAGTCACAACTAGCAACACCAGTAGCAGCTGACTGCACGCAAAGAATAGGAATGTGCAGTGGGATTTACGTGAACTCGGCGCAAGCTTGTATCTTCCTAGACACATCTGCTGGTTGTGAATTATTCCACTTGCATATCAAGGTGCGCATGTAGGTGTGTTAAAAATTCTGGAGGCACTGGGTATTGATCCCAGTACCTCTCGCACACTAAGCGAGCGGTGTACCATCTGAGCTACGCCCGCCCCCCCGAAGACTAAGGGTGCTACATACAGCCATATAGACGACACAGACCCTTGCACTCCCATTATTTAGCAGACAAACACTACTCTCTATGTATCCGTTAGGGTGTCTTTCAGGTTTCGTGCATTCTGTATCGAATCGTAGTTGGCCACAATGAAAGTGGCACGTATAACGTCGAAAATAGAATTCGGACACCGCTCTGAGTAAGTCCAACGTTTGTCCATCCTCTAGACTTCAATGAGGTTAAGCCGCGATACCTAAGACAGATCTGCACTCGATGACACCTCGTTAACAGCCGGTCCCCACACTTACATCTTGCTCTCCTTACGTCAGTATACATCATATCAGTCTGTGACGCTGGCTTTGCAACATCTTGCGTGCCTTTAGGTTCGCCGCGACCAACACTTACCATGCACTGACCACAAAAAATGGAGGCGCCGCGGCTTGAACCCTGGACCTTTCACATGCCAAGCGAACGCTCTACCAACTGAGCTACGCCCCATGCACGAGCAAACTGCGCTATTCCCCATTCTTTGCGACTCAGATGCGCACCGACACGATGGTTGGTTGGTCTGTAGCGGTGAAGGGAGCAGAGTACAAAGGCGCGGACCCGTTCATATACACAAAAGTTCCAAGTAGTTTCGATGCTCTGGTATTACAAATGCAAATTCCGTCTGTTTTTAACGTCTTAAATTGAAAGAGCCGTCACAAATTGCTCCGTTTTCACTCCTTGTCGACAATCATACAGCACCTGAGGTAACAAACACATCTCAAGCCCCATTGTGCACTCCATTATTCATGCCAACTCAGTGCCTCGCTCTTTACTACTGTGTACCAATCTTGTCGTCCAACTGCAAAACACTGGGCCACAACAAGTTTCCGCGTCTCCATTGCACTGCGCATACTACGAAACGCTCCCCAAACTTGGCACTCACCCTCGCAGCCGACTTTTCCGACTTTCCACGACGCTCACGCAACGCTCACGCTAGTGACAGCATTATTTATAGTACGACGTCGCGCCAAAGCGAATGAGCACATTTCGCCAACGGCTTAGGCCGCCCTCCTAGTGTGGCTGCTCCGTGTCTGCAGGCAGCGAGGGTCTGCAAGCTTCCTGTGTTCGCACCTATGACAGCTGTGCTTGCTTGTCAGAGACAGACTATCGCAAAACATACAACTCACTCCATGAATTGATTGCTACGGCATCTGTTATCAGCAGTCACAACTAGCAACACCAGTAGCAGCTGACTGCACGCAAAGAATAGGAATGTGCAGTGGGATTTACGTGAACTCGGCGCAAGCTTGTATCTTCCTAGACACATCTGCTGGCTGTGAATTATTCCACTTGCATATCAAGGTGCGCATGTAGGTGTGTTAAAAATTCTGGAGGCACTGGGTATTGATCCCAGTACCTCTCGCATACTAAGCGAGCGGTGTACCATCTGAGCTACGCCCGCCCCCCCGAAGACTAAGGGTGCTACATACAGCCATATAGATGACACAGACCCTTGCACACCCATTATTCAGCAGACAAACACTACTCTCTATGTATCCGTTAGGGTGTCTTTCAGGTTTCGTGTATTCTGTATCGAATCGTAGTTGGCCACAATGAAAGTGGCACGTATAACGTCGAAAATAGAATTCGGACACCGCTCTGAGTAAGACCAACGTGTTGTCCACACTCTAGGATTCACTGAGGTTAAGCCGCGATACCTAAGACAGATCTACACTCGATGACACCTCGATAACAGCCGGTCCCCACACTTACATCTTGCTCTCCTTACGTCAGTATACATCATATCAGTCTGTGACGCTGGCTTTGCAACATCTTGCGTGCCTTTAGGTTCGCCGCGACCAACACTTACCATGCACTCACCACAAAAAATTGAGGCGCCGCGGCTTGAACCCTGGTCCTTCCACATGCCAAGCGAACGCTCTACCAACTGAGCTACGCCCCATGCACGAGCAAACTGCGCTATTCCCCATTTTTTGCGACTCAGATGCGCACGGACACGATGGTTGGTTGGTTTGTAGCGGTGAAGGGAGCAGAGTACAAAGGCGCGGACCCGTTCATATACACAAAAGTTCCAAGTAGTTTCGATGCTCTGGTATTACAAATGCAAATTCCGTCTGTTTTTAACGTCTTAAATTGAAAGAGCCGTCACAAATTGCTCCGTTTTCACTCCTTGTCGACAATCATACATCACCTGAGGTAACAAACACATCTCGAGCCCCAATGTGCAGTCCATTATTCATGCCAACTCAGTGCCTCGCTCTATACTACTGTGTACCAATCTTGTCGTCCAACTGCAAAACACTGGGCCACGACAAGTTTCCGCGTCTCCATTGCACTGCGCATACTACGTAACGCTCCCCAAACTTGGCACTCACCCTCGCAGCCGACTTTTCCGACTTTCCACGACGCTCACGCTAGTGACAGCATTATTTATAGTTCGACGTCGCGCCAAAGCGAATGAGCACATTTCGCCTACGGCTTAGGCCGCCCTCCTAGTGTGGCTGCTCGGTGTCTGCAGGCAGCGAGGGTCTGCAAGCTTCCTGTGTTCGCACCTATGTCACCTGTGCTTGCTTGTCAGAGACAGACTATCGCAAAACATACAACTCACTCCATGAATTGATTGCTACGGCATCTGTTATCAGCAGTCACAACTAACAACACCAGTAGCAGCTGACTGCACGCAAAGAATAGGAATGTGCAGTGGGATTTACGTGAACTCGGCGCAAGCTTGTATCTTCCTAGACACATCTGCTGGCTGTGAATTATTCCACTTGCATATCAAGGTGCGCATGTAGGTGTGTTAAACATTCTGGAGGCACTGGGTATTGATCCCAGTACCTCTCGCATACTAAGCGAGCGCTCTACCATCTGTGCTACGCCCGCCCCGGAGACTACTGGTGCTACATACAGCCATATAGACGACACAGACCCTTGCGCTTCCATTATTCAGCAGACAAACACTACTCTCTATGTATCCGTTAGGGTGTCTTTCAGGCTTCATGCATTCTGTACCGAATCGTAGTTGGCCACAATGAAAGTGGCACGTATAACGTCGAAAATAGAATTCGGACACCGCTCTGAGTAAGACCAACGTGTTGTCCACCCTCTAGACTTCAATGAGGTTAAGCCGCGATACCTAAGACAGATCGGCACTCGATGACACCTCGATAACAGCCGGTCCCCACACTTACATCTTGCACTCCTTACGTCAGTAAACATCATATCAGTCTGTGACGCTGGCTTTGCAACATCTTGCGTGCCTTTAGGTTCGCCGCGACCAACACTTACCATGCACTGACCACAAAAAATGGAGGCGCCGCGGCTTGAACCCTGGACCTTTCACATGCCAAGCGAACGCTCTACCAACTGAGCTACGCCCCATGCACGAGCAAACTGCGCTATTCCCCATTGTTTGCGACTCAGATGCGCACGGACACGATGGTTGGTTGGTTTGTAGCGGTGAAGGGAGCAGAGTACAAAGGCGCGGACCCGTTCATATACACAAAAGTTCCAAGTAGTTTCGATGCTCTGGTATTACAAATGCAAATTCCGTCTGTTTTTAAAGTCTTAAATTGAAAGAGCCGTCACAAATTGCTCCGTTTTCACTCCTTGTCGACAATCATACAGCACCTGAGGTAACAAACACATCTCGAGCCCCATTGTGCACTCCATTATTCATGCCAACTCAGTGCCTCGCTCTTTACTACTGTGTACCAATCTTGTCGTCCAACTGCAAAACACTGGGCCACAACAAGTTTCCGCGTCTCCATTGCACTGCGCATACTACGAAACGCTCTACAAACTTGGCATTCACCCTCGCAGCCGACTTTTCCGACTTTCCACGACGCTCATGCAACGATCACGCTAGTGACAGCATTATTTATAGTTCGACGTCGCGCCAAAGCGAATGAGCACATTTCGCCTACGGCTTAGGCCGCCCTCCTAGTGTGGCTGCTCGGTGTCTGCAGGCAGCGAGGGTCTGCAAGCTTCCTGTGTTCGCACCTATGTCACCTGTGCTTGCTTGTCAGAGACAGACTATCGCAAAACATACAACTCACTCCATGAATTGATTGCTACGGCATCTGTTATCAGCAGTCACAACTAGCAACACCTGTAGCAGCTGACTGCACGCAAAGAATAGGAATGTGCAGTGGGATTTACGTGAACTCGGCGCAAGCTTGTATTTTCCTAGACACATCTGCTGGCTGTGAGTTATTCCACTTGCATATCAAGGTGCGCATGTAGGTGTGTCAAAAATTCTGGAGGCACTGGGTGTTGATCCCATTACCTCTCGCATACTAAGCAAGCGCTCTACCTTCTGAGCTACGCCCGCCCCCCGAATACTAATGGTGCTACATACAGCCATATAGACGACACAGACCCTTGCACTCCCATTATTCAGCAGACAAACACTACTCTCTATGTATCCGTTAGGGTGTCTTTCAGGCTTCGTGCATTTTGTATCGAATCGTAGTTGGCCACAATGAAAGTGGCACGTATAACGTCGAAAATAGAATTCGGACACCGCTCTGAGTAAGACCAACGTGTTGTCCACCCTCTAGACATCAATGAGGTTAAGCCGCGATACCTAAGACAGATCGGCACTCGATGACACCTCGATAACAGCCGGTCCCCACACTTACATCTTGCTCTCCTTACGTCAGTATACATCATATCAGTCTGTGACGCTTGCTTTGCAACATCTTGCGTGCCTTTAGGTTCGCCGCGACCAACACTTACCATGCACTCACCACAAAAAATTGAGGCGCCGCGGCTTGAACCCTGGTCCTTCCACATGCCAAGCGAACGCTCTACCAACTGAGCTACGCCCCATGCACGAGCAAACTGCGCTATTCCCCATTTTTTGCGACTCAGATGCGCACGGACACGATGGTTGGTTGGTTTGTAGCGGTGAAGGGAGCAGAGTACAAAGGCGCGGACCCGTTCATATACACAAAAGTTCCAAGTAGTTTCGATGCTCTGGTATTACAAATGCAAATTCCGTCTGTTTTTAACGTCTTAAATTGAAAGAGCCGTCACAAATTGCTCCGTTTTCACTCCTTGTCGACAATCATACAGCACCTGAGGTAACAAACACATCTCGAGCCCCATTGTGCACTCCATTATTCATGCCAACTCAGTGCCTCGCTCTTTACTACTGTGTACCAATCTTGTCGTCCAACTGCAAAACACTGGGCCACAACAAGTTTCCGCGTCTCCATTGCACTGCGCATACTACGAAACGCTCCCCAAACTTGGCACTCACCCTCGCAGCCGACTTTTCCGACTTTCCACGACGCTCACGCTAGTGACAGCATTATTTATAGTTCGACGTCGCGCCAAAGCGAATGAGCACATTTCGCCTACGGCTTAGGCCGCCCTCCTAGTGTGGCTGCTCGGTGTCTGCAGGCAGCGAGGGTCTGCAAGCTTCCTGTGTTCGCACCTATGTCACCTGTGCTTGCTTGTCAGAGACAGACTATCGCAAAACATACAACTCACTCCATGAATTGATTGCTACGGCATCTGTTATCAGCAGTCACAACTAGCAACACCTGTAGCAGCTGACTGCACGCAAAGAATAGGAATGTGCAGTGGGATTTACGTGAACTCAGCGCAAGCTTGTATCTTCCTAGACACATCTGCTGGCTGTGAATTATTCCACTTGCATATCAAGGTGCGCATGTAGGTGTGTTAAAAATTCTGGAGGCACTGGGTATTGATCCCATTACCTCTCGCATACTAAGCAAGCGCTCTAACATCTGAGCTACGCCCGCCCCCCCGAAGACTAATGGTGCTACATACAGCCATATAGACGACACAGACCCTTGCACTCCCATTATTCAGCAGACAAACATTACTCTCTATGTATCCGTTAGGGTGACTTTCAGGTTTCGTGCATTCTGTATCGAATCGTAGTTGGCCACAATGAAAGTGGCACGTATAACGTCGAAAATAGAATTCGGACACCGCTCTGAGTAAGACCAACGTGTTGTCCACCCTCTAGACTTCAATGAGGTTAAGCCGCGATACCTAAGACAGATCTGCTCTCGATGACACCTCGATAACAGCCGGTCCCCACACTTACATCTTGCTCTCCTTACGTCAGTGTACATCATATCAGTCTGTGACGCTGGCTTTGCAACATCTTGCGTGCCTTTAGGTTCGCCGCGACCAACACTTACCATGCACTGACCTCAAAAAATGGAGTCGCCGCGGCTTGAACCCTGGACTTTTCACAAATGCGAAGCGAACGCTCTACCAACTGAGCTACACGCCACGCACGAGCAAACTGCGCTATTCCCAATTTTTTGCGACTCAGATGCGCACGGACACGATGGTTTGTTGGTTTGTAGCGGTAAAGGGAGCAGAGTACAAAGGCGCGGACCCGTTCATATACACAAAAGTTCCAAGTAGTTTCGATGCTCTGGTATTAAAAATGCAAATTCCGTCTGTTTTTAACGTCTTAAATTGAAAGAGCCGTCACAAATTGCTCCGTTTTCACTCCTTGTCGACAATCATACGGCACCTGAGGTAACAAACACATCTCGAGCCCCATTGTGCACTCCATTATTCATGCCAACTCAGTGCCTCGCTCTTTACTACTGTGTACCAATCTTGTCGTCCAACTGCAAAACACTGGGCCACAACAAGTTTCCGCGTCTCCATTGCACTGCGCATACTACGAAACGCTCCCCAAACTTGGCACTCACCCTCGCAGCCGACTTTTCCGACTTTCCACGACGCTCACGCTAGTGACAGCATTATTTATAGTTCGACGTCGCGCCAAAGCGAATGAGCACATTTCGCCTACGGCTTAGGCCGCCCTCCTAGTGTGGCTGCTCGGTGTCTGCTGGCAGCGAGGGTCTGCAAGCTTCCTGTGTTCGCACCTATGTAACCTGTGCTTGCTTGTCAGAGACAGACTATCGCAAAACATACAACTCACTCCATGAATTGATTGCTACGGCATCTGTTATCAGCAGTCACAACTAGCAACACCAGTAGCAGCTGACTGTATGCAAAGAATAGCAATGTGCAGTGGGATTTACGTGAACTCGGCGAAAGCTTGTATCTTCCTAGACACATCTGCTGGCTGTGAATTATTCCACTTGCATATCAAGGTGCGCAAGTAGGTGTGTTAAAAATTCTGGAGGCACTGGGTATTGATCCCAGTACCTCTCGCATACTAAGCGAGCGCTCTACCATCTGAGCTACGCCCGCCGCCCCGAAGACTAATGGTGCTACATACAAAGGCGCGGACCCGTTCATATACACAAAAGTTCCAAGTAGTTTCGATGCTCTGGTATTACAAATGCAAATTCCGTCTGTTTTTAACGTCTTAAATTGAAAGAGCCGTCACAAATTGCTCCGTTTTCACTCCTTGTCGACAATCATACCGCACCTGAGGTAACAAACACATCTCGAGCCCCATTGTGCACTCCATTATTCATGCCAACTCAGTGCCTCGCTCTTTACTACTGTGTACCAATCTTGTCGTCCAACTGCAAAACACTGGACCAAAACAAGTTTCCGCGTCTCCATTGCACTTCGCATACTACGAAACGCTCCCCAAACTTGGCACTCACCCACGCAGCCGACTTTTCCAACTTTCCACGACGCTCACAAAAGTGACAGCTTTATTTATAGTTCGACGTCGCGCCAAAGCGAATGAGCACATTTCGCCTACGGCTTAGGCCGCCCTTCTAGTGTGGCTGCTCGGTGTCTGCAGGCAGCGAGGGTCTGCAAGCTTCCTGTGTTCGCACCTATGTCACCTGTGCTTGCTTGTCAGAGACAGACTATCGCAAAACATACAACTCACTCCATGAATTGATTGCTACGGCATCTGTTATCAGCAGTCACAACTAGCAACACCTGTAGCAGCTGACTGCACGCAAAGAATAGGAATGTGCAGTGGGATTTACGTGAACTCGGCGCAAGCTTGTATCTTCCTAGACACATCTGCTGGCTGTGAGTTATTCCACTTGCATATCAAGGTGCGCATGTAGGTGTGTTAAAAATTCTGGAGGCACTGGGTATTGAGCCCAGTACCTCTCGCATACTAAGCAAGCGCTCTACCTTCTGAGCTACGCCCGCCCCCCGAATACTAATGGTGCTACATACAGCCATATAGACGACACAGACCCTTGCACTCCCATTATTCAGCAGACAAACACTACTCTCTATGTATCCGTTAGGGTGTCTTTCAGGCTTCGTGCATTTTGTATCGAATCGTAGTTGGCCACAATGAAAGTGGCACGTATAACGTCGAAAATAGAATTCGGACACCGCTCTGAGTAAGACCAACGTGTTGTCCACCCTCTAGACATCAATGAGGTTAAGCCGCGATACCTAAGACAGATCGGCACTCGATGACACCTCGATAACAGCCGGTCCCCACACTTACATCTTGCTCTCCTTACGTCAGTATACATCATATCAGTCTGTGACGCTTGCTTTGCAACATCTTGCGTGCCTTTAGGTTCGCCGCGACCAACACTTACCATGCACTCACCACAAAAAATTGAGGCGCCGCGGCTTGAACCCTGGTCCTTCCACATGCCAAGCGAACGCTCTACCAACTGAGCTACGCCCCATGCACGAGCAAACTGCGCTATTCCCCATTTTTTGCGACTCAGATGCGCACGGACACGATGGTTGGTTGGTTTGTAGCGGTGAAGGGAGCAGAGTACAAAGGCGCGGACCCGTTCATATACACAAAAGTTCCAAGTAGTTTCGATGCTCTGGTATTACAAATGCAAATTCCGTCTGTTTTTAACGTCTTAAATTGAAAGAGCCGTCACAAATTGCTCCGTTTTCACTCCTTGTCGACAATCATACAGCACCTGAGGTAACAAACACATCTCGAGCCCCATTGTGCACTCCATTATTCATGCCAACTCAGTGCCTCGCTCTTTACTACTGTGTACCAATCTTGTCGTCCAACTGCAAAACACTGGGCCACAACAAGTTTCCGCGTCTCCATTGCACTGCGCATACTACGAAACGCTCCCCAAACTTGGCACTCACCCTCGCAGCCGACTTTTCCGACTTTCCACGACGCTCACGCTAGTGACAGCATTATTTATAGTTCGACGTCGCGCCAAAGCGAATGAGCACATTTCGCCTACGGCTTAGGCCGCCCTCCTAGTGTGGCTGCTCGGTGTCTGCAGGCAGCGAGGGTCTGCAAGCTTCCTGCGTTCGCACCTATGTCACCTGTGCTTGCTTGTCAGAGACAGACTATCGCAAAACATACAACTCACTCCATGAACTGATTGCTACGGCATCTGTTATCAGCAGTCACAACTAGCAACACCTGTAGCAGCTGACTGCACGCAAAGAATAGGAATGTGCAGTGGGATTTACGTGAACTCAGCGCAAGCTTGTATCTTCCTAGACACATCTGCTGGCTGTGAATTATTCCACTTGCATATCAAGGTGCGCATGTAGGTGTGTTAAAAATTCTGGAGGCACTGGGTATTGATCCCATTACCTCTCGCATACTAAGCAAGCGCTCTAACATCTGAGCTACGCCCGCCACCCCGAAGACTAATGGTGCTACATACAGCCATATAGACGACACAGACCCTTGCACTCCCATTATTCAGCAGACAAACATTACTCTCTATGTATCCGTTAGGGTGACTTTCAGGTTTCGTGCATTCTGTATCGAATCGTAGTTGGCCACAATGAAAGTGGCACGTATAACGTCGAAAATAGAATTCGGACACCGCTCTGAGTAAGACCAACGTGTTGTCCACCCTCTAGACTTCAATGAGGTTAAGCCGCGATACCTAAGACAGATCTGCTCTCGATGACACCTCGATAACAGCCGGTCCCCACACTTACATCTTGCTCTCCTTACGTCAGTGTACATCATATCAGTCTGTGACGCTGGCTTTGCAACATCTTGCGTGCCTTTAGGTTCGCCGCGACCAACACTTACCATGCACTGACCTCAAAAAATGGAGTCGCCGCGGCTTGAACCCTGGACTTTTCACAAATGCGAAGCGAACGCTCTACCAACTGAGCTACGCCCCATGCACGAGCAAACTGCGCTATTCCCAATTTTTTGCGACTCAGATGCGCACGGACACGATGGTTTGTTGGTTTGTAGCGGTAAAGGGAGCAGAGTACAAAGGCGCGGACCCGTTCATATACACAAAAGTTCCAAGTAGTTTCGATGCTCTGGTATTACAAATGCAAATTCCGTCTGTTTTTAACGTCTTAAATTGAAAGAGCCGTCACAAATTGCTCCGTTTTCACTCCTTGTCGACAATCATACGGCACCTGACGTAACAAACACATCTCGAGCCCCATTGTGCACTCCATTATTCATGCCAACTCAGTGCCTCGCTCTTTACTACTGTGTACCAATCTTGTCGTCCAACTGCAAAACACTGGGCCACAACAAGTTTCCGCGTCTCCATTGCACTGCGCATACTACGAAACGCTCCCCAAACTTGGCACTCACCCTCGCAGCCGACTTTTCCGACTTTCCACGACGCTCACGCTAGTGACAGCATTATTTATAGTTCGACGTCGCGCCAAAGCGAATGAGCACATTTCGCCTACGGCTTAGGCCGCCCTCCTAGTGTGGCTGCTCGGTGTCTGCAGGCAGCGAGGGTCTGCAAGCTTCCTGTGTTCGCACCTATGTAACCTGTGCTTGCTTGTCAGAGACAGACTATCGCAAAACATACAACTCACTCCATGAATTGATTGCTACGGCATCTGTTATCAGCAGTCACAACTAGCAACACCAGTAGCAGCTGACTGTATGCAAAGAATAGGAATGTGCAGTGGGATTTACGTGAACTCGGCGAAAGCTTGTATCTTCCTAGACACATCTGCTGGCTGTGAATTATTCCACTTGCATATCAAGGTGCGCAAGTAGGTGTGTTAAAAATTCTGGAGGCACTGGGTATTGATCCCAGTACCTCTCGCATACTAAGCGAGCGCTCTACCATCTGAGCTACGCCCGCCGCCCCGAAGACTAATGGTGCTACATACAGCCATATTGTCGACACAGACCCTTGCACTCCCATTATTCAGCAGACAAACACTACTCTCTATGTATCCGTTAGGGTGTCTTTCAGGTTTCGTGCATTCTGTATCGAATCGTAGTTGGCCACAATGAAAGTGGCACGTATAACGTCGAAAATAGAATTCGGACACCGCTCTGAGTAAGACCAACGTGTTGTCCACCCTCTAGACTTCAATAAGGTTAAGCCGCGATACCTGAGACAGATCTGCACTCGATGACACCTCGATAACAGCCGGTCCCCACACTTACATCTTGCTCTCCTTACGTCAGTATACATCATATCAGTCTGTGACGCTGGCTTTACAACATCTTGCGTGCCTTTAGGTTCGCCGCGACCAACACTTACCATGCACTGACCACAAAAAATGGAGGCGCCGCGGCTTGAACCCTGGACGTTTCACATGCGAAGCGAACGCTCTACCAACTGCGCTACGCCCCATGCACGAGCAAACTGCGCTATTCCCCATTCATTGCGACTCAGATGCGCACGGACACGATGGTTGGTTGGTTTGTAGCGGTGAAGGGAGCAGAGTACAAAGGCGCGGACCCGTTCATATACACAAAAGTTCCAAGTAGTTTCGATGCTCTGGTATTACAAATGCAAATTCCGTCTGTTTTTAACGTCTTAAATTGAAAGAGCCGTCACAAATTGCTCCGTTTTCACTCCTTGTCGACAATCATACAGCACCTGAGGTAACAAACACATCTCGAACCCCATTGTGCACTCAGTGCCTCGCTCTTTACTACTGTGTACCAATCTTGTCGTCCAACTGCAAAACACTGGGCCACAACAAGTTTCCGCGTCTCCATTGCACTGCGCATACTACGAAACGCTCCCCAAACTTGGCACTCACCCTCGCAGCCGACTTTTCCGACTTTCCACGACGCTCACGCTAGTGACAGCATTATTTATAGATCGACGTCGCGCCAAAGCGAATGAGCACATTTCGCCTACGGCTTAGGCCGCCCTCCTAGTGTGCCTGCTCGGTGTCTGCAGGCAGCGAGGGTCTGCAAGCTTCCTGTGCTCGCACCTATTTCACCTGTGCTTGCTTGTAAGAGACAGACTATCGCAAAACATACAACTCACTCCATGAATCGATTGCTACGGCATCTGTTATCAACACTTACCATGCACTGACCACAAAAAATGGATGCGCCGCGGCTTGAACCTTGGACATTTCACATGCGAAGCGAATGCTCTACCAACTGAGCTACGCTACATGCACGAGCAAACTGCGCTATTCCCCATTCTTTGCGACTCAGATGCGCACGGACACGATGGTTGGTTGGTTTGTAGCGGTGAAGGGAGCAGAGTACAAAGGCGCGGACCCGTTCATATACACAAAAGTTCCAAGTAGTTTCGATGCTCTGGTATTACAAATGCAAATTCCGTCTGTTTTTAACGTCTTAAATTGAAAGAGCCGTCACAAATTGCTCCGTTTTCACTCCTTGTCGACAATCATACAGCACCTGAGGTAACAAACACATCTCGAGCCCCATTGTGCACTCCATTATTCATGCCAACTCAGTGCCTCGCTCTTTACTACTGTGTACCAATCTTGTCGTCCAACTGCAAAACACTGGGCCACAACAAGTTTCCGCGTCTCCATTGCATTGCGCATACTACGAAACGCTCGCCAAACTTGGCACTCACCCTCGCAGCCAACTTTTCCGACTTTCCACGACGCTCACGCTAGTGACAGCATTATTTATAGTTCGACGTCGCGCCAAAGCGAATGAGCACATTTCGCCTACGGCTTAGGCCGCCCTCCTAGTGTGGCTGCTCGGTGTCTGCAGGCAGCGAGGGTCTGCAAGCTTCCCGTGTTCGCACCTATGTCACCTGTGCTTGCTTGTCAGAGACAGACTATCGCAAAACATACAACTCACTCCATGAATTGATTCCTACGGCATCTGTTATCAGCAGTCACAACTAGCAACACCAGTAGCAGCTGACTGCACGCAAAGAATAGGAATGTGCAGTGGGATTTACGTGAACTCGGCGCAAGCTTGTATCTTCCTAGACACATCTGCTGGCAGTGAATTATTCCACTTGCATATCAAGGTGCGCATGTAGGTGTGTTAAAAATTCTGGAGGCAATGGGTATTGATCCCATTACCTCTCGCATACTAAGCAAGCGCTCTAACATCTGAGCTACGCCCGCCCCCCCGAAGACTAATGGTGCTACATACAGCCATATAGACGACACAGACCCTTGCACTCCCATTATTCAGCAGACAAACACTACTCTCTATGTATCCGTTAGGGTGTCTTTCAGGCTTCGTGCATTCTGTATCGAATCGTAGTTGGCCACAATGAAAGTGACACGTATAACGTCCAAAATAGAATTCGGACACCGCTCTTAATAAGACCAACGTGTTGTCCACCCTCTAGACTTCAATGAGGTTAAGCCGCGATACCTAAGACAGATCTGCACTCGATGACACCTCGATAACAGCCGGTCCCCACACTTACATCTTGCTCTCCTTACGTCAGTATACATCATATCAGTCTGTGACGCTGGCTTTGCAACATCTTGCGTGCCTTTAGGTTCGCCGCGACCAACACTTACCATGCACTGACCTCAAAAAATGGAGTCGCCGCGGCTTGAACCCTGGACTTTTCACAAATGCGAAGCGAACGCTCTACCAACAGAGCTACGCCCCATGAACGAGCAAACTGCGCTATTCCCCATTCTTTGCGACTCAGATGCGCACGGACACGATATTTGGTTGGTTTGTAGCGGTGAAGGGAGCAGAGCACAAAGGCACGGACCCGTTCATATACACAAAAGTTCCAAGTAGTTTCGATGCTCTGGTATTACAAATGCAAATTCCGTCTGTTTTTAACGTCTTAAATTGAAAGAGCCGTCACAAATTGCTCCGTTTTCACTCCTTGTCGACAATCATACAGCACCTGAGGTAACAAACACATCTCGAGCCCCATTGTGCACTCAGTGCCTCGCTCTTTACTACTGTGTACCAATCTTGTCGTCCAACTGCAAAACACTGGGCCACAACAAGTTTCCGCGTCTCCATTGCACTGCGCATACTACGAAACGCTCCCCAAACTTGGCACTCACCCTCGCAGCCGACTTTTCCGTCTTTCCACGACGCTCACGCTAGTGACAGCATTATTTATAGTTCGACGTCGCGCCAAAGCGAATGAGCACATTTCGCCTACGGCTTAGGCCGCCCTCCTAGTGTGGCTGCTCGGTGTCTGCAGGCAGCGAGGGTCTGCAAGCTTCCCGTGTTCGCACCTATGTCACCTGTGCTTGCTTGTAAGAGACAGACTATCGCAAAACATACAACTCACTCCATGAATCGATTGCTACGGCATCTGTTATCAACACTTACCATGCACTGACCACAAAAAATGGATGCGCCGCGGCTTGAACCTTGGACATTTCACATGCGAAGCGAACGCTCTACCAACTGAGCTACGCTACATGCACGAGCAAACTGCGCTATTCCCCATTCTTTGCGACTCAGATGCGCACGGACACGATGGTTGGTTGGTTTGTAGCGGTGAAGGGAGCAGAGTACAAAGGCGCGGACCCGTTCATATACACAAAAGTTCCAAGTAGTTTCGATGCTCTGGTATTACAAATGCAAATTCCGTCTGTTTTTAACGTCTTAAATTGAAAGAGCCGTCACAAATTGCTCCGTTTTCACTCCTTGTCGACAATCATACAGCACCTGAGGTAACAAACACATCTCGAGCCACATTGTGCACTCCATTATTCATGCCAACTCAGTGCCTCGCTCTTTACTACTGTGTACCAATCTTGTCGTCCAACTGCAAAACACTGGGCCACAACAAGTTTCCGCGTCTCCATTGCACTGCGCATACTACGAAACGCTCCCCAAACTTGGCACTCGCCCTCGCAGCCGGCTTTTCCGACATTCCACGACCCTCACGCTAGTGACAGCATTATTTATAGTTCAACGTCGCGCCAAAGCGAATGAGCACATTTCGCCTACAGCTTAGGCCGCCCTCCTAGTGTGGCTGCCTGGTGTCTGCAGGCAGCGAGGATCTGCAAGCTTCCTGTGTTCGCACCTATGTCACCTGTGCTTGCTTGTCAGAGACAGACTATCGCAAATCATACAACTCACTCCATGAATTGATTGCTACGGCATCTGTTATCAGCAGTCACAACTAGCAACACCAGTAGCAGCTGACTGCACGCAAAGAATAGGAATGTGCAGTGGGATTTACGTGAACTCGGCGAAAGCTTGTATCTTCCTAGACACATCTGCTGGCTGTGAATTATTCCACTTGCATATCAAGGTGCGCATTTAGGTGTGTTAAAAATTCTGGAGGCACTGGGTATTGATCCCAGTACCTCTCGCATACTAAGCGAGCGCTCTACCATCTGAGCTACGCCCGCCGCCCCGAAGACTAATGGTGCTATATACAGCCATATTGTCGACACAGACCCTTGCACTCCCATTATTCAGCAGACAAAAACTACTCTCTATGTATCCGTTAGGGTGTCTTTCAGGTTTCGTGCATTCTGTATCGAATCGCAGTTGGCCACAATGAAAGTGCCACGTATAACGTCGAAAATAGAATTCGGACACCGCTCTGAGTAAGACCAACGTGTTGTCCACCCTCTAGACTTCAATGAGGTTAAGCGGCGATACCTAAGACAGATCTGCACTCGATGACACCTCGATAACAGCCGGTCCCCACACTTACATCTTGCTCTCCTTACGTCAGTATACATCATATCAGTCTGTGACGCTGGCTTTGCAACATCTTGCGTGCCTTTAGGTTCGCCGCGACCAACACTTACCATGCACTGACCACAAAAAATGGAGGCGCCGCGGCTTGAACCTTGGACCTTTCACATGCGAAGCGAACGCTCTACCAACTGAGCTACGCCCCACGCACGAGCAAACTGCGCTATTCCCCATTCATTGCGACTCAGATGCGCACGGACACGATGGTTGGTTGGTTTGTAGCGGTGAAGGGAGCAGAGTACAAAGGCGCGGACCCCTTCATATACACAAAAGTTCCAAGTAGTTTCGATGCTCTGGTATTACAAATGCAAATTCCGTCTGTTTTTAACGTCTTAAATTGAAAGAGCCGTCAAAAATTGCTACGTTTTCACTCCTTGTCGACAATCATACAGCACCTGAGGTAACAAACACATCTCGAGCCCCATTGTGCACTCAGTGCCTCGCTCTTTACTACTGTGTACCAATCTTGTCGTCCAACTGCAAAACACTGGGCAACAACAAGTTTCTGCGTCTCCATTGCACTGCGCATACTACGAAACGCTCCCCAAACTTGGCACTCACCTCGCAGCCGACTTTTCCGACTTTCCACGACGCTCACGCTAGTGACAGCATTATTTATAGTTCGACGTCGCGCCAAAGCGTATGCGCACATTTCGCCTACGGCTTAGGCCGCCCTCCTAGTGTGGCTGCTCGGTGTCTGCAGGCAACGAGGGTCTGCAAGCTTCCTGTGTTCGCACCTATGTCACCTGTGCTTGCTTGTCAGAGACAGACTATCGAAAAACATACAACTCACTCCATGAATTGATTGCTACGGCATCTGTTATCAACACTTACCATGCACTGACAACAAGAAATGGAGGCGCCGCGGCTTGAACCCTGGACATTTCACATGCGAAGCGAACGCTCTACCAACTGAGCTACGCCCCATGCACGAGCAAACTGCGCTATTCCCCATTCTTTGCGACTCAGATGCGCACGGACACGATGGTTGGTTGGTTTGTAGCGGTGAAGGGAGCAGAGTACAAAGGCGCGGACCCCTTCATATACACAAAACTTCCAAGTAGTTTCGATGCTCTGGTATTACAAATGCAAATTCCGTCTGTTTTTAACGTCTTAAATTGAAAGAGCCGTCACAAATTGCTCCGTTTTCACTCCTTGTCGACAATCATACAGCACCTGAGGTAACAAACACATCTCGAGCCCCATTGTGCACTCCATTATTCATGCCAACTCAGTGCCTCGCTCTTTACTACTGTGTACCAATCTTGTCGTCCAACTGCAAAACACTGGGCCACAACAAGTTTTCGCGTCTCCATTGCACTGCGCATACTACGAAACGCTCCCCAAACTTGGCACTCACCCTCGCAGCCGACTTTTCCGACTTTCCACGACGCTCACGCTAGTGACAGCATTCTTTATAGTTCGACGTCGCGCCAAAGCGAATGAGCACATATCACCTACGGCTTAGGCCGCCCTCCTAGTGTGGCTGCTCGGTGTCTGCAGGCAGCGAGGGTCTGCAAGCTTCCCGTGTTCGCACCTATGTCACCTGTGCTTGCTTGTCAGAGACAGACTATCGCAAAACATACAACTCACTCCATGAATTGATTGCTACGGCATCTGTTATCAGCAGTCACAACTAGCAACACCAGTAGCAGCTGACTGCACGCAAAGAATAGGAATGTGCAGTGGGATTTACGTGGTCTCGGCGCAAGCTTGTATCTTCCTAGACACATCTGCTGGCTGTGAAATATTCCACTTGCATATCAAGGTGCGCATGTAGGTGTGTTAAAAATTCTGGAGGCACTGGGTATTGAACCCAGCACCTCTCGCATACTAAGTGAGCGCTGTACCATCTGAGCTACGCCCCCCCCCCCCCCCCCCCCGAAGACTAATGGTGCTACATACAGCCATATAGACGACACAGACCCTTGCACTCCCATTATTCAGCAGACAAACACTACTCTCTATGTATCCGTTAGGTTGTCTTTCAGGTTTCGTGCATTCTGTATCGAATCGTAGTTGGCCACAATGAAAGTGGCACGTATAACGTCGAAAATAGAATTAGGACACCGCTCTGAGTAAGACCAACGTGTTGTCCACCCTCTAGACTTCAATGAGGTTAAGCCGCGATACCTAAGACAGATCTGCACTCGATGACACCTCGATAACAGCCGGTCCCCACACTTACATCTTGCTCTCCTTACGTCAGTATACATCATATCAGTCTGTGACGCTGGCTT
Source organism: Schistocerca gregaria (assembly GCF_023897955.1). Classification (NCBI taxonomy): domain Eukaryota; kingdom Metazoa; phylum Arthropoda; class Insecta; order Orthoptera; family Acrididae; genus Schistocerca; species Schistocerca gregaria. The sequence continues at coordinate 2,150,703 of NW_026061726.1, forward strand.
TGCAACATCTTGCGTGCCTTTAGGTTCGCCGCAACCAACACCTACCATGCACTGACCACAAAAAATGGAGGCGCCGCGGCTTGAACCCTGGACTTTTCACATGCCAAGCGAACGCTCTACCAACTGAGCTACGCCCCATGCATGAGCAAACTGCGCTATTCCCCATTGTTTGCGACTCAGATGCGCACGGACACGATATTTGGTTGGTTTGTAGCGGTGAAGGGAGCAGAGTACAAAGGCGCGGACCCGTTCATATACACAAAAGTTCCAAGTAGTTTCGATGCTCTGGTATTACAAATGCAAATTCCGTCTGTTTTTAACGTCTTAAATTGAAAGAGCCGTCACAAATTGCTCCGTTTTCACTCCTTGTCGACAATCATACAGCACCTGAGGTAACAAACACATCTCGAGCCCCATTGTGCACTCCATTATTCATGACAACTCAGTGCCTCGCTCTTTACTACTGTGTACCAATCTTGTCGTCCAACTGCAAAACACTGAGCCACAACAAGTTTCCGCGTCTCCATTGCACTGCGCATACTACGAAACGCTCCCCAAACTTGGCACTCACCCTCGCAGCCGACTTTTCCGACATTCCACGACGCTCACGCAACGCTCACGCTAGTGACAGCATTATTTATAGTTCGACGTCGCGCCAAAGCGAATGAGCACATATCACCTACGGCTTAGGCCGCCCTCCTAGTGTGGCTGCTCGGTGTCTGCAGGCAGCGAGGGTCTGCAAGCTTCCCGTGTTCGCACCTATGTCACCTGTGCTTGCTTGTCAGAGACAGACTATCGCAAAACATACAACTCATTCCATGAATTGATTGCTACGGCATCTGTTATCAGCAGTCACAACTAGCAACACCAGTAGCAGCTGACTGCACACAAAGAATAGGAATGTGCAGTGGGATTTACGTGGTCTCGGCGCAAGCTTGTATCTTCCTAGACACATCTGCTGGCTGTGAATTATTCCACTTGCATATCAAGGTGCGCATATAGGTGTGTTAAAAATTCTAGAGGCACTGGGTATTGATCCCAGTACCTCTCGCATACTAAGCAAGCGCTCTACCATCTGAGCTTCGCCCGCCCCCCCCTGAAGCTAATGGTGCTACATACAGCCATATAGACGACACAGACTCTTGCACTCCCATTATTCAGCAGACAAACACTACTCTCTATGTATCCGTTAGGGTGTCTTTCAGGTTTCGTGCATTCTGTATCGAATCGTAGTTGGCCACAATGAAAGTGGCACGTATAACGTCGAAAATAGAATTCGGACACCGCTCTGAGTAAGACCAACGTGTTGTCCACCCTGTAGACTTCAATGAGGTTAAGCCGCGATACCTAAGACAGATCTGCACTCGATGACACCTCGATAACAGCCGGTCCCCACACTTACATCTTGCTCTCCTTATGTCAGTGTACATCATATCAGTCTGTGACGCTGGCTTTGCAACATCTTGCGTGCCTTTAGGTTCGCCGCAACCAACACTTACCATGCACTGACCACAAAAAATGGAGGCGCCGCGGCTTGAACCCTAGACCTTTCACATGCCAAGCGAACGCTCTACCAACTGAGCTACGCCCCATGCACGAGCAAACGGCGCTATTCCCCATTCTTTGCGACTCAGATGCGCACGGACACGATTTTTGGTTGGTTTGTAGCGGTGAAGGGAGCAGAGTACAAAGGCGCGGACCCGTTCATATACACAAAAGTTCCAAGTAGTTTCGATGCTCTGGTATTACAAATGCAAATTCCGTCTGTTTTTAACGTCTTAAATTGAAAGAGCCGTCACAAATTGCTCCGTTTTCACTCCTTGTCGACAATCATACAGCACCTGAGGTAACAAACACATCTCGAGCCCCATTGTGCACTGCATTATTCATGCCAACTCAGTGCCTCGCCCTTTACTACTGTGTACCAATCTTGTCGTCCAACTGCAAAACACTGGGCCACAACAAGTTTCCGCGTCTCCATTGCACTGCGCATACTACGAAACGCTCCCCAAACTTGGCACTCACCCTCGCAGCCGACTTTTCCGACTTTCCACGACGCTCACGCTAGTGACAGCATTATTTATAGTTCGACGTCGCGCCAAAGCGAATGAGCACATTTCGCCTACGGCTTAGGCCGCCCTCCTAGTGTGGCTGCTCGGTGTCTGCAGGCAGCGAGGGTCTGCAAGCTTCCCGTGTTCGCACCTATGTCACCTGTGCTTGCTTGTCAGAGACAGACTATCGCAAAACATACAACTCACTCCATGAATTGATTGCTACGTCATCTGTTATCAGCAGTCACAACTAGCAACACCAGTAGCAGCTGACTGCACGCAAAGAATAGGAATGTGCAGTGGGATTTACGTGGTCTCGGCGCAAGCTTGTATCTTCCTAGACACTTCTGCTGGCTGTGAATTATTCCACTTGCATATCAAGGTGCGCATGTAGGTGTGTTAAAAATTCTGCAGGCACTGGGTATTGATCCCAGTACCTCTCGCATACTAAGCGAGCGCTCTACCATCTGAGCAACGCCCACCCCCCCGAAGACTAATGGTGCTACATACAGCCATATAGACGACACAGACCCTTGCACTCCCATTATTCAGCAGACAAACACTACTCTCTTTGTATCCGTTAGGGTGTCTTTCAGGTTTCGTGCATTCTGTATCGAATCGTAGTTGGCCACAATGAAAGTGGCACGTATAAAGTCGAAAATAGAATTCGGACACCGCTCTGAGTAAGACCAACGTGTTGTCCACCCTCTAGACTTCAATGAGGTTAAGCCGCGATACCTAAGACAGATCTGCACTCGATGACACCTCGATAACAGCTGGTCCCCACACTTACATCTTGCTCTCCTTACGTCAGTATACATCATATCAGTCTGTGACGCTGGCTTTGCAACATCTTGCGTGCCTTTAGGTTCGCCGCGGCCAACACTTACCATGCACTCATCACAAAAAATGGAGGCGCCGCGGCTTGAACCCTAGACCTTTCACATGCCAAGCGAACGCTCTACCAACTGAGCTACGCCCCATGCACGAGCAAACTGCGCTATTCCCCATTCTTTGCGACTCAGATGCGCGCGGACACGATGGTTGGTTGGTTTGTAGCGGTGAAGGGAGCAGAGTACAAAGGCGCGGACCCGTTCATATACACAAAAGTTCCAAGTAGTTTCGATGCTCTGGTATTACAAATGCAAATTCCGTCTGTTTTTAACGTCTTAAATTGAAAGAGCCGTCACAAATTGCTCCGTTTTTACTCCTTGTCGACAATCATACAGCACCTGAGGTAACAAACACATCTCGAGCCCCATTGTACACTCCATTATTCATGCCAACTCAGTGCCTCGCTCTTTACTACTGTGTACCAATCTTGTCGTCCAACTGCAAAACACTGGGCCACAACAAGTATCCGCGTCTCCATTGCACTGCGCATACTACGAAAGGCTCCCCAAACTTGGCACTCACCCTCGCAGCCGACTTTTCCGACTTTCCACGACGCTCACGCTAGTGACAGCATTATTTATAGTTCGACGTCGCGCCAAAGCGAATGAGCACATTTCGCCTACGGCTTAGGCCGCCCTCCTAGTGTGGCTGCTCGGTGTCTGCAGACAGCGAGGGTCTGCAAGCTTCCCGTGTTCGCACCTATGTCACCTGTGCTTGCTTGTCAGAGACAGACTATCGCAAAACATACAACTCACTCCATGAATTGATTGCTACGGCATCTGTTATCAGCAGTCACAACTTGCAACACCAGTAGCAGCTGACTGCACGCAAAGAATAGGAATGTGCAGTGGGATTTACGTGGTCTCGTCGCAAGCTTGTATCTTCCTAGACACTTCTGCTGGCTGTGAATTATTCCACTTGCATATCAAGGTGCGCATGTAGGTGTGTTAAAAATTCTGCAGGCACTGGGTATTGATCCCAGTACCTCTCGCATACTAAGCGAGCGCTCTACCATCTGAGTTACGCCCGCCCCCCCCCCCCCCCCCTCCGAATACTAATGGTGCTACATACAGCCATATAGACGACACAGACCCTTGCACTCCCATTATTCAGCAGACAAACACTACTTTCTATGTATCCGTTAGGGTGTCTTTCAGGTTTCGTGCATTCTGTATCGAATCGTAGTTGTCCACAATGAAAGTGGCACGTATAACGTCGAAAATAGAATTCGGACACGGCTCTGAATAAACCAACGTGTTGTCCACCCTCTAGACTTCAATGAGGTTAAGCCGCGATACCTAAGACAGATCTGCACTCGATGACACCTCGATAACAGCCGGTCCCCACACTTACATCTTGCTCTCCTTACGTCAGTATACATCATATCAGTCTGTGACGCTGTCTTTGCAACCTCTTGCGTGCCTTTAGGTTCGCCGCGACCAACACTTACCATACGCTCTACCAACATTTTTTATTTTTTATTTTTTATTTTTTATTTTTTTTTTTTTTTTAGGGCCTCCTTCCTCCCCTTCAGCCCCGCCTTGCGCTCGCCATAAATCGCCTTCGTCGGCGTCGGCTTCATCTGACATGATTTCTGAATTACTTATTCTTCTGAACTATTCCTATTTCCAAACCAAAGATACTTCTAAACCTAATGCATAGTCCCGCAATGGTGACAAAGTAGAATATTTTTTTTTTATAGAAAATGAAAAAGGAACTCTGGTCCGCTAGAAAAACAGAAGAAAATAAAATAGTCCTTGTCGTAACACTGTTCAGTATACGTCACTGTGACATTTGAAGAAGAAAAGAAAAAAAAACAAAGCAATGTAGAATGAAGGAAAGAAAAAAATACTTCTTTCATCGAAGAACGACTTCTAAAAAATTCGCATATCGTTTCCTGTAATGTCTCGTCTGTGAAAGTATGGGAAACTGTAATGCCAGGTAAAGACAGAACGCCGCCTCACTCTTGGGTTCTTGCGTCTGTAAATAATGAACATAATGACCCTTCAACCAATTGACAGAGTTCCGTTTGGTGTTCGGGTACGGCACTGAATCCGGATACAGGAAATCTTCAGGTTTAATACAAAGCTGGGAAGTCCTCATAATCGTAGCCAGTTTTCGGCGAATGCATGGCCAAACTGCTTGGACAGTGGTGCACAGAAAACGATGTTCATCAGTATCAGGCAAGTTGCACGTTAGGCACAAAGGTGAGTCAGCCAAATGTAGAGCATGAAGTCGTGAATTGGTACTTATTTTACGGTTCACGACCCTGTACCAAGAGGCTTTCACTGACGTTGGTAAATCACGGCTATGTATGTTTTTCCATATCACTGGCCAGCGATGATTGGGGTATTTGTGTTCGATGTTGTTCCTGTTCTTGGTTGCCAGTAGTTTATTATAAACTAACTTCACCACGGAAAGCTCATTTTCTGGGAGAGTTGACCGTACGTAACTGAACTCAATGAAAAAGCTCTTAAAGTGAGTCAGCGCAGGCGGAATATGTTGAACAGAGACGGGAGGCTGCAGGCAGGCCGGCGCTATTTCGGTTAACAAGTGAGCCGTTAGACTGTTCAGTAACGACCTCCACCGTTTGTAGGTGGTGCATACGTACAAAGCTCGTGACTTGGAACGAACATCTGTTAAATTTAAGCCTCCATCGGTCGTGGAGAGAGTGAGCGTATCGTACTTGACTTTAAAAATGTGTCCACATGTGACAAAATGGCCTAGAGCGGACATCATACGCTTCGCTGTCTCCTGTGGCATGGGCAGTACTTGTGCAACGTAGTTAATCTTTGAGGTGAGGTAGACATTAGCGAAGGTGACTTTCTACAGTTCATCAAGGCTTCTTAGGTAGTGGGTCTGCATGCAAGCACGCATACTTGCCAGGAGATTCCTATAGTTCACCGCAATTGTGTGCTGTATGTTGCTCCTGTACTCAATACCAAGGCATTTCATTTTAGAAATTAGTTGCAACTGACCGTGATGGTGCAGCGAGATGCCACGTCCTATGTTCATAATGCCAGATTTCTTGGCATTCAACTTCGCACCCGCAACAAGTTCGTAGTTTTTGACGATCTGAAGGGCTTCCTCGACTTCACCTTCGTCCATGACCAAAAATCCGACGTCATCCGCATATGCAGTACAAACAATCTTAATGCCGTGGATGGTTAATCCTTGTAGACGCTGTGTCAAGGTGACAAGCAAAGGCTCAATGGCAATGGCAAACAAGGCCATTGACATAGGGCATCCCTGTCGCACTGAATTAGTAATATTAACTGATGCGCTCAGCTGGCCATTCACCATGAGTCGAGTTACTCCTTTACGAAGGAGCTCATGTATAAGATTGATAAAACGTAGTGGAAATCCCATGGCATGCATCGTCAGGATGAGAAACTGATGGTTTACTCTGTCGAATGCCTTTGAAAAGTCAAGGGAAACTAGCGCACACCGTATCTTGCACGCATCTGCAATGGCTATAACGTCCCTGTATTGAGACAAATTTTGGAAGATCGTCCTACCGACACCTACACTGGTCTGGTACTGACCAATGACAGTATTCATCAACATTTTCAATCTATTAGAAATAATACGTGCTAAAATTTTGTAGTCACTGTTCAGTAACGTAAGCGGCCGAAAATCGTCAGCAGAACTGCACATTGGGCGTTTAGGGATTAAAACCACGATGCCTTCCACGAGAGCCTGAGGAACATTAAAATCAGGCCGTAAAATTTCATTAAACATACTCAACAACTTGGGCTTTAATTTGTCGCAGAAAGTAAGATAAAATTCGGCAGTGAGACCGTCGGGTCCGGGCGATTTATTTTCGGACTTCGTGATAGCGCAGAATCCAATTCGTCTTCATCAATTTCTCGCATGAGAGTTTCGACTTCAGCAGCACCCAAAGTCCTTTGCAAGTTATTGAGTAATTCATCGTGAGTTCCATCGTCGGTATGTGTCGTTGCCAGGAGATCTGCCAGGTGATTGTGAAGTGCGTTCCGTATGTCTTGTTGCCGAGTGAGCGCAACGCCTTCACTCAACTGAAGACGAGTTATTAATCTCCGCCGCCCCCTCTTATTTTCACGAATGACGTGAAACATGGATGTCATTTCGTCGTCTATCACATTCTGGGGCCTGGACCTTATTTGAAAGCCGTCTGCCTGCTGCCGCTGAAGTTTTAATAATTTTGCCTTAATTTTTTTAATCTGCATAAAATTTTCAGGTACAGTCACATCGGACTGGTAAAGCTCCCTGAGACAAGTAAAATAAAACTCAGACGTTTGCCGTTGCCACCAGGATTTGTCCCGAGCGTAGCGTTTAAACATTTTTGATAAAGTTGGTTTGGCATGTGTTATCCACCATTCAGTAACGGAGGCATACTGTGCAACCCGTCGTTCACATGCCTCCCATGTTGCGTTAAAGACACGGTGACATTCAACATCGTTAAGGAGAGCATTGTTAAGTTTCCAGAAACCTCTGCCGCGAAATGTGCCTTGCTTGACCATGTTAACAGTACAAATATATGCGGCATGATCGGAAAAAATTGTGGGCCAAACTTCGGATTGGAGGACTTGAGTCTTCATACACGCCGATACATAGATTCTGTCTAGCCGGCTTGCAGAGTGGTTCGTGACATGAGTGAACCCAGGTGCCGCTCAGTGCGTATGCTCCCATGTGTCAATGAGGTTCATTTCTTGGACGATACGTTCTAGTTCTCCAGATTTGTTAAAATTAGGCGTCTGGTCTTTTGGACTTAAGACACAATTGAAGTCACCCGCAAAAATCATACGATCGTAGGTTCCCCTAAAAAGTGGGACTATGGCGCTTGTGAAGAACTCAGCCCCAGCACGCCTATTGCTACTGCCGGACGGGGCGTAAACATTGATTATGCGTGTCCGATGGAAAGTGACAGCGATCCCTCTATGATCAGGCAGTTTTTCTGCGTCGGTCGCTACAATCCCTTCTTTTAACAGAATCGCTGTCCCTAAATTCGCACCGCTCCCGGAATTGGAGAGAGTAGTATAACCAGTTATTCGGTCAAGTTCAATCGCAGCGACTTCTTGAAGTAACAGAATATCGATATCCGCTGCGTATACAAAATCTTGTAAATTACGGAGCCGCCAGTACGACTGTATCTTATTGATGTTTAACGTGGCAATTTTATAGGCTTGGGGCTCGTTCATGGGAGAAGGCACATACTATTAATTAAACAGTCTTACGTCAGTATACATCATATCAGTCTGTGACGCTGGCTTTGCAACCTCTTGCGTGCCTTTAGGTTCGCCGCGACCAATACTTACCATGCACTGACCACAATAAATGGAGGCGCCGCGGTTTGAGCCCTGGACGTTTCACATGCCAAGCGAACGCTCTACCAACTGAGCTACGCCCCATGCACGAGCAAACTGCGCTATTCCCCATTCTTTGCGACTCAGATGCGCACGGACACGATATTTGGTTGGTTTGTAGCGGTGAAGGGAGCAGAGTACAAAGGCGCGGACCCGTTCATATACACAAAAGTTCCAAGTAGTTTCGATGCTCTGGTATTACAAATGCAAATTCCGTCTGTTTTTAACGTCTTAAATTGAAAGAGCCGTCACAAATTGCTCCGTTTTCACTCCTTGTCGACAATCATACAGCACCTGAGGTAACAAACACATCTCGAGCCCCATTGTGCACTCCATTATTCATGACAACTCAGTGCCTCGCTCTTTACTACTGTGTACCAATCTTGTCGTCCAACTGCAAAACACTGAGCCACAACAAGTTTCCGCGTCTCCATTGCACTGCGCATACTACGAAACGCTCCCCAAACTTGGCACTCACCCTCGCAGCCGACTTTTCCGACATTCCACGACGCTCACGCAACGCTCACGCTAGTGACAGCATTATTTATAGTTCGACGTCGCGCCAAAGCGAATGAGCACATATCACCTACGGCTTAGGCCGCCCTCCTAGTGTGGCTGCTCGGTGTCTGCAGGCAGCGAGGGTCTGCAAGCTTCCCGTGTTCGCACCTATGTCACCTGTGCTTGCTTGTCAGAGACAGACTATCGCAAAACATACAACTCACTCGATGAATTGATTGCTACGGCATCTGTTATCAGCAGTCACAACTAGCAACACCAGTAGCAGCTGACTGCACGCAAAGAATAGGAATGTGCAGTGGGATTTACGTGGTCTCGGCGCAAGCTTGTATCTTCCTAGACACTTCTGCTGGCTGTGAATTATTCCACTTGCATATCAAGGTGCGCATGTAGGTGTTTTAAAAATTCTGGAGGCACTGGGTATTGATCCCAGTACCTCTCGCATACTAAGCGAGCGCTCTACCATCTGAGCAACGCCCACTCCCCCATAGACTAAAGGTGCTACATACAGATATAGACGACACAGACCCTTGCACTCCAATTATTCAGCAGACAAACACTACTCTCTATGTATCCGTTAGAGTGTCTTTCAGGTTTCGTGCATTCTGTATCGAATCGTAGTTGGCCACAATGAAAGTGGCACGTATAACGTCGAAAATAGAATTCGGACACGGCTCTGAGTAAGACCAACATGTTGTCCACCCTCTAGACTTCAATGAGGTTAAGCCGCGATACCTAAGACAGATCTGCACTCGATGACACCTCGATAACAGCCGGTCCCCACACTTACATCTTGCTCTCCTTACGTCAGTATACATCATATCAGTCTGTGACGCTGGCTTTGCAACATCTTGCGTGCCTTTAGGTTCGCCGCGACCAACACTTACCATGCACTGACCACAAAAAATGGAGGCGCCGCGGATTGAACCCTGGACCTTTCAAATGCCAAGCGAACGCTCTACCAACTGAGTTACGCCCCATGCACGAGCATACTGCGCTATTCCCCATTCTTTGCGACTCAGATGCGCACGGACACGATGCTTGGTTGGTTTGTAGCGGTGAAGGGAGCAGAGTACAAAGGCGCGGACCCGTTCATATACACAAAAGTTCCAAGTAGTTTCGATGCTCTGGTATTACAAATGCAAATTCCGTCTGTTTTTAACGTCTTAAATTGAAAGAGCCATCACAAATTGCTCCGTTTTCACTCCTTGTCGACAATCATACAGCACCTGAGGTAACAAACACATCTCGAGCCCCATTGTGCACTCCATTATTCATGCCAACTCAGTGCCTCGCTGTTTACTACTGTGTACCAATCTTGTCGTCCAACTGCAAAACACTGGGCCACAACAAGTTTCCGCATCTCCATTGCACTGCGCATACTACGAAAGGCTCCCCAAACTTGGCACTCACCCTCGCAGCCGACTTTTCCGACTTTCCACGACGCCTACGCTAGTGACAGCATTATTTATAGTTCGACGTCGCGCCAAAGCGAATGAGCACATTTCGCCAACGGCTTAGGCCGCCCTCCTAGTGTGGCTGCTCAGTGTCTGCAGGCAGCGAGGGTCTGCAAGCTTCCTGTGTTCGCACCTATGTCACCTGTGCTTTTTTGTCAGAGACAGACTATCGCAAAACATACAACTCACTCCATGAATTGATTGCTATGGCATCTGTTATCAGCAGTCACAACTAGCAACACCAGTAGCAGCTGACTGCACGCAAAAAATAGGAATGTGCAGTGGGATTTACGTGAACTCAGCGCAAGGCAGATCTTTCCGACATAGGCTTGAGAACCTTACGGGAACACTTGTACTGTTTCTAAATTAAGTGTAGGCATGGGAGGAGGGTGCTTCCTGCGCACTAATAACAGCACGCTTGTCAATTGTGGATGCTAATCATTCGCTTGTATCTTCCTAGACACATCTGCTGGTTGTGAATTATTCCACTTTCATGGCAAGGTGCGCATGTAGGTGTGTTAAAAATTCTGGAGGCACCGGGTATTGATCCCAGTACCTCTCGCATACTAAGCAAGCGCTCTACCATCTGAGCTACGCCTGCCCCCCGAAGACTAATGGTGCTAAATACAGCCATATAGACGACACAGACCCTTGCACTCGCATTATTCAGCAGACAAACACTACTCTCTATGTATCCGTTAGGGTGTCTTTCAGGTTTCGTGCATTCTGTATCGAATCGTAGTTGGCCACAATGAAAGTGGCACGTATAACGTCGAAAATAGAATTCGGACACCGCTGTGAGTAAGACCAACGTGTTGTCCACCCTCTAGACTTCAATGAGGTTAAGCCGCGATACCTAAGACAGATCTGCACTCGATGACACCTCGATAACAGCCGGTCCCCACACTTACATCTTGCTCTCCTTACGTCAGTATACATCATATCAGTCTGTGACGCTGGCTTTGCAACATCTTGCGTGCTTTTAGGTTCGCCGCGACCAACACTTACCATGCACTGACCACAAGAAATGGAGGTGCCGCGGCTTGAACCCTGGACCTTTCACATGCCAAGCGAACGCTCTACCAACTGAGCTACGCCCCATGCACGAGCAAACTGCGCTATTCCCCATTCTTTGCGACTCAGATGCGCACGGACACGATGGTTGGTTGGTTTGTAGCGGTGAAGGGAGCAGAGTACAAAGGCGCGGACCCGTTCATATACACAAAAGTTCCAAGTAGTTTCGATGCTCTGGTATTACAAATGCAAATTCCGTCTGTTTTTAACGTCTTAAATTGAAAGAGCCATCACAAATTGCTCCGTTTTCACTCCTTGTCGACAATCATACAGCACCAGAGGTAACAAACACATCTCGAGCCCCATTGTGCACTCCATTATTCATGCCAACTCAGTGCCTCGCTGTTTACTACTGTGTACCAATCTTGTCGTCCAACTGCAAAACACTGGGCCACAACAAGTTTCCGCATCTCCATTGCACTGCGCATACTACGAAAGGCTCCCCAAACTTGGCACTCACCCTCGCAGCCGACTTTTCCGACTTTCCACGACGCCTACGCTAGTGACAGCATTATTTATAGTTCGACGTCGCGCCAAAGCGAATGAGCACATTTCGCCAACGGCTTAGGCCGCCCTCCTAGTGTGGCTGCTCCGTGTCTGCAGGCAGCGAGGGTCTGCAAGCTTCCTGTGTTCGCACCTATGTCACCTGTGCTTTTTTGTCAGAGACAGACTATCGCAAAACATACAACTCACTCCATAAATTGATTGCTATGGCATCTGTTATCAGCAGTCACATCTAGCAACACCAGTAGCAGCTGACTGCACGCAAAAAATAGGAATGTGCAGTGGGATTTACGTGAACTCAGCGCAAGGCAGATCTTTCCGACATAAGCTTGAGAATCTTACGGGAACACTTGTACTGTTTCTAAATTAAGTGTAGGCATGGGAGGAGGGTGCTTCCTGCGCACTAATAACAGCACGCTTGTCAATTGTGGATGCTAATCATTCGCTTGTATCTTCCTAGACACATCTGCTGGTTGTGAATTATTCCACTTTCATGGCAAGGGGCGCATGTAGGTGTGTTAAAAATTCTGGAGGCACCGGGTATTGATCCCAGTACCTCTCGCATACTAAGCACGCGCTCTACCATCTGAGCTACGCTTGCCCCCCGAAGACTAATGGTGCTAAATACAGCCATATAGACGACACAGACCCTTGCACTCGCATTATTCAGCAGACAAACACTACTCTCTATGTATCCGTTAGGGTGTCTTTCAGGTTTCGTGCATTCTGTATCGAATCGTAGTTGGCCACAATGAAAGTGGCACGTACAACGTCGAAAATAGAATTCGGACACCGCTGTGAGTAACACCAACGTGTTGTCCACCCTCTAGACTTCAATGAGGTTAAGCCGCGATACCTAAGACAGATCTGCACTCGATGACACCTCGATAACAGCCGGTCCCCACACTTACATCTTGCTCTCCTTACGTCAGTATACATCATATCAGTCTGTGACGCTGGCTTTGCAACATCTTGCGTGCCTTTAGGTTCGCCGCGACCAACACTTACCATGCACTGACCACAAAAAATGGAGGCGCCGCGGCTTGAACCCTGGACGTTTCACATGCGAAGCGAACGCTCTACCAACTGAGCTACGCCCCATGCACGAGCAAACTGCGCTATTCCCCATTCTTTGCGACTCAGATGCGCACGGACACGATGGTTGGTTGGTTTGTAGCGGTGAAGGGAGCAGAGTACAAAGGCGCGGACCCGTTCATATACACAAAAGTTCCAAGTAGTTTCGATGCTCTGGTATTACAAATGCAAATTCCGTCTGTTTTTAACGTCTTAAATTGAAAGAGCCATCACAAATTGCTCCGTTTTCACTCCTTGTCGACAATCATACAGCACCTGACGTAACAAACACATCTCGAGCCCCATTGTGCACTCCATTATTCATGCCAACTCAGTGCCTCGCTCTTTACTACTGTGTACCAATCTTGTCGTCCAACTGCAAAACACTGGGCCACAACAAGTTTCCGCATCTCCATTGCACTGCGCATACTACGAAACGCTCCCCAAACTTGGCACTCACCCTCGCAGCCGACTTTTCCGACTTTCCACGACGCTCACGCTAGTGACAGCATTATTTATAGTTCGACGTCGCGCCAAAGCGAATGAGCACATTTCGCCTACGGCTTAGGCTGAACTCCTAGTGTGGCTGCTCGGTGTCTGCAGGCAGCGAGGGTCTGCAAGCTTCCTGTGTTCGCATCTATGTCACCTGTGCTCGCTTGTCAGAGACAGACTATCGCAAAGCATACAACTCACTCCATGAATTGATTGCTACGGCATCTGTTATCAGCAGTCACAACTAGCAACACCAGTAGCAGCTGACTGCACGCAAAGAATAGGAATGTGCAGTGGGATTTACGTGAACTCAGCGCAAGGCAGATCTTTCCGACATAAGCTTGAGAATCTTACGGGAACACTTGTACTGTTTCTAAATTAAGTGTAGGCATGGGAGGAGGGTGCTTCCTGCGCACTAATAACAGCACGCTTGTCAATTGTGGATGCTAATCATTCGCTTGTATCTTCCTAGACACATCTGCTGGTTGTGAATTATTCCACTTTCATGGCAAGGGGCGCATGTAGGTGTGTTAAAAATTCTGGAGGCACCGGGTATTGATCCCAGTACCTCTCGCATACTAAGCACGCGCTCTACCATCTGAGCTACGCTTGCCCCCCGAAGACTAATGGTGCTAAATACAGCCATATAGACGACACAGACCCTTGCACTCGCATTATTCAGCAGACAAACACTACTCTCTATGTATCCGTTAGGGTGTCTTTCAGGTTTCGTGCATTCTGTATCGAATCGTAGTTGGCCACAATGAAAGTGGCACGTACAACGTCGAAAATAGAATTCGGACACCGCTGTGAGTAACACCAACGTGTTGTCCACCCTCTAGACTTCAATGAGGTTAAGCCGCGATACCTAAGACAGATCTGCACTCGATGACACCTCGATAACAGCCGGTCCCCACACTTACATCTTGCTCTCCTTACGTCAGTATACATCATATCAGTCTGTGACGCTGGCTTTGCAACATCTTGCGTGCCTTTAGGTTCGCCGCGACCAACACTTACCATGCACTGACCACAAAAAATGGAGGCGCCGCGGCTTGAACCCTGGACGTTTCACATGCGAAGCGAACGCTCTACCAACTGAGCTACGCCCCATGCACGAGCAAACTGCGCTATTCCCCATTCTTTGCGACTCAGATGCGCACGGACACGATGGTTGGTTGGTTTGTAGCGGTGAAGGGAGCAGAGTACAAAGGCGCGGACCCGTTCATATACACAAAAGTTCCAAGTAGTTTCGATGCTCTGGTATTACAAATGCAAATTCCGTCTGTTTTTAACGTCTTAAATTGAAAGAGCCATCACAAATTGCTCCGTTTTCACTCCTTGTCGACAATCATACAGCACCTGACGTAACAAACACATCTCGAGCCCCATTGTGCACTCCATTATTCATGCCAACTCAGTGCCTCGCTCTTTACTACTGTGTACCAATCTTGTCGTCCAACTGCAAAACACTGGGCCACAACAAGTTTCCGCATCTCCATTGCACTGCGCATACTACGAAACGCTCCCCAAACTTGGCACTCACCCTCGCAGCCGACTTTTCCGACTTTCCACGACGCTCACGCTAGTGACAGCATTATTTATAGTTCGACGTCGCGCCAAAGCGAATGAGCACATTTCGCCTACGGCTTAGGCTGAACTCCTAGTGTGGCTGCTCGGTGTCTGCAGGCAGCGAGGGTCTGCAAGCTTCCTGTGTTCGCATCTATGTCACCTGTGCTCGCTTGTCAGAGACAGACTATCGCAAAGCATACAACTCACTCCATGAATTGATTGCTACGGCATCTGTTATCAGCAGTCACAACTAGCAACACCAGTAGCAGCTGACTGCACGCAAAGAATAGGAATGTACAGTGGGATTTACGTGAACACGGCGCAAGGCAGATCTTTCCGACATAGGCTTGAGAATCTTACGGGAACACTTGTACTGTTTCTAAATTAAGTGTAGGCGTGGGAGAAGGGTGCTTCCTGCGCACTAATAACAGCACGCTTGTCAATTGTGGATGCTAATCATTCGCTTGTATCTTCCTAGACACATCTGCTGGCTGTGAATTATTCCACTTGCATGGCAAGGAGCGCATGTAGGTGTGTTAAAGAATCTGGAGGCACTGGGTATTGGTCCCAGTACCTTTCGCATACTAAGCGAGCGCTCTACCATCTTAGCTACTCCCGCCCCCTCGAAGACTAATGGTGCTACATACAGCCATATAGACGACACAGACCCTTGCACTCCCATTATTCAGCAGACAAACACTACTCTCTATGTATCCGTTAGGGTGTCTCTCAGGTATCGTGCATTCTGTATCGAGTCGTAGTTGGCCACAATGAAAGTGGCACGTATAACGTCGAAAATAGAATTCGGACACCGCTCTGAGTAAGACCAACGTGTTGTCCACCCTCTAGACTTCAATGAGGTTAAGCCGCGATACCTAAGACAGATCTGCACTCGATGACACCTCGATAACAGCCGGTCCCCACACTTACATCTTGCTCTCCTTACGTCAGTATACATCATATCAGTCTGTGACGCTGGCTTTGCAACATCTTGCGTGCCTTTAGGTTCGCCGCGACCAACACTTACCATGCACTGACCACAAAAAATGGAGGCGCCGCGACATGAACCCTGGACCTTTCACATGCGAAGCGAAAGCTCTACCAACTGAGCTACGCCCCATGCACGAGCAAACTGCGCTATTCCCCATTCTTTGCGACTCAGGTGCGCACGGACACGATGGTTGGATGGTTTGTAGCGGTGAAGGGAGCAGAGTACAAAGGCGCGGACCCGTTCATATATACAAAAGTTCCAAGTAGTTTCGATGCTCTGGTATTACAAATGCAAATTCCGTCTGTTTTTAACGCCTTAAATTGAAAGAGCAGTCACAAATTGCTCCGTTTTCACTCCTTGTCGACAATCATACAGCACCTGAGGTAACAAACACATCTCGAGCCCCATTGTGCACTCCATTATTCATGCCAACTCAGTGCCTCGCTCTTTTCTACTGTGTACCAATCTTGTCGTCCAACTGCAAAACACTGGGCCACAACAAGTTTCCGCGTCTCCATTGCACAGTGCATAGTACGAAACGCTCCCCAAACTTGGCACTCACCCTCGCAGCCGACTTTTCCGACTTTCCACGACGCTCACGCAACGCTCATGCTAGTGACAGCATTATTTATAGTTCGACGACGCGCCAAAGCCAATGAGCACATTTCGCCTACGGCTTAGGCCGCCCTCCAAGTGTGGCTGCTCGGTGTCTGCAGGCAGCTAAGGTCTGCAAGCTTCCTGTGTTCGCACCTATGTCACCTGTGCTTGCTTGTCAGAGACAGACTATCGCAAAACATACAACTCACTCCATGAATTGATTGCTATGGCATCTGTTATCAGCAGTCACAACTAGCAACACCAGTAGCAGCTGACTGCACGCAAAGAATAGGAATGTGCAGTGGGATTTACGTGAACTCGGCGCAAGGCAGATCTTTCCGACATAGGCTTGAGAATCTTACGGGAACACTTGTACTGTTTCTAAATTAAGTGTAGGCGTGCGAGGAGGGTGCTTCCTGCGCACTAATAACAGCACGCTTGTCAATTGTGGATGCTAATCATTCGCTTGTATCTTCCTAGACACATCTGGTGGTTGTGAATTATTCCACTTGCATGGCAAGGTGCGCATGTAGGTGTGTTAAAAATTCTGGAGGCACTGGGTATTGATCCCAGCACCTCTCGCATACTAAGCGAGCGCTCTACCATCTGAGCTACGCCCGCCCCCCCGAAGACTAATGGTGCTACATACAGCCATATAGACGACACAGACCCTTGCACTCCCATTATTCAGCAGACAAACACTACTCTCTATGTATCCGTTAGGGTGTCTTTCAGGTTTCGTGCATTCTGTATCGAATCGTAGTTGGCCACAATGAAAGTGGCACGTATAACGTCGAAAATAGAATTCGGACACCGCTCTGAGTAAGACCAACGTGTTGTCCACCCTCTAGACTTCAATGAGGTTAAGCCGCGATACCTAAGACAGATCTGCACTCGATGACACCTCGATAACAGCCGGTCCCCACACTTACATCTTGCTCTCCTTACGTCAGTATACATCATATCAGTCTGTGACGCTGGCTTTGCAACATCTTGCGTGCCTTTAGGTTCGCCGCGACCAACACTTACCATGCACTGACCACCAAAAATTTATACGCCGCAGCCTGAACCCTGGACCTTTCACATGCCAAGCGAACGCTCTACCAACTGAGCTACGCCCCATGCACGAGCAAACTGCGCTATTCCCCATCCTTTGCGACTCAGATGCGCACGGACACGATTTTTGGTTGGTTTGTAGCGGTGAAGGGAGCAGAGTACAAAGGCGCGGACCCGTTCATATACACAAAAGTTCCAAGTAGTTTCGATGCTCTGGTATTACAAATGCAAATTCCGTCTGTTTTTAACGTCTTAAATTGAAAGAGCCGTCACAAATTGCTCCGTTTTCACTCCTTGTCGACAATCATACAGCACCTGAGGTAACAAACACATCTCGAGCCCCATTGTACACTCCCTTATTCATGCCAACTCAGTGCCTCGCTCTTTACTACTGTGTACCAATCTTGTCGTCCAACTGCAAAACACTGGGCCACAACAAGTTTCCGCATCTCCATTGCACTGCGCATACTACGAAAGGCTCCCCAAACTTAGCACTCACCCTCGCAGCCGAGTTTTCCGACTTTCCACGACGCTCACGCTAGTGACAGCATTATTTATAGTTCGACGTCGCGCCAAAGCGAATGAGCACATTTCGCCTACGGCTTAGGCCGCCCTCCTAGTGTGGCTGCTCGGTGTCTGCAGGCAGCGAAGGTCTGCAAGCTTCCTGTGTTCGCACCTATGTCACCTGTGCTTGCTTGTCAGAGACAGACTATCGCAAAACATACAACTCACTCCATGAATTGATTGCTACGGCATCTGTTATCAGCAGTCACAACTAGCAACACCAGTAGCAGCTGACTGCACGCAAAGAATAGGAATGTACAGTGGGATTTACGTGAACACGGCGCAAGGCAGATCTTTCCGACATAGGCTTGAGAATCTTACGGGAACACTTGTACTGTTTCTAAATTAAGTGTAGGCGTGGGAGGAGGGTGCTTCCTGCGCACTAATAACAGCACGCTTGTCAATTGTGGATGCTAATCATTCGCTTGTATCTTCCTAGACACATCTGCTGGTTGTGAATTATTCCACTTGCATGGCAAGGTGCGCATGTAGGTGTGTTAAAAATTCTGGAGGCACTGGGTATTGATCCCAGTACCTCTCGCATACTAAGCGAGCGCTCTACCATCTGAGCTACGCCCGCCCCCCCGAAGACTAATGGTGCTACATACTGCCATATAGACGACACAGACCCTTGCACTCCCATTATTCAGCAGACAAACACTACTCTCTATGTATCCGTTAGGGTGTCTTTCAGGTTTCGTGCATTCTGTATCGAATCGTAGTTGGCCACAATGAAAGTGGCACGTATAACGTCGAAAATAGAATTCGGACACCGCTCTGAGTAAGACCAACGTGTTGTCCACCCTCTAGACTTCAATGAGGTTAAGCCGCGATACCTAAGACAGATCTGCACTCGATGACACCTCGATAACAGCCGGTCCCCACACTTACATCTTGCTCTCCTTACGTCAGTATACATCATATCAGTCTGTGACGCTGGCTTTGCAACATCTTGCGTGCCTTTAGGTTCTCCGCGACCAACACATACCATGCACTGACCACCAAAAATTTAGGCGCCGCGGCCTGAACCCTGGACCTTTCACATGCCAAGCGAACGCTCTACCAACTGAGCTACGCCCCATGCACGAGCAAACTGCGCTATTCCCCATTCTTTGCGACTCAGATGCGCACGGACACGATTTTTGGTTGGTTTGTAGCGGTGAAGGGAGCAGAGTACAAAGGCGCGGACCCGTTCATATACACAAAAGTTCCAAGTAGTTTCGATGCTCTGGTATTACAAATGCAAATTCCGTCTGTTTTTAACGTCTTAAATTGAAAGAGCCGTCACAAATTGCTCCGTTTTCACTCCTTGTCGACAATCATACAGCACCTGAGGTAACAAACACATCTCGAGCCCCATTGTGCACTGCATTATTCATGCCAACTCAGTGCCTCGCTCTTTACTACTGTGTACCAATCTTGTCGTCCAACTGCAAAACACTGGGCCACAACAAGTTTCCGCGTCTCCATTGCACTGCGCATACTACGAAACGCTCCCCAAACTTGGCACTCACCCTCGCAGCCGACTTTTCCGACTTTCCACGACGCTCACGCTAGTGACAGCATTATTTATAGTTCGACGTCGCGCCAAAGCGAATGAGCACATTTCGCCTACGGCTTAGGCCGCCCTCCTAGTGTGGCTGCTCGGTGTCTGCAGGCAGCGAGGGTCTGCAAGCTTCCCGTGTTCGCACCTATGTCACTTGTGCTTGCTTGTCAGAGACAGACTAGCGCAAAACATACAACTCACTCCATGAATTGATTGCTACGGCATCTGTTATCAGCAGTCACAACTAGCAACACCAGTAGCAGCTGACTGCACGCAAAGAATAGGAATGTGCAGTGGGATTTACGTGAACTCGGCGCAAGGCAGATCTTTCCGACATAGGCTTGAGAATCTTACGGGAACACTTGTACTGTTTCTAAATTAAGTGTAGGCGTGGGAGGAGGGTGCTTCCTGCGCACTAATAACAGCACGCTTGTCAATTGTGGATGCTAATCATTCGCTTGTATCTTCCTAGACACATCTGCTGGCTGTGAATTATTCCACTTGCATGGCAAGGTGCGCATGTAGGTGTGTTAAAGATTCTGGAGGCACTGCGTATTGATCCCAGTACCTCTCGCATACTAAGCGAGCGCTCTACCATCTGAGCTACGCCCGCCCCCCCAAAGACTGATGGTGCTACATACAGCCATATAGACAACACAGACCCTTGCACTCCCATTATTCAGCAGACAAACACTACTCTCTATGTATCTGTTAGGGTGTCTTTCAGGTTTCGTGCATTCTGTATCGAATCGTAGTTGGCCACAATGAAAGTGGCACGTATAACGTCGAAAATAGAGTTCGGACACCGCTCTGAGTAAGACCAACGTGTTGTCCACCCTCTGGACTTCAATGAGGTTAAGCCGCGATACCTAAGACAGATCTGCACTCGATGACACCTCGATAACAGCCGGTCCCCACACTTACATCTTGCTCTCCTTACGTCAGTATACATCATATCAGTCTGTGACGCTGGCTTTGCAACATCTTGCGTGCCTTTAGGTTCGCCGCGACCAACACTTACCATGCACTGACCACAAAAAATGGAGGCGCCGCGGCATGAACCCTGGACCTTTCACATGCGAAGCGAAAGCTCTACCAACTTTTTTTTTTTTTTTATTTTTTTTTTATTTTTTTTTTTTTAATTCATCTTTCTCCTGTGAGGATGGAACTTACGACCCTTGGTTTATTAGACCAGTGCTCTACCACTTTTTTTTTTTTTTTTTTTTTTTTTTTTTTAATTCATCTTTCTCCTGTGAGGATGGAACTTACGACACCTGGTTTATTAGACCAGTGCTCTACCACTTTTTTTTTATTTTTTTTCTTTTTTTTGTCCGACGCCTTATCCATTTTTTTTTTTTTCTATCCATCTTCTTTGCTCGTTTCTACTGTCTGTTTTGCGCTTTTGTTTCATGCAAAATACACCAAATTTAATATGTCGTAGAAATAACTGCTCCTGGGAAGGACATATTCTTGATCTCATACGTTGCTTTATTCAGAATCACAATGAGACAAATTTAAGTCTTTGCAGTGAGTATAACCTTGACTATAGTACAGGAAAAACGAATTGTTATAACAGATATTCATGTTATCTACGTCCTACTTCATCTCAAGGACGATGTGAAGAAAATTTTGAAATGTTGACTGATACCGGTGCCCATATTGGTTGGTTGTGCGCCAGTGTTGGTGTGAGAGATATACTTGAAAATCTAAGACATTAGGCGCACTGCCGGACAGAATATAGTGGATAAAATGTCCCATAAGCCATAGGTAGCTGTTATGTTTGGCTGCAGGGAAAAGTCGGTAGTCCGGGCGCAGAATGTCGTGGATCTGAATCGCATGAGGCGCAGTCCGGTTGAGCACAGCGAGTTTTTTGCGCGTCCAATTCCAGATGTGCACTTGATCCTTGCAGACAAACAGATGTGCAATAGTCTCAACCATGTGGCACAAGTCGCAGTAGGGACTGGGTGCAAGATTAATCCTGTGCCGCTTTTCTTTCGTCGGAATAGTGTCAGCGACCACGTCATACCATTTGGAGCGGACATCTGTCGGAAGCGTTGGATTATGGATGTTAGCCCAAACGAGGGACCAATTGCAAGCCGGATACTTCTTTTCCAAGGGCCCAGGCAGTGACGGCCGAAGTAAGTGGCGGTACAGTTTTACCGTCGGCTTCTTGAAAAGCTCGTCGTCGAGATAGCTACTTTCAAGGTAATACAGTGCTATATGCTGAAAGTGCGGGCCGACGTGGCCAATGTCCACAGGCGGAGATATATTGCGGGGGCGGGACAGTTGATAGAGCCGCTTCGTGACGGTGTCCTCGCTGGCGGTGAGTATCTGCCATGAGCGTTTCAGATACAGGGCTAGGGCATGAATGCCGGGGTTTTTCAAGCCAAGGCCTCCCATATCGCATGGCAGTGCTGTCGTGGTGAAGGAAACCTTAAAAATATTGAGCTTCCAGACGTACCAGGCGGCCGCCGCTAGGAGTGATCTTGCTACTGTGGGTGGCATAGGTAGGACGGCGGCAACAAATTGTAATTTGGAGAGGGCATAAGAGTTGACGAAAAAGGCTCGCTGCAGACGATCGAGGTGTCGCATGTTCTGGTCGCGCAGGAGTGCTTTTATCGCCTGAATTTTGGGTATCCAATTTTTGTGAGACATGTCCAGAGGCCGGGCCGTAACGTAGAGACCAAGGTGTTTTCTAGTCTGTACACAGGGCAGCCAAGCGTCGCCTGTGATAGGTCGTTCTTGACCAAGCGTTAAGGCGGCGGATTTATTGACGTTTAACATGGCACCACTATCTCTTTGGAATTCCTCAAGAATGCGTTTCGCTGCGGTGACATCGCGAACGTCGTTAAGAAGCACGCTGACATCGTCTGCGTAAGCTTGGACCACAGACTTGATACCATAAAACTGGAATCCAGGGAGGCTATGATGTAGATGGCGCAACAAGGGTTCCATGAGGATCGCATAGAGCGTCGTTGAAAGTGGACAGCCTTGCTTGATACCCCGTGAGAGCTGGACGTACTCCGTCAATGTATTATTGATCAGGAAGCGTGTACGGGTACCACTGATACAGTTGTTGATGAGGTGGATAAAATTAAGACTGAAGCCCATTGATTCCATCACGCCGCTGAGATAGTGATAGTCAGCTCGATCGTAAGCCTTATCGAAGTCAAGAAATGCTATGGCCATAGGAGTACGGGTGGCCCAGGTGAGGGAGACGAGATCCCGATATAGCGCCAAAATGGTTGACAGCGACCGACCACGGATCGCACTCATTTGGTATGGTCCCAGAAGACAGGGTAACAGCTCTCGTAATCGGGCATTGAGGGCGCGCGTCAGAAGCTTAAAGTCGGCATTGAGCAGAGTAATGGGCCGCAGATCTTTGGTGGTGGTCGGCGTCGGCGTCTTAGGTATTAAAACAGTTAACCCTTCTGTGAAGGCTGGGGGTAGAGCAATCCCACGCAGTACTTCATTGTACATCTCTGTGAGTTCGTCCCCTAATATAGGCCAATATTTGACGTAAAACTCGACAGAGAGCCCGTCCGTGCCCGGAGATTTATTTCGTGGCGCAGCAAGCAGGGCATCCTTCAGTTCTTCTTTGGTAAAGGGAGCAAGCAGGTCCCGATTGAGGTCGTCGGTAATGTAGTACGGCGGGGGTCCAGAATGATACCATTCTCGCACTTTCTCATGTGGTACACCAGCACAGGTGTAAAGTGCAGCAAAGTGGTTGGTAACATGGTTTTTGATGTCTCGCTGTAGGGTATAACAAGCACCGTCTGCATCCTGCAACTTATGAATAAGTTTCCTACGCGCTGCACGTAACTGTTGGACGATATGATGGACTGACGTCTGCTGTTGCGGCAAGTTTGTGGAGTCACGTGCTCGAATCTGGTGGCCGACGGCGGTGCAGCCCGTCAAGGATGTAATCTTGGCTTGGAGTCTGCGTACGTGCGTGATGTTATTAGGCACCTGATGATAATCCCGGTACAATTCTCGCAGGGCACAGAAATAGAATTCAGTGATTTCCTTCTCACCGCGAGCGCGAATCTGGGCGTGGTGCTTGATGCAAGTAATGAGTTTCCCCTTTGCATGAAGCGTCCACCAATCAATCCACGTGGAATACGTGGGCCTGCTTGATGTTACGGAGTGCCAAACTGACCGGATCTCACGCTCTAAAGTGGCGTCTTGTAAGAGGCGACAGTTGAGTTGCCATCGTCCGAAGCCTCTATAAACTTTCTGCGGTGAGTGATTAAAGACGATGTGGTAAGCGATATGGTCACTGAAATTAACAGGCCAATATTCGCAAGTTCCCACGTCGGCTAAAAGACCGCGTTGCACATATATGCGATCTAACCTGCTGGAAGATGTCTGCGTAAAGTGAGTAAAGGCAACTTCATCTGGGTGTAAGGTCGCCCACGTGTCGACTGACTGCAATTCTGTAACCAGTGTTAGCAGTTCCTGGCTGAAGTTAAAGTTCGGCGTTTGATCGGTGCGGCGCAATACGCAGTTAAAGTCACCACCCATAATAATACGCAGACGCAAGTCGGTGATTAGATTCGCTATCTCTCCCGTGTAAAACTCCCTCCTCGCCGCTCGCGCGTTGGAACCGGAAGGGGCGTACACATTAAGAAGGAGTACATCATGGAACTGTGCGGCAATGCCTCGTCCGGTAGGTAACATGGACAAACAAGAACATTCAATGCCTTCCCGATACAGAATGATCGTACCCGCCTCCGTCCCTATATTGACAATGGCGTCATAACCGGGTACGTCGGCTAGGAGTGGAGTCAGTGCTTCCTGTACGAACAGAATGTCTATATCAGCGGCCCGTAAATAATGTCGAAGGCTGTGGATTTTTGCTTGAGAGACAATGCGGTTAACATTTATGGTAGAAATCTTATAGGATTGTCGTGAACGGAGCAATGTGGGATGAGTGGTCATCTGCAGATGAAAACAGGTACGATTTTTATCCCTTCATCAGTCGTCCGCTTCGGAGGTCGTATAAGTCTAGACGTCGCCGTCCGTGGACGCTGCATTGCGCCGAGACGTAAGCAGCGTATCACCAGTTGCCATCGGTTCTTCACGCTCGGGATTGCCAGTCATATCTTCAATATCATCCGCCCAATTATCGACAGACACTGCCGTCGTCGCGCCTGCTGCAGCAGTTCCGGAACCGCATTGCGGGCCGTCACCCTGCACATCTGCAACTTGGGCCGTCCGCGGTGGTGCACTAATATGTGCCCTCCCCGTGTCAAGGTTGGATACATCATCGTCAATATTCATGGGTGAGGCCAACGACGGAAGATAATCTTCGGTCCCCGAAGTGTCATCGCAGATCATGCGGCCCGCGTGTTTGGCCTTTTCACGCAAGGGAGGTGCGGATTGAGCTGCCGCCGGACGAGCGATCCGACGTTTCTTGTGCTTTTTCGGGGAGGACCCACTGACAGAGGCTTCCGCATTCTTTAAAGGAAGAGGAAGAGCCTCTGTCTCTTGCTGGCTGTCAGTGGCGGTAGTGGCCGCCTCCACAACGTCAACCCTGGCTTCCTCACGTGAGTCGTCACGGGGCACCGCGGCTAGTAAGCCAGCGACCGGCAAGGCTTCCTGAGCGGTAGAGATTTCCATAGGTACATCTCCGTCATTCGTAACATCTGCCACACTAAGTCCGACTTCCGCAGCCGACGCAGTGGGTGTATTTGCACGGACCGCCGCTACATAAGTAGTCGGTAATATTGTCGGTTGCGGGGGAGGGCCCAGTTCACCCGCAGGCAGCTGCGTTACACGTCGTTGGATGCACTGTGCCCGGACGTGTCCCGTGGAATTACAGCCTGAACATGTACGAGGCTGTCCCTCATATATGATTACCGCCCTATATCCACAAATCGTTAGGTAGGACGGAATATGCCGTTGCAATTCGATCTTAATTTGCCGCACACCGTTCAAAACAGGGTACTTATGGAACGAGGCCCACTTTTCGGCAATGTTACTGATAATTTTGCCGTAGGACTTAATAGAAGCATTAATTTGTTCAGCCGAGATTTCAAAAGGCAACTCGAAAATCCTGACGGTACGAATACCAAGACCAGCGTGGACAACAGTCACCTCACCAACATTCCCGTCACTGTGTCGAAATTTATAAGTACCGCCACATGAATCGATGATTTTGTCGCACAATTCTGGGTCACGCAATTTGATATAAACTGTGCTACTGACAATAGACAAATGGATACCAATGATATCGGTGGGAGGCAATTTTACGTCTTCATCGAGAAATCGTTCGACTTCGTAATATTTCGGTCGAGAAAAACTTCCATCAAACATAAACTTCAAAGTATCTTTCCGCTCTGGGTGATCCATGTTAGGTTCTATTCGTTACAAACAAGATGTTTGCGCGCCGCAACGGCCCTCGACTCACCACGTGCCGCACCGCAGGCCGCAGCTGAGCATGTAAACAACGCTCCAGGCACGTCCGACCTGCACGACGGCCGCGCCTCGACCACCAACTGAGCTACGCCCCATGCACGAGCAAACTGCGCTATTCCCCATTCTTTGCGACTCAGATGCGCACGGACACGATGGTTGTTTGGTTTGGTTCAAATGGTTCAAATGGCTCTGAGCACAATGGGACTCAACATATTAGGTCATAAGTCCCCTAGAACTTAGAACTACTTAAACCTAACAAACCTAAGGACATCACACACATCCATGCCCGAGGCAGGATTCGAACCTGCGGCCGCAGCAGTCGCACGGTTCCGGACTGCGCGCCTAGAACCGCGAGACCACCGCGGCCGGCTGTTTGGTTTGTATCGGTGAAGGGAGCAGAGTACAAAGGCGCGGACCCGTTCATATATACAAAAGTTCCAAGTAGTTTCGATGCTCTGGTATTACAAATGCAAATTCCGTCTGTTTTTAACGTCTTAAATTGAAAGAGCCGTCACAAATTGCTCCGTTTTCACTCCTTGTCGACAATCATACAGCACCTGAGGTAACAAACACATCTCGAGCCCCATTGTGCACTCCATTGTTCATGCCAACTCAGTGCCTCGCGCTTTTCTACTGTGTACCAATCTTGTCGTCCAACTGCAATACACTGGGCCACAACAAGTTTCCGCGTCTCCATTGCACTGCGCATACTACGAAACGCTCCCCAAACTTGGCACTCACCCTCGCAGCCGACTTTTCCGACTTTCCACGACGCTCTCGCAACGCTCACGCTAGTGACAGCATTATTTATAGTTCGACGTCGCGCCAAAGCGAATGAGCACATTTCGCCTACGGCTTACGCCGCCCTCCTAGTGTGGCTGCTCGGTGTCTGCAGGCAGCGAGGGTCTGCAAGCTTCCTGTGTTCGCACCTATGTCACCTGTGCTTGCTTGTCAGAGACAGACTATCGCAATACATACAACTCACTCCATGAATTGATTGCTACGGCATCTGTTATCAGCAGTCACAACTAGCAACACCAGTAGCAGCTGACTGCACGCAAAGAATAGGAATGTGCAGTGGGATTTACGTGAACTCGCCGCAAGGCAGATCTTTCCGACATAGGCTTGAGAATCTTACGGGAACACTTGTATTGTTTCTAAATTAAGTGTAGGCGTGGGAGGAGGATGCTTCCTGCACACAAATAACAGCACGCTTGTCAATTGTGGATGCTAATCATTCGCTTGTATCTTCCTAGACACATCTGCTAGCAGTGAATTATTCCACTTGCATGGCAAGGTGCGCATGTAGGTGTGTTAAAAATTCTGGAGGTATTGAACCCAGTACCTCTCGCATACTAAGCGAGCGCTCTGCCTTCTGAGCTACGCCCGCCCCCCGGAGACTAATGGTGCTACATACAGCCATATAGACGACACAGACCCTTGCACTCCCATTATTCAGCAGACAAACACTACTCTCTATGTATCCGTTAGGGTGTCTTTCAGGTTTCGTGCATTCTGTATCGAATCGTAGTTGGCCACAATGAAAGTGGCACGTATAACGTCGAAAATAGAATTCGGACACCGCTCTGAGTAAGACCAACGTGTTGTCCACCCTCTAGACTTCAATGAGGTTAAGCCGCGATACCTAAGACAGATCTGCACTCGATGACACCTCGACAACAGTCGGTCCCCACACTTACATCTTGCTCTCCTTACGTCAGTATACATCATATCAGTCTGTGACGCTGGCTTTGCAACATCTTGCGTGCCTTTAGGTTCGCCGCGACCAACACTTACCATGCACTGACCACAAAAGATGGAGGCGCCGCGGCCTGAACCCTGGACCTTTCACATTCCAAGCGAACGCTCTACCAACTGAGCTACGCCCCATGCACGAGCAAACTGCGCTATTCCCCATTCTTTGCGACTCAGATGCGCACGGACACGATGGTTGGTTGGTTTGTAGCGGTGAAGGGAGCAGAGTACAAAGGCGCGGACCCGTTCATATACACAAAAGTTCCAAGTAGTTTCGTTGCTCTGGTATTACAAATGCAAATTCCGTCTGTTTTTAACGTCTTAAATTGAAAGAGCCGTCACAAATTGCTCCGTTTTCAATCCTTGACGACAATCATACAGCACCGAAGGTAACAAACACATCTCGAGCCCCATTGTGCACTCCATTATTCATGCCAACTCAGTGCCTCGCTCTCTACTACTGTGTACCAATCTTGTCGTCCAACTGCAAAACACTGGGCCACAACAAGTTTCCGCGTCTCCATTGCACTGCGCATACTACGAAACGCTCCCCAAACTTGGCACTCACCCTCGCAGCCGGCTTTTCCGACTTTCCACGACGCTCTCGCAACGCTCACGCTAGTGACAGCATTATTTATAGTTCGACGTCGCGCCAAAGCGAATGAGCACATTTCGCCAACGGCTTAGGCCGCCCTCCTAGTGTGGCTGCACTGTGTCTGCAGGCAGCGAGGGTCTGCAAGCTTCCTGTGTTCGCACCTATGTCACCTGTGCTTGCTTGTCAGAGACAGACTATCGCAAAACATACAACTCACTCCATGAATTGATTGCTACGGCATCTGTTATCAGCAGTCACAACTAGCAACACCAGTAGCAGCTGACTGCACGCAAAGAATAGGAATGTACAGTGGGATTTACGTGAACACGGCGCAAGGCAGATCTTTCCGACATAGGCTTGAGAATCTTACGGGAACACTTGTACTGTTTCTAAATTAAGTGTAGGCGTGGGAGGAGGGTGCTTCCTGCGCACTAATAACAGCACGCTTGTCAATTGTGGATGCTAATCATTCGCTTGTATCTTCCTAGACACATCTGCTGGTTGTGAATTATTCCACTTGCATGGCAAGGTGCGCATGTAGGTGTGTTAAAAATTCTGGAGGCACTGGGTATTGATCCCAGTACCTCTCGCATACTAAGCGAGCGCTCTACCATCTGAGCTACGCCCGCCCCCCCGAAGACTAATGGTGCTACATACTGCCATATAGACGACACAGACCCTTGCACTCCCATTATTCAGCAGACAAACACTACTCTCTATGTATCCGTTAGGGTGTCTTTCAGGTTTCGTGCATTCTGTATCGAATCGTAGTTGGCCACAATGAAAGTGGCACGTATAACGTCGAAAATAGAATTCGGACACCGCTCTGAGTAAGACCAACGTGTTGTCCACCCTCTAGACTTCAATGAGGTTAAGCCGCGATACCTAAGACAGATCTGCACTCGATGACACCTCGATAACAGCCGGTCCCCACACTTACATCTTGCTCTCCTTACGTCAGTATACATCATATCAGTCTGTGACGCTGGCTTTGCAACATCTTGCGTGCCTTTAGGTTCTCCGCGACCAACACATACCATGCACTGACCACCAAAAATTTAGGCGCCGCGGCCTGAACCCTGGACCTTTCACATGCCAAGCGAACGCTCTACCAACTGAGCTACGCCCCATGCACGAGCAAACTGCGCTATTCCCCATTCTTTGCGACTCAGATGCGCACGGACACGATTTTTGGTTGGTTTGTAGCGGTGAAGGGAGCAGAGTACAAAGGCGCGGACCCGTTCATATACACAAAAGTTCCAAGTAGTTTCGATGCTCTGGTATTACAAATGCAAATTCCGTCTGTTTTTAACGTCTTAAATTGAAAGAGCCGTCACAAATTGCTCCGTTTTCACTCCTTGTCGACAATCATACAGCACCTGAGGTAACAAACACATCTCGAGCCCCATTGTGCACTGCATTATTCATGCCAACTCAGTGCCTCGCTCTTTACTACTGTGTACCAATCTTGTCGTCCAACTGCAAAACACTGGGCCACAACAAGTTTCCGCGTCTCCATTGCACTGCGCATACTACGAAACGCTCCCCAAACTTGGCACTCACCCTCGCAGCCGACTTTTCCGAATTTCCACGACGCTCACGCTAGTGACATCATTATTTATAGTACGACGTCGCGCCAAAGCGAATGAGCACATTTCGCCTACGGCTTAGGCCGCCCTCCTAGTGTGGCTGCTCGGTGTCTGCAGGCAGCGAGGGTCTGCAAGCTTCCCGTGTTCGCACCTATGTCACTTGTGCTTGCTTGTCAGAGACAGACTAGCGCAAAACATACAACTCACTCCATGAATTGATTGCTACGGCATCTGTTATCAGCAGTCACAACTAGCAACACCAGTAGCAGCTGACTGCACGCAAAGAATAGGAATGTGCAGTGGGATTTACGTGAACTCGGCGCAAGGCAGATCTTTCCGACATAGGCTTGAGAATCTTACGGGAACACTTGTACTGTTTCTAAATTAAGTTTAGGCGTGGGAGGAGGGTGCTTCCTGCGCACTAATAACAGCACGCTTGTCAATTGTGGATGCTAATCATTCGCTTGTATCTTCCTAGACACATCTGCTGGCTGTGAATTATTCCACTTGCATGGCAAGGTGCGCATGTAGGTGTGTTAAAGATTCTGGAGGCACTGCGTATTGATCCCAGTACCTCTCGCATACTAAGCGAGCGCTCTACCATCTGAGCTACGCCCGCCCCCCCAAAGACTGATGGTGCTACATACAGCCATATAGACAACACAGACCCTTGCACTCCCATTATTCAGCAGACAAACACTACTCTCTATGTATCTGTTAGGGTGTCTTTCAGGTTTCGTGCATTCTGTATCGAATCGTAGTTGGCCACAATGAAAGTGGCACGTATAACGTCGAAAATAGAGTTCGGACACCGCTCTGAGTAAGACCAACGTGTTGTCCACCCTCTGGACTTCAATGAGGTTAAGCCGCGATACCTAAGACAGATCTGCACTCGATGACACCTCGATAACAGCCGGTCCCCACACTTACAGCTTGCTCTCCTTAGGTCAGTATACATCATATCAGTCTGTGACGCTGGCTTTGCAACATCTTGCGTGCCTTTAGGTTCGCCGCGACCAACACTTACCATGCACTGACCACAAAAAATGGAGGCGCCGCGGCATGAACCCTGGACCTTTCACATGCGAAGCGAAAGCTCTACCAACTGAGCTACGCCCCATGCACGAGCAAACTGCGCTATTCCCCATTCTTTGCGACTCAGATGCGCACGGACACGATGGTTGTTTGGTTTGTTTCAAATGGTTCAAATGGCTCTGAGCACAATGGGACTCAACATATTAGGTCATAAGTCCCCTAGAACTTAGAACTACTTAAACCTAACAAACCTAAGGACATCACACACATCCATGCCCGAGGCAGGATTCGAACCTGCGGCCGCAGCAGTCGCACGGTTCCGGACTGCGCGCCTAGAACCGCGAGACCACCGCGGCCGGCTGTTTGGTTTGTATCGGTGAAGGGAGCAGAGTACAAAGGCGCGGACCCGTTCATATATACAAAAGTTCCAAGTAGTTTCGATGCTCTGGTATTACAAATGCAAATTCCGTCTGTTTTTAACGTCTTAAATTGAAAGAGCCGTCACAAATTGCTCCGTTTTCACTCCTTGTCGACAATCATACAGCACCTGAGGTAACAAACACATCTCGAGCCCCATTGTGCACTCCATTGTTCATGCCAACTCAGTGCCTCGCGCTTTTCTACTGTGTACCAATCTTGTCGTCCAACTGCAATACACTGGGCCACAACAAGTTTCCGCGTCTCCATTGCACTGCGCATACTACGAAACGCTCCCCAAACTTGGCACTCACCCTCGCAGCCGACTTTTCCGACTTTCCACGACGCTCTCGCAACGCTCACGCTAGTGACAGCATTATTTATAGTTCGACGTCGCGCCAAAGCGAATGAGCACATTTCGCCTACGGCTTAGGCCGCCCTCCTAGTGTGGCTGCTCGGTGTCTGCAGGCAGCGAGGGTCTGCAAGCTTCCTGTGTTCGCACCTATGTCACCTGTGCTTGCTTGTCAGAGACAGACTATCGCAATACATACAACTCACTCCATGAATTGATTGCTACGGCATCTGTTATCAGCAGTCACAACTAGCAACACCAGTAGCAGCTGACTGCACGCAAAGAATAGGAATGTGCAGTGGGATTTACGTGAACTCGCCGCAAGGCAGATCTTTCCGACAAAGGCATGAGAATCTTACGGGAACACTTGTACTGTTTCTAAATTAAGTGTAGGCGTGGGAGGAGGATGCTTCCTGCGCACAAATAACAGCACGCTTGTCAATTGTGGATGCTAATCATTCGCTTGTATCTTCCTAGACACATCTGCTAGCAGTGAATTATTCCACTTGCATGGCAAGGTGCGCATGTAGGTGTGTTAAAAATTCTGGAGGCACTGGGTATTGAACCCAGTACCTCTCGCATACTAAGCGAGCGCTCTGCCTTCTGAGCTACGACCGCCCCCCCGGAGACTAATGGTGCTACATACAGCCATATAGACGACACAGACCCTTGCACTCCCATTATTCAGCAGACAAACACTACTCTCTATGTATCCGTTAGGGTGTCTTTCAGGTTTCGTGCATTCTGTATCGAATCGTAGTTGGCCACAATGAAAGTGGCACGTATAACGTCGAAAATAGAATTCGGACACCGCTCTGAGTAAGACCAACGTGTTGTCCACCCTCTAGACTTCAATGAGGTTAAGCCGCGATACCTAAGACAGATCTGCACTCGATGACACCTCGACAACAGTCGGTCCCCACACTTACATCTTGCTCTCCTTACGTCAGTATACATCATATCAGTCTGTGACGCTGGCTTTGCAACATCTTGCGTGCCTTTAGGTTCGCCGCGACCAACACTTACCATGCACTGACCACAAAAAATGGAGGCGCCGCGGCCTGAAACCTGGACCTTTCACATTCCAAGCGAACGCTCTACCAACTGAGCTACGCCCCATGCACGAGCAAACTGCGCTATTCCCCATTCTTTGCGACTCAGATGCGCACGGACACGATGGTTGGTTGGTTTGTAGCGGTGAAGGGAGCAGAGTACAAAGGCGCGGACCCGTTCATATACACCAAAGTTCCAAGTAGTTTCGTTGCTCTGGTATTACAAATGCAAATTCCGTCTGTTTTTAACGTCTTAAATTGAAAGAGCCGTCACAAATTGCTCCGTTTTCACTCCTTGACGACAATCATACAGCACCGAAGGTAACAAACACATCTCGAGCCCCATTGTGCACTCCATTATTCATGCCAACTCAGTGCCTCGCTCTCTACTACTGTGTACCAATCTTGTCGTCCAACTGCAAAACACTGGGCCACAACAAGTTTCCGCGTCTCCATTGCACTGCGCATACTACGAAACGCTCCCCAAACTTGGCACTCACCCTCGCAGCCGACTTTTCCGACTTTCCACGACGCTCTCGCAACGCTCACGCTAGTGACAGCATTATTTATAGTTCGACGTCGCGCCAAAGCGAATGAGCACATTTCGCCAACGGCTTAGGCCGCCCTCCTAGTGTGGCTGCACTGTGTCTGCAGGCAGCGAGGGTCTGCAAGCTTCCTGTGTTCGCACCTATGTCACCTGTGCTTGCTTGTCAGAGACAGACTATCGCAAAACATACAACTCACTCCATGAATTGATTGCTACGGCATCTGTTATCAGCAGTCACAAGTAGCAACACCAGTAGCAGCTGACTGCACGCAAAGAATAGGAATGTGCAGTGGGATTTACGTGAACTCGGCGCAAGGCAGATCTTTCCGACATAGGCTTGAGAATCTTACGGGAACACTTGTACTGTTTCTAAATTAAGTGTAGGCGTGGGAGGAGGGTGCTTCCTGCGCACTAATAACAGCACGCTTGTCAATTGTGGATGCTAATCATTCGCTTGTATCCTCCTAGACACATCTGCTGGCTGTGAATTATTCCACTTGCAAGGCAAGGTGCGCATGTAGGTGTGTTAAAAAATCTGGAGGCACTGGGTATTGATCCCAGTACCTCTCGCATACTAAGCGAGCGCTCTACCATCTGAGCTACTCCCGCCTCCTCTAAGACTAATGGTGCTACATACAGCCATATAGACGACACAGACCCTTGCACTCCCATTATTCAGCAGACAAACACTACTCTCTATGTATCCGTTAGCGTGTCTTTCAGGTTTCGTGCATTCTGTATCGAATCGTAGTTGGCCACAATGAAAGTGGCACGTATAACGTCGAAAATAGAATTCGGACACCGCTCTGAGTAAGACCAACGTGTTGTCCACCCTCTAGACTTCAATGAGGTTAAGCCGCGATACCTAAGACAGATCTGCACTCGATGACACCTCGACAACAGTCGGTCCCCACACTTACATCTTGCTCTCCTTACGTCAGTATACATCATATCAGTCTGTGACGCTGGCTTTGCAACATCTTGCGTGCCTTTA
Source organism: Schistocerca gregaria (assembly GCF_023897955.1). Taxonomy (NCBI): domain Eukaryota; kingdom Metazoa; phylum Arthropoda; class Insecta; order Orthoptera; family Acrididae; genus Schistocerca; species Schistocerca gregaria. The sequence continues at coordinate 2,185,192 of NW_026061726.1, forward strand.
GGTTCGCCGCGACCAACACTTACCATGCACTGACCACAAAAAATGGAGGCGCCGCGGCCTGAACCCTGGACCTTTCACATTCCAAGCGAACGCTCTACCAACTGAGCTACGCCCCATGCACGAGCAAACTGCGCTATTCCCCATTCTTTGCGATTCAGATGCGCACGGACACGATGGTTGGTTGGTTTGTAGCGGTGAAGGGAGCAGAGTACAAAGGCGCGGACCCGTTCATATACACAAAAGTTCCAAGTAGTTTCGATGCTCTGGTATTACAAATGCAAATTCCGTCTGTTTTTAACGTCTTAAATTGAAAGAGCCGTCACAAATTGCTCCGTTTTCACTCCTTGTCGACAATCATACAGCACCTGAGGTAACAAACACATCTCGAGCCCCATTGTACACTCCATTATTCATGCCAACTCAGTGCCTCGCTCTTTACTACTGTGTACCAATCTTGTCGTCCAACTGCAAAACACTGGGCCACAACAAGTTTCCGCGTCTCCATTGCACTGCGCATACTACGAAACGCTCCCCAAACTTGGCACTCACCCTCGCAGCCGACTTTTCCGACTTCCACGACGCTCACGCAACGCTCACTCTAGTGACAGCATTATTTATAGTTCGACGTCGCGCCAAAGCGAATGAGCACATTTCGCCTACGGCTTAGGCCGCCCTCCGAGTGTGGCTGCTCGGTGTCTGCAGGCAGCGAGGGTCTGCAAGCTTCCTGTGTTCGCACCTATGTCACCTGTGCTTGCTTGTCAGAGACAGACTATCGCAAAACATACAACTCACTCCATGAATTGATTGCTACGGCATCTGTTATCAGCAGTCACAACTAGCAACACCAGTAGCAGCTGACTGCACGCAAAGAATAGGTATGTGCAGTGGGATTTACGTGAACTCGGCGCAAGGCAGATCTTTCCGACATAGGCTTGAGAATCTTACGGGAACACTTGTACTGTTTCTAAATCAAGAGTAGGCGTTGGAGGAGGATGCTTCCTGTGCACTAATAACAGCGCGCTTGTCAATTGTGGATGCTAATCATTCACTTGTATCTTGCTAGACACATCTGCTGGCTGCGAATTATTCCACTTGCATGGCAAGGTGAGCATGTAGGTGTGTTAAAAATTCTGGAGGCACTGGGTATTGATCCCAGTACCTCTCGCATACTAAGCGTGCGCTCTACCATCTGAGCTACGCCCGCCCCCCCCGAAGACTAATGGTGCTACATACAGCCATATAGACGACACAGACCCTTGCACTCCCATTATTCAGCAGACAAACACTACTCTCTATGTATCCGTTAGGGTGTCTTTCAGGTTTCGTGCATTCTGTATCGAATCGTAGTTGGCCACAATGAAAGTGGCACGTATAACGTCGAAAATAGAATTCGGACACCGCTCTGAGTAAGACCAACGTGTTGTCCACCCTCTAGACTTCAACGAGGTTAAGGCGCGATACCTAAGACAGATCTGCACTCGATGACACCTCCATAACAGCCGGTCCCCACACTTACATCTTGCTCTCCTTACGTCAGTGTACATCATATCAGTCTGTGACGCTGGCTTTGCAACATCTTGCGTGCCTTTAGGTTCGCCGCGACCAATACTTACCATGCACTGACCACAAAAAATGGAGGCGCCGCGGCTTGAACCCTGGACCTTTCACATGCCAAGCGAACGCTCTACGAACTGAGCTACGCCCCATGCACGACCAAACTGCGCTATTCCCCATTCTTTGCGACTCAGATGCGCACGGACACGATGGTTGGTTGGTTTGTAGCGGTGAAGGGAGCAGAGTACAAAGGCGCGGACCCGTTCATATACACCAAAGTTCCAAGTAGTTTCGTTGCTCTGGTATTACAAATGCAAATTCCGTCTGTTTTTAACGTCTTAAATTGAAAGAGCCGTCACAAATTGCTCCGTTTTCACTCCTTGACGACAATCATACAGCACCGAAGGTAACAAACACATCTCGAGCCCCATTGTGCACTCCATTATTCATGCCAACTCAGTGCCTCGCTCTCTACTACTGTGTACCAATCTTGTCGTCCAACTGCAAAACACTGGGCCACAACAAGTTTCCGCGTCTCCATTGCACTGCGCAGACTACGAAACGCTCCCCAAACTTGGCACTCACCCTCGCAGCCGACTTTTCCGACTTTCCACGACGGTCTCGCAACGCTCACGCTAGTGACAGCATTATTTATAGTTCGACGTCGCGCCAAAGCGAATGAGCACATTTCGCCAACGGCTTAGGCCGCCCTCCTAGTGTGGCTGCACTGTGTCTGCAGGCAGCGAGGGTCTGCAAGCTTCCTGTGTTCGCACCTATGTCACCTGTGCTTGCTTGTCAGAGACAGACTATCGCAAAACATACAACTCACTCCATGAATTGATTGCTACGGCATCTGTTATCAGCAGTCACAACTAGCAACACCAGTAGCAGCTGACTGCACGCAAAGAATAGGAATGTGCAGTTGGATTTACGTGAACTCGGCGCAAGCTTGTATCTTCGTAGACACATCTGCTGCCTGCGAATTATTCCACTTGCATGGCAAGGTGCGCATGTAGGTGTGTTAAATATTCTGGATGCACTGGGTATTGAGCCCAGTACCTCTCGCATACTAAGCGAGCGCTCTACCATCTGAGCTACGCCCGCCCCCCCGAAGACTAATGGTGCTACATACAGCCATATAGACGACACAGACCCTTGCACTCCCATTATTCAGCAGACAAACACTACTCTCTATGTATCCGTTAGGGTGTCTTTCAGGTTTCGTGCATTCTGTATCGAATCGTAGTTGGCCACAATGAAAGTGGCACGTATAACGTCGAAAATAGAATTCGGACACCGCTCTGAGTAAGACCAACGTGTTGTCCACCCTCTAGACTTCAATGAGGTTAAGCCGCGATACCTAAGACAGATCTGCACTAGATGACACCTCGATAACAGCCGGTCCCCACACTTACATCTTGCTCTCCTTACGTCAGTATACATCATACCAGTCTGTGACGCTGGCTTTGCAACATCTTGCGTGCCTTTAGGTTCGCCGCGACCAACACTTACCATGCACTGACCACAAAAAATGGAGGCGCCGCGGCCTGAACCCTGGACCTTTCACATGCCAAGCGAACGCTCTACCTACTGAGCTACGCCCCATACACGAGCAAACTGCGCTATTCCCCATTCTTTGCGACTCAGATGCGCACGGACACGATGGTTGGTTGGTTTGTAGCGGTGAAGGGAGCAGAGTACAAAGGCGCGGACCCGTTCATATACACAAAAGTTCCAAGTAGTTTCGATGCTCTGGTATTACAAATGCAAATTCCGTCTGTTTTTAACGTCTTAATTTGAAAGAGCCGTCACAAATTGCTCCGTTTTCACTCCTTGTCGACAATCATACAGCACCTGAGGTAACAAACACATCTCGAGCCCCATTGTGAACTCCATTATTCATGCCAACTCAGTGCCTCGCTCTTTACTACTGTGTACCAATCTTGTCGTCCAACTGCAAAACACTGGGCCACAACAAGTTTCCGCGTCTCCGTTGCCCTGCGCATACTACGAAACGCTCCCCAAACTTGGCACTCACCCTCGCAGCCGACTTTTCCGACTTTCCAAACGCTCACGCTAGTGACAGCATTATTTATAGTTCGACGTCGCGCCAAAGCGAGTGAGCACATTTCGCCTAGGGCTTAGGCCGCCCTCCTAGTGTGGCTGCTCGGTGTCTGCAGGCAGCGAGGGTCTGCAAGCTTCCTGTGTTCGCACCTATGTCACCTGTGCTTGCTTGTCAGAGACAGACTATCGCAAAACATACAACTCACTCCATGAATTGATTGCTACGGCATCTGTTATCAGCAGTCACAACTAGCAACACCAGTAGCAGCTGACTGCACCTAAAGAATAGGAATGTGCAGTGGGATTTACGTGAACTCGGCGCAAGCTTGTATCTTCCTAGACACATCTGCTGGCTGTGAATTATTCCACTTGCATGGCAAGGTGCGCATGTAGGTGTGTTAAAAATTCTGGAGGCACTGGGTATTGTTCCCAGTTCCTCTCGCATACTAAGCGAGCGCTCTAGCATCTGAGCTACGCCCGCCCCCCCGAAGACTAATGGTGCTACATACAGCCGTATAGACGACACAGACCCTTGCACTCCCATTATTCAGCAGACAAACACTACTCTCTATGTATCCGTTAGGGTGTCTTTCAGGTTTCGTGCATTCTGTATCGAATCGTAGTTGGCCACAATGAAAGTGGCACGTATAACGTCGAAAATAGAATTCGGTCACCGCTCTGAGTAAGACCAACGTGTTGTCCACCCTCTAGACTTCAATGAGGTTAAGCCGCGATACCTAAGACAGATCTGCACTCGATGACACCTCGATAACAGCCGGTCCCCACACTTACATCTTGCTCTCCTTACGTCAGTATACATCATATCAGTCTGTGACGCTGGCTTTGCAACATCTTGCGTGCCTTTAGGTTCGCCGCGACCAACACTTACCATGCACTGACCACAAAAAATGGAGGCGCCGCGGCTTGAACCCTGGACCTTTCACAAATGCGAAGCGAACGCTCTACCAACTGAGCTACGCCCCATGCACGAGCAAACTGCGCCATTCCCCATTCTTTGCGACTCAGATGCGCACGGACACGATGGTTGGTTGGTTTGTAGCGGTGAAGGGAGCAGAGTACAAAGGCGCGGACCCGTTCATATACACAAAAGTTCCAAGTAGTTTCGATGCTCTGGTATTACAAATGCAAATTCCGTCTGTTTTTAACGTCTTAAATTGAAAGAGCCGTCACAAATTGCTCCGTTTTCACTCCTTGTCGACAATCATTCAGCACCTGAGGTAACAAACACATCTCGAGCCCCATTGTGCACTCCATTATTCATGCCAACTCAGTGCCTCGCTCTTTACTACTGTGTACCAATCTTGTCGTCCAACTGCAAAACACTGGGCCACAACAAGTTTCCGCGTCTCCATTGCACTGCGCATACTACGAAACGCTCCCCAAACTTGGCACTCACCCTCGCAGCCGACTTTTCCGACTTTCCAAACGCTCACGCTAGTGACAGCATTATTTATAGTTCGACGTCGCGCCAAAGCGAGTGAGCACATTTCGCCAACGGCTTAGGCCGCCCTCCTAGTGTGGCTGCACCGTGTCTGCAGGCAGCGAGGGTCTGCAAGCTTCCTGTGTTCGCACCTATGTCACCTGTGCTTGCTTGTCAGAGACAGACTATCGCAAAACATACAACTCACTCCATGAATTGATTGCTACGGCATCTGTTATCAGCAGTCACAACTAGCAACACCAGTAGCAGCTGACTGCACGCAAAGAATAGGATTGTGCAGTGGGATTTACGTGAACTCGGCGCAAGCTTGTATCTTCCTAGACACATCTGCTGGCTGTGAATTATTCCACTTGCATGGCAAGGTGCGCATGTAGGTGTGTTAAAAATTCTGGAGGCACTGGGTATTGTTCCCAGTTCCTCTCGCATACTAAGCGAGCGCTCTACCATCTGAGCTACGCCCGCCCCCCCGAAGACTAATGGTGCTACATACAGCCATATAGACGACACAGACCCTTGCACTCCCATTATTCAGCAGACAAACACTACTCTCTATGTATCCGTTAGGGTGTGTTTCAGGTTTCGTGCATTCTGTATCGAGTCGTAGTTGGCCACAATGAAAGTGGCACGTATAACGTCGAAAATAGAATTCGGACACCGCTCTGAGTAAGGCCAACGTGTTGTCCACCCTCTAGACTTCAATGAGGTTAAGCCGCGATACCTAAGACAAATCTGCACTCGATGACACCTCGATAACAGCCGGTCCCCACACTTACATCTTGCTCTCCTTACCTCAGTATACATCATACCAGTCTGTGACGCTGGCTTTGCAACATCTTGCGTGCCTTTAGGTTCGCCGCGACCAACACTTACCATGCACTGACCACAAGATATGGAGCCGCCGCGGCTTGAACCCTGGACCTTTCACAAATGCGAAGCGAACGCTCTACCAACTGAGCTACGCCCCACGCACGAGCAAACTGCGCTATTCCCCATTCTTTGCGACTCAGATGCGCACGGACACGATGGTTGGTTGGTTTGTAGCGGTGAAGGGAGCAGAGTACAAAGGCGCGGACCCGTTCATATACACAAAAGTTCCAAGTAGTTTCGATGCTCTGGTATTACAAATGCAAATTCCGTCTGTTTTTAACGTCTTAAATTGAAAGAGCCGTCACAAATTGCTCCGTTTTCACTCCTTGTCGACAATCATACAGCACCTGAGGTAACAAACACATCTCGAGCCCCATTGTGCACTCCATTATTCATGCCAACTCAGTGCCTCGCTCTTTACTACTGTTTACCAATCTTGTCGTCCAACTGCCAAACACTGGGCCACAACAAGTTTCCGCGTCTCCATTGCACTGCGCATACTACGAAACGCTCCCCAAACTTGGCACTCACCCTCGCAGCCGACTTTTCCGACTTTCCAAACGCTCACGCTAGTGACAGCATTATTTATAGTTCGACGTCGCGCCAAAGCGAATGAGCACATTTCGCCAACGGCTTAGGCCGCCCTCCTGATTGGCTGCTCCGTGTCTGCAGGCAGCGAGGGTCTGCAAGCTTCCTGTGTTCGCACCTATGTCACCTGTGCTTGCTTGTCAGAGACAGACTATCGCAAAACATACAACTCACTCCATGAATTGATTGCTACGGCATCTGTTATCAGCAGTCACAACTAGCAACACCAGTAGCAGCTGACTGCACGCAAAGAATAGGAATGTGCAGTGGGATTTACGTGAACTCGGCGCAAGCAATAATCTTCCTAGACACATCTGCTGGCTGTGAATTATTCCACTTGCATGGCAAGGTGCGCATGTAGGTGTGTTAAAAATTCTGGAGGCACTGGGTATTGATCCCAGTTCCTCACGCATACTAATCGAGCGCTCTACCATCTGAGCTACGCCCGCCCCCCCGAAGACTAATGGTGCTACATACAGCCATATAGACGACACAGACCCTTGCACTCCCATTATTCAGCAGACAAACACTACTCTCTATGTATCCGTTAGGGTGTGTTTCAGGTTTCGTGCATTCTGTATCGAGTCGTAGTTGGCCACAATGAAAGTGGCACGTATAACGTCGAAAATAGAATTCGGACACCGCTCTGAGTAAGGCCAACGTGTTGTCCACCCTCTAGACTTCAATGAGGTTAAGCCGCGATACCTAAGACAAATCTGCACTCGATGACACCTCGATAACAGCCGGTCCCCACACTTACATCTTGCTCTCCTTACCTCAGTATACATCATACCAGTCTGTGACGCTGGCTTTGCAACATCTTGCGTGCCTTTAGGTTCGCCGCGACCAACACTTACCATGCACTGACCACAAAAAATGGAGGCGCCGCGGCTTCAACCCTGGACCTTTCACATGCCAAGCGAACGCTCTACCAACTGAGCTACGCCCCATACACGAGCAAACTGCGCTATTCCCCATTCTTTGCGACTCAGATGCGCACGGACACGATGGTTGGTTGGTTTGTAGCGGTGAAGGGAGCAGAGTACAAAGGCGCGGACCCGTTCATATACACAAAAGTTCCAAGTAGTTCCGATGCTCTGGTATTACAAATGCAAATTCCGTCTGTTTTTAACGTCTTAATTTGAAAGAGCCGTCACAAATTGCTCCCTATTCACTCCTTGTCCACAATCATACAGCACCTGAGGTAACAAACACATCTCGAGCCCCATTGTGAACTCCATTATTCATGCTAACTCAGTGCCTCGCTCTTTACTACTGTGTACCAATCTTGTCGTCCAACTGAAAAAACACTGGGCCACAACAAGTTTCCGCGTCTCCATTGCACTGCGCATACTACGAAACGCTCCCCAAACTTGGCACTCACCCTCGCAGCCGACTTTTCCCTCTTTCCAAACGCTCACGCTAGTAACAGCATTATTTATAGTTCGACGTCGCGCCAAAGCGAATGAGCACATTTCGCCTACGGCTTAGGCCGCCCTCCTAGTGTGGCTGCTCCGTGTCTGCAGGCAGCGAGGGTCTGCAAGCTTCCTGTGTTCGCACCTATGTCACCTGTGCTTGCTTGTCAGAGACAGACTATCGCAAAACATACAACTCACTCCATGAATTGATTGCTACGGCATCTGTTATCAGCAGTCACAACTAGCAACACCAGTAGCAGCTGACTGCACCCAAAGAATAGGATTGTGCCGTGGGATTTACGTGAACTCGGCGCAAGCTTGTATCTTCCTAGACACATCTGCTGGCTGTGAATTATTCCACTTGCATGGCAAGGTGCGCATGTAGGTGTGTTAAAAATTCTGGAGGCACTGGGTATTGTTCCCAGTTCCTCTCGCATACTAAGCGAGCGCTCTACCATCTGAGCCACACCCGCCCCCTCGAAGACTAATGGTGCTACATACAGCCATATAGACGACACAGACCCTTGCACTCCCATTATTCAGCAGACAAACACTACTCTCTATGTATCCGTTAGGGTGTCTTTCAGGTTTCGTGCATTCTGTATCGAATCGTAGTTGGCCACAATGAAAGTGGCACGTATAACGTCGAAAATAGAATTCGGACACCGCTCTGAGTAAGACCAACGTGTTGTCCACCCTCTAGACTTCAATGAGGTTAAGCCGCGATACCTAAGACAGATCTGCACTCGATGACACCTCGATAACAGCCGGTCCCCACACTTACATCGTGCTCTCCTTACGTCAGTATACATCATATCAGTCTGTGACGCTGGCTTTGCAACATCTTGCGTGCCTTCAGGTTCGCCGCGACCAACACTTACCATGCACTGACCACAAAAAATGGAGGCGGCGCGGCTTGAACTCTGGACCTTTCACAAATGCGAAGCGAACGCTCTACCAACTGAGCTACGCCCCATGCACGAGCAAACTGCGCTATTCCCCATTCTTTGCGACTCAGATGCGCACGGACACGATGGTTGGTTGGTTTGTAGCGGTGAAGGGAGCAGAGTACAAAGGCGCGGACCCGTTCATATACACAAAAGTTCCAAGTAGTTTCGATGCTCTGGTATTACAAATGCAAATTCCGTCTGTTTTTAACGTCTTAAATTGAAAGAGCCGTCACAAATTGCTCCGTTTTCACTCCTTGTCGACAATCATACAGCACCTGAGGTAACAAACACATCTCGAGCCCCATTGTGCACTCCATTATTCATGCCAACTCAGTGCCTCGCTCTGTACTACTGTTTACCAATCTTGTCGTCCAACTGCCAAACACTGGGCCACAACAAGTTTCCGCGTCTCCATTGCACTGCGCATACTACGAAACGCTCCCCAAACTTGGCACTCACCCTCGCAGCCGACTTTTCCGACTTTCCAAACGCTCACGCTAGTGACAGCATTATTTATAGTTCGACGTCGTGCCAAAGCGAATGAGCACATTTCGCCAACGGCTTAGGCCGCCCTCCTAGTGTGGCTGCTCCGTGTCTGCAGGCAGCGAGGGTCTGCAAGCTTCCTGTGTTCGCACCTATGTCACCTGTGCTTGCTTGTCAGAGACAGACTATCGCAAAACATACAACTCACTCCATGAATTGATTGCTACGGCATCTGTTATCAGCAGTCACAACTAGCAACACGAGTAGCAGCTGACTGCACCCAAAGAATAGGAATGTGCAGTGGGATTTACGTGAACTCGGCGCAAGCTTGTATCTTCCTAGACACATCTGCTGGCTGTGAATTATTCCACTTGCATGGCAAGGTGCGCATGTAGGTGTGTTAAAAGTTCTGGAGGCACTGGGTATTGATCCCAGTTCCTCTCGCATACTAAGCGAGCGCTCTACCATCTGAGCTACGCCCGCCCCCCCGAAGACTAATGGTGCTACATACAGCCATATAGACGACACAGACCCTTGCACTCCCATTATTCAGCAGACAAACACTACTCTCTATGTATCCGTTAGGGTGTCTTTCAGGTTTCGTGCATTCTGTATCGAGTCGTAGTTGGCCACAATGAAAGTGGCACGTATAACGTCGAAAATAGAATTCGGACACCGCTCTGAGTAAGGCCAACGTGTTGTCCACCCTCTAGACTTCAATGAGGTTAAGCCGCGATACCTAAGACAGATCTGCACTCGATGACACCTCGATAACAGCCGGTCCCCACACTTACATCTTGCTCTCCTTACGTCAGTATACATCATACCAGTCTGTGACGCTGGCTTTGCAACATCTTGCGTGCCTTTAGGTTCGCCGCGACCAACACTTACCATGCACTGACCACAAAAAATGGAGGCGCCGCGGCTTGAACCCTGGACCTTTCACATGCCAAGCGAACGCTCTACCAACTGAGCTACGCCCCATACACGAGCAAACTGCGCTATTCCCCATTCTTTGCGACTCAGGTGCGCACGGACACGATGGTTGGTTGGTTTGTAGCGGTGAAGGGAGCAGAGTACAAAGGCGCGGACCCGTTCATATACGCAAAAGTTCCAAGTAGTTCCGATGCTCTGGTATTACAAATGCAAATTCCGTCTGTTTTTAACGTCTTAATTTGAAAGAGCCGTCACAAATTGCTCCGTATTCACTCCTTGTCCACAATCATACAGCACCTGAGGTAACAAACACATCTCGAGCCCCATTGTGAACTCCATTATTCATGCTAACTCAGTGCCTCGATCTTTACTACTGTGTACCAATCTTGTCGTCCAACTGAAAAAACACTGGGCCACAACAAGTTTCCGCGTCTCCATTGCACTGCGCATACTACGAAACGCTCCCCAAACTTGGCACTCACCCTCGCAGCCGACTTTTCCCTCTTTCCAAACGCTCACGCTAGTAACAGCATTATTTATAGTTCGACGTCGCGCCAAAGCGAATGAGCACATTTCGCCTACGGCTTAGGCCGCCCTCCTAGTGTGGCTGCTCCGTGTCTGCAGGCATCGAGTGTCTGCAAGCTTCCTGTGTTCGCACCTATGTCACCTGTGCTTGCTTGTCAGAGACAGACTATCGCAAAACATACAACACACTCCATGAATTGATTGCTACGGCATCTGTTATCAGCAGTCACAACTAGCAACACCAGTAGCAGCTGACTGCACGCAAAGAATAGGAATGTGCAGTGGGATTTACGTGAACTCGGCGCAAGCTTGTATCTTCCTAGACACATCTGCTGGCTGTGAATTATTCCACTTGCATGGCAAGGTGCGCATGTAGGTGTGTTAAAAATTCTGGAGGCACTGGGTATTGATCCCAGTACCTCTCGCATACTAAGCGAGCGCTTTACCATCTGAGCTACGCCCGCCCCCCCGAAGACTTATGGTGCTACATACAGCCATATAGACGACACAGACCCTTGCACTCCCATTATTCAGCAGACAAACACTACTCTCTATGTATCCGTTAGGGTGTCTTTCAGGTTTCGTGCATTCTGTATCGAATCGTAGTTGGCCACAATGAAAGTGGCACGTATAACGTCGAAAATAGAATTCGGACACCGCTCTGAGTAAGACCAACGTGTTGTCCACCCTCTAGACTTCAATGAGGTTAAGCCGCGATACCTAAGACAGATCTGCACTCGATGGCACCTCGATAACAGCCGGTCCCCACAGTTACATCTTGCTCTCCTTACGTCAGTATACATCATATCAGTCTGTGACGCTGGCTTTGCAACATCTTGCGTGCCTTTAGGTTCGCCGCGACCAACACTTACCATGCACTGACCACAAAAAATGGAGGCGCCGCGGCTTGAACCCTGGACCTTTCACATGCCAAGCGAACGCTCTACCAACTGAGCTACGCCCCACGCTCGAGCAAATTGCGCTATTCTCCATTCTTTGCGACTCAGATGCGCACGGACACGATGGTTGGTTGGTTTGTAGCGGTGAAGGGAGCAGAGTACAAAGGCGCGGACCCGTTCATATACACAAAAGTTCCAAGTAGTTTCGATGCTCTGGTATTACAAATGCAAATTCCGTCTTTTTTTAAGGTCTTAAATTGAAAGAGCCGTCACAAATTGCTCCGTTTTCTCTCCTTGTCGACAATCATACAGCACCTGAGGTAACAAACACATCTCGAGCCCCATTGTGCACTCCATTATTCATGCCAACTCAATGCCTCACTCTTTACTACTGTGTACCAATCTTGTCGTCCAACTGCAAAACACTGGGCCACAACAAGTTTCCGGTTCTCCATTGCACTGCGCATACTACGAAACGCTCCCCAAACTTGGCACTCACCCTCGCAGCCGACTTTTCCGACTTTCCAAACGCTCTCGCTAGTGACAGCATTATTTATAGTTCGACGTCGCGCCAAAGCGAATGAGCACATTTCGCCAACGGCTTAGGCCGCCCTCCTAGTGTGGCTGCTCGGTGTCTGCAGGCAGCGAGGTTCTGCAAGCTTCCTGTGTTCGCACCTATGTCACCTGTGCTTGCTTGTCAGAGACAGACTATCGCAAAACATACAACTCACTCCATGAATTGATTGCTACGGCATCTGTTATCAGCAGTCACAACTAGCAACACCAGTAGCAGCTGACTGCACCCAAAGAATAGGAATGTGCAGTGGGATTTACGTGAACTCGGCGCAAGCTTGTATCTTCCTAGACACATCTGCTGGCTGTGAATTATTCCACTTGCATGGCAAGGTGCACATGTAGGTGTGTTAAGAATTCTACAGGCACTGGGTATTGATCCCAGTTCCTCTCGCATACTAAGCGAGCGCTCTACCATCTGAGCTACGACCGCCCCCCAGAAGACTAATGGTGCTACATACAGCCATATAGACGACACAGACCCTTGCACTCCCATTATTCAGCAGACAAACACTACTCTCTATGTATCCGTTAGGGTGTCTTTCAGGTTTCGTGCATTCTGTATCGAATCGTAGTTGGCCACAATGAAAGTGGCACGTATAACGTCGAAAATAGAATTCGGACACCGCTCTGAGTAAGACCAACGTGTTGTCCACCCTCTAGACTTCAATGAGGTTAAGCCGCGATACCTAAGACAGATCTGCACTCGATGACACCTCGATAACAGCCGGCCCCCAAACTTACATCTTGCTCTCCTTACGTCAGTATACATCATATCAGTCTGTAATGCTGGCTTTGCAACATCTTGCGTGCCTTTAGGTTCGCCGCGACCGACACTTACCATGCACTGACCACAAAAAATGGAGGCGCCGCGGCTTCAACCCTGAACCTTTCACATGCCAAGCGAACGCTCTACCAACTGAGCTACGCCCCATGCACGACCAAACTGCGCTATTCCCCATTCTTTGCGACTCAGATGCGCACGGACACGATGTTTGGTTGGTTTGTAGCGGTGAAGGGAGCAGAGTACAAAGGCGCGGACCCGTTCATATACACAAAAGTTCCAAGTAGTTTCGATGCTCTGGTATTACAAATGCAAATTCCGTCTGTTTTTAACGTCTTAAATTGAAAGAGCCGTCACAAATTGCTCCGTTTTCACTCCTTGTCGACAATCATACAGCACCTGAGGTAACAAACACATCTCGAGCCCCATTGTGCACTCCATTATTCATGCCAACTCAGTGCCTCGCTCTTTACTACTGTGTACCAATCTTGTCGTCCAACTGTAAAACACTGGGCCACAACAAGTTTCCGCGTCTCCATTGCACTGCGCATACTACGAAACGCTCCCCAAACTTGGCACTCACCCTCGCAGCCGACTTTTCCGACTTTCCAAACGCTCACGCTAGTGACAGCATTATTTATAGTTCGACGTCGCGCCAAAGCGAGTGAGCACATTTCGCCAACGGCTTAGGCCGCCCTCCTAGTGTGGCTGCTCGGTGTCTGCAGGCAGTGAGGGTCTGCAAGCTTACTGTGTTCGCACCTATGTCACCTGTGCTTGCTTGTCAGAGACAGACTATCGCAAAACATACAACTCACTCCATGAATTGATTGCTACGGCATCTGTTATCAGCAGTCACAACTAGCAACACCAGTAGCAGCTGACTGCACGCAAAGAATAGGAATGTGCAGTGGGATTTACGTGAACTCGGCGCAAGCTTGTATCTTCCTAGACACATCTGCTGGCTGTGAATTATTCCACTTGCATGGCAAGGTGCCCATGTAGGTGTGTTAAAAATTCTGGAGGCACTGGGTATTGATTCCAGTACCTCTCGCATACTAAGCGAGCGCTCTACCATCTGAGCTACGCCCGCCCCCCCGAAGACTAATGGTGCTACATACAGCCATATAGACGACACAGACCCTTGCACTCCCATTATTCAGCAGACAAACACTACTCTCTATGTATCCGTTAGGGTGTCTTTCAGGTTTCGTGCATTCTGTATCGAATCGTAGTTGGCCACAATGAAAGTGGCACGTATAACGTCGAAAATAGAATTCGGACACCGCTCTGAGTAAGACCAACGTGTTGTCCACCCTCTAGACTTCAGTGAGGTTAAGCCGCGATACCTAAGACAGATCTGCACTCGATGACACCTCGATAACAGCCGGTCCCCACACTTACATCTTGCTCTCCTTACGTCAGTATACATCATATCAGTCTGTGACGCTGGCTTTGCAACATCTTGCGTGCCTTTAGGTTCGCCGCGACCAACACTAACCATACACTGACCACAAAAAATGGAGGCGCCGCGGCTTGAACCCTGGACCTTTCACAAATGCGAAGCGAACGCTCTACCAACTGAGCTACGCCCCATGCACGAGCAAACTGCGCTATTCCCCATTTTTTGCGACTCAGATGCGCACGGACACGATGGTTGGTTGGTTTGTAGCGGTGAAGGGAGCAGAGTACAAAGGCGCGGACCCGTTCATATACACAAAAGTTCCAAGTAGTTTCGATGCTCTGGTATTACAAATGCAAATTCCGTCTGTTTTTAACGTCTTAAATTGAAAGAGCCGTCACAAATTGCTCCGTTTTCACTCCTTGTCGACAATCATTCAGCACCTGAGGTAACAAACACATCTCGAGCCCCATTGTGCACTCCATTATTCATGCCAACTCAGTGCCTCGCTCTTTACTACTGTGTACCAATCTTGTCGTCCAACTGCAAAACACTGGGCCACAACAAGTTTCCGCGTCTCCATTGCACTGCGCATACTACGAAACGCTCCCCAAACTTGGCACTCACCCTCGCAGCCGACTTTTCCGACTTTCCAAACGCTCACGCTAGTGACAGCATTATTTATAGTTCGACGTCGCGCCAAAGCGAGTGAGCACATTTCGCCAACGGCTTAGGCCGCCCTCCTAGTGTGGCTGCTCCGTGTCTGCAGGCAGCGAGGGTCTGCAAGCTTCCTGTGTTCGCACCTATGTCACCTGTGCTTGCTTGTCAGAGACAGACTATCGCAAAACATACAACTCACTCCATGAATTGATTGCTACGGCATCTGTTATCGGCAGTCACAACTAGCAACACCAGTAGCAGCTGACTGCACGCAAAGAATAGGAATGTGCAGTGGGATTTAAGTGAACTCGGCGCAAGCTTGTATCTTCCTAGACACATCTGCTGGCTGTGAATTATTCCACTTGCATGGCAAGGTGCGCAAGTAGGTGTGTTAAAAAATCTGGAGGCACTGGGTATTGATCCCAGTACCTCTCGCATACTATGCGAGCGCTCTACCATCTGAGCTACGCCCCCCTCCCCGAAGACTAACAGTGCTACATACAGCCATATAGACGACACAGACCCTTGCACTCCCATTATTCAGCAGACAAACACTACTCTCTATGTATCCGTAAGGATGTCTTTCAGGTTTCGTGCATTCTGTATCGAATCGTAGTTGGCCACAATGAAAGTGGCACGTATAACGTCGAAAATAGAATTCGGACACCGCTCTGAGTAAGACCAACGTGTTGTCCACCCTCTAGACTTCAATGAGGTTAAGCCGCGATACCTAAGACAGATCTGCACTCGATGACACCTCGATAACAGCCGGTCCCCACACTTACATCTTGCTCTCCTTACGTCAGTATACATCATATCAGTCTGTGACGCTGGCTTTGCAACATCTTGCGTGCCTTTAGGTTCGCCGCGACCAACACTTACCATGCACTGACCACAAAAAATGGAGGCGGCGCGGCTTGAACCCTGGACCTCTCACATGCCAAGCGAACGCTCTACCAAATGAGCTACGCCCCATGCACGAGCAAATTGCGCTATTCCCCATTCTTTGCGACTCAGATGCGCACGGACACGATGGTTGGTTGGTTTGTAGCGGTGAAGGGAGCAGAGTACAAAGGCGCGGACCCGTTCATATACACAAAAGTTCCAAGTAGTTTCGATGCTGTGGTATTACAAATGCAAATTCCGTCTGTTTTTAACGTCTTAAATTGAAAGAGCCGTCACAAATTGCTCCGTTTTCACTCCTTGTCGACAATCATACAGCACCTGAGGTAACAAACACATCTCGAGCCCCATTGTGCACTCCATTATTCATGCCAACTCAATGCCTCGCTCTTTACTACTGTGTACCAATCTTGTCGTCCAACTGCAAAACACTGGGCCACAACAAGTTTCCGCGTCTCCATTTCACTGCGCATACTACGAAACGCTCCCCAAACTTGGCACTCACCCTCGCAGCCGACTTTTCCGACTTTCCAAACGCTCACGCTAGTAACAGCATTATTTATAGTTCGACGTCGCGCCAAAGCGAATGAGCACATTTCGCTAACGGCTTAGTCCGCCCTCCTAGTGTGGCTGCTCGGTGTCTGCAGGCAGCGAGGGTCTGCAAGCTTCCTGTGTTCGCACCTATGTCACCTGTGCTTGCTTGTCAGAGACAGACTATCGCAAAACATACAACTCACTCCATGAATTGATTGCTACGGCATCTGTTATCAGCAGTCACAACTAGCAACACCAGTAGCAGCTGACTGCACGCAAAGAATAGGAATGTGCAGTGGGATTTACGTGAACTCGGCGCAAGCTTGTATCTTCCTAGACACATCTGCTGGCTGTGAATTATTCCACTTGCATGGCAAGGTGCGCATGTAGGTGTGTTAAAAATTCTGGAGGCACTGGGTATAGATCCCAGTTCCTCTCGCATACTAAGCGAGCGCTCTACCATCTGAGCTACGCCCGCCCCCCCGAAAACTAATGGCGCTACATACAGCCATATAGACGACACAGACCCTTGCACTCCCATTATTCAGCAGACAAACACTACTCTCTATGTATCCGTTAGGGTGTCTTTCAGGTTTCGTGCATTCTGTATCGAATCGTAGTTGGCCACAATGAAAGTGGCACGTATAACGTCGAAAATAGAATTCGGACACCGCTCTGAGTAAGACCAACGTGTTGTCCACCCTCTAGACTTCAATGAGGTTAACCCGCGATACCTAAGACAGATCTGCACTCGATGACACCTCGATAACAGCCGGTCCCCACACTTACATCTTGCTCTCCTTACGTCAGTATACATCATATCAGTCTGTGACGCTGGCTTTGCAACATCTTGTGTGCCTTTAGGTTCGCCGCGACCAACACTTACCATGCACTGACCACAAAAAATGGAGGCGCCGCGGCTTGAACCCTGAACCTTTCACATGCCAAGCAAACGCTCTACCAACTGAGCTACGCCCCATGCACGAGCAAACTGCGCTATTCCCCATTATTTGCGATTCAGATGCGCACGTACACGATGGTTGGTTGGTTTGTAGCGGTGAAGGGAGCAGAGTACATAGGCGCGGACCCGTTCATATACACAAAAGTTCCAAGTAGTTTCGATGCTCTGGTATTACAAATGCAAATTCCGTCTGTTTTTAACGTCTTAAATTGAAAGAGCCGTCACAAATTGCTCCGGTTTCACTCCTTGTCGACAATCATACAGCACCTGGGGTAACAAAAACATCTCGAGCCCCATTGTGCACTCCATTATTCATGCCAACTCTGTGCCTCGCTCGTTACTACTGTGTACCAATCTTGTCGTCCAACTGCAAAACACTCGGCCACAACAAGTTTCCGTGTCTCCATTGCACTGCGCATACTACGAAACGCTCCCCAAACTTGGCACTCACCCTCGCAGCCGACTTTTCCGACTTTCCAAACGCTCACGCTAGTGACAGCATTATTTATAGTTCGACGTCGCGCCAAAGCGAATGAGCACATTTCGCCAATGGCTTAGGCCGCCCTCCTAGTGTGGCTGCTCCGGGTCTGCAGGCAGCGAGGGTCTGCAAGCTTCCTGTGTTCGCACCTAAGTCACCTGTGCTTGCTTCTCAGAGACAGACTATCGCAAAACATACAACTCACTCCATGAATTGATTGCTACGGCATCTGTTATCAGCAGTCACAACTAGCAACACCAGTAGCAGCCGACTGCACGCAAAGTACAGGAATGTGCAGTGGGATTTACGTGAACTCGGCGCAAGGCAGATCTTTCCGACATAGGCTTGAGAATCTTACGGGAACACTTGTACTGTTTCTAAATTAAGTGTAGGCGTGGGAGGAGGGTGCTTCCTGCGCACTAATAACAGCACGCTTGTCAATTGTGGATTCTTATCATTCGCTTGTATCTTCCTAGACACATCTGCTGGCTGTGAATTATTCCACTTGCATGGCAAGGTGCGCATGTAGGCGTGTTAAAAACTCTGGAGGCACTGGGTATTGATCCCAGTTCCTCTCGCATAAGAAAGCGAGCGCTCTACGATCTGAGCTACGCCCGCCCCCCCGAAGACAAATGGTGCTACATACAGCCATATAGACGACACAGACCCTTGCACTCCCATTATTCAGCAGACAAACACTACTCTCTATGTATCCGTTAGGGTGTCTTTCAGGTTTCGTGCATTCTGTATCGAATCGTAGTTGGCCACAATGAAAGTGGCACGTATAACGTCGAAAATAGAATTCGGACACCGCTCTGAGTAAGACCAACGTGTTGTCCACCCTCTAGACTTCAATGAGGTTAAGCCGCGATACCTAAGACAGATCTGCACTTGATGACACCTCGATAACAGCCGGTCCCCACACTTACATCTTGCTCTCCTTACGTCAGTATACATCATACCAATCTGTGACGCTGGCTTTGCAACATCTTGCGTGCCTTTAGGTTCGCCGCGACCAACACTTACCATGCACTGACCACAAAAAATGGAGGCGCCGCGGCTTGAACCCTTGACCTTTCACATGCCAAGCGAACGCTCCACCAACTGAGCTACGCCCCATGCACGAGCAAACTGCGCTATTCCCCATTCTTTGCGACTCAGATGCGCACGGACACGATGGTTGGTTGGTTTGTAGCGGTGAAGGGAGCAGAGTACAAAGGCGCGGACCCGTTCATATACACAAAAGTTCCAAGTAGTTTCGATGCTCTGGTATTACAAATGCAAATTCCGTCTGTTTTTAACGTCTTAAATTGAAAGAGCCGTCACAAATTGCTCCGTTTTCTCTCCTTGTCGACAATCATACAGCACCTGAGGTAACAAACACATCTCGAGCCCCATTGTGCACTCCATTATTCATGCCAACTCAGTGCCTCGCTCTTTACTACTGTGTACCAATCTTGTCGTCCAACTGCAAAACACTGGGCCACAACAAGTTTCCGCGTCTCCATTGCACTGCGCATACTACGAAACGCTCCCCAAACTTGGCACTCACCCTCGCAGCCGACTTTTCCGACTTTCCACGACGCTCACGCTAGTGACAGCATTATTTATAGTTCGACGTCGCGCCAAAGCGAATGAGCACATTTCGCCTACGGCTTAGGCCGCCCTCCTAGTGTGGCTGCTCGGTGTCTGCAGGAAGCGAGGGTCTGCAAGCTTCCTGTGTTCGCACCTATGTCACCTGTGCTTGCTTGTCAGAGACAGACTATCGCAAAACATACAACTCACTCCATGAATTGATTGCTACGGCATCTGTTATCAGCAGTCACAACTAGCAACACCAGTAGCAGCTGACTGCACGCAAAGAATAGGAATGCGCAGTGGGATTTACGTGAACTCGGCGCAAGCTTGTATCTTCCTAGGCACATCTGCTGGCTGTGAATTATTCCACTTGCATATCAAGGTGCGCATGTAGGTGTGTTAAAAATTCTGGAGGCACTGGGTATTGATCCCAGTACCTCTCAATACTAAGCGAGCGCTCTACCACCTGAGCTACGCTCGCCCCCCCCCCCCCCCCCCCCCGAAGACTAATGGTGCTACATACAGCCATATAGACGACACAGACCCTTGCACTCCCATTATTCATCAAACAAACACTACTCTCTATGTATCCGTTAGGGTGTCTTTCAGGTTTCGTGCATTCTGTATCGAATCGTAGTTGGCCACAATGAAAGTGGCACGTATAACGTCGAAAATAGAATTCGGACACCGCTCTGAGTAAGACCAACGTGTTGTCCACCCTCTAGACTTCAATGAGGTTAAGCCGCGATACCTAAGACAGATCTGCACTCGATGACACCTCGATAACAGCCGGTCCCCACACTTACATCTTGCTCTCCTTACGTCAGTATACATCATATCAGTCTGTGACGCTGGCTTTGCAACATCTTGCGTGCCTTTAGGTTCGCCGCGACCAACACTTACCATGCACTGACCAAAAAAAATGAAGGCGCCGCGGCTTGAACCCTGGACCTTTCACATGCCAAGCGAACGCTCTACCAACTGAGCTACGGCCCATGCACGAGCAAACTGCGCTATTCCCCATTCTTTGCAACTCAGATGCGCACGGACACGATGGTTGGTTGGTTTGTAGCGGTGAAGGGAGCAGAGTACAAAGGCGCGGACCCGTTCATATACACAAAAGTTCCAAGTAGTTTCGATGCTCTGGTATTACAAATGCAAATTCCGTCTGTTTTTAACGTCTTAAATTGAAAGAGCCGTCACAAATTGCTCCGTTTTCACTCCTTGTCGACAATCATACAGCACGTGAGGTAACAAACACATCTGGAGCCCCATTGTGCACTCCATTATTCATGCCAACTCAGTGCCTCGCTCTTTACTACTGTGTACCAATCTTGTCGTCCAACTGCAAAACACTGGGCCACAACAAGTTTCCGCGTATCCATTGCACTGCGCATACTACGAAACGCTCCCCAAACTTGGCACTCACCCTCGCAGCCGACATTTCCAACTTTCCACGACGCTCACGCAAAGCTCACGATAGTGACAGCATTATTTATAGTTCGAAGTCGCGCCAAAGCGAATGAGCACATTTCGCCTACGGCTTAGGCCGCCCTCCTAGTGTAGCTGCTCGGTGTCTGCAGGCAGCGAGGGTCTGCAAGCTTCCTGTGTTCGCACCTATGTCACCTGTGCTTGCTTGTCAGAGACAGACTATCGCAAAACATACTACTCACTCCATGAATTGATTGCTACGGCATCTGTTATCAGCAGTCACAACTAGCAACACCAGTAGCAGCTGACTGCACGCAAAGAATAGGAATGTGCAGTGGGATTTACGTGAACTCGGCGCAAGGCAGATCTTTCCGACATAGGCTTGAGAATCTTACGGGAACACTTGTACTGTTTCTAAATTAAGTGTAGGCGTGGGAGGAGGGTGCTTCCTGCGCACTAATAACAGCACGCTTGTCATTTGTGGATGCTAATCATTCGCTTGTATCTTCCTAGACACATCTGCTGGTTGTGAATTATTCCTCTTGCATGGCAAGGTGCGCATGTAGGTGTGTTAAAAATTCTGGAGGCACTGCGTATTGATTCCAGTACCTCTCGCATACTAAGCGAGCGCTGTACCATCTGAGCTACGTCCGCACCCCCGACTACTAATGGTGCTACATACAGCCATATAGACGACACAGACCCTTGCACTCCCATTATTCAGCAACATCTTGCGTGCCTTTAGGTTCGCCGCGACCAACACTTACCATGCACTGACCACAAAAAATAGAGGCGCCGCGGCTTGAACCCTAGACCTTTCACATGCCAAGCGAACGCTCTACCAACTGAGCTACGCCCCATACACGAACAAACTGCGCTATTCCCCATTCTTTGCGACTCAGATGCGCACGGGCACGATGGTTGGTTGGTCTGTAGCGGTGAAGGGAGCAGAGTACAAAGGCGCGGACCCGTTCATATACACAAAAGTTCCAAGTAGTTTCGATGCTCTGGTATTACAAATGCAAATTCCGTCTGTTTTTAACGTCTTAAATTGAAAGAGCCGTCACAAATTGCTCCGTTTTCACTCCTTGTCGACAATCATACAGCACCTGAGGTAACAAACACATCTCGTGCCCCATTGTGCACTCCATTATTCATGCCAACTCAGTGCCTCGCTCTTTACTACTGTGTACCAATCGTGTCGTCCAACTGCAAAACACAGGGCCACAACAAGTTTCCGCGTCTCCATTGCACTGCACATACTACGAAACGCTCCCCAAACTTGGCACTCACCCTCGCAGCCGACTTTTCGGACTTTCCACGACGCTCACGCTAGTGACAGCATTATTTATAGTTCGACGTCGCGCCAAAGCGAATGAGCACATTTCGCCTACGGCTTAGGCCGCACTCCTAGTGTGGCTGCTCGGTGTCTGCAGGCAGCGAAGGTCGCAAGCTTCCTGTGTTCGCACCTATGTCACCTGTGCTTGCTTGTCAGAGACAGACTATCGCAAAATATACAACTCACTCCATGAATTGATTGCTACGGCATCTGTTATCAGCAGTCACAACTAGCAACACCAGTAGCAGCTGACTGCACGCAAAGAATAGGAATGTGCAGTGGGATTTACGTGAACTCAGCGCAAGGCAGATCTTTCCGACATAGGCTTGAGAAACTTACGGGAACACTTGTACTGTTTCTAAATTAAGTGTAGGCGTGGGAGGAGGGTGCTTCCTGCGCATTAATAACAGCACGCTTGTCAATTGTGGAGGCTAATCATTCGCTTGTATCTTCCTAGACACATCTGCTGGTTGTGAATTATTCCTCTTGCATGCCAAGGTGCGCATGTAGGTGTGTTAAAAATTCTGGAGGCACTGGTTATTGATCCCAGTACCTCTCGCATACTAAGCGAGCGCTCTACCATCTGAGCTACGCCCGCCCCCCCGAAGACTAATGGAGCTACATACAGCCATACAGACGACACAGACCCTTGCACTCCCATTATTCAGCAGACAAACACTACTCTCTATGTATCCGTTAGGGTGTCTTTCAGGTTTCGTGCATTCTGTATCGAATCGTAGTTGGCCACAATGAAAGTGGCACGTATAACGTCGAAAATAGAATTCGGACACCGCTCTGAGTAAGACCAACGTGTTGTCCACCCTCTAGACTTCAATGAGGTTAAGCCGCGATACCTAAGACAGATCTGCACTTGATGACACCTCGATAACAGCCGGTCCCCACACTTACATCTTGCTCTCCTTACGTCAGTATACATCATACCAATCTGTGACGCTGGCTTTGCAACATCTTGCGTGCCTTTAGGTTCGCCGCGACCAACACTTACCATGCACTGACCACAAAAAATGGAGGCGCCGCGGCTTGAACCCTTGACCTTTCACATGCCAAGCGAACGCTCCACCAACTGAGCTACGCCCCATGCACGAGCAAACTGCGCTATTCCCCATTCTTTGCGACTCAGATGCGCACGGACACGATGGTTGGTTGGTTTGTAGCGGTGAAGGGAGCAGAGTACAAAGGCGCGGACCCGTTCATATACACAAAAGTTCCAAGTAGTTTCGATGCTCTGGTATTACAAATGCAAATTCCGTCTGTTTTTAACGTCTTAAATTGAAAGAGCCGTCACAAATTGCTCCGTTTTCTCTCCTTGTCGACAATCATACAGCACCTGAGGTAACAAACACATCTCGAGCCCCATTGTGCACTCCATTATTCATGCCAACTCAGTGCCTCGCTCTTTACTACTGTGTACCAATCTTGTCGTCCAACTGCAAAACACTGGGCCACAACAAGTTTCCGCGTCTCCATTGCACTGCGCATACTACGAAACGCTCCCCAAACTTGGCACTCACCCTCGCAGCCGACTTTTCCGACTTTCCACGACGCTCACGCTAGTGACAGCATTATTTATAGTTCGACGTCGCGCCAAAGCGAATGAGCACATTTCGCCTACGGCTTAGGCCGCCCTCCTAGTGTGGCTGCTCGGTGTCTGCAGGAAGCGAGGGTCTGCAAGCTTCCTGTGTTCGCACCTATGTCACCTGTGCTTGCTTGTCAGAGACAGACTATCGCAAAACATACAACTCACTCCATGAATTGATTGCTACGGCATCTGTTATCAGCAGTCACAACTAGCAACACCAGTAGCAGCTGACTGCACGCAAAGAATAGGAATGCGCAGTGGGATTTACGTGAACTCGGCGCAAGCTTGTATCTTCCTAGGCACATCTGCTGGCTGTGAATTATTCCACTTGCATATCAAGGTGCGCATGTAGGTGTGTTAAAAATTCTGGAGGCACTGGGTATTGATCCCAGTACCTCTCAATACTAAGCGAGCGCTCTACCACCTGAGCTACGCTCGCCCCCCCCCCCCCCCCCCCCGAAGACTAATGGTGCTACATACAGCCATATAGACGACACAGACCCTTGCACTCCCATTATTCATCAAACAAACACTACTCTCTATGTATCCGTTAGGGTGTCTTTCAGGTTTCGTGCATTCTGTATCGAATCGTAGTTGGCCACAATGAAAGTGGCACGTATAACGTCGAAAATAGAATTCGGACACCGCTCTGAGTAAGACCAACGTGTTGTCCACCCTCTAGACTTCAATGAGGTTAAGCCGCGATACCTAAGACAGATCTGCACTCGATGACACCTCGATAACAGCCGGTCCCCACACTTACATCTTGCTCTCCTTACGTCAGTATACATCATATCAGTCTGTGACGCTGGCTTTGCAACATCTTGCGTGCCTTTAGGTTCGCCGCGACCAACACTTACCATGCACTGACCAAAAAAAATGAAGGCGCCGCGGCTTGAACCCTGGACCTTTCACATGCCAAGCGAACGCTCTACCAACTGAGCTACGGCCCATGCACGAGCAAACTGCGCTATTCCCCATTCTTTGCAACTCAGATGCGCACGGACACGATGGTTGGTTGGTTTGTAGCGGTGAAGGGAGCAGAGTACAAAGGCGCGGACCCGTTCATATACACAAAAGTTCCAAGTAGTTTCGATGCTCTGGTATTACAAATGCAAATTCCGTCTGTTTTTAACGTCTTAAATTGAAAGAGCCGTCACAAATTGCTCCGTTTTCACTCCTTGTCGACAATCATACAGCACGTGAGGTAACAAACACATCTGGAGCCCCATTGTGCACTCCATTATTCATGCCAACTCAGTGCCTCGCTCTTTACTACTGTGTACCAATCTTGTCGTCCAACTGCAAAACACTGGGCCACAACAAGTTTCCGCGTATCCATTGCACTGCGCATACTACGAAACGCTCCCCAAACTTGGCACTCACCCTCGCAGCCGACATTTCCAACTTTCCACGACGCTCACGCAAAGCTCACGATAGTGACAGCATTATTTATAGTTCGAAGTCGCGCCAAAGCGAATGAGCACATTTCGCCTACGGCTTAGGCCGCCCTCCTAGTGTAGCTGCTCGGTGTCTGCAGGCAGCGAGGGTCTGCAAGCTTCCTGTGTTCGCACCTATGTCACCTGTGCTTGCTTGTCAGAGACAGACTATCGCAAAACATACTACTCACTCCATGAATTGATTGCTACGGCATCTGTTATCAGCAGTCACAACTAGCAACACCAGTAGCAGCTGACTGCACGCAAAGAATAGGAATGTGCAGTGGGATTTACGTGAACTCGGCGCAAGGCAGATCTTTCCGACATAGGCTTGAGAATCTTACGGGAACACTTGTACTGTTTCTAAATTAAGTGTAGGCGTGGGAGGAGGGTGCTTCCTGCGCACTAATAACAGCACGCTTGTCATTTGTGGATGCTAATCATTCGCTTGTATCTTCCTAGACACATCTGCTGGTTGTGAATTATTCCTCTTGCATGGCAAGGTGCGCATGTAGGTGTGTTAAAAATTCTGGAGGCACTGCGTATTGATTCCAGTACCTCTCGCATACTAAGCGAGCGCTGTACCATCTGAGCTACGTCCGCACCCCCGACTACTAATGGTGCTACATACAGCCATATAGACGACACAGACCCTTGCACTCCCATTATTCAGCAACATCTTGCGTGCCTTTAGGTTCGCCGCGACCAACACTTACCATGCACTGACCACAAAAAATAGAGGCGCCGCGGCTTGAACCCTAGACCTTTCACATGCCAAGCGAACGCTCTACCAACTGAGCTACGCCCCATACACGAACAAACTGCGCTATTCCCCATTCTTTGCGACTCAGATGCGCACGGGCACGATGGTTGGTTGGTCTGTAGCGGTGAAGGGAGCAGAGTACAAAGGCGCGGACCCGTTCATATACACAAAAGTTCCAAGTAGTTTCGATGCTCTGGTATTACAAATGCAAATTCCGTCTGTTTTTAACGTCTTAAATTGAAAGAGCCGTCACAAATTGCTCCGTTTTCACTCCTTGTCGACAATCATACAGCACCTGAGGTAACAAACACATCTCGTGCCCCATTGTGCACTCCATTATTCATGCCAACTCAGTGCCTCGCTCTTTACTACTGTGTACCAATCGTGTCGTCCAACTGCAAAACACAGGGCCACAACAAGTTTCCGCGTCTCCATTGCACTGCACATACTACGAAACGCTCCCCAAACTTGGCACTCACCCTCGCAGCCGACTTTTCGGACTTTCCACGACGCTCACGCTAGTGACAGCATTATTTATAGTTCGACGTCGCGCCAAAGCGAATGAGCACATTTCGCCTACGGCTTAGGCCGCACTCCTAGTGTGGCTGCTCGGTGTCTGCAGGCAGCGAAGGTCGCAAGCTTCCTGTGTTCGCACCTATGTCACCTGTGCTTGCTTGTCAGAGACAGACTATCGCAAAATATACAACTCACTCCATGAATTGATTGCTACGGCATCTGTTATCAGCAGTCACAACTAGCAACACCAGTAGCAGCTGACTGCACGCAAAGAATAGGAATGTGCAGTGGGATTTACGTGAACTCAGCGCAAGGCAGATCTTTCCGACATAGGCTTGAGAAACTTACGGGAACACTTGTACTGTTTCTAAATTAAGTGTAGGCGTGGGAGGAGGGTGCTTCCTGCGCATTAATAACAGCACGCTTGTCAATTGTGGAGGCTAATCATTCGCTTGTATCTTCCTAGACACATCTGCTGGTTGTGAATTATTCCTCTTGCATGCCAAGGTGCGCATGTAGGTGTGTTAAAAATTCTGGAGGCACTGGTTATTGATCCCAGTACCTCTCGCATACTAAGCGAGCGCTCTACCATCTGAGCTACGCCCGCCCCCCCGAAGACTAATGGAGCTACATACAGCCATACAGACGACACAGACCCTTGCACTCCCATTATTCAGCAGACAAACACTACTCTCTATGTATCCGTTAGGGTGTCTTTCAGGTTTCGTGCATTCTGTATCGAATCGTAGTTGGCCACAATGAAAGTGGCACGTATAACGTCGAAAATAGAATTCGGACACCGCTCTGAGTAAGACCAACGTGTTGTCCACCCTCTAGACTTCAATGAGGTTAAGCCGCGATACCTAAGACAGATCTGCACTCGATGACACCTCGATAACAGCCGGTCCCCACACTTACATCTTGCTCTCCTTACGTAAGTATACATCATATCAGTCTGTGACGCTAGCTTTGCAACATCTTGCGTGCCTTTAGGTTCGCCGCGACCAACACTTACCATGCACTCACCACAAAAATGGAGGTGCCGCGGCTTGAACCCTTGACCTTTCACATGCCAAGCGAACGCTGTACCAACTGAGCTACGCCCCATATACGAGCAAACTGCGCTATTCCCCATTCTTTGCGACTCAGATGCGCACGGACACGATGGTTGGTTGGTTTGTAGCGGTGAAGGGAGCAGAGTACAAGGGCGCGGAGCCGTTCATATACACAAAACTTCCAACTAGATTCGATGCTCTGGTATTACAAATGCAAATTCCGTCTGTTTTTGACGTCTTAAATTGAAAGAGCCGTCACAAATTGCTCCGTTTTCACTCCTTGTCGACAATCATACAGCACCTGAGGTAACAAACACATCTCGAGCCCCATTGTGCACTCCATTATTCATGCCAACTCAGTGCCTCGCTCTTTACTTCTGTGTACCAATCGTGTCGTCCAACTGCAAAACACAGGGCCACAACAAGTTTCCGCGTCTCCATTGCACTGCGCATACTACGAAACGCTCCCCAAACTTGGCACTCACCCTCGCAGCCGACTTTTCCGACTTTCCACGACGCTCACGCAACGCTCACGCTAGTGACAGCATTATTTATAGTTCGACGTCGCGCCAAAGCGAAACAGCACATTTCGCCTACGGCTTAGGCCGCCCTCCTAGTGTGGCTGCTCGGTGTCTGCAGGCAGCGAGGGTCTGCAAGCTTCCTGTGTTCGCACCTATGTCACCTGTGCTTGCTTGTCAGAGACAGACTATCGCAAAACATACAACTCACTCCATGAATTGATTGCTACGGCATCTGTTATCGGCAGTAACAACTAGCAACACCAGTAGCAGCTGACTGCACGCAAAGAATAGGAATGTGCAGTGGGATTTACTTTAACTCAGCGCAAGGCAGATCTTTCCGACATAGGCTTGAGAATCTTACGGGAACACCTGTACTGTTTCTAAATTAAGTGTAGGCGTGGGAGGAGGGTGCTTCCTGCGCACTAATAACAGCACGCTTGTCAATTGTGGATGCTAATCATTCGCTTGTATCTTCCTAGACACATCTGCTGGTTGTGAATTATTCCACTTGCATGGCAAGGTGCGCATGTAGGTGTGTTAAAAATTCTGGAGGCACTGGGTATTGATCCCAGTACCTCTCGCATACTAAGCGAGCGCTCTACCATCTGAGCTACGCCCGCACCCCCAAAGACTAGTGGTGCTACATACAGCCATATAGACGACACAGACCCTTGCACTCCCATTATTCAGCAGACAAACACTACTCTCTATGTATCCGTTAGAGTGTCTTTCAGGTTTCGTGCATTCTGTATCGAATCGTAGTTGGCCACAATGAAAGTGGCACGTATAACGTCGAAAATAGAATTCTGACACCGCTCTGAGTAAGACCAACGTGTTGTCCACCCTCTAGACTTCAATGAGGTTGAGCCGCGATACCTAAGACAGATCTGCACTCGATGACACCTCAATAACAGCCGGTCCCCACACTTACATCTTGCTCTCCTTACGTCAGTATACATCATATCAGTCTGTGACGCTGGCTTGGCAACATCTTGCGTGCCTTTAGGTTCGCCGCGACCAACACTTACCATGCACTGACCACAAAAAATGGAGGCGCCGCGGCTTGAACCCTAGACCTTTCACATGCCAAGCGAACGATCTACCAACTGAGCTACGCCCCATATACGAGCAAACTGCGCTATTCCCCATTCTTTGCGACTCAGATGCGCACGGACACGATGGTTGGTTGGTTTGTAGCGGTGAAGGGAGCAGAGTACAAAGGCGCGGACCCGTTCATATACACAAAATTTCCAAGTAGTTTCGATGCTCTGGTATTACAAATGCAAATTCCGTCTGTTTTTAACGTCTTAAATTGAAAGAGCCGTCACAAATTGCTCCGTTTTCACTCCTTGTCGACAATCATACAGCACCTGAGGTAACAAACACATCTCGAGCCCCATTGTGCACTCCATTATTCATGCCAACTCAGTGCCTCGCTCTTTACTACTGTGTACCAATCTTGTCGTCCAACTGCAAAACACTGGGCCACAACAAGTTTCCGCGTCTCCATTGCACTGCGCATACTACGAAACGCTCCCCAAACTTGGCACTCACCCTCGCAGCCGACTTTTCCGACTTTCCACGACGCTCACGCTAGTGACAGCATTATTTATAGTTCGACGTCGCGCCAAAGCGAAACAGCACATTTCGCCTACGGCTTAGGCCGCCCACCTAGTGTGGCTGCTCGGTGTCTGCAGGCAGCGAGGGTCTGCAAGCTTCCTGTGTTCGCACCTGTGTCACCTGTGCTTGCTTGTCAGAGACAGACTATCGCAAAACATACAACTCACTCCATGTATTGATTGCTACGGCATCTGTTATCAGCAGTCACAACTAGCAACACCAGTAGCAGCTGACTGCACGCAAAGAATAGGAATGTGCAGTGGGATTTACGTGAACTCGGCGCAAGGCAGATCTTTCCGACATAGGCTTGAGAAACTTACGGGAATACTTGTACTGTTTCTAAATTAAGTGTAGGCGTGGTAGGAGGGTGCTTCCTGCGCACTAATAACAGCACGCTTGTCAATTGTGGATGCTAATCATTCGCTTGTATCTTCCTAGACACATCTGCTGGTTGTGAATTATTCCTCTTGCATGGCAAGGTGCGCATGTAGGTGTGTTAAAAATTCTGGAGGCACTCTACCATCTGAGCTACGCCCGCCCCACCGAAGACTAATGGTGCTACATACAGCCATATAGACGACACAGACCCTTGCACTCCAATTATTCAGCAGACAAACACTACTCTCTATGTATCCGTTAGGGTGTCTTTCAGGTTTCGTGCATTCTGTATCGAATCGTAGTTGGCCACAATGAAAGTGGCACGTATAACGTCGAAAATAGAATTCGGACACCGCTCTGAGTAAGACCAACGTTTTGTCCACCCTCTAGACTTCAATGAGGTTAAGCCGCGATACCTAAGACAGATCTGCACTCGATGACACCTCGATAACAGCCGGTCCCCACACTTACATCTTGCTCTCCTTACGTCAGTATACATCATATGAGTCTGTGACGGTGGCTTTGCAACATCTTGCGTGCCTTTAGGTTCGCCGCGACCAACACTTACCATGCACTGACCACAGAAAATAGAGGCGCCGCGGCTTGAACCCTGGACCTTTCACATGCCAAGCGAACGCTCTACCAACTGAGCTACGCCCCATGCACGAGCAAACTGCGCTATTCCCCATTCTTTGCGACTCAGATGCGCACGGACACGATGGTTGGTTGGTTTGTAGCGGTGAAGGGAGCAGAGTACAAAGGCGCGGACCCGTTCATATACACAAAAGTTCCAAGTAGTTTCGATGCTCTGGTATTACAAATGCAAATTCCGTCTGTTTTTAACGTCTTAAATTGAAAGAGCCGTCACAAATTGCTCCGTTTTCACTCCTTGTCGACAATCATACAGCACCTGAGGTAACAAACACATCTCGAGCCCCATTGTGCACTCCATTATTCATGCCAACTCAGTGCCTCGCTCTTTACTACTGTGTACCAATCTTGTCGTCCAACTGCAAAACACTGGGCCACAACAAGTTTCCGCGTCTCCATTGCACTGCGCATACTACGAAACGCTCCCCAAACTTGGCACTCACCCTCGCAGCCGACTTTTCCGACTTTCCACGACGCTCACGCTAGTGACAGAATTATTTATAGTTCGACGTCGCGCCAAAGCGAATGAGCACATTTCGCCTACGGCTTAGGCCGCCCTCCTAAGATGGCTGCTCGGTGTCTGCAGGCAGCGAGGGTCTGCAAGCTTCCTGTGTTCGCACCTATGTCACCTGTGCTTGCTTGTCAGAGACAGACTATCGCAAAACATACTACTCACTCCATGAATTGATTGCTACGGCTTCTGTTATCAGCAGTCACAACTAGCAACACCAGTAGCAGCTGACTGCACGCAAAGAATAGGAATGTGTAGTGGGATTTACTTTAACTCAGCGCAAGGCAGATCTTTCCGACATAGGTTTGAGAATCTTACGGGAACACTTGTACTGTTTCTAAATTAAGTGTAGGCGTGGGAGGAGGGTGCTTCCTGCGCACTAATAACAGCACGCTTGTCAATTGTGGATGCTAATCATTCGCTTGTATCTTCCTAGACACATCTGCTGGTGGTGAATTATTCCACTTGCATGGCAAGGTGCGCATGTAGGTGTGTTAAAAATTCTGGAGGCACTGGGTATTGATGCCAGTACCTCTCGCATACTAAGCGAGCGCTCTACCATCTGAGCTACGCCCGCCCCCCCAAAGACTAATGGTGCTACATACAGCCATATAGACGACACAGACCCTTGCAGTCCCATTATTCAGCACACAAACACTACTCTCTATGTACCCGTTAGGGTGTCTTTCAGGTTTCGTGCATTCTGTATCGAATCGTAGTTGGCCACAATGAAAGTGGCACATATAACGTCGAAAATAGAATTCGGACACCGCTCTGAGTAAGACCAACGTGTTGTCCACCCTCTAGACTTCAATGACGTTAAGCCGCGATACCTAAGACAGATCTGCACTCGATGACACCTCGATAACAGCCGGTCCCCACACTTACAACTTGCTCTCCTTACGTCAGTATACATCATACCAGTCTGTGACGCTGGCTTGGCAACAACTTGCGTGCCTTTAGGTTCGCCGCGACCAACACTTACCATGAACTGACCACAAAAAATGGAGGCGCTGCGGCTTGAACCCTAGAACTTTCACATGCCAAGCGAACGCTCTCCCAACTGAGCTACGCCCCATGCACGAGCAAACTGCGCTATTCCCCATTCTTTGCGACTCAGATGCGCACGGAAACGATGGTTGGTTGGTTTGTAGCGGTGAAGGGAGCAGAGTACAAGGGCGCGGAGCCGTTCATATACACAAAACTTCCAACTAGATTCGATGCTCTGGTATTACAAATGCAAATTCCGTCTGTTTTTGACGTCTTAAATTGAAAGAGCCGTCACAAATTGCTTCGTTTTCACTCCTTGTCGACAATCATACAGCACCTGAGGTAACAAACACATCTCGAGCCCCATTGTGCACTCCATTATTCATGCCAACTCAGTGCCTCGCTCTTTACTTCTGTGTACCAATCGTGTCGTCCAACTGCAAAACACAGGGCCACAACAAGTTTCCGCGTCTCCATTGCACTGCGCATACTACGAAACGCTCCCCAAACTTGGCACTCACCCTCGCAGCCGACTTTTCCGACTTTCCACGACGCTCACGCAACGCTCACGCTAGTGACAGCATTATTTATAGTTCGACGTCGCGCCAAAGCGAAACAGCACATTTCGCCTACGGCTTAGGCCGCCCTCCTAGTGTGGCTGCTCGGTGTCTGCAGGCAGCGAGGGTCTGCAAGCTTCCTGTGTTCGCACCTATGTCACCTGTGCTTGCTTGTCAGAGACAGACTATCGCAAAACATACAACTCACTCCATGAATTGATTGCTACGGCATCTGTTATCAGCAGTCACAACTAGCAACACCAGTAGCAGCTGACTGCACGCAAAGAATAGGAATGTGCAGTGGGATTTACTTTAACTCAGCGCAACGCAGATCTTTCCGACATAGGCTTGAGAATCTTACGGGAACACCTGTACTGTTTCTAAATTAAGTGTAGGCGTGGGAGGAGGGTGCTTCCTGCGCACTAATAACAGCACGCTTGTCAATTGTGGATGCTAATCATTCGCTTGTATCTTCCTAGACACATCTGCTGGTGGTGAATTATTCCACTTGCATGGCAAGGTGCGCATGTAGGTGTGTTAAAAATTCTGGAGGCACTGGGTATTGATCCCAGTACCTCTCGCATACTAAGCGAGCGCTCTACCATCTGAGCTACGCCCGCCCCCCCAAAGACTAACGGTGCTACATACAGCCATATAGACGACACAGACCCTTGCAGTCCCATTATTCAGCACACAAACACTACTCTCTATGTACCCGTTAGGGAGTCTTTCAGGTTTCGTGCATTCTGTATCGAATCGTAGTTGGCCACAATGAAAGTGGCACGTATAACGTCGAAAATAGAATTCTGACACCGCTCTGAGTAAGACCAACGTGTTGTCCACCCTCTAGACTTCAATGAGGTTAAGCCGCGATACCTAAGACAGATCTGCACTCGATGACACCTCGATAACAGCCGGTCCCCACACTTACATTTTGCTCTCCTTACGTCAGTATACATCATATCTGTCTGTGACGCTGGCTTTGCAACATCTTGCGTGCCTTTAGGTTCGCCGCGACCAACACTTATCGTGCACTGACCACAAAAAATAGAGGCGCCGCGGCTTGAACCCTGGACCTTTCACATGCCAAGCGAACGCTCTACCAACTGAGCTACGCCCCATGCACGAGCAAACTGCGCTATACCCCATTGTTTGCGACTCAGATGCGCACGGACACGATGGTTGGTTGGTTTGTAGCGGTGAAGGGAGCAGAGTACAAAGGCGCGGACCCGTTCATATACACAAAAGTTCCAAGTAGTTTCGATGCTCTGGTATTACAAATGCAAATTCCATCTGTTTTTAACGTCTTAAATTGAAAGAGCCGTCACAAATTGCTCCGTTTTCACTCCTTGTCGACAATCATACAGCACCTGAGGTAACAAACACATCTCGAGCCCCATTGTGCACTCCATTATTCATGCCAACTCAGTGCCTCGCTCTTAACTACTGTGTACCAATCTTGTCGTCCAACTGCAAAACACTGGGCCACAACAAGTTTCCGCGTCTCCATTGCACTGCGCATACTACGAAACGCTCCCCAAACTTGGCACTCACCCTCGCAGCCGACTTTTCCCACTTTCCACGACGCTCACGCTAGTGACAGCATTATTTATAGTTCGACGTCGCGCCAAAGCGAATGAGCACATTTCGCCTACGGCTTAGGCCGCCCTCCTAGTGTGGCTGCTCTGTGTCTGCAGGCAGCGAGGGTCTGCAAGCTTCCTGTGTTCGCACCTATGTCACCTGTGCTTGCTTGTCAGAGACAGACTATCGCAAAACATACAACTCACTCCATGAATTGATTGCTACGGCATCTGTTATCAGCAGTCACAACTAGCAACACCAGTAGCAGCTGACTGCACGCAAAGAATAGGAATGTGCAGTGGGATTTACTTTAACTCAGCGCAACGCAGATCTTTCCGACATAGGCTTGAGAATCTTACGGGAACACCTGTACTGTTTCTAAATTAAGTGTAGGCGTGGGAGGAGGGTGCTTCCTGCGCACTAATAACAGCACGCTTGTCAATTTTGGATGCTAATCATTCGCTTGTATCTTCCTAGACACATCTGCTGGTTGTGAATTATTCCACTTGCATGGCAAGGTGCGCATGTAGGTGTGTTAAAAATTCTGGAGGCACTGGGTATTGATCCCAGTACCTCTCTTATACTAAGCGAGCGCTCTACCATCTGAGCTACGCCCGCCCCCCCAAAGACGAGTGGTGCTACATACAGCCATATAGACGACACAGACCCTTGCACTCCCATTATTCAGCAGACAAACACTACTCTCTATGTATCCGTTAGGGTGTCTTTCAGGTTTCGTTAATTCTGTATCGAATCGTAGTTGGCCACAATGAAAGTGGCATGTATAACGTCGAAAATAGAATTCGGACACCGCTCTGAGTAAGACCAACGTGTTGTCCACCCTCTAGACTTCAATGAGGTTAAGCCGCGATACCTAAGACAGATCTGCACTCGATGACACCTCGATAACAGCCGGTCCCCACACTTACATCTTGCTCTCCTTACGTCAGTATACATCATATCAGTCTGTGACGCTGGCTTTGCAACATCTTGCGTGCCTTTAGGTTCGCCGCGACCAACACTTACCATGCACTGACCACAAAAAATAGAGGCGCCGCGGCTTGAACCCTGAACCTTTCACATGCCAAGCGAACGCTCTACCAACTGAGCTACGCCCCATGCACGAGCAAACTGCGCTATTCCCCATTCTTTGCGACTCACATGCGCACGGACACGATGGTTGGTTGGTTTGTAGCGGTGAAGGGAGCAGAGTACAAAGGCGCGGACCCGTTCATATACACAAAAGTTCCAAGTAGTTTCGATGCTCTGGTATTACAAATGCAAATTCCGTCTGTTTTTAACGTCTTAAATTGAAAGAGCCGTCACAAATTGCTCCGTTTTCACTCCTTGTCGACAATCATACAGCACCTGAGGTAACAAACACATCTCGAGCCCCATTTTGCACTCCATTATTCATGCCAACTCAGTGCCTCGCTCTTTACTACTGTGTACCAATCTTGTCGTCCAACTGCAAAACACTGGGCCACAACAAGTTTCCGCGTCTCCATTGCACTGCGCATACTACAAAACGCTCCCCAAACTTGGCACTCACACTCGCAGCCGACTTTTCCGACTTTCCACGACGCTCACGCTAGTGGCAGCATTATTTATAGTTCGACGTCGCGCCAAAGCGAATGAGCACATTTCGCCTACGGCTTAGGCCGCCCTCCTAGTGTGGCTGCTCGGTGTCTGCAGGCAGCGAGGGTCTGCAAGCTTCCTGTGTTCGCACCTATGTCACCTGTGCTTGCTTGTCAGAGACAGACTATCGCAAAACATACAACTCACTCCATGAATTGATTGCTACGGCATCTGTTATCAGCAGTCACAACTAGCAACACCAGTAGCAGCTGACTGCACGCAAAGAATAGGAATGTGCAGTGGGATTTACTTTAACTCAGTGCAAGGCAGATCTTTCCGACATAGGCTTGAGAATCTTACGGGAACACATGTACTGTTTCTAAATTAAGTGTAGGCGTGGGAGGAGAGTGCTTCCTGCGCACAAATAACAGCACGTTTGTCAATTGTGGATGCTAATCATTCGCTTGTATCTTCCTAGACACATCTGCTGGTTGTGAATTATTCCACTTGCATGGCAAGGTGCGCATGTAGGTGTGTTAAAAATTCAGGAGGCACTGGGTATTGACCCCAGTACCTCTCGCATACTAAGCGAGCGCTCTACCATCTGAGCTACGCCCGCCCCCCCCGAAGACTAATGGTGCTACATACAGCCATATAGACGACACAGACCCTTGCACTCCCATTATTCAGCAGACAAACACTACTCTCTATGTATCCGTTAGGGTGTCTTTCAGGTTTCGTGCATTCTGTATCGAATCGTAGTTGGTCACAATGAAAGTGGCACGTATAACGTCGAAAATAGAATTCGGACACCGCTCTGAGTAAGACCAACGTGTTGTCCACCCTCTAGACTTCAATGAGGTTAAGCCGCGATACCTAAGACAGATCTGCACTCGATGACACCTCGATAACAGCCGGTCCCCACACTTACATCTTGCTCTCCTTACGTCAGTATACATCATATCAGTCTGTGACGCTGGCTTTGCAACATCTTGCGTGCCTTTAGGTTCGCCGCGACCAACACTTACCATGCACTGACCACAAAAAATGGAGGCGCCGCCGCTTGAACCCTGGACCTTTCACATGCCAAGCGAACGCTCTACCAACTGAGCTACGCCCCATGCACGAGCAAACTGCGCTATTCCCCATTCTTTACGACTCAGATGCGCACGGACACGATGGTTGGTTGGTTTGTAGCGGTGAAGGGAGCAGAGTACAAAGGCGCGGACCCGTTCATATACACAAAAGTTCCAAGTAGTTTCGATGCTCTGGTATTACAAATGCAAATTCCGTCTGTTTTTAACGTCTTAAATTGAAAGAGCCGTCACAAATTGCTCCGTTTTCACTCCTTGTCGACAATCATACAGCACCTGAGGTAACAAACACATCTCGAGCCCCATTGTGCACTCCATTATTCATGCCAACTCAGTGCCTCGCTCTGTACTACTGTGTACCAATCTTGTCGTCCAACTGCAAAACACTGGGCCACAACAAGTTTCCGCGTCTCCATTGCACTGCGCATACTACGAAACGCTCCCCAAACTTGGCACTCACCCTCGCAGCCGACTTTTCCGACTTTCCACGACGCTCACGCTAGTGACAGCATTATTTATAGTTCGACGTCGCGCCAAAGCGAATGAGCACATTTCGCCTACGGCTTAGGCCGCCATCCTAGTGTGGCTGCTCGGTGTCTGCAGGCAGCGAGGGTCTGCAAGTTTCCTGTGTTCGCACCTATGTCACCTGTGCTTGCTTGTCAGAGACAGACTATCACAAAACATACAACTCACTCCATGAATTAATTGCTACGGCATGTGTTATCAGCAGTCACAACTAGCAACACCAGTAGCAGCTGACTGCACGCAAAGAATAGGAATGTGTAGTGGGATTTACTTTAACTCAGCGCAAGACAGATCTTTCCGACATAGGCTTGAGAATCTTACGGGAATACTTGTACTGTTTCTAAAATAAGTGTAGGCGTGGGAGGAGGGTGCTTCCTGCGCACTAATAACAGCACGCTTGTCAATTGTGGATGCTAATCATTCGCTTGTATCTTCCTAGACACATCTGCTGGTTGTGAATTATTCCACTTGCATGGCAAGGTGCCAAAGTAGGTGTGTTAAAAATTCTGGAGGCACTGGGTATTGATACCAGCACCTCTCGCACACTAAGCGAGCGCTCTACCATCTGAGCTACGCCCGCCCCCCCAAAAGACTAGTGTTGCTACATACAGCCATATAGACGACACAGACCCTTGCACTCCCATTATTCAGCAGACAAACACTACTCTCTATGTATCCGATAGGGTGTCTTTCAGGTTTCGTGCATTCTGTATCGAATCGTAGTTGGCCACAATGAAAGTGTCACGTATAACGTCGAAAATAGAATTCGGACACCGCTCTGAGTAAGACCAACGTGTTGTCCACCCTCTAGACTTCAATGAGGTTAAGCCGCGATACCTAAGACAGATCTGCACTCGATGACACCTCGATAACAGCCGGTCCCCACACTTACATCTTGCTCTCCTTACGTCAGTATACATCATATCAGTCTGTGACGCTGGCTTTGCAACATCTTGCGTGCCTTTAGGTTCGCCGCGACCAACACTTACCATGCACTGACCACAAAAAATAGAGGCGCCGCGGCTTGAACCCTGGACCTTTCACATGCCAAGCGAACGCTCTACCAACTGAGCTACGCCCCATGCACGAGCAAACTGCGCTATTCCCCATTCTTTGCGACTCAGATGCGCACGGACACGATGGTTGGTTGGTTTGTAGCGGTGAAGGGAGCAGAGTACAAAGGCGCGGACCCGTTCATATACACAAAAGTTCCAAGTAGTTTCGATGCTCTGGTATTACAAATGCAAATTCCGTCTGTTTTTAACGTCTTAAATTGAAAGAGCCGTCACAAATTGCTCCGTTTTCACTCCTTGTCGACAATCATACAGCACCTGAGGTAACAAACACATCTCGAGCCCCATTATGCACTCCATTATTCATGCCAACTCAGTGCCTCGCTCTTTACTACTGTGTACCAATCTTGTCGTCCAACTGCAAAACACTGGGCCACAACAAGTTTCCGCGTCTCCATTGCACTGCGCATACTACGAAACGCTCCCCAAACTTGGCACTCACACTCGCAGCCGACTTTTCCGACTTTCCACGACGCTCACGCTAGTGACAGCATTATTTATAGTTCGACGTCGCGCCAAAGCGAATGAACACATTTCGCCTACGGCTTAGGCCACCCTTCTAGTGAGGCTCCTCGGTGTCTGCAGGCAGCGAGGGTCTGCAAGCTTCCTGTGTTCGCACCTATGTCACCTGTGCTTGCTTGTCAGAGACAGACTATCGCAAAACATACAACTCACTCCATGAATTGATTGCTACGGCATCTGTTATCAGCAGTCACAACTAGCAACACCAGTAGCAGCTGACTGCACGCAAAGAATAGGAATGTGCAGTGGGATTTACGTGAACTCAGCGCAAGGCAGATCTTTCCGACATAGGCTTGAGAATCTTACGGGAACACTTGTACTGTTTCTAAATTAAGTGTAGGCGTGGGAGGGGGGTGCTTCCTGCGCACTAATAACAGCACGCTTGTCAATTGTGGATGCTAATCATTCGCTTGTATCTTCCTAGACACATCTGCTGGTTGTGAATTATTCCACTTGCATGGCAAGGTGCGCAAGTAGGTGTGTTAAAAATTCTGGAGGCACTGGGTATTGATCCCAGTACCTCTCGCATACTAAGCGAGCGCTCTACCATCTGAGCTACGCCCCCCCCCCCTAAAGACTAATGGTGCTACATACAGCCATATAGACGACACAGACCCTTGCACTCCCATTATTCAGCAGACAAACACTACTCTCTATGTATCCGTTAGGGTGTCTTTCAGGTTTCGTGCATTCTGTATCGAATCGTAGTTGGCCACAATGAAAGTGGCACGTATAACGTCGAAAATAGAATTCGGACACCGCTCTGAGTAAGACCAACGTGTTGTCCACCCTCTAGACTTCAATGAGGTTAAGCCGCGATACCTAAGACAGATCTGCACGCGATGACACCTCGATAACAGCCGGTCCCCACACTTACATCTTCCTCTCCTTACGTCAGTATACATCATATCAGTCTGTGACTCTGGCTTTGCAACATCTTGCGTGCCTTTAGGTTCGTCGCGACCAACACTTACCATGCACTGACCACAAAAAATAGAGGCGCCGCGGCTTGAACCCTGGACCTTTCACTTGCCAAGCGAACGCTGTACCAACTGAGCTACGCCCCATGCACGAGCAAACTGCGCTATTCCCCATTCTTTGCGACTCAGATGCGCACGGGCACGATGGTTGGTTGGTTTGTAGCGGTGAAGGGAGCAGAGTACAAAGGCGCGGACCCGTTCATATACACAAAACTTCCAAGTAGTTTCCATGCTCTGGTATTACAAATGCAAATTCCGTCTGTTTTTAACGTCTTAAATTGAAAGCGCCGTCACAAATTGCTCCGTTTTCACTCCTTGTCGACAATCATACAGCACCTGAGGTAACAAACACATCTCGAGCCCCATTGTGCACTCCATTATTCATGCCAACTCAGTGCCTCGCTCTTTACTACTGTGTACCAATCTTGTCGTCCAACTGCAAAACACTGGGCCACAACAAGTTTCCGCATCTCCATTGCACTGCGCATACTACGAAACGCTCCCCAAACTTGGCACTCACCCTCGCAGCCGACTTTTCCGACTTTCCACGACGCTCACGCTAGTGACAGCATTATTTATAGTTCGACGTCGCGCCAAAGCGAATGAACACATTTCGCCTACAGCTTAGGCCGCCCTCCTAGTGTGGCTGCTCGGTGTCTGCAGGCAGCGAGGGTCTGCAAGCTTCCTGTGTTCGCACCTATGTCACCTGTGCTTGCTTGTCAGAGACAGACTATCGCAAAACATACAACTCACTCCATGAATTGATTGCTACGGCATCTGTTATCAGCAGTCACAACTAGCAACACCAGTAGCAGCTGACTGCACGCAAAGAATAGGAATGTGCAGTGGGATTTACGTGAACTCAGCGCAAGGCAGATCTTTCCGACATAGGCTTGAGAATCTTACGGGAACACTTGTACTGTTTCTAAATTAAGTGTAGGCGTGGGAGGAGGGTGCTTCCTGCGCACTAATAACAGCACGCTTGTCAATTGTGGATGCTAATCATTCGCTTGTATCTTCCTAGACACATCTGCTGGTTGTGAATTATTCCACTTGCATGGCAAGGTGCGCAAGTAGGTGTGTTAAAAATTCTGAAGGCACTGGGTATTGATCCCAGTACCTCTCGCATACTAAGCGAGCGCTCTACCATCTGAGCTACGCCCCCCCCCCCCCCCCCCCCCGAAGACTAATGGTGCTACATACAGCCATATAGACGACACAGACCCTTGCACTCCCATTATTCAGCAGACAAACACTACTCTCTATGTATCCGTTAGGGTGTCTTTCAGGTTTCGTTAATTCTGTATCGAATCGTAGTTGGCCACAATGAAAGTGGCACGTATAACGTCGAAAATAGAATTCGGACACCGCTCTGAGTAAGACCAACGTGTTGTCCACCCTCTAGACTTCAATGAGGTTAAGCCGCGATACCTAAGACAGATCTGCACTCGATGACACCTCGATAACAGCCGGTCCCCACACTTACATCTTGCTCTCCTTACGTCAGTATACATCATATCAGTCTGTGACGCTGGCTTTGCAACATCTTGCGTGCCTTTAGGTTCGCCGCGACCAACACTTACCATGCACTGACCACGAAAAATAGACGCGCCGCGGCTTGAACCCTGGACCTTTCACATGCCAAGCGAACGCTCTACCAACTGAGCTACGCCCCATGCACGAGCACACTGCGCTATTCCCCATTCTTTGCGACTCAGATGCGCACGGACACGATGGTTGGTTGGTTTGTAGCGGCGAAGTGAGCAGAGTACAAAGGCGCGGACCCGTTCATATACACAAAAGTTCCAAGTAGTTTCGATGCTCTGGTATTACAAATGAAAATTCCGTCTGTTTTTAACGTCTTAAATTGAAAGAGCCGTCACAAATTGCTCCGTTTTCACTCCTTGTCGACAATCATACAGCACCTGAGGTAACAAACACATCTCGAGCCCCATTGTGCATTCCATTATTCATGCCAACTCAGTGCCTCGCTCTTTACTACTGTGTACCAATCTTGTCGTCCAACTGCAAAACACTGGGCCACAACAAGTTTCCGCGTCTCCATTGCACTGCGCATACTACGAAACGCTCCCCAAACTTGGCACTCACCCTCGCAGCCGACTTTTCCGACTTTCCACGACGCTCACGCTAGTGACAGCATTATTTATAGTTCGACGTCGCGCCAAAGCGAATGAACACATTTCGCCTACGGCTTAGGCCACCCTTCTAGTGAGGCTCCTCGGTGTCTGCAGGCAGCGAGGGTCTGCAAGCTTCCTGTGTTCGCACCTATGTCACCTGTGCTTGCTTGTCAGAGACAGACTATCGCAAAACATACAACTCACTCCATGAATTGATTGCTACGGCATCTGTTATCAGCAGTCACAACTAGCAACACCAGTAGCAGCTGACTGCACGCAAAGAATAGGAATGTGCAGTGGGATTTACGTGAACTCAGCGCAAGGCAGATCTTTCCGACATAGGCTTGAGAATCTTACGGGAACACTTGTACTGTTTCTAAATTAAGTGTAGGCGTGGGAGGGGGGTGCTTCCTGCGCACTAATAACAGCACGCTTGTCAATTGTGGATGCTAATCATTCGCTTGTATCTTCCTAGACACATCTGCAGGTTGTGAATTATTCCACTTGCATGGCAAGGTGCGCAAGTAGGTGTGTTAAAAATTCTGGAGGCACTGGGTATTGATCCCAGTACCTCTCGCACAATAAGCGAGCGCTCTACCATCTGAGCTACGCCCGCCCCCCCAAAGACTAGTGTTGCTACATACAGCCATATAGACGACACAGACCCTTGCACTCCCATTATTCAGCAGACAAACACTACTCTCTATGTATCCGTTAGGGAGTCTTTCAGGTTTCGTGCATTCTGTATCGAATCGTAGTTGGCCACAATGAAAGTGGCACGTATAACGTCGAAAATAGAATTCGGACACCGCTCTGAGTAAGACCAACGTGTTGTCCACCCTCTAGACTTCAATGACGTTAAGCCGCGATACCTAAGACAGATCTGCACTCGATGACACCTCGATAACAGCCGGTCCCCACATTTTCATCTTGCTCTCCTTACGTCAGTATACATCATATCAGTCTGTGACGCTGGCTTTGCAACATCTTGCGTGCCTTTAGGTTCGCCGCGACCAACACTTACCATGCACTGACCACAAAAAATAGAGGCGCCGCGGCTTGAACCCTGGACCTTTCACATGCCAAGCGAACGCTCTACCAACTGAGCTACGCCCCATGCACGAGCAAACTGCGCTATTCCCCATTCTTTGCGACTCAGATGCGCACGGACACGATGGTTGGTTGGTTTGTAGCGGTGAAGGGAGCAGAGTACAAAGGCGCGGACCCGTTCATATACACAAAAGTTCCAAGTAGTTTCGATGCTCTGGTATTACAAATGCAAATTCCGTCTGTTTTTAACGTCTTAAATTGAAAGAGCCGTCACAAATTGCTCCGTTTTCACTCCTTGTCGACAGTCATACAGCACCTGAGGTAACAAACACATCTCGAGCCCCATTATGCACTCCATTATTCATGCCAACTCAGTGCCTCGCTCTTTACTACTGTGTACCAATCTTGTCGTCCAACTGCAAAACACTGGGCCACAACAAGTTTCCGCGTCTCCATTGCACTGCGCATACTACGAAACGCTCCCCAAACTTGGCACTCACCCTCGCAGCCGACTTTTCCGACTTTCCACGACGCTCACGCTAGTGACAGCATTATTTATAGTTCGACGTCGCGCCAAAGCGAATGAACACATTTCGCCTACGGCTTAGGCCACCCTTCCAGTGAGGCTGCTCGGTGTCTGCAGGCAGCGAGGGTCTGCAAGCTTCCTGTGTTCGCACCTATGTCACCTGGTCTTGCTTGTCAGAGACAGACTATCGCAAAACATACAACTCACTCCATGAATTGATTGCTACGGCATCTGTTATCAGCAGTCACAACTAGCAACACCAGTAGCAGCTGACTGCACGCAAAGAATAGGAATGTGCAGTGGGATTTACGTGAACTCAGCGCAAGGCAGATCTTTCCGACATAGGCTTGAGAATCTTACGGGAACACTTGTACTGTTTCTAAATTAAGTGTAGGCGTGGGAGGGGGGTGCTTCCTGCGCACTAATAACAGCACGCTTGTCAATTGTGGATGCTAATCATTCGCTTGTATCTTCCTAGACACATCTGCAGGTTGTGAATTATTCCACTTGCATGGC
This sequence comes from Schistocerca gregaria, assembly GCF_023897955.1. NCBI lineage: Eukaryota > Metazoa > Arthropoda > Insecta > Orthoptera > Acrididae > Schistocerca > Schistocerca gregaria. The sequence continues at coordinate 2,229,762 of NW_026061726.1, forward strand.
AAGGTGCGCAAGTAGGTGTGTTAAAAATTCTGGAGGCACTGGGTATTGATCCCAGTACCTCTCGCACAATAAGCGAGCGCTCTACCATCTGAGCTACGCCCGCCCCCCCAAAGACTAGTGTTGCTACATACAGCCATATAGACGACACAGACCCTTGCACTCCCATTATTCAGCAGACAAACACTACTCTCTATGTATCCGTTAGGGAGTCTTTCAGGTTTCGTGCATTCTGTATCGAATCGTAGTTGGCCACAATGAAAGTGGCACGTATAACGTCGAAAATAGAATTCGGACACCGCTCTGAGTAAGACCAACGTGTTGTCCACCCTCTAGACTTCAATGACGTTAAGCCGCGATACCTAAGACAGATCTGCACTCGATGACACCTCGATAACAGCCGGTCCCCACATTTTCATCTTGCTCTCCTTACGTCAGTATACATCATATCAGTCTGTGACGCTGGCTTTGCAACATCTTGCGTGCCTTTAGGTTCGCCGCGACCAACACTTACCATGCACTGACCACAAAAAATAGAGGCGCCGCGGCTTGAACCCTGGACCTTTCACATGCCAAGCGAACGCTCTACCAACTGAGCTACGCCCCATGCACGAGCAAACTGCGCTATTCCCCATTCTTTGCGACTCAGATGCGCACGGACACGATGGTTGGTTGGTTTGTAGCGGTGAAGGGAGCAGAGTACAAAGGCGCGGACCCGTTCATATACACAAAAGTTCCAAGTAGTTTCGATGCTCTGGTATTACAAATGCAAATTCCGTCTGTTTTTAACGTCTTAAATTGAAAGAGCCGTCACAAATTGCTCCGTTTTCACTCCTTGTCGACAGTCATACAGCACCTGAGGTAACAAACACATCTCGAGCCCCATTATGCACTCCATTATTCATGCCAACTCAGTGCCTCGCTCTTTACTACTGTGTACCAATCTTGTCGTCCAACTGCAAAACACTGGGCCACAACAAGTTTCCGCGTCTCCATTGCACTGCGCATACTACGAAACGCTCCCCAAACTTGGCACTCACCCTCGCAGCCGACTTTTCCGACTTTCCACGACGCTCACGCTAGTGACAGCATTATTTATAGTTCGACGTCGCGCCAAAGCGAATGAACACATTTCGCCTACGGCTTAGGCCACCCTTCCAGTGAGGCTGCTCGGTGTCTGCAGGCAGCGAGGGTCTGCAAGCTTCCTGTGTTCGCACCTATGTCACCTGGTCTTGCTTGTCAGAGACAGACTATCGCAAAACATACAACTCACTCCATGAATTGATTGCTACGGCATCTGTTATCAGCAGTCACAACTAGCAACACCAGTAGCAGCTGACTGCACGCAAAGAATAGGAATGTGCAGTGGGATTTACGTGAACTCAGCGCAAGGCAGATCTTTCCGACATAGGCTTGAGAATCTTACGGGAACACTTGTACTGTTTCTAAATTAAGTGTAGGCGTGGGAGGAGGGTCCTTCCTGCGCACTAATAACAGCACGCTTGTCAATTGTGGATGCTAATCATTCGCTTGTATCTTCCTAGACACATCTGCTGGTTGTGAATTATTCCACTTGCATGGCAAGGTGCGCAAGTAGGTGTGTTAAAAATTGTGGAGGCACTGGGTATTGATCCCAGTACCTCTCGCATACTAAGCGAGCGCTCTACCATCTGAGCTACGCCCCTCCCCCCCTAAAGACTAATGGTGCTACATACAGCCATATAGACGACACAGACCCTTGCACTCCCATTATTCAGCAGACAAACACTACTCTCTATGTATCCGTTAGGGTGTCTTTCAGGTTTCGTGCATTCTGTATCGAATCGTAGTTGGCCACAATGAAAGTGGCACGTATAACGTCGAAAATAGAATTCGGACACCGCTCTGAGTAAGACCAACGTGTTGTCCACCCTCTAGACTTCAATGAGGTTAAGCCGCGATACCTAAGACAGATCTGCACGCGATGACACCTCGATAACAGCCGGTCCCCACACTTACATCTTCCTCTCCTTACGTCAGTATACATCATATCAGTCTGTGACTCTGGCTTTGCAACATCTTGCGTGCCTTTAGGTTCGTCGCGACCAACACTTACCATGCACTGACCACAAAAAATAGAGGCGCTGCGGCTTGAACCCTGGACCTTTCACTTGCCAAGCGAACGCTGTACCAACTGAGCTACGCCCCATGCACGAGCAAACTGCGCTATTCCCCATTCTTTGCGACTCAGATGCGCACGGGCACGATGGTTGGTTGGTTTGTAGCGGTGAAGGGAGCAGAGTACAAAGGCGCGGACCCGTTCATATACACAAAACTTCCAAGTAGTTTCCATGCTCTGTTATTACAAATGCAAATTCCGTCTGTTTTTAACGTCTTAAATTGAAAGCGCCGTCACAAATTGCTCCGTTTTCACTCCTTGTCGACAATCATACAGCACCTGAGGTAACAAACACATCTCGAGCCCCATTGTGCACTCCATTATTCATGCCAACTCAGTGCCTCGCTCTTTACTACTGTGTACCAATCTTGTCGTCCAACTGCAAAACACTGGGCCACAACAAGTTTCCGCATCTCCATTGCACTGCGCATACTACGAAACGCTCCCCAAACTTGGCACTCACCCTCGCAGCCGACTTTTCCGACTTTCCACGACGCTCACGCTAGTGACAGCATTATTTATAGTGCGACGTCGCGCCAAAGCGAATGAACACATTTTGCCTACAGCTTAGGCCGCCCTCCTAGTGTGGCTGCTCGGTGTCTGCAGGCAGCGAGGGTCTGCAAGCTTCCTGTGTTCGCACCTATGTCACCTGTGCTTGCTTGTCAGAGACAGACTATCGCAAAACATACAACTCACTCCATGAATTGATTGCTACGGCATCTGTTATCAGCAGTCACAACTAGCAACACCAGTAGCAGCTGACTGCACGCAAAGAATAGGAATGTGCAGTGGGATTTACGTGAACTCAGCGCAAGGCAGATCTTTCCGACATAGGATTGAGAATCTTACGGGAACACTTGTACTGTTTCTAAATTAAGTGTAGGCGTGGGAGGAGGGTGCTTCCTGCGCACTAATAACAGCACGCTTGTCAATTGTGGATGCTAATCATTCGCTTGTATCTTCCTAGACACATCTGCTGGTTGTGAATTATTCCACTTGCATATCAAGGTGCGCATGTAGGTGTGTTAAAAATTCAGGAGGCACTGGGTATTGACCCCAGTACCTCTCGCATACTAAGCGAGCGCTCTACCATCTGAGCTACGCCCGCCCCCCCGAAGACTAATGGTGCTACATACAGCCATATAGACGATACAGACCCTTGCACTCCCATTATTCAGCAGACAAACACTACTCTCTATGTATCCGTTAGGGTGTCTTTCAGGTTTCGTGCATTCTGTATCGAATCGTAGTTGCCAAAATGAAAGTGGCACGTATAACGTCGAAAATAGAATTCGGACACCGCTCTGAGTAAGACCAACGTGTTGTCCACCCTCTAGACTTCAATGAGGTTAAGCCGCGATACCTAAGACAGATCTGCACGCGATGACACCTCGATAACAGCCGGTCCCCACACTTACATCTTGCTCTCCTTACGTCAGTATACATCATATCAGTCTGTGACGCTGGCTTTGCAACATCTTGCGTGCCTTTAGGTTCGCCGCGACCAACACTTACCATGCACTGACCACAAAAAATGGAGGCGCCGCGGTTTGAACCCTGGACCTTTCACATGCCAAGCGAACGCTCTACCAACTGATCTACGCCCCATGCACGAGCAAACTGCGCTATTCCCCATTCTTTGCGACTCAGATGCGCACGGACACGATGGTTGGTTGGTTTGTAGCGGTGAAGGGAGCAGAGTACAAAGGCGCGGACCCGTTCATATACACAAAAGTTCCAAGTAGTTTCGATGCTCTGGTATTACAAATGCAAATTCCGTCTGTTTTTACGTCTTAAATTGAAAGAGCCGTCACAAATTGCTCCGTTTTCACTCCTTGTCGACAATCATACAGCACCTGAGGTAACAAACACATCTCGAGCCCCATTGTGCACTCCATTATTCATGCCAACTCAGTGCCTCGCTCTTTACTACTGTGTACCAATCTTGTCGTCCAACTGCAAAACACTGGGCCACAACAAGTTTCCGCGTCTCCATTGCACTGCGCATACTACGAAACGCTCCCCAAACTTGGCACTGACACTCGCAGCCGACTTTTCCGACTTTCCACGACGCTCACGCTAGTGACAGCATTATTTATAGTTCGACGTCGCGCCAAAGCGAATGAACACATTTCGCCTACGGCTTAGGCCGCCCTTCTTGAGAGGCTGCTCGGTGTCTGCAGGCAGCGAGGGTCTGCAAGCTTCCTGTGTTCGCACCTATGTCACCTGGTCTTGCTTGTCAGAGACAGACTATCGCAAAACATACAACTCACTCCATGAATTGATTGCTACGGCATCTGTTATCAGCAGTGACAACTAGCAACACCAGTAGCAGCTGACTGCACGCAAAGAATAGGAATGTGCAGTGGGATTTACGTGAACTCAGCGCAAGGCAGATCTTTCCGACATAGGCTTGAGAATCTTACGGGAACACTTGTACTGTTTCTAAATTAAGTGTAGGCGTGGGAGGAGGGTGCTTCCTGCGCACTAATAACAGCACGCTTGTCAATTGTGGATGCTAATCATTCGCTTGTATCTTCCTAGACACATCTGCTGGTTGTGAATTATTCCACTTGCATGGCAAGGTGCGCAAGTAGGTGTGTTAAAAATTCTGGAGGCACTGGGTATTGATCCCAGTACCTCTCGCATACTAAGCGAGCGCTCTACCATCTGAGCTACGCCCGCCCCCCCGAAGACTAATGGTGCTACATACAGCCATATAGACGACACAGACCCTTGCACTCCCATTATTCAGCAGACAAACACTACTCTCTATGTATCCGTTAGGGTGTCTTTCAGGTTTCGTTAATTCTGTATCGAATCGTAGTTGGCCACAATGAAAGTGGCACGTATAACGTCGAAAATAGAATTCGGACACCGCTCTGAGTAAGACCAACGTGTTGTCCACCCTCTAGACTTCAATGAGGTTAAGCCGCGATACCTAAGACAGATCTGCACTCGATGACACCTCGATAACAGCCGGTCCCCACACTTACATCTTGCTCTCCTTACGTCAGTATACATCATATCAGTCTATGACGCTGGCTTTGCAACATCTTGCGTGCCTTTAGGTTCGCCGCGACCAACACTTACCATGCACTGACCACAAAAAATAGAGGCGCCGCGGCTTGAACCCTGGACCTTTCACATGCCAAGCGAACGCTCTACCAACTGAGCTACGCCCCATGCACGGGCAAACTGCGCTATTCCCCATTCTTTGCGACTCAGATGCGCACGGACACGATGGTTGGTTGGTTTGTAGCGGTGAAGGGAGCAGAGTACAAAGGCGCGGACCCGTTCATATACACAAAAGTTCCAAGTAGTTTCGATGCTCTGGTATTACAAATGCAAATTCCGTCTGTTTTTAACGTCTTAAATTGAAAGAGCCGTCACAAATTGCTCCGATTTCACTCCTTGTCGACAATCATACAGCACCTGAGGTAACAAACACATCTAGAGCCCCATTGTGCACTCCATTATTCATGCCAACTCAGTGCCTCGCTCTTTACTACTGTGTACCAATCTTGTCGTCCAACTGCAAAACACTGGGCCACAACAAGTTTCCGCGTCTCCATTGCACTGCGCATACTACGAAACGCTCCCCAAACTTGGCACTCACCCTCGCAGCCGACTTTTCCGACTTTCCACGACGCTCACGCTAGTGACAGCATTATTTATAGTTCGACGTCGCGCCAAAGCGAATGAGCACATTGCGCCTACGGCTTAGGCCGCCCTCCTAGTGTGGCTGCTCGGTGTCTGCAGGCAGTGAGGGTCTGCAAGCTTACTGTGTTCGCACCTATGTCACCTGTGCTTGCTTGTCAGAGACAGACTATCGCAAAACATACAACTCACTCCATGAATTGATTGCTACGGCATCTGTTATCAGCAGTCACAACTAGCAACACCAGTAGCAACTGACTGCACGCAAAGAATAGGAATGTGCAGTGGGATTTACTTTAACTCAGCGCAAGGCAGATCTTTCCGACATAGGCTTGAGAATCTTACGGGAACACTTGTACTGTTTCTAAATTAAGTGTAGGCGTGGGAGGAGGGTGCTTCCTGCGCACTAATAACAGCACGCTTGTCAATTGTGGATGCTAATCATTCGCTTGTATCTTCCTAGACACATCTGCTGGTTGTGAATTATTCCACTTGCATGGCAAGTTGCGCATGTAGGTGTGTTAAGAATTCTGGAGGCACTGGGTATTGATCCCAGTACCACTCGCATACTAAGCGAGCGCTCTACCATCTGAGCTACGCCCGCCCCCCCAAAGACTAATGGTGCTACATACAGCCATATAGACGACACAGACCCTTGCACTCCCATTATTCAGCAGACAAACACTACTCTCTATGTATCCGTTAGGGTGTCTTTTAGGTTTCGTGCATTCTGTATCGAATCGTAGTTGGCCACAATGAAAGTGGCACGTATAACGTCGAAAATAGAATTCGGACACCGATCTGAGTAAGACCAACGTGTTCTCCACCCTCTAGACGTCAATGAGGTTAATCCGCGATACCTAAGACAGATCTGCACTCGATGACACCTCGATGACAGCCGGTCCCCACACATACATCTTGCTCTCCTTACGTCAGTATACATCATATCAGTCTGTGACGCTGGCTTTGCAACATCTTGCGTGCCTTTAGGTTCGCCGCGACCAACACTTACCATGCACTGACCACAAAAAATAGAGGCGCCGCGGCTTGATCCCTGGACCTTTCAAATGCCAAGCGAACGCTCTACCAACTGAGCTACGCCCCATGCACGAGCAAACTGCTCTATTCCCCATTCTTTGCGACTCAGATGCGCACGGACACGATGGTTGGTTGGTTTGTAGCGGTGAAGGGAGCAGAGTACAAAGGCGCGGACCCGTTCATATACACAAAAGTTCCAAGTAGTTTCGATGCTCTGGTATTACAAATGCAAATTCCGTCTGTTTTTAACGTCTTAAATTGAAAGAGCCGTCACAAATTGCTCCGTTTTCACTCCTTGTCGACAATCATACAGCACCTGAGGTAACAAACACATCTCGAGCCCCATTGTGCACTCCATTATTCATGCCAACTCAGTGTCTCGCTCTTTACTACTGTGTACCAATCTTGTCGTCCAACTGCAAAACACTGGGCCACAACAAGTTTCCGCGTCTCCATTGCACTGCGCATACTACGAAACGCTCCCCAAACTTGGCACTCACCCTCGCAGCCGACTTTTCCGACTTTCCTCGACGCTCACGCAACGCTCACGCTAGTGACAGCATTATTTATAGTTCGACGTCGCGCCAAAGCGAATGAGCACATTTCGCCTACGGCTTAGGCCGCCCTCCTAGTGTGGCTGCTCGGTGTCTGCAGGCAGCGAGGTTCTGCAAGCTTCCTGTGTTCGCACCTATGTCACCTGTGCTTGCTTGTCAGAGACAGACTATCGCAAAACATACAACTCACTCCATGAATTGATTGCTACGGCATCTGTTATCAGCAGTCACAACTAGCAACATCAGTAGCAGCTGACTGCACGCAAAGAATAGGAATGTGCAGTGGGATTTACTTTAACTCAGCGCAAGTCAGATCTTTCCGACATAGGCTTGAGAATCTTACGGGAACACTTGTACTGTTTCTAAATTAAGTGTAGGCGTGGGAGGAGGGTGCTTCCTGCGCACTAATAACAGCACGCTTGTCAATTGTGGATGCTAATCATTCGCTTGTATCTTCCTAGACACATCTGCTGGTGGTGAATTATTCCACTTGCATGGCAAGGTGCGCATGTAGGTGTGTTAAAAATTCTGGAGGCACTGGGTATTGATCCCAGTACCTCTCGCATACTAAGCGAGCGCTCTACCATCTGAGCTACGCCCACCCCCCCGAAGACTAATGGTGCTACATACAGCCATATAGACGATACAGACCCTTGCACTCCCATTATTCAGCAGACAAACACTACTCTCTATGTATCCGTTAGGGTGTCTTTCAGGTTTCGTTAATTCTGTATCGAATCGTAGTTGGCCACAATGAAAGTGGCACGTATAACGTCGAAAATAGAATTCGGACACCGATCTGAGTAAGACCAACGTGTTGTCCACCCTCTAGACATCAATGAGGTTAAGCCGGAATACCTAAGACAGATCTGCACTCGATGACACCTCGGTAACAGCCGGTCCCCACACTTACATCTTGCTCTCCTTACGTCAGTATACATCATATCAGTCTGTGACGGTGGCTTTGCAACATCTTGCGTGCCTTTAGGGTCGCCGCGACCAACTCTTACCATGCACTGACCACAAAAAATAGAGGCGCCGCGGTTTGAACCCTGGACCTTTCACATCCCAAGCGAACGCTCTACCAACTGAGCTACGCCCCATGCACGAGCAAACTGCGCTATTCCCCATTCTTTGCGACTCAGATGCGCACGGACACGATGGTTGGTTGGTTTGTAGCGGTGAAGGGAGCAGAGTACAAAGGCGCGGACCCGTTCATATACACAAAAGTTCCAAGTAGTTTCGATGCTCTGGTATTACAAATGCAAATTCCGTCTGTTTTTAACGTCTTACATTGAAAGAGCCGTCACAAATTGCTCCGTTTTCACTCCTTGTCGACAATCATACAGCACCTGAGGTAACAAACACATCTCGAGCCCCATTGTGCACTCCATTATTCATGCCAACTCAGTGCCTCGCTCTTTACTACTGTGTACCAATCTTGTCGTCCAACTGCAAAACACTGGGCCACAACAAGTTTTCGCGTCTCCATTGCACTGCGTATACTACGAAACGCTCCCCAAACTTGGCACTCACCCTCGCAGCCGACTTTTCCGACTTTCCACGACGCTCACGCTAGTGACAGCATTATTTATAGTTCGACGTCGCGCCAAAGCGAATGAGCACATTTCGCCTACGGCTTAGGCCGCCCTCCTAGTGTGGCTGCTTGGTGTCTGCAGGCAGTGAGGGTCTGCAAGCTTCCTGTGTTCGCACCTATGTCACCTGTGCTTGCTTGTCAGAGACAGACTATCGCAAAACATACAACTCACTCCATGAATTGATTGCTACGGCATCTGTTATCAGCAGTCACAACTAGCAACACCAGTAGCAGCTGACTGCACGCAAAGAATAGGAATGTGCAGTGGGATTTACGTGAACTCAGCGCAAGGCAGATCTTTCCGACATAGGCTTGAGAATCTTACGGGAACACTTGTACTGTTTCTAAATTAAGTGTAGGCGTGGGAGGAGGGTGCTTCCTGCGCACTAATAACAGCACGCTTGTCAATTGTGGATGCTAATCATTCGCTTGTATCTTCCTAGACACATCTGCTGGTTGTGAATTATTCCACTTGCATAGCAAGGTGCGCATGTAGGTGTGTTAAAAATTCTGGAGGCACTGGGTTTTGATCCCAGTACCTCTCGCTTACTAAGCGAGCGCTCTACCATCTGAGCTACGCCCGCCCTCCCCAAAGGCTAATGGTGCTACATACAGCCATATAGACGACACAGGCCCTTGCACTCCCATTATTCAGCAGACAAACACTACTCTCTAAGTATCCGTTAGGGTGTCTTTCAGGTTTCGTGCATTCTGTATCGAATCGTAGTTGGCCACAATGAAAGTGGCACGTATAACGTCGAAAATAGAATTCGGACACCGCTCTGAGTAAGACCAACGTGTTGTCCACCCTCTAGACTTCAATGAGGTTAAGCCGCGATACCTAAGACAGATCTGCACTCGATGACATCTCGATAACAGCCGGTCCCCACACTTACATCTTGCTCTCCTTACGTCAGTATACATCATATCAGTCTGTGACGCTGGCTTTGCAACATCTTGCGTGCCTTTAGGTTCGCCGCGACCAACACTTACCATGCACTGACCACAAAAAATATAGGCGCCGCGGCTTGAACCCTGGACCTTTCACATGCCAAGCGAACGCTGTACCAACTGAGCTACGCTCCATGCACGAGCAAACTGCGCTATTCCCCATTCTTTGCGACTCACATGCGCACGGACACGATGGTTGGTTGGTTTGTAGCGGTGAAGGGAGCAGAGTACAAAGGCGCGGACCCGTTCATATACACAAAAGTTCCAAGTAGTTTCGATGCTCTGGTATTACAAATGCAAATTCCGTCTGTTTTTAACGTCTTACATTGAAAGAGCCGTCACAAATTGCTCCGTTTTCACTCCTTGTCGACAATCATACAGCACCTGAGGTAACAAACACATCTCGAGCCCCATTGTGCACTCCATTATTCATGCCAACTCAGTGCCTCGCTCTTTACTACTGTGTACCAATCTTGTCGTCCAACTGCAAAACACTGGGCCACAACAAGTTTCCGCATCTCCATTGCACTGCGCATACTACGAAACGCTCCCCAAACTTGGCACTCACCCTCGCAGCCGACTTCTCCGACTTTCCACGACGCTCACGCTAGTGACAGCATTATTTATAGTTCGACGTCGCGCCAAAGCGAATGAGCACATTTCGCCTACGGCTTAGGCCGCCCTCCTAGTGTGGCTGCTCGGTGTCTGCAGGCAGTGAGGGTCTGCAAGCTTCCTGTGTTCGCACCTATGTCACCTGTGCTTGCTTGTCAGAGACAGACTATCGCAAAACATACAACTCACTCCATGAATTGATTGCTACGGCATCTGTTATCAGCAGTCACAACTAGCAACACCAGTAGCAGCTGACTGCACGCAAAGAATAGGAATGTGCAGTGGGATTTACGTGCACTCGGCGCAAGGCAGATCTTTCCGACATAGGCTTGAGAATCTTACGGGAACACTTGTACTGTTTCTAAATTAAGTGTAGGCGTGGGAGGAGGGTGCTTCCTGCGCACTAATAACAGCACGCTTGTCAATTGTGGATGCTAATCATTCGCTTGTATCTTCCTAGACACATCTGCTGGTTGTGAATTATTCCACTTGCATGGCAAGGTGCGCATGTAGGTGTGTTAAAAATTCTGAAGGCACTGGGTATTGATCCCAGTACCTCTCACATACTAAGCGAGCGCCCTACCATCTGAGCTACGCCCGCCCCCCCAAAAACTAATGGTGCTACATACAGCCATATAGACGACACAGACCCTTGCACTCCCATTATTCGGCAGACAAACACTACTCCCTATGTATCCGTTAGGGTTTCTTTCAGGTTTCGTGCATTCTGTATCGAATCGTAGTTGGCCACAATGAAAGTGGCACGTATAACGTCGAAAATAGAATTCGGACACCGCTCTGAGTAAGACCAACGTGTTGTCCACCCTCTAGACTTCAATGAGGTTAAGCCGCGATACCTAAGACAGATGTGCACTCGATGACACCTCGATAACAGCCGGTCCCCACACTTACATGTTGCTCTCCTTACGTCAGTATACATCGTATCAGTCTGTGACGTTGGCTTTGCAACATCTTGCGTGCCTTTAGGTTCGCCGCGACCAACACTTACCATGCACTGACCACAAAAAATAGAGGCGCCGCGGCTTGAACCCTGGACCTTTCACATGCGAAGCGAACGCTCTACCAACTGAGCTACGCCCCATGCACGAGCAAACTGCGCTATTCCCCATTCTTTGCGACTCAGATGCGCACGGACACGGTGGTTGGTAGTTTGTAGCGGTGAAGGAAGCAGAGTACAAAGGCGCGGACCCGTTCATATACACAAAATTTCCAAGTAGTTTCGATGCTCTGTTATTACAAATGCAAATTCCGTCTGTTTTTAACGTCTTAAATTGAAAGAGCCGTCACAAATTGCTCCGTTTTCACTCCTTGTCGACAATCATACAGCACCTGAAGTAACAAACACATCTCGAGCCCCATTGTGCACTCCATTATTCATGCCAACTCAGTGCCTCGCTCTTTACTACTATGTACCAATCTTGTCGTCCAACTGCAAAACACTGGGCCACAACAAGTTTCCGCGTCTCCATTGCACTGCGCATACTACGAAACGCTCCCCAAACTTGGCACTCACCCTCGCAGCCGACTTTTCCGACTTTCCACGACGCTCACGCTAGTGACAGCATTATTTATAGTTCGACGTCGCGCCAAAGCGAATGAGCACATTTCGCCTACGGCTTAGGCCGCCCTCCTAGTGTGGCTGCTCGGTGTCTGCAGGCAGCGAGGCTCTGCAAGCTTCCTGTGTTCGCACCTATGTCACCTGTGCTTGCTTGTCAGAGACAGACTATCGCAAAACATACAACTCACTCCATGAATTGATTGCTACGGCATCTGTTATCAGCAGTCACAACTAGCAACACCAGTATCAGCTGACTGCACGCAAAGAATAGGAATGTGCAGTGGGATTTACGTGAACTGGGCGCAAGGCAGATCTTTCCGACATAGGCTTGAGAATCTTACGGGAGCACTTGTACTGTTTCTAAATTAAGTGTAGGCGTGGGAGGAGGGTGCTTCCTGCGCACTAATAACAGCACGCTTGTCAATTGTGGATGCTAATCATTCGCTTGTATCTTCCTAGACACATCTGCTGGTTGTGATTTATTCCTCTTGCATGGCAAGGTGCCCATGTAGGTGTGTTAAAAATTCTGGAGGCACTGGGTATTGATCCCAGTACCTCTCGCATAATAAGCGAGCGCTCTACCATCTGAGCTACGCCCGCCCCCCCCCCCCCCAAAGACTAATGGTGCTACATACAGCCATATAGACGACACAGACCCTTGCACTCCCATTATTCAGCAGACAAGCACTACTCTCTATGTATCTGTTAGGGTGTCTTTCAGGTTTTGTGCATTCTGTATCGAATCGTAGTTGGCCACAATGAAAGTGGCACGTATAACGTCGAAAATAGAATTCGGACACCGCTCTGAGTAAGACCAACGTGTTGTCCACCCTCTAGACTTCAATGAGGTTAAGCCGCGATACCTAAGACAGATCTGCACTCGATGACACCTCGATAACAGCCGGTCCCCACACTTACATCTTGCTCTCCTTACGTCAGTATACATCATATCAGTCTGTGACGCTGGCTTTGCAACATCTTGCGTGCCTTTAGGTTCGCCGCGACCAACACTTACCATGCACTGACCACAAAAAATGGAGGCGCCGCGGCTTGAACCCTAGACCTTTCACATGCCAAGCGAACGCTCTTCCAACTGAGCTACGCCCCATGCACGAGCAAACTGCGCTATTCCCCATTCTTTGCGACTCAGATGCGCACGGACACGGTGGTTGGTAGTTTGTAGCGGTGAAGGAAGCAGAGTACAAAGGCGCGGACACGTTCATATACACAAAATTTCCAAGTAGTTTCGATGCTCTGTTATTACAAATGCAAATTCCGTCTGTTTTTAACGTCTTAAATTGAAAGAGCCGTCACAAATTGCTCCGTTTTCACTCCTTGTCGACAATCATACAGCACCTGAAGTAACAAACACATCTCGAGCCCCATTGTGCACTCCATTATTCATGCCAACTCAGTGCCTCGCTCTTTACTACTATGTACCAATCTTGTCGTCCAACTGCAAAACACTGGGCCACAACAAGTTTCCGCGTCTCCATTGCACTGCGCATACTACGAAACGCTCCCCAAACTTGGCACTCACCCTCGCAGCCGACTTTTCCGACTTTCCACGACGCTCACGCTAGTGACAGCATTATTTATAGTTCGACGTCGCGCCAAAGCGAATGAGCACATTTCGCCTACGGCTTAGGCCGCCCTCCTAGTGTGGCTGCTCGGTGTCTGCAGGCAGCGAGGCTCTGCAAGCTTCCTGTGTTCGCACCTATGTCACCTGTGCTTGCTTGTCAGAGACAGACTATCGCAAAACATACAACTCACTCCATGAATTGATTGCTACGGCATCTGTTATCAGCAGTCACAACTAGCAACACCAGTATCAGCTGACTGCACGCAAAGAATAGGAATGTGCAGTGGGATTTACGTGAACTGGGCGCAAGGAAGATCTTTCCGACATAGGCTTGAGAATCTTACGGGAGCACTTGTACTGTTTCTAAATTAAGTGTAGGCGTGGGAGGAGGGTGCTTCCTGCGCACTAATAACAGCACGCTTGTCAATTGTGGATGCTAATCATTCGCTTGTATCTTCCTAGACACATCTGCTGGTTGTGATTTATTCCTCTTGCATGGCAAGGTGCCCATGTAGGTGTGTTAAAAATTCTGGAGGCACTGGGTATTGATCCCAGTACCTCTCGCATAATAAGCGAGCGCTCTACCATCTGAGCTACGCCCGCCCCCCCCCCCCCCCCCCCCCAAAGACTAATGGTGCTACATACAGCCATATAGACGACACAGACCCTTGCACTCCCATTATTCAGCAGACAAGCACTACTCTCTATGTATCCGTTAGGGTGTCTTTCAGGTTTTGTGCATTCTGTATCGAATCGTAGTTGGCCACAATGAAAGTGGCACGTATAACGTCGAAAATAGAATTCGGACACCGCTCTGAGTAAGACCAACGTGTTGTCCACCCTCTAGACTTCAATGAGGTTAAGCCGCGATACCTAAGACAGATCTGCACTCGATGACACCTCGATAACAGCCGGTCCCCACACTTACATCTTGCTCTCCTTACGTCAGTATACATCATATCAGTCTGTGACGCTGGCTTTGCAACATCTTGCGTGCCTTTAGGTTCGCCGCGACCAACACTTACCATGCACTGACCACAAAAAATGGAGGCGCCGCGGCTTGAACCCTAGACCTTTCACATGCCAAGCGAACGCTCTTCCAACTGAGCTACGCCCCATGCACGAGCAAACTGCGCTATTCCCCATTCTTTCCGACTCAGATGCGCACGGACACGGTGGTTGGTAGTTTGTAGCGGTGAAGGAAGCAGAGTACAAAGGCGCGGACACGTTCATATACACAAAATTTCCAAGTAGTTTCGATGCTCTGTTATTACAAATGCAAATTCCGTCTGTTTTTAACGTCTTAAATTGAAAGAGCCGTCACAAATTGCTCCGTTTTCACTCCTTGTCGACAATCATACAGCACCTGAAGTAACAAACACATCTCGAGCCCCATTGTGCACTCCATTATTCATGCCAACTCAGTGCCTCGCTCTTTACTACTATGTACCAATCTTGTCGTCCAACTGCAAAACACTGGGCCACAACAAGTTTCCGCGTCTCCATTGCACTGCGCATACTACGAAACGCTCCCCAAACTTGGCACTCACCCTCGCAGCCGACTTTTTCGACTTTCCACGACGCTCACGCTAGTGACAGCATTATTTATAGTTCGACGTCGCGCCAAAGCGAATGAGCACATTTCGCCTACGGCTTAGGCCGCCCTCCTAGTGTGGCTGCTCGGTGTCTGCAGGCAGCGAGGCTCTGCAAGCTTCCTGTGTTCGCACCTATGTCACCTGTGCTTGCTTGTCAGAGACAGACTATCGCAAAACATACAACTCACTCCATGAATTGATTGCTACGGCATCTGTTATCAGCAGTCACAACTAGCAACACCAGTATCAGCTGACTGCACGCAAAGAATAGGAATGTGCAGTGGGATTTACGTGAACTGGGCGCAAGGCAGATCTTTCCGACATAGGCTTGAGAATCTTACGGGAGCACTTGTACTGTTTCTAAATTAAGTGTAGGCGTGGGAGGAGGGTGCTTCCTGCGCACTAATAACAGCACGCTTGTCAATTGTGGATGCTAATCATTCGCTTGTATCTTCCTAGACACATCTGCTGGTTGTGATTTATTCCTCTTGCATGGCAAGGTGCCCATGTAGGTGTGTTAAAAATTCTGGAGGCACTGGGTATTGATCCCAGTACCTCTCGCATAATAAGCGAGCGCTCTACCATCTGAGCTACGCCCGCCCCCCCCCCCCCCCCCCCAAACACTAATGGTGCTACATACAGCCATATAGACGACACAGACCCTTGCACTCCCATTATTCAGCAGACAAGCACTACTCTCTATGTATCCGTTAGGGTGTCTTTCAGGTTTTGTGCATTCTGTATCGAATCGTAGTTGGCCACAATGAAAGTGGCACGTATAACGTCGAAAATAGAATTCGGACACCGCTCTGAGTAAGACCAACGTGTTGTCCACCCTCTAGACTTCAATGAGGTTAAGCCGCGATACCTAAGACAGATCTGCACTCGATGACACCTCGATAACAGCCGGTCCCCACACTTACATCTTGCTCTCCTTACGTCAGTATACATCATATCAGTCTGTGACGCTGGCTTTGCAACATCTTGCGTGCCTTTAGGTTCGCCGCGACCAACACTTACCATGCACTGACCACAAAAAATGGAGGCGCCGCGGCTTGAACCCTAGACCTTTCACATGCCAAGCGAACGCTCTTCCAACTGAGCTACGCCCCATGCACGAGCAAACTGCGCTATTCCCCATTCTTTGCGACTCAGATGCGCACGGACACGGTGGTTGGTAGTTTGTAGCGGTGAAGGAAGCAGAGTACAAAAGCGCGGACACGTTCATATACACAAAATTTCCAAGTAGTTTCGATGCTCTGTTATTACAAATGCAAATTCCGTCTGTTTTTAACGTCTTAAATTGAAAGAGCCGTCACAAATTGCTCCGTTTTCACTCCTTGTCGACAATCATACAGCACCTGAAGTAACAAACACATCTCGAGCCCCATTGTGCATTATTCATGCCAACTCAGTGCCTCGCTCTTTACTACTATGTACCAATCTTGTCGTCCAACTGCAAAACACTGGGCCACAACAAGTTTCCGCGTCTCCATTGCACTGCGCATACTACGAAACGCTCCCCAAACTTGGCACTCACCCTCGCAGCCGACTTTTCCGACTTTCCACGACGCTCACGCTAGTGACAGCATTATTTATAGTTCGACGTCGCGCCAAAGCGAATGAGCACATTTCGCCTACGGCTTAGGCCGCCCTCCTAGTGTGGCTGCTCGGTGTCTGCAGGCAGCGAGGCTCTGCAAGCTTCCTGTGTTCGCACCTATGTCACCTGTGCTTGCTTGTCAGAGACAGACTATCGCAAAACATACAACTCACTCCATGAATTGATTGCTACGGCATCTGTTATCAGCAGTCACAACTAGCAACACCAGTAGCAGCTGACTGCACGCAAAGAATAGGAATGTGCAGTGGGATTTACGTGAACTGGGCGCAAGGCAGATCTTTCCGACATAGGCTTGAGAATCTTACGGGAGCACTTGTACTGTTTCTAAATTAAGTGTAGGCGTGGGAGGAGGGTGCTTCCTGCGCACTAATAACAGCACGCTTGTCAATTGTGGATGCTAATCATTCGCTTGTATCTTCTTAGACACATCTGCTGGTTGTGATTTATTCCTCTTGCATGGCAAGGTGCCCATGTAGGTGTGTTAAAAATTCTGGAGGCACTGGGTATTGATCCCAGTACCTCTCGCATAATAAGCGAGCGCTCTACCATCTGAGCTACGCCCGCCCCCCCAAAGACTAATGGTGCTACATACAGCCATATAGACGACACAGACCCTTGCACTCCCATTATTCAGCAGACAAGCACTACTCTCTATGTATCCGTTAGGGTGTCTTTCAGGTTTTGTGCATTCTGTATCGAATCGTAGTTGGCCACAATGAAAGTGGCACGTATAACGTCGAAAATAGAATTCGGACACCGCTCTGAGTAAGACCAACGTGTTGTCCACCCTCTAGACTTCAATGAGGTTAAGCCGCGATACCTAAGACAGATCTGCACTCGATGACACCTCGATAACAGCCGGTCCCCACACTTACATCTTGCTCTCCTTACGTCAGTATACATAATATCAGTCTGTGACGCTGGCTTTGCAACATCTTGCGTGCCTTTAGGTTCGCCGCGACCAACACTTACCATGCACTGACCACAAAAAATGGAGGCGCCGCGGCTTGAACCCTAGACCTTTCACATGCCAAGCGAACGCTCTTCCAACTGAGCTACGCCCCATGCACGAGCAAACTGCGCTATTCCCCATTCTTTGCGACTCAGATGCGCACGGACACGATGGTTGGTTGGTTTGTAGCGGTGAAGGAAGCAGAGTACAAAGGCGCGGACACGTTCATATACACAAAAGTTCCAAGTAGTTTCGATGCTCTGGTATTACAAATGCAAATTCCGTCTGTTTTTAACGTCTTAAATTGAAAGAGCCGTCACAAATTGCTCCGTTTTCACTCCTTGTCGACAATCATACAGCACCTGAGGTAACAAACACATCTCGAGCCCCATTGTGCACTCCATTATTCATGCCAACTCAGTGCCTCGCTCTTTACTACTGTGTACCAATCTTGTCGTCCAACTGCAAAACACTGGGCCACAACAAGTTTCCGCGTCTCCATTGCACTGCGCATACTACGAAACACTCCCCAAACTTGGCACTCAACCTCGCAGCCGACTTTTCCGACTTTCCACGACGCTCACGCTAGTGACAGCATTATTTATAGTTCGACGTCGCGCCAAAGCGAATGAGCACATTTCGCCTACGGCTTAGGCCGCCCTCCTAGTGTGGCTGCTCGGTGTCTGCAGGGAGCGAGGCTCTGCAAGCTTCCTGTGTTCGCACCTATGTCACCTGTGCTTGCTTGTCAGAGACAGACTATCGCAAAACATACAACTCACTCCATGAATTGATTGCTACGGCATCTATCAGCAGTCACAACTAGCAACACCAGTAGCAGCTGACTGCACGCAAAGAATAGGAATGTGCAGTGGGATTTACGTGAACTCGGCGCAAGGCAGATCTTTCCGACATAGGCTTGAGAATCTTACGGGAACACTTGTACTGTTTCTAAATTAAGTGTAGGCGTGGGAGGAGGGTGCTTCCTGCGCACTAATAACAGCACGCTTGTCAATTGTGGATGCTAATCATTCGCTTGTATCTTCCTAGACACATCTGCTGGTTGTGAATTATTCCTCTTGCATGGCAAGGTGCGCATGTAGGTGTGTTAAAAATTCTGGAGGCACTGGGTATTGATCCCAGTACCTCTCGCATACTAAGCGAGCGCTCTACCATCTTTTTTTTTTATTGTTGTTATGGTGAAATGAAATGTCGTGAGACTAGGGCCTCCCGTCGGGTAGACCGTTCGCCTGGTGCAGGTCTTTCGATTTGACGCCCCTTTTTTTTTTTTTTTATTAATTGACCGAGACTCGAAACTTTGGACCTTTGCCTTTCGCGGGCAAGTGCTCTACCAACCTTTTATTTCTCTTTTTTTTGTAATAAGAGGCTACCCTTTTTTTTTTGTTTTTTATCTGGACAGGAAAGGAAAAACTACAAAAAAAAATGCCTATTTGCCACCGCCACTTGTATTCTAACAAAAAAAAATAAAATTAAATGCACCTCTTCAGGCGTTGGCACCTATCTACACCTATTCCAAAACAACTAACCTATTACTGCAAAGGTGTAGGGAAGGAAGAAAGTAGGGGGGAAGAGACATAGAGACTAGCGATAAAAAAATGAAATTTGTTGTGAGCAGGAACTTTTTTTTTGTTTTTCATTTATTGTATTGCATTTTTGTTTTCTTTATTTTCTTTGTTCCTTTTTTTGTATGTATGTTTTTATTTATTCATTTTTTTGTATTATGGCAGTCGTTGCACCTGAATTCTAGGAGTCGCTTGCGCCGTCTGATTGGCGAAACATCCAAACGTGTCTTCTCGAAATTTTAGTGGGGATTCCGTGTGTAGTACGTTCAGAACATCATATCGGCAAAAAAGCATCAGCATCTCATGGCTTGGACGTTCCAGCTGGAAGGCGGGTCATGCAAGGCGCTCCATAGAAAATTGTAAAAGAACTGCTTGTATCTGGGGTTGCGAACAAGTGCACAATGTCGATCGTTAAGGTACGTCCAATAACCTAGTTCTGATTTCTCATCGGGCCCAAAAAGGTAGCGGACTGTATGACCGCGTATCCAATTCACGGCATTAGTTTTTGTTGTGGGGTAATGAATCACATCCGGGAATAGAAGCGTCAGGAAAATAATCTGAGCAGGCGGCTGTCGGGTGAGGAAAGCCAGGATACGCTGCGCGAGCCTCCAGACGTCAGCAGACGGACCACATGAGAACCGATGAGCGTCCGTGTCCTCTACACCACAGTGAACACAGAGTGGTGTGTCAGCAAGGCGGATGCGGTGCAAACGAGACTGGTTGACCTGTTTGCCATTGACGGTGATATACCAGGTGGACTGAACGCTGGTGTCGAGGTAACCAGCATGCACTGCTTTCCACATACGGCGCCATATGATCTGGGGAAACTTGTGTTCAATGGGGTTGGGGGTTTGACACATTTGTAAGGTGTCGTATACAGTCTTTGTCTGGAGTATACGGAGAAGGGGTAAGGAGTGCAGAATGTAACTGATTTCAAAGAAGAAGTACCGAAAGTGATAAAAGGGGGGGGTGGAATGTCGGATAACATGACCGGGCTGACATGGAGACTGGTGCGTATTCACGCAAAAGCAGTCCGGTCAGGCTCGTCGGGCAGCGACGCCAGACTTTCAGTTGGGAGTTAACATAAAGTGCGGTAACTCTGTCTGGCACATGGAATAAGCCCACTCCTCCACGCTCCCGCGAGAGGGCAAGGGAGGAATATTGAACTTTAAATAACATCCCGGCACAGACAAAGGATCCTATCGCCATCAACATACGACGTGCGAGGGTAATCGGAACCGGGAGCACTTGTGCCACATGGGGGATGCGTGAGGCGTGATAAACATTCACGTATTGCGCGCGCTGTATAATGTCGAGGGATCGAAGCCGGTGGTCCACAAGGCCAGCCCTGATCGTTTGTAGGAGACGTCGACCGTTGGTTGCCGCTGAGCGACGGAGGTCATTCATAAAATCAATGCCCAAACAGCGGACGCTGGTGGCCACACTTAGAGGAGCGACAGATCTTTCTGGTAGACCCTCACCAATGAGCAGAACCTTCGATTTGGAAATGTTAAGAGAACTGCCCGATGCCTCCCCATAAGTCGTCACCCAAGTCAGAGCAGCGCGAACATCGTCTTCATTGCGGAGGTAGAGGACTAGATCGTCGGCATAGGCTGTACAACAGAAGCGGTGCCCATGCAATGTCAGGCCCACCAGGCGTTGGCGAAGCCCCTGTAGGAGGGGCTCTAATGCCAAAGCATACAGTATCGTGGAAAGTGGGCATCCCTGTCGGACAGAGCGCTCGATCGCTAGAGGCGCGGTGAGGCGACCATTACAGAGTATTCTTGAAGTTGCGCCGCTCAAGAGCCGCATTACCACGGTGATTGTACGAACCGGAAAACCCATGTGTTGGAGGACCGATTTCAGAAAAGTATGGTCGACACGGTCGAAAGCTTGACGGAAGTCAAGCGATGCCAATGCGCCAGGTAAATGTCGCGAGCGCTCGAGCGCAATCATGTCCCTATAACGGCAAAGGGCCGTATGGATGTTGGCACCGCCCAACGAAGTCTGATCAAGGGAGGTGACGGATCTTGCTGCCTTCTTGAGGCGTGAGGCCAACAAACGGGTGAAAATTTTCATGTCACTGTTGAGTAGAGTGATGGGCCGGTAATCACAGATCCGTGATCGCCCATGTGGCTTAGGGACCAGGATGATGACCCCATCAAGGAAGGTGGCTGGGATCATTGTTGTGGGTGACATCAATTCACGACAGATGGACGTCCAAGCAGGTAACAAAAGGTAGCTAAAATACTTGTACAAGTCGAGGGGGAGGCCGTCAGGTCCAGGGGACTTGTTGGCAGCCCCCACCTTGATAGCATCTAGGACTTCATCAGAGGTCACTTGTTCCTGAAGTTCTTGAGCCACATCCTCTGGCATGGTGTTGACAGTCATTGCCGCCACCTCCTCAATTAAGGTCGGGGGATGAGGGACGGCAGCGAACAGTTGACGGAAATGAGAATAGAAAGCGTGACCAATGTCGCATTGCGTAGTGTGTCGTCGTCCTTCCGCATCTGTGAGATCGTGGATGAGGGTTCGACGACGACGTCGGCGTTCCCTGAGAAGGTGGTACATCGATGGCGTTTCATGAGGCATATGGTCACGGGTGCAGGATCTGACAAGAGTCCCTTCTAAGCGCCGTCTCGTGAGGGAAGTGATCTGCGCTTTAGCACGATGCACCATCATCTGACGATCAGTCACGAAGGACTGCATAATAAAAGTCCATGGTGCTCGCTTGCCAGGCTTTGAAGTCTTTGCCATATCCTATCAGCGCCCTGCGCAGAGCTGGTTTCGCGCATGATACCCACCACGATAAGGTGGATGCGTAGGCGGGGCGACGACGATGACAGAGGGCCCACGCATCCTCAACGGTTCGTCGGCAGTCAGGGACAGTCAGGTGGGAAACGTTGAATTTCCACAAGCCGCGGCTGTGCCACACTTGTTGGCGGGCGAGGACGACATCGCAGATGTAGGCGTCATGGTCAGAGAAAGCCAGAGGCCATACTTCGGCATGTCGAGTGTCGGCAGCAAGGGAACGTGTGAGGTATATACGATCGAGACGACTAGATGAATGCGCCGTATAATATGTGAAACCTGCACGGGTGCCATGCACCTTTGTCCATGTGTCAACAAGCTGGAGTCTGTCGATGATGACGGAGAGGGCCGCACAAGGGGAATGATGCGGTAATTGATCTTCAGGCCTTTGCGTGGAGTTGAAATCGCCACCGAGGACCATATCATCTAGGGGACCCTCAAACAGCGGCGTTACCTCGTCAGCAAAGAAAGTGTGTCGATCACGACGTCGACTGGAGCCGGACGGCGCATATACATTGAGGATACGGACGCCGAACAGCGTGAGAGCCATACCCCTAGCATTAGCAAGGTACACTACATCTTCAGCAGGGAGTCCAGAACGGAGGAGGATGGCAACTCCACTACCGTTGTCAGAAGCATGGGAGATGTGTGCCACGTAGCCAGTGGGGGCATGGAAAT
The DNA here is from genome assembly GCF_023897955.1 of Schistocerca gregaria. Classification (NCBI taxonomy): domain Eukaryota; kingdom Metazoa; phylum Arthropoda; class Insecta; order Orthoptera; family Acrididae; genus Schistocerca; species Schistocerca gregaria. The sequence continues at coordinate 2,252,727 of NW_026061726.1, forward strand.
CGGCGACAAACACTTCTTGGAGGAGGGCAATGTCGACATCAGCAGCATAAATGGTCTCACGGAACATTGCCAGTTTATGGGGGGCCCGAATGGTGGCCAGATTCATCGTCACTATGCGGTAATGTTGGGGGCGTGCTCCCACCATTGGCACAGATGTTCCGGCAGAGATGTCTGGCTGGCGTGTAACATCTGACGTAGTCACCGTTGTCGTAATCACTGGCTGGAAGGTGGGTCAGGCACCTCCATGGGGCACTGCCTGATGGGAGGACCACCATCTCGAACTGCTCCTTCGTCGATATCATCAGCCCAGGAGACTGGAACAGACGGTGAGTGACTGTCACACTCCTCGAGGGCGAGTTGTAGCGACGCTGCTGTAGTGGGGTCCAGGGAGGCACCCTCCTTGGAATCCGTCATATTCGTGTGAGATCGTTCTTCAGATGGGACATCAGGAGCAGCCTCTCCAGTCGTCAGAACGCTCGAAGGGAGATCACTGTCGTGTATCAGCTCCACTGCCTGTGATGCCACATGAAGAAGTGTGTCGTCAGATGGCGTTTGACTCCTCTTCTTCCGTTTTCTGGGCGACCGTTGCTTTCGGAGGTGCTGTTCTGAATCAGAATGTGGATATTCGATGTCCGAGGTCGCGCCAGTCTGAAGAAAGGCAGAGGTAGGCACCGCATTCGCGTCGATGTCCATCGAGCTCTGGAGAGTTGGTGGTGTCGTAGCCGTTAGAGGAGATGGTGCCGGTGAGGCCATGGCAGCACCGTCATTTCCAGTGGTGAGTTCCGGGTGGAGAAGAGGTGCTTCCTGAAGTGACGCATCGGGACTGCGTACGGCTGTGGCGTAGCTATCTGGTAAAGAAGCGGCCGTCACTTTGGGAGCTGAGCAAACGTCGGCGGAGACATTCTGACCGAACATGGCCCTCCTGTCCGCAACCGGCACACGTCCGCGGCTGGCCATCATACATAACGATGGCTCGCACGCCACCTATCAGCAGATAGGATGGTACATGTTTGGAGAGTTCGATTTTGATTTGGCGGACACCATTCAACACGTTGTATGTCGTGAATGTCTGGCATTTCTCCGCGATGTGCCCCCCAACATTGCCATAGGGTAGGAAAGCTTCGACGACCACATCTTGCGGCACTTCGAAAGGGAGCTCAAAAACCCGGATTGCTCGACGTCCGAAACCAGCGTGATCGACCGTCACCTCTCCTATATGCCCGTCAGAATGTTTGAACTTGAGTCCGCTTGCGTGTTGTCGAACTACGTTAGCACACGCTTCCTCCATCGTCATCTTAATATAGACGATGCTGCTAGTGATAGAGAAATGAATACCTACCACATCTTAAGGGTCCAGACGTAGCTCTTCGCGAATGAATTGCTCAATTTCAAAAGCGCGTGGTCTAGCATGTTCGGCTTGGAATGTTACTTTAACTGTCGCTCGGCGGTAACAGTGCGCCATGAGGTGCAATAGAAATGGACGCTACACAACACGAAATACCGCGACGCGGAAGTAAACAAACTACGGTGCGCTGTCCGGCGCGCGGAGCCGGTCCGCACGCGACCACAGCCGAAAGCCGACTCAACCATCTGAGCTACGCCCGCCCCCCCGAAGACCAATGGTGCTACATACAGCCATATAGACGACACAGACCCTTGCACTCCCATTATTCAACAGACAAACACTACTCTCTATGTATCCGTTAGGGTGTCTTTCAGGTTTCGTGCATTCTGTATCGAATCGTAGTTGGCCACAATGAAAGTGGCACGTATAACGTCGAAAATAGAATTCGGACACCGCTCTGAGTAAGACCAACATGTTGTCCACCCTCTAGACTTCAATGAGGTAAAGCCGCGATACATAAGACAGATCTGCACTCGATTACACCTCGATAACAGCCGGTCCCCACACTTACATCTTGCTCTCCTTACGTCAGTATACATCATATCAGTCTGTGACGCTGGCTTTGCAACATCTTGCGCGCCCTTAGGTTCGCCGCGACCAACACTTACCATGCACTGACCACAAAAAATGGAGGCGCCGCGGCTTGAACCCTGCACCTTTCACATGCCAAGCGAACGCTCTACCAACTGAGCTACGCCCCATGCACGAGCAAACAGCGCTATTCTCCATTCTTTGCGACTGAGATGCGCACGGACACGATGGTTGGTTGGTTTGTAGCGGTGAAGGGAGCAGAGTACAAAGGCGCGGACCCGTTCATATACACAAAAGTTCCAAGTAGTTTTGATGCTCTGGTATTACAAATGCAAATTCCGTCTGTTTTTAACGTCTTAAATTGAAAGAGCCGTCACAAATTGCTCCGTTTTCACTCCTTGTCGACAATCATACAGCACCTGAGGTAACAAACACATCTCGAGCCCCATTGTGCACTCCATTATTCATGCCAACTCAGTGCCTCGCTCTTTACTACTGTGTACCAATCTTGTCGTCCAACTGCAAAACACTGGGCCACAACAAGTTTCCGCGTCTCCATTGCACTGCGCATACTACGAAACGCTCCCCAAACTTGGCACTCACCCTCGCAGCCGACTTTTCCGACTTTCCACGACGCTCACGCTAGTGACAGCATTATTTATAGTTCGACGTCGCGCCAAAGCGAATGAGCACATTTCGCCTACGGCTTAGGCCGCCCTCCTAGTGTGGCTGCTCGGTGTCTGCAGGCAGCGAGGGTCTGCAAGCTTCCTGTGTTCGCACCTATGTCACCAGTGCTTGCTTGTCAGAGACAGACTATCGCAAAACATACAACTCACTCCATGAATTGATTGCTACGGCATCTGTTATCAGCAGTCACAACTAGCAACACCAGTAGCAGCTGACTGCACGCAAAGAATAGGAATGTGCAGTGGGATTTACGTGAACTCGGCGCAAGGCAGATCTTTCCGACATAGGCTTGAGTATCTTACGGGAACACTTGTACTGTTTCTAAATTAAGTGTAGGCGTGGGAGGAGGGTGCTTCCTGCGCACTAATAACAGCACGCTTGTCAATTGTGGATGCTAATCATGCGCTTGTATCTTCCTAGACACATCTGCTGGTTGTGAATTATTCCTCTTGCATGGCAAGGTGCGCATGTAGGTGTATTAAAAATTCTGGAGGCACTGGGTATTGATCGCAGTACCTCTCGCATACTAAGCGAGCGTTCTATGATTTGAGCTACGCCCGCCCCCCCCCCCCCCCGAAGACTAATGGTGCTACATACAGCCATATAGACGACACAGACCCTTGCACTCCCATTATTCAGCAGACAAACACTACTCTCTATGTATCCGTTAGGGTGTCTTTCAGGTTTCGTGCATTCTGTATCGAATCGTAGTTGGCCACAACGAAAGTGGAACGTATAACGTCGAAAATAGAATTCGGACACCGGTCTGAGTAAGACCAACGTGTTGTCCACCCTTTAGACTTCAATGAGGTTAAGCCGCGATACCTAAGACAGATCTGCACTCGATGACACCTCGATAACAGCCGGTCCCCACACTTACATCTTGCTCTCCTTACGTCAGTATACATCATATCAGTCTGTGACGCTGCCTTTGCAACATCTTGCGTGCCTTTAGGTTCGCCGCGACCAACACTTACCATGCACTGACCACAAAAAATGGAGGCGCCGCGGCTTGAAACCTGGACCTTTCACATGCCAAGCGAACGCTCTACCAACTGAGCTTCGCCCCATGCACGAGCAAACAGCGCTATTCCCCATTCTTTACGACTCAGAAGCGCACGGACACGATGGTTGGTTGGTTTGTAGCGGTGAAGGGAGCAGAGTACAAAGGCGCGGACTCGTTCATATACACAAAAGTTCCAAGTAGTTTCGATGCTCTGGTATTACAAATGCAAATTCCGTCTGTTTTTAACGTCTTAAATTGAAAGAGCCGTCACAAATTGCTCCGTTTTCACTCCTTGTCGACAATCATACAGCACCTGAGTTAACAAACACATCTGGAGCCCCATTGTGCACTCCATTATTCATGCCAACTCAGTGCCTCGCTCTTTACTACTGTGTACCAATCCTGTCGTCCAACTGCAAAACACTGGAAGACAACAAGTTTCCGCGTCTCCATTGCACTGCGCATACTACGAAACGCTCCCCAAACTTGGCACTCACACTCGCAGCCGACTTTTCCGACTTTCCACGACGCTCACGCTAGTGACAGCATTATTTATAGTTCGACGTCGCGCCAAAGCGAATGAGCACATTTCGCCTACGGCTTAGGCCGCCCTCCAAGTGTGGCTGCTCGGTGTCTGCAGGCAGCGAGGGTCTGCAAGCTTCCTGTGTTCGCACCTATGTCACCTGTGCTTGCTTGTCAGAGACAGACTATCGCAAAACATACAACTCACTCCATGAATTGATTGCTACGGCATCTGTTATCAGCAGTCACAACTAGCAACACCAGTAGCAGCTGACTGCACGCAAAGAATAGGAATGTGCAGTGGGATTTACGTGAACTCGGCGCAAGGCAGATCTTTCCGACATAGGCTTGAGAATCTTATGGGAACACTTGTACTGTTTCTAAATTAAGTGTAGGCGTAGGAGGAGGGTGTTCCTGCGCACTAATAACAGCACGCTTGTCAATTGTGGATGCTAATCATTCGCTTGTATCTTCCTAGACACATCTGCTGGTTGTGAATTATTCCTCTTGCATGGCAAGGTGCGCATGTAGGTGTGTAAAAAATTCTGGAGGCACTGGGTATTGATCCCAGTACCTCTCGCATACTAAGCGAGCGCTCTACCATCTGAGCTACGGCCGCCCCCGAGAAGACTAATGGTGCTACATACAGCCATATAGACGACACAGACCCTTGCACTCCCATTATTCAGCAGACAAACACTACTCTCTATGTATCCGTTAGGGTGTCTTTCAGGTTTCGTGCATTCTGTATCGAATCGTAGTTGGCTACAATGAAAGTGGCACGTATAACGTCGAAAATAGAATTCGGACACCGCTCTGAGTAAGACCAACGTGTTGTCCACCCTCTAGACTTCAATGAGGTTAAGCCGCGATACCTAAGACAGATCTGCACTCGATGACACCTAGATAACAGCCGGTCCCCACACTTACATCTTGCTCTCCTTACGTCAGTATACATCATATCAGTCTGTGACGCTGGCTTTGCAACATCTTGCGTGCCTTTAGGTTCGCCGCGACCAACACTTACCATGCACTGACCACAAAAAATGGAGCCGCCGCGGCTTGAACGCTGGACCTTTCACATGCCAAGCGAACGCTCTACCAACTGAGCTACGCCCCATGCACAAGCAAACTGCGCTATTCCCCATTCTTTGCGACTCAGATGCGCACGGACACGATGGTTGGTTGGTTTGTAGCGGTGAAGGGAGCAGAGTACAAAGGCGCGGACAGGTTCATATACACAAAAGTTCCAAGTAGTTTCGATGCTCTGGTATTACAAATGCAAATTCCGTGTGTTTTTAACGTCTTAAATTGAAAGAGCCGTCACAAATTGCTCCGTTTTCAATCCTTGTTGACAATCATACAGCACGTGAGTTAACAAACACATCTCGAGCCCCATTGTGCACTCCATTATACATGCCAACTCAGTGCCTCGCTCTTTTCTACTGTGTACCAATCTTGTCGTCCAACTGCAAAACACTGGGCCACAACAAGTTTCTGCGTCTCCATTGCACTGCGCATACTACGAAACGCTCCCCAAACTTGGCACTCACCCTCGCAGCCGACTTTTCCGACTTTCCACGACGCTCACGCTAGTGACAGCATTATTTATAGTTCGACGTCGCGATAAAGCGAATGAGCACATTTCGAATACGGCTTAGGCCGCCCTCCTAGTGTGGCTGCTCGGTGTCTGCAGGCAGCGAGGGTCTGCAAGCTTCCTGTGTTCGCGCCTATGTCACCTGTGCTTGCTTGTCAGAGACGGACTATTGCAAAACATACAACTCACTCCATGAATTGATTGCTACGGCATCTGTTATCAGCAGTCACAACTAGCAACACCAGTAGCAGCTGACTGCACGCAAAGAATAGGAATGTGCAGTGGGATTTACGTGAACTCGGCGCAAGGCAGATCTTTCCGACATAGGCTTGAGAATCTTACGGGAACACTTGTACTGTTTCTAAATTAAGTGTAGGCGTAGGAGGAGGGTGCTTCCTGCGCACTAATAACACCACGCTTGTCAATTGTGGATGCTAATCATTCGCTTGTATCTTCCTAGACACATCTGCTGGTTGTGAATTATTCCACTTGCATGGCACGGTGCGCATGTAGGTGTGTTAAAAATTCTGGAGGCACTGGGTATTGATCCCAGTACCTCTCGCATACTAAGCGAGCGCTCTACCATCTGAGCTACGCCCGCCCCCCCGAAGACTAATGGTGCTACATACAGCCATATAGACGACACAGACCCTTGCACTCCCATTATTCAGCTGACAAACACTACTCTCTATGTATCCGTTAGGGTGTCTTTCAGTTTTCGTGCATTCTTTATCGAATCGAAGTTGGCCACAATGAAAGTGGAACGTATAACGTCGAAAATAGAATTCGGACACCGCTCTGAGTAAGACCAACGTGTTGTCCACCCTTTAGACTTCAATGAGGTTAAGCCGCGATACCTAAGACAGATGACACCTCGATAACAGCCGGTCCACACACTGACATCTTGCTCTCCTTACGTCAGTTTACATCATATCAATCTGTGACGCTGGCTTTGCAACATCTTGCGTGCCTTTAGGTTCGCCGCGACCAACACTTACCATGCACTGACCACAAAAAATGGAGGGGCCGCGGCTTGAAACCTGGACCTTTCACATGCCAAGCGAACGCTCTACCAATAGAGCTTCGCCCCATGCACGAGCAAACAGCGCTATTCCCCATTCTTAACGACTCAGATGCGCACGGACACGATGGTTGGTTGGTTTGTAGCGGTGAAGGGAGCAGAGTGCAAAGGCGCGGACCCGTTCATATACACAAAAGTTCCAAGTAGTTTCGATGCTCTGGTATTACAAATGCAAATTCCGTCTGTTTTTAACGTCTTAAATTGAAAGAGCCGTCACAAATAGCTCCGTTTTCTCTCCTTGTCGACAATCATACAGCACCTGAGTTAACAAACACATCTGGAGCCCCATTGTGCACTCCATTATTCATGCCAACTCAGTGCCTCGCTCTTTACTACTGTGTACCAATCTTGTCGTCCAACTGCAAAACACTGGAAGACAACAAGTTTCCGCGTCTCCATTGCACTGCGCATACTACGAAACGCTCCCCAAACTTGGCACTCACACTTGCAGCCGACTTTTCCGACTTTCCACGACGCTCACGCTAGTGACAGCATTCTTTATAGTTCGACGTCGCACCAAAGCGAATGAGCACATTTCGCCTACGGCTTAGGCCGCCCTCCTAGTGTGGCTGCTCGGTGTCTGCAGGCAGCGAGGGTCTGCAAGCTTCCTGTGTTCGCACCTATGTCACCTGTGCTTGCTTGTCAGAGACAGACTATCGCAAAACATACAACTCACTCCATGAATTGATTGCTACGGCATCTGTTATCAGCAGTCACAACTAGCAACACCAGTAGCAGCTGACTGCACGCAAAGAATAGGAATGTGCAGCGGGATTTACGTGAACTCGGCGCAAGGCAGATCTTTCCGACATAGGCTTAAGAATCTTACGGGAACACTTGTACTGTTTCTAAATTAAGTGTAGGCGTGGGAGGAGTGTGCTTTCTGCGCACTAATAACAGCACGCTTGTCAATTGTGGATGCTAATCATTCGCTTGTATCTTCCTAGACACATCTGCTGGTTGTGAATTATTCCACTTGCATGGCAAGGTGCGCATGTAGGTGTGTTAAAAATTCTGGAGGCACTGGGTATTGATCCCAGTACCTCTCGCATACTAAGCGAGCGCTCTACCATCTGAGCTACGCCCGCCCCCCCGAAGACTAATGGTGCTACATACAGCCATATAGACGACACAGACCCTTGCACTCCCATTATTCAGCAGACAAACACTACTCTATATGTATCCGTTAGGGTGTCTTTCAGTTTTCGTGCATTCTGTATCGAATCGTAGTTGGCCACAATGAAAGTGGAACGTATAACGTCGAAAATAGAATTCGGACACCGGTCTGAGTAAGACCAACGTGTTGTCCACCCTTTAGACTTCAATGAGATTAAGCCGCGATACCTAAGACAGATCTGCACTCGATGACACCTCGATAACAGCCGGTCCTCACACTTACATCTTGCTCTCCTTACGTCAGTATACATCATATCAGTCTGTGACGCTGGCTTTGCAACATCTTGCGTGCCTTTAGGTTCGCCGCGACCAACACTTACCATGCACTGACCACAAAAATGGAGGCGCCGCGGCGTGAACCCTGGACCTTTCACATGCCAAGCGAACGCTCTACCAACTGAGCGACGCACCATGCACGAGCAAACTCCGCTATTCCCCATTCTTTGCGACTGAGATGCGCACGGACACGATGGTTGGTTGGTTTGTAGCGGTGAAGGGAGCAGAGTACAAAGGCGCGGACCCGTTCATATACACAAAAGTTCCAAGTAGTTTCGATGCTCTGGTATTACAAATGCAAATTCCGTCTGTTTTTAACGTCTTAAATTGAAAGAGCCGTCACAAATTGCTCCGTTTTCACTCCTTGTCGACAATCATACAGCACCTGAGTTAACAAACACATCTGGAGCCCCATTGTGCACTCCATTATTCATGCCAACTCAGTGCCTCGCTCTTTACTACTGTGTACCAATCTTGTCGTCCAACTGCAAAACACTGGGCCACAACAAGTTTCCGCGTCTCCATTGCACTGCGCATACTACGAAACGCTCCCCAAACTTGGCACTCACACTTGCAGCCGACTTTTCCGACTTTCCACGACGCTCACGCTAGTGACAGCATTCTTTATAGTTCGACGTCGCGCCAAAGCGAATGAGCACATTTCGCCTACGGCTTAGGCCGCCCTCCTAGTGTGGCTGCTCGCTGTCTGCAGGCAGCGAGGGTCTGCAAGCTTCCTGTGTTCGCACCTATGTCACCTGTGCTTGCTTGTCAGAGACAGACTATCGCAAAACATACAACTCACTCCATGAATTGATTGCTACGGCATCTGTTATCAGCAGTCACAACTAGCAACACCAGTAGCAGCTGACTGCACGCAAAGAATAGGAATGTGCAGCGGGATTTACGTGAACTCGGCGCAAGGCAGATCTTTCCGACATAGGCTTAAGAATCTTACGGGAACACTTGTACTGTTTCTAAATTAAGTGTAGGCGTGGGAGGAGGGTGCTTCCCGCGCACTAATATCAGCACGCTTGTCAATTGTGGATGCTAATCATTCGCTTGTATCTTCCTAGACACATCTCCTGGTTGTGCATTACTCCACTTGCATGGCAAGGTGCGCATGTAGGTGTGTTAAAAATTCTGGAGGCACTGGGTATTGATCCCAGTACTTCTCGCATACTAAGCGAGCGCTCTACCATCTGAGCTACGCCCGCCCCCCGAAGACTAATGGTGCTACATACAGCCATATAGACGACACAGACCCTTGCACTCCCATTATTCAGCAGACAAACACTACTCTCTATGTATCCGTTAGGGTGTCTTTCAGGTTTCGTGCATTCTGTATCGAATCGTAGTTGGCCACAATGAAAGTGGCACGTATAACGTCGAAAATAGAATTCGGACACCGCTCTGAGTAAGACCAACGTGTTGTCCACCCTCTAGACTTCAGTGAGGTTAAGCCGCGATACCTAAGACAGATCTGCACTCGATGACACCTCGATAACAGCCGGTCCCCACACTTACATCTTCCTCTCCTTACGTCAGTATACATCATATCAGTCTGTGAGGCTGGCTTTGCAACACCTTGCGTGCCTTTAGGTTCGCCGCGACCAACACTTACAATGAACTGACCACAAAAAATAAAGGCGCCGCGGCTTGAACTCTGGACCTTTCACATGCCAAGCGAACGCTCTACCAACTGAGCTACGCCCCATGCACGAGCAAACTGCGCTATTCCCCATTCTTTGCGACTCAGATGCGCACGGACACGATGGTTGGTTGGTTTGTAGCGGTGAAGGGAGCAGAGTACAAAGGCGCGGACCCGTTCATATACACAAAAGTTCCAAGTAGTTTCGATGCTCTGGTATTACAAATGCAAATTCCGTCTGTTTTTAACGTCTTAAATTGAAAGAGCCGTCACAAATTGCTCCGTTTTCACTCCTTGTCGACAATCATACAGCACCTGAGGTAACAAACACATCTCGAGCCCCGTTGTGCACTCCATTATTCATGCCAACTCAGTGCCTCGCTCTTTACTACTGTGTACCAATCTTGTCGTCCAACTGCAAAACACTGGGCGACAACAAGTTACCGCGTCTCCATTGCACTGCGCATACTACGAAAAGCTCCCCAAACTTGGCACTCACCCTCGCAGCCGACTTTTCCGACTTTCCACGACGCTCACGCTAGTGACAGCATTATTTATAGTTCGACGTCGCGCCAAAGCGAATGAGCACATTTCGCCTATGGCTTAGGCCGCCCTCCTAGTGTGGCTGCTCGGTGTCTGCAGGCAGCGAGGGTCTGCAAGCTTCCTGTGTTCGCACCTATGTCACCAGTGCTTGCTTGTCAGAGACAGACTATCGCAAAACATACAACTCACTCCATGAATTGATTGCTGCGGCATCTGTTATCAGCAGTCACAACTAGCAACACCAGTAGCAGCTGACTGCACGCAAAGAATAGGAATGTGCAGTGGGATTTACGTGAACTCAGCGCAAGGCAGATCTTTCCGACATAGGCTTGAGAATCTTACGGGAACACTTGTACTGTTTCTAAATTAAGTGTAGGCGTGGGAGGAGGGTGCTTCCTGCTCACTAATAACACCACGCTTGTCAATTGTGGATGCTAATCATTCGCTTGTATCTTCCTAGACACATCTGCTGGTTGTGAATTATTCCACTTGCATGGCAAGGTGCGCATGTAGGTGTGTTAAAAATTCTGGAGGCATTGGGTATTGATCCCAGTACCTCTCGCATACTAAGCGAGCGCTCTACCATCTGAGCTACGCCCGCCCCCTCCGAAGACTAATGGTGCTACATACAGCCATATAGACGACACAGACCCTTGCACTCCCATTATTCAGCAGACAAACACTACTCTCTATGTATCCGTTAGGGTGTCTTCCAGGTTTCGTGCATTATGTATCGAATCGTAGTTGGCCACAATGAAAGTGGCACGTATAACGTCGAAAATAGAATTCGGACACCGCTCTGAGTAAGACCAACGTGTTGTCCACCCTCTAGACTTCAATGAGGTTAAGCCGCGATACCTAAGACAGATCTGCACTCGATGACACCTCGATAACAGCCGGTCCCCACACTTACATCTTGCTCTCCTTACGTCAGTATACATCATATCAGTCTGTGACGCTGGCTTTGCAACATCTTGCGTGCCTTTAGGTTCGCCGCGACCAACACTTACCATGCACCGACCACAAGAAATGGAGCCGCCGCGGCTTGATCCCTGGACCTTTCACATGCCAAGCGGACGCTCTACCAACTGAGCTACGCCCCATGCACGAGCAAACTGCGCTATTCCCCATTCTTTGCGACTCAGATGCGCACGGACACGATGGTTGGTTGGTTTGTAGCGGTGAAGAGAGCAGGGTACAAAGGCGCGGACCCGTTCATATACACAAAAGTTCCAAGTAGTTTCGATGCTCTGGTATTACAAATGCAAATTCCGTCTGTTTTTAACGTCTTAAATTGAAAGAGCCGTCACAAATTGCTCCGTTTTCACTCCTTGTCGACAATCATACAGCACCTGAGGTAACAAACACATCTCGAGCCCCATTGTGCACTCCATTATTCATGCCAACTCAGTGCCTCGCTCTTTACTACTGTGTACCAATCTTGTCGTCCAACTGCAAAACACTGGGCCACAACAAGTTTCCGCGTCTCCATTGCACTGCGCATACTACGAAACGCTCCCCAAACTTGGCACTCACCCTCGCAGCCGACTTTTCCGACTTTCCACGACGCTCACGCTAGTGACAGCATTATTTATAGTTCGACGTCGCGCCAAAGCGAATGAGCACATTTCGCCTATGGCTTAGGCCGCCCTCCTAGTGTGGCTGCTCGGTGTCTGCAGGCAGCGAGGGTCTGCAAGCTTCCTGTGTTCGCACCTATGTCACCAGTGCTTGCTTGTCAGAGACAGACTATCGCAAAACATACAACTCACTCCATGAATTGATTGCTGCGGCATCTGTTATCAGCAGTCACAACTAGCAACACAAGTAGCAGCTGACTGCACGCAAAGAATAGGAATGTGCAGTGGGATTTACGTGAACTCAGCGCAAGGCAGATCTTTCCGACATAGGCTTGAGAATCTTACGGGAACACTTGTACTGTTTCTAAATTAAGTGTAGGCGTGGGAGGAGGGTGCTTCCTGCTCACTAATAACACCACGCTTGTCAATTGTGGATGCTAATCATTCGCTTGTATCTTCCTAGACACATCTGCTGGTTGTGAATTATTCCACTTGCATGGCAAGGTGCGCATGTAGGTGTGTTAAAAATTCTGGAGGCATTGGGTATTGATCCCAGTACCTCTCGCATACTAAGCGAGCGCTCTACCATCTGAGCTACGCCCGCCCCCTCCGAAGACTAATGGTGCTACATACAGCCATATAGACGACACAGACCCTTGCACTCCCATTATTCAGCAGACAAACACTACTCTCTACGTATCCGTTAGGGTGTCTTTCAGGTTTCGTGCATTCTGTATCGAATCGTAGTTGGCCACAATGAAAGTGGCACGTATAACGTCGAAAATAGAATTCGGACACCGCTCTGAGTAAGACCAACGTGTTGTCCACCCTCTAGACTTCAATGAGGTTAAGCCGCGATACCTAAGACAGATCTGCACTCGATGACACCTCGATAACAGCCGGTCCCCACACTTACATCTTGCTCTCCTTACGTCAGTATACATCATATCAGTCTGTGACGCTGGCTTTGCAACATCTTGCGTGCCTTTAGGTTCGCCGCGACCAACACTTACCATGCACCGACCACAAGAAATGGAACCGCCGCGGCTTGATCCCTGGACCTTTCACATGCCAAGCGGACGCTCTACCAACTGAGCTACGCCCCATGCACGAGCAAACTGCGCTATTCCCCATTCTTTGCGACTCAGATGCGCACGGACACGATGGTTGGTTGGTTTGTAGCGGTGAAGAGAGCAGGGTACAAAGGCGCGGACCCGTTCATATACACAAAATTTCCAAGTAGTTTCGATGCTCTGGTATTACAAATGCAAATTCCGTCTGTTTTTAACGTCTTAAATTGAAAGAGCCGTCACAAATTGCTCCGTTTTCACTCCTTGTCGACAATCATACAGCACCTGAGGTAACAAACACATCTCGAGCCCCATTGTGCACTCCATTATTCATGCCAACTCAGTGCCTCGCTCTTTACTACTGTGTACCAATCTTGTCGTCCAACTGCAAAACACTGGGCCACAACAAGTTTCCGCGTCTCCATTGCACTGCGCATACTACGAAAAGCTCCCCAAACTTGGCACTCACCCTCGCAGCCGACTTTTCCGACTTTCCACGACGCTCACGCTGGTGACAGCATTATTTATAGTTCGACGTCGCGCCAAAGCGAATGAGCACATTTCGCCTACGGCTTAGGCCGCCCTCCTAGTGTGGCTGCTCGGTGTCTGCAGGCAGCGAGGGTCTGCAAGCTTCCCGTGTTCGCACCTATGTCACCTGTGCTTGCTTGTCAGAGACAGACTATCGCAAAACATACAACTCACTCCATGAATTGATTGCTACGGCATCTGTTATCAGCAGTCACAACTAGCAACACCAGTAGCAGCTGACTGCACGCAAAGAATAGGAATGTGCAGTGGGATTTACGTGAACTCGGCGCAAGGCAGATCTTTCCGACATAGGCTTGAGAATCTTACGGGAACACTTGTACTGTTTCTAAATTAAGTGTAGGCGTGGGAGGAGGGTGCTTCCTGCGCACTAATAACACCACGCTTGTCAATTGTGGATGCTAATCATTCGCTTGTATCTTCCTAGACACATCTCCTGGTTGTGAATTATTCCACTTGCATGGCAAGCTGCGCATGTAGGTGTGTTAAACTTTCTGGATTCACTGGCTGTTGATCCCAGTACCTCTCGCATACTAAGCGAGCGCTCTAACATCTGAGCTACGCCCGCCCCCCCGAAGACTAATGGTGCTACATACAGCCACATAGACGACACAGACCCTTGCACTCCCATTATTCAGCAGACAAACACTACTCTCTATGTATCCGTTTGGGTGTCTTTCAGGTTTCGTGCATTCTGTATCGAATCGTAGTTGGCCACAATGAAAGTGGCACGTATAACGTCGAAAATAGAATTCGGACACCGCTCTGAGTAAGACCAACGTGTTGTCCACCCTCTAGACTTCAATGAGGTTAAGCCGCGATACCTAAGACAGATCTGCACTCGATGACACCTCGATAACAGCCGGTCCCCACACTTACATCTTGCTCTCCTTACGCCAGTATACATCATATTAGTCTGTGACGCTGGCTTTGCAACATCTTGCGTGCCTTTAGGTTCGCCGCGACCAACACTTACCATGCACTGACCACAAAAAATGGAGGCGCCGCAGCTTGAACCCTGGACCTTTCACATGCCAAGTGAACGCTCTACCAACTGAGCTACGGCCCATGCACGAGCAAACTGCGCTATTCCCCATTCTTTGCGACTCAGATGCGCACGGACACGATGGTAGGTTGGTTTGTAGCGGTGAAGGGAGCAGAGTACAAAGGCGCGGACCCGTTCATATACACAAAAGTTCCAAGTAGTTTCGATGCTCTGGTATTACAAATGCAAATTCCGTCTGTTTTTAACGTCTTAAATTGAAAGAGCCGTCACAAATTGCTCCGTTTTCACTCCTTGTCGACAATCATACAGCACCTGAGGTAACAAACACATCTCCAGCCCCATTGTGCACTCCATTATTCATGCCAACTCAGTGCCTCGCTCTTTACTACTGTGTACCAATGTTGTCGTCCAACTGCAAAACACTGGGCCACAACAAGTTTCCGCGTGTCCATTGCACTGCGCATACTACGAAACGCTCCCCAAACTTGGCACTCATCCTCGCAGCCGACTTTTCCGACTTTCCACGACGCTCACGCTAGTGACAGCATTATTTATAGTTCGACGTCGCGCCAAAGCAAATGAGCACATTTCGCCTACGGCTTAGGCCGCCCTCCTAGTGTGGCTGCTCGGTGTCTGCAGGCAGCGAGGGTCTGCAAGCTTCCTGTGTTCGCACCTATGTCACCTGTGCTTGCTTGTCAGAGACAGACTATCGCAAAACATACAACTCACTCCATGAATTGATTGCTACGGCATCTGTTATCAGCAGTCACAACTAGCAACACCAGTAGCAGCTGACTGCACGCAAAGAATAGGAATGTGCAGTGGGATTTACGTGAACTCAGCGCATGGCAGATCTTTCCGACATAGGCTTAAGAATCTTACGGGAACACTTGTACTGTTTCTAAATTAAGTGTAGGCGTGGGAGGAGGGTGCTTCCTGCGCACTAATAACAGCACGCTTGTCAATTGTGGATGCTAATCATTCGCTTGTATCTTCCTAGACACATCTGCTGGTTGTGAATTATTCCACTTGCACGGCAAGGTGCGCATGTAGGTGTGTTAAAAATTCTGGAGGCACTGGGTATTGATCCCAGTACCTCTCGCATACTAAGCGAGCGCTCTACCATCTGAGCTACGCCCGCCCCCTCCGAAGACTAAGGGTGCTACATACAGCCATATAGACTACACAGACCCTTGCACTCCCATTATTCAGCAGACAAACACTACTCTCTATGTATCCGTTAGGGTGTCTCTCAGGTTTCGAGCATTCTGTATCGAATCGTAGTTGGCCACAATGAAAGTGGCACGTATAACGTCGAAAATAGAATTCGGACACCGCTCTGAGTAAGACCAACGTGTTGTCCACCCTCTAGACTTCAATGAGGTTAAGCCGCGATACCTAAGACAGATCTGCACTCGATGACACCTCGATAACAGCCGGTCCCCACACTTACATCTTGCTCTCCTTACGTCAGTATACATCATATCAGTCTGTGACGCTGGCTTTGCAACATCTTGCGTGCCTTTAGGTTCGCCGCGACCAACACTTACCATCCACTGACCACAAGATATGGAGCCGCCGCGGCTTGATCCCTGGACCTTTCACATGCCAAGCGGACGCTCTACCAACTGAGCTACGCCCCATGCACGAGCAAACTGCGCTATTCCCCATTCTTTGCGACTCAGATGCGCACGGACACGATGGTTGGTTGGTTTGTAGCGGTGAAGAGAGCAGGGTACAAAGGCGCGGACCCGTTCATATACACAAAATTTCCAAGTAGTTTCGATGCTCAGGTATTACAAATGCAAATTCCGTCTGTTTTTAACGTCTTAAATTGAAAGAGCCGTCACAAATTGCTCCGTTTTCACTCCTTGTCGACAATCATACAGCACCTGAGGTAACAAACACATCTCGAGCCCCATTGTGCACTCCATTATTCATGCCAACTCAGTGCCTCGCTCTTTCCTACTGTGTACCAATCTTGTCGTCCAACTGCAAAACACTGGGCCACAACAAGTTTCCGCGTCTCCATTGCACTGCGCATACTACGAAACGCTCCCCAAACTTGGCACTCACCCTCGCAGCCGACTTTTCCGACTTTCCACGACGCTCACGCTGGTGACAGCATTATTTATAGTTCGACGTCGCGCCAAAGCGAATGAGCACATTTCGCCTACGGCTTAGGCCGCCCTCCTAGTGTGGCTGCTCGGTGTCTGCAGGCAGCGAGGGTCTGCAAGCTTCCCGTGTTCGCACCTATGTCACCTGTGCTTGCTTGTCAGAGACAGACTATCGCAAAACATACAACTCACTCCATGAATTGATTGCTACGGCATCTGTTATCAGCAGTCACAACTAGCAACACCAGTAGCAGCTGACTGCACGCAAAGAATAGGAATGTGCAGTGGGATTTATGTGAACTCGGCGCAAGGCAGATCTTTCCGACATAGGCTTGAGAATCTTACGGGAACACTTGTACTGTTTCTAAATTAAGTGTAGGCGTGGGAGGAGGGTGCTACTTGCGCACTAATAACACCACGCTTGTCAATTGTGGATGCTAATCATTCGCTTGTATCTTCCTAGACACATCTGCTGGTTGTGAATTATTCCACTTGCATGGCAAGGTGCGCATGTAGGTGTGTCAAAAATTCTGGAGGCACTGGGTGTTGATCCCAGTACCTCTCGCATACTAAGCGAGCGCTCTAACATCTGAGCTACGCTTGCCCCCCCGAACGCTAATGATGCTACATACAGCCATATAGACGACACAGACCCTTGCACTCCCATTACTCAGCAGACAAACACTACTCTCTATGTATCCGTTAGGGTGTCTTTCAGGTTTCGTGCATTCTGTATCGAATCGTAGTTGGCCACAATGAAAGTGGCACGTATAACGTCGAAAATAGAATTCGGACACCGCTCTGAGTAAGACCAACGTGTTGTCCACCCTCTAGACTTCAATGAGGTTAAGCCGCGATACCTAAGACAGATCTGCACTCGATGACACCTCGATAACAGCCGGTCCCCACACTTACATCTTGCTCTCCTTACGCCAGTATACGTCATATCAGTCTGTGACGCTGGCTTTGCAACATCTTGCGTGCCTTTAGGTTCGCCGCGACCAACACTTACCATGCACTGACCACAAAAAATGGAGGCGCCGCGGCTTGAACCCTGGACCTTTCACATGCAAAGCGAACGCTCCACCAACTGAGCTACGCCCCATGCACGAGCAAACTGCGCTATTCCCCATTCTTTGCGACTCAGATGCGCACGGACACGATGGTTGGTTGGTTTGTAGCGGTGAAGGGAGCAGAGTACAAAGGCGCGGACCCGTTCATATACACAAAACTTCCAAGTAGTTTCGATGCTCTGGTATTACAAATGCAAATTCGGTCTGTTTTTAACGTCTTAAATTTAAAGAGCCGTCACAAATTGCTCCGTTTTCACTCCTTGTCGACAATCATACAGCACCTGAGGTAACAAACACATCTCGAGCCCCATTGTGCACTCCATTGTTCATGCCAACTCAGTGCCTCGCTCTTTACTACTGTGTACCAATCTTGTCGTCCAACTGCAAAACACTGGGCCACAACAAGTTTCCGCATCTCCATTGCACTGCGCATACTACGAAAAGCTCCCCAAACTTGGCACTCACCCTCGCAGCCGACTTTTCCGACTTTCCACGACGCTCACGCTAGTGACAGCATTATTTATAGTTCGACGTCGCGCCAAAGCGAATGAGCACATTTCGCCTACGGCTTAGGCCGCCCTCCTAGTGTGGCTGCTCGGTGTCTGCAGGCAGCGAGGGTCTGCAAGCTTCCTGTGTTCGCACCTATGTCACCTGTGCTTGCTTGTCAGAGACAGACTATCGCAAAACATACAACTCACTCCATGAATTGATTGCTACGGCATCTGTTATCAGCAGTCACAACTAGCAACACCAGTAGCAGCTGACTGCACGCAAAGAAAAGGAATGTGCAGTGGGATTTACATGAACTCAGCGCAAGGCAGATCTTTCCGACATAGGCTTGAGAATCTTACGGGAACACTTGTACTGTTTCTAAATTAAGTGTAGGCGTGGGAGGAGGGTGCTTCCTGCGCACTAATAACAGCACGCTTGTCAATTGTGGATGCTAATCATTGGCTTGTATCTTCCTAGACACATCTGCTGGTTGTGAATTATTCCACTTGCATGGCAAGGTGCGCATGTATGTGTGTTAAAAATTCTGGAGGCACTGGGTGTTGATCCCAGTACCTCTCGCATACTAAGCGAGCGCTCTAACATCTGAGCTACGCCCGCCCCCGAGAAGACTAATGGTGCTACATACAGCCATATAGACGACACAGACCCTTGCACTCCCATTATTCAGCAGACAAACACTACTCTCTATGTATCCGTTAGGGTGTCTTTCAGGTTTCGTGCATTCTGTATCGAATCGTAGTTGGCCACAATGAAAGTGGCACGTATAACGTCGAAAATAGAATTCGGACACCGCTCTGAGTAAGACCAACGTGTTGTCCACCCTCTAGACTTCAATGAGGTTAAGCCGCGATACCTAAGACAGATCTGCACTCGATGACACCTCGATAACAGCCGGTCCCCACACTTACATCTTTCTCTCCTTACGTCAGTATACATCATATCAGTCTGTGACGCTGGCTTTGCAACATCTTGCGTGCCTTTAGCTTCGCCGCGACCAACACTTACCATGCACTGACCACAAATATGGAGGCGCCGCGGCTTGAACCCTGGACCTTTCACTTGCCAAGCGAACGCTCTACCATCTGAGCTACGCCCCATGCAAGACCAAACTGCGCTATTCCCCATTCTTTGAGACTCAGATGCGCACGGACACGATGGTTGGTTGGTTTGTAGCGGTGAAGGGAGCAGAGTACAAAGGCGCGGACCCGTTCATATACACAAAAGTTCCAAGTAGTTTCGATGCTCTGGTATTACAAATGCAAATTCCGTCTGTTTTTAACGTCTTAAATTGAAAGAGCCGTCACAAATTGCTCCGTTTTCACTCCTTGTCGACAATCATACAGCACCTGAGGTAACAAACACATCTCGAGCCCCATTGTGCACTCCATTATTCATGCCAACTCAGTGCCTCGCTCTTTACTACTGTGTACCAATCTTGTCGTCCAACTGCAAAACACTGGGCCACAACAAGTTTCCGCGTCTCCATTGCACTGCGCATACTACGAAACGCTCCCCAAACTTGGCACTCACCCTCGCTGCCGACTTTTCCGACTTTCCACGACGCTCACGCTAGTGACAGCATTACTTATAGTTCGACGTCGCGCCAAAGCGAATGAGCACATTTCGCCTACGGCTTAGGCCGCCCTCCTAGTGTGGCTGCTCGGTGTCTGCAGGCAGCGAGGGTCTGCAAGCTTCCTGTGTTCGCACCTATGTCACCTGTGCTTGCTTGTCAGAGACAGACTATCGCAAAACATACAACTCACTCCATGAATTGACTGTTACGGCATCTGTTATCAGCAGTCACAACTAGCAACACCAGTAGCAGCTGACTGCACGCAAAGAATAGGAATGTGCAGTGGGATTTACGTGAACTCAGCGCAAGGCAGATCTTTCCGACATAGGCTTGAGAATCTTACGGGAACACTTGTACTGTTTCTAAATTAAGTGTAGGCGTGGGAGGAGGGTGCTTCCTGCTCACTAATAACACCACGCTTGTCAATTGTGGATGCTAATCATTCGCTTGTATCTTCCTAGACACATCTGCTGGTTGTGAATTATTCCACTTGCATGGCAAGGTGCGCATGTAGGTGTGTTAAAAATTCTGGAGGCACTGGGTATAGATCCCAGTACCTCTCGCATACTAAGCGAGCGCTCTACCATCTGAGCTACGCCCGCTCCCTCCGTAGACTAAGGGTGCTACATACAGCCATATAGACTACACAGACCCTTGCACTCCCATTATTCAGCAGACAAACACTACTCTCTATGTATCCGTTAGGGTGTCTTTCAGGTTTCGAGCATTCTGTATCGAATCGTAGTTGGCCACAAAGAAAGTGGCACGTATAACGTCGAAAATAGAATTCGGACACCGCTCTGAGTAAGACCAACGTGTTGTCCACCCTCTAGACTTCAATGAGGTTAAGCCGCGATACCTAAGACAGATCTGCACTCGATGACACCTCGATAACAGCCGGTCCCCACACTTACATCTTGCTCTCCTTACGCCAGTATACATCATATCAGTCTGTGACGCTGGCTTTGCAACATCTTGCGTGACTTTAGGTTCGCCGCGACCAACACTTACCATGCACTGACCACAAAAAATGGAGGCGCCGCAGCTTGAACCCTGGACCTTTCACATGCCAAGCGAACGCTCTACCAACTGAGCTACGGCCCATGCACGAGCAAACTGCGCTATTCCCCATTCTTTGCGACTCAGATGCGCACGGACACGATGGTTGGTTGGTTTGTAGCGGTGAAGGGAGCAGAGTACAAAGGCGCGGACCCGTTCATATACACAAAAGTTCCAAGTAGTTTCGATGCTCTGGTATTACAAATGCAAATTCCGTCTGTTTTTAACGTCTTAAATTGAAAGAGCCGTCACAAATTGCTCCGTTTTCACTCCTTGTCGACAATCATACAGCACCTGAGGTAACAAACACATCTCCAGCCCCGTTGTGCACTCCATTATTCAAGCCAACTCAGTGCCTCGCTCTTTACTACTTTGTACCAATCTTGTCGTCCAACTGCAAAACACTGGGCCACAACAAGTTTCCGCGTCTCCATTGCACTGCGCATACTACGAAACGCTCCCCAAACTTGGCACTCACCCTCGCAGCCGACTTTTCCGACTTTCCACGACGCTCACGCTAGTGACAGCATTATTTATAGTTCGACGTCGCGCCAAAGCGAATGAGCACATTTCGCCTACGGCTTAGGCCGCCCTCCTAGTGTGGCTGCTCGGTGTCTGCAGGCAGCGAGGGTCTGCAAGCTTCCCGTGTTCGCACCTATATCACCTGTGCTTGCTTGTCAGAGACAGACTATCGCAAAACATACAACTCACTCCATGAATTGATTGCTACGGCATCTGTTATCAGCAGTCACAACTAGCAACACCAGTAGCTGCTGACTGCACGCAAAGAATAGGAATGTGCAGTGGGATTTACGTGAACTCAGCGCAAGGCAGATCTTTCCGACATAGGCTTGAGAATCTTACGGGAACACTTGTACTGTTTCTAAATTAAGTGTAGGCGTGGGAGGAGGGTGCTTCCTGCGCACTAATGACACCACGCTTGTCAATTGTGGATGCTAATCATTCGCTTGTATCTTCCTAGACACATCTGCTGGTTGTGAATTATTCCACTTGCATGGCAAGGTGCGCATGTAGGTGTGTTAAAAATTCTGGACGCACTGGGTATTGATCCCAGTACCTCTCGCATACTAGGCGAGCGCTCTACCATCTGAGCTACGCCCGAACCCCCGGAGACTAATGGTGCTACATACAGCCATATAGACGACACAGACCCTTGCACTCCCATTATTCAGCAGACAAACACTATTCTCTATGTATCCGTTAGGGTGTCTTTCAGGTTTCGTGCATTCTGTATCGAATCGTAGTTGGCCACAATGAAAGTGGCACGTATAACGTCGAAAATAGAATTCGGACACCGCTCTGAGTAAGACCAACGTGTTGTCCACCCTCTAGACTTCAATGAGGTTAAGCCGCGATACCTAAGACAGATCTGCACTCGATGACACCTCGAAAACAGCCGGTCCCCACACTTACATCTTGCTCTCCTTACGTCAGTATACATCATATCAGTCTGTGACGCTGGCTTTGCAACATCTTGCGTGCCTTTAGGTTCGCCGCGACCAACACTTACCATGCACTGACCACAAGAAATGGAGCCGCCGCGGCTTGATCCCTGGACCTTTCACATGCCAAGCGGACGCTCTACCAACTGAGCTACGCCCCATGCACGAGCAAACTGCGCTATTCCCCATTCTTTGCGACTCAGATGCGCACGGACACGATGGTTGGTTGGTTTGTAGCGGTGAAGAGAGCAGGGTACAAAGCCGCGGACCCGTTCATATACACAAAATTTCCAAGTAGTTTCGATGCTCTGGTATTACAAATGCAAATTCCGTCTGTTTTTAACGTCTTAAATTGAAAGAGCCGTCACAAATTGCTCCGTTTTCACTCCTTGTCGACAATCATACAGCACCTGAGGTAACAAACACATCTCGAGCCCCATTGTGCACTCCATTATTCATGCCAACTCAGTGCCTCGCTCTTTACTACTGTGTACCAATCTTGTCGTCCAACTGCAAAACACTGGGCCACAACAAGTTTCCGCGTCTCCATTGCACTGCGCATACTACGAAAAGCTCCCCAAACTTGGCACTCACCCTCGCAGCCGACTTTTCCGACTTTCCACGACGCTCACGCTGGTGACAGCATTATTTATAGTTCGACGTCGCGCCAAAGCGAATGAGCACATTTCGCCTACGGCTTAGGCCGCCCTCCTAGTGTGGCTGCTCGGTGTCTGCAGGCAGCGAGAGTCTGCAAGCTTCCCGTGTTCGCACCTATGTCACCTGTGCTTGCTTGTCAGAGACAGACTATCGCAAAACATACAACTCACTCCATGAATTGATTGCTACGGCATCTGTTATCAGCAGTCACAACTAGCAACACCAGTAGCAGCTGACTGCACGCAAAGAATAGGAATGTGCAGTGGGATTTACGTGAACTCAGCGCAAGGCAGATCTTTCCGACATAGGCTTGAGAATCTTATGGGAACACTTGTACTGTTTCTAAATTAACTGTAGGCGTGGGAGGAGGGTGCTTCCTGCGCACTAATAATAGCACGCTTGTCAATTGTGGATGCTAATCATTCGCTTGTATCTTCCTAGACACATCTGCTGGTTGTGAATTATTCCACTTGCATGGCAAGGTGCGCTTGTAGGTGTGTTAAAGATTCTGGAGGCACTGGGTATTGATCCCAGTACCTCTCGCATACTAAGCGAGCGCTCTACCATCTGAGCTACGCCCGCCCCCCCAAAGACTAATGGTTCTACATACAGCCATATAGACGACACAGACCCTTGCACTCCCATTATTCAGCAGACAAACACTACTCTCTATGTATCCGTTAGGGTGTCTTTCAGGTTTCGTGCATTCTGTATCGAATCGTAGTTGGCCACAATGAAAGTGGCACGTATAACGTCGAAAATAGAATTCGGACACCGCTCTGAGTAAGACCAACGTGTTGTCCACCCTCTAGACTTCAATGAGGTTAAGCCGCGATACCTAAGACAGATCTGCACTCGATGACACCTCGATAACAGCCGGTCCCCACACTTACATCTTGCTCTCCTTACGTCAGTATACATCATATCAGTCTGTGACGCTGGCTTTGCAACATCTTGCGTGCCTTTAGGTTCGCCGCGACCAAAACTTACCATGCACTGACCACAAAAAGTGGAGCCGCCACGGCTTGAACCCTGGACCTTTCACATGCCAAGCGAACGCTCTACCAACTGAGCTACGCCCCATGCACGAGCAAATTGCGCTATTCCCCATTCTTTGCGACTCAGATGCGCACTGACACGATGGTTGGTTGGTTTGTAGCGGTGAAGAGATCAGAGTACAAAGGCGCGGACCCGTTCATATACACAAAAGTTCCAAGTAGATTCGATGCTCTGGTATTACAAATGCAAATTCCGTCTGTTTTTAACGTCTTAAATTGAAAGAGCCGTCACAAATTGCTCCGTTTTCACTCCTTGTCGACAATCATTCAGCACCTGAGGTAACAAACACATCTCGAGCCCCGTTGTGCACTCCATTATTCATGCCAACTCAGTGCCTCGCTCTTTACTACTGTGTACCAATCTTGTCGTCCAACTGCAAAACACTGGGCCACAACAAGTTTCCGCGTCTCCATTGCACTGCGCATACTACGAAACGCTCCCCAAAGTTGGCACTCACCCTCGCAGCCGACTTTTCCAACTTTCCACAATGCTCACGCTAGTGACAGCATTATTTATAGTTCGACGTCGCGCCAAAGCGAATGAGCACATTTCGCCTACGGCTTAGGCCGCCCTCCTAGTGTGGCTGCTCGGTGTCTGCAGGCAGCGAGGGTCTGCAAGCTTCCTGTATTCGCACCTATGTCACCTGTGCTTGCTTGTCAGAGACAGACTATCGCAAAACATACAACTCACTCCATGAATTGATTGCTACGGCATATGTTATCTGCAGTCACAACTAGCAACACCAGTAGCAGCTGACTGCACGCAAAGAATAGGAATGTTCAGTGGGATTTACGTGAACTCGGCGCAAGCTTGTATCTTCCTAGACACATCTGCTGGTTGTGAATTATTCCACTTGCATGGCAAGGTGCGCATGTATGTGTGTTAAAAATTCTGTAGGCACTGGGTGTTGATCCCAGTACCTCTCGCATACTAAGCGAGCGCTCTAACATCTGAGCTACGCCCGCCCCCCCAGAAGACTAATGGTGCTACATACAGCCATATAGACGACACAGACCCTTGCACTCCCATTATTCAGAAGACAAACACTACTCTCTATGTATCCGTTAGGGTGTCTTTCAGGTTTCGTGCATTCTGTATCGAATCGTAGTTGGCCACAATGAACGTGGCACGTATAACGTCGAAAATAGAATTCGGACACCGCTCTGAGTAAGACCAACGTGTTGTCCACCCTCTAGACTTCAATGAGGTTAAGCCGCGATACCTAAGACAGATCTGCACTCGATGACACCTCGATAACAGCCGGTCCCCACACTTACATCTTGCTCTCCTTACGTCAGTATACATCATATCAGTCTGTGACGCTGGCTTTGCAACATCTTGCGTGCCTTTAGGTTCGCCGCGACCAACACTTACCATGCACTGACCACAAAAAATGGAGGCGCCGCGGCTTCAACCCTGGACCTTTCACATGCCAAGCGAACGCTCTACCAACTGAGCTACGCCCCATGCAAGACCAAACTGCGCTATTCCCCATTCTTTGCGACTCAGATGCGCACGGACACGATGGTTGGTTGGTTTGTAGCGGTGAAGGGAGCAGAGTACAAAGGCGCGGACCCGTTCATATACACAAAACTTCCAAGTAGTTTCGATGCTCTGGTATTACAAATGCAAATTCCGTCTGTTTTAAACGTCGTAAATTTAAAGAGCCGTCACAAATTGCTCCGTTTTCACTCCTTGTCGACAATCATACAGCACCTGAGGTAACAAACACATCTCGAGCCCCATTGTGCACTCCATTATTCATGCCAACTCAGTGCCTCGCTCTTTACTACTGTGTACCAATCTTGTCGTCCAACTGCAAAACACTGGGCCACAACAAGTTTCCGCGTCTCCAATTGCACTGCGCATACTACGAAAAGCTCCCCAAACTTGGCACTCACCCTCACAGCCGACTTTTCCGACTTTCCACGACGCTCACGCTAGTGACAGCATTCTTTATAGTTCGACGTCGCGCCAAAGCGAATGAGCACATTTCGCCTACGGCTTAGGCCGCCCTCCTAGTGTGGCTGCTCCGTGTCTGCAGGCAGCGAGGGTCTGCAAGCTTCCTGTGTTCGCACCTATGTCACCTGTGCTTGCTTGTCAGAGACAGACTATCGCAAAACATACAACTCACTCCATGAATTGATTGCTACGGCATCTGTTATCAGCAGTCACAACTAGCAACACCAGTAGCAGCTGACTGCACGCAAAGAATAGGAATGTGCAGTGGGATTTACGTGAACTCAGCGCAAGGCAGATCTTTCCGACATAGGCTTGAGAATCTTACGGGAACACTTGTACTGTTTCTAAATTAAGTGTAGGCGTGGGAGGAAGGTGCTTCCTGCGCACTAATGACAGCACGCTTGTCAATTGTGGATGCTAATCATTCGCTTGTATCTTCCTAGACACATCTGCTGGTTGTGAATTATTCCACTTGCATGGCAAGGTGCCCATGTAGGTGTGTTAAAAATTCTGGAGGCACTGGGTGTTGATCCCAGTACCTCTCGCATACTAAGCGAGCGCTCTAACATCTGAGCTACGCCCGCCCCCCCGAAGACTAATGGTGCTACATACAGCCATATAGACGACACAGACCCTTGCACTCCCATTATTCAGCAGACAAACACTACTCTCTATGTATCCGTTAGGGTGTCTTTCAGGTTTCGTGCATTCTGTATCGAATCGTAGTTGGCCACAATGAAAGTGGCACGTATAACGTCGAAAATAGAATTCGGACACCGCTCTGAGTAAGACCAACGTGTTGTCCACCCTCTAGACTTCAATGAGGTTAAGCCGCGATACCTAAGACAGATCTGCACTCGATGACACCTCGATAACAGCCGGTCCCCACACTTACATCTTGCTCTCCTTACGTCAGTATACATCATATCAGTCTGTGACGCTGGCTTTGCAACATCTTGCGTGCCTTTAGGTTCGCCGCGACCAACACTTACCATGCACTGACCACAAAAAATGAAGGCGCCGCGGCTTGAAACCTGGACCTTTCACATGCCAAGCGAACGCTCTACCAACTGAGCTACGCCCCATGCACGAGCAAACTGCGCTATTCCCCATTCTTTGCGACTCAGATGCGCACGGACACGATGGTTGGTTGGTTTGTAGCGGTGAAGGGAGCAGAGTACAAAGGCGCGGACCCGTTCATATACACAAAAGTTCCAAGTAGTTTCGATGCTCTGGTATTACAAATGCAAATTCCGTCTGTTTTTAACGTCTTAAATTGAAAGAGCCGTCACAAATTGCTCTGTTTTCACTCCTTGTCGACAATCATACAGCACCTGAGGTAACAAATACATCTCGAGCCCCATTGTGCACTCCATTATTCATGCCAACTCAGTGCCTCGCTCTTTACTACTGTGTACCAATCTTGTCGTCCAACTGCAAAACACTGGGCCACAACAAGTTTCCGCGTCTCCATTGCACTGCGCATACTACGAAACGCTCCCCAAACTTGGCACTCACCCTCGCAGCCGCCTTTTTCCGACTTTCCACGACGCTCACGCAACGCTCATGCTAGTGACAGCATTATTTATAGTTCGACGTCGCGCCAAAGCCAATGAGCACATTTCGCCTACGGCTTAGGCCGCCCTCCTAGTGTGGCTGCTCGGTGTCTGCAGGCAGCGAGGGTCTGCAAGCTTCCTGTGTTCGCACCTATGTCACCTGAGCTTGCTTGTCAGAGACAGACTATCGCAAAACATACAACTCACTCCATGAATTGATTGCTACGGCATCTGTTATCAGCAGTCACAACTAGCAACACCAGTAGCTGCTGACTGCACGCAAAGAATAGGAATGTGCAGTGGGATTTACGTGAACTCAGCGCAAGGCAGATCTTTCCGACATAGGCTTGAGAATCTTACGGGAATACTTGTACTGTTTCTAAATTAAGTGTAGGCGTGGGAGGAGGGTGCTTCCTGCGCACTAATAACAGCACGCTTGTCAATTGTGGATGCTAATCATTCGCTTGTATCTTCCTAGACACATCTGCTGGTTGTGAATTATTCCACTTGCATGGCAAGGTGCGCATGTAGGTGTGTTAAAAATTCTGGAGACACTGGGTATTGATCCCAGTACCTCTCGCATACTAAGCGAGCGCTCTACCATCTGACCTACGCCCACCCCCTCCAAAGACTAAGGGTGCTACATACAGCCATATAGACGACACAGACCCTTGCACTCCCATTATTCAGCAGACAAACACTACTCTCTATGTATCCGTTAGGGTGTCTTTCAGGTTTCGTGCATTCTGTATCGAATCGTAGTTGGCCACAATGAAAGTGGCATGTATAACGTCGAAAATAGAATTCGGACACCGCTCTGAGTAAGACCAACGTGTTGTCCACCCTCTAGACTTCAATGAGGTTAAGCCGCGATACCTAAGACAGATCTGCACTCGATGACACCTCGATAACAGCCGGTCCCCACACTTACATCTTGCTCTCCTTACGTCAGTATACATCATATCAGTCTGTGACGCTGGCTTTGCAACATCTTGCGTGCCTTTAGGTTCGCCGCGACCAACACTTACCATGCACTGACCACAAAAAATGGAGGCGCCGCGGCTTGAACGCTGGACCTTTCACATGCCAAGCGAACGCTCTACCAACTGAGCTGCGCCCCATGCACGAGCAAACTGCGCTATTCCCCATTCTTTGCGACTCAGATGCGCACGGACACGATGGTTGGTTGGTTTGTAGCGGTGAAGGGAGCAGAGTACAAAGGCGCGGACCCGTTCATATACACAAAAGTTCCAAGTAGTTTCGATGCTCTGGTATTACAAATGCAAATTCCGTCTGTTTTTAACGTCTTAAATTGAAAGAGCCATCACAAATTGCTCCGTTTTCACTCCTTGTCGACAATCATACAGCACCTGAGGTAACAAACACATCTCGAGCCCCATTGTGCACTCCATTATTCATGCCAACTCAGTGCCTCGCTCTTTACTACTGTGTACCAATCTTGTCGTCCAACTGCAAAACACTGGGCCACAACAAGTTGCCGCGTCTCCATTGCACTGCGCATACTACGAAAAGCTCCCCAAACTTGGCACTCACCCTCGCAGCCGACTTTTCCGACTTTCCACGACGCTCACGCTAGTGACAGCATTATTTATAATTCGACGTCGCGCCAAAGCGAATGAGCACATTTCGCCTACGGCTTAGGCCGCCCTCCTAGTGTGGCTACTCGGTGTCTGCAGGCAGCGAGGGTCTGCAAGCTTCCTGTGTTCGCACCTATGTCACCTGTGCTTGCTTGTCAGAGACAGACTATCGCAAAACATACAACTCACTCCATGAATTGATTGCTACGGCATCTGTTATCAGCAGTCACAACTAGCAACACCAGTAGCAGCTGACTGCACGCAAAGAATAGGAATGTGCAGTGGGATTTACGTGAACTCAGCGCAAGGCAGATCTTTCCGACATAGGCTTGAGAATCTTACGGGAACACTTGTACTGTTTCTAAATTAAGTGTAGGCGTGGGAGGAGGGTGCTTCCTGCGCACTAATAACAGCACGCTTGTCAATTGTGGATGCTAATCATTCGCTTGTATCTTCCTAGACACATCTGCTGGTTGTGAATTATTCCACTTGCATGGCATGGTGCGCATGTAGGTGTGTTAAAAATTCTGGACGCACTGGGTATTGATCCCAGTACCTCTCGCATACTAAGCTAGCGCTCTACCATCTGAGCTACGCCCGCCCACCCCAAGGACTAATGGTGCTACATACAGCCATATAGACGACACAGACCCTTGCACTCCCATTATTCAGCAGACAAACACTACTCTCTATGTATCCGTTAGGGTGTCTTTCAGGTTTCGTGCATTCTGTATCGAATCGTAGTTGGCCACAATGAAAGTGGCACGTATAACGTCGAAAATAGAATTCGGACACCGCTCTGAGTAAGACCAACGTGTTGTCCACCCTCTAGGCTTCAATGAGGTTAAGCCGCGATACCTAAGACAGATCTGCACTCGATGACACCTCGATAACAGCCGGTCCCCACACTTACATCTTGCTCTCCTTACGTCAGTATACATCATATCAGTCTGTGACGCTGGCTTTGCAACATCTTGCGTGCCTTTAGGTTCGCCGCGACCAACACTTACCATGCACTGACCACAAAAAATGGAGGCGCCGCGGCTTGAACGCTGGACCTTTCACATGCCAAGCGAACGCTCTACCAACTGAGCTACGCCCCATGCAAGACCAAACTGCGCTATTCCCCATTCTTTGCGACTCAGATGCGCACGGACACGATGGTTGGTTGGTTTGTAGCGGTGAAGGGAGCAGAGTACAAAGGCGCGGACCCGTTCATATACACAAAACTTCCAAGTAGTTTCGATGCTCTGGTATTACAAATGCAAATTCCGTCTGTTTTTAACGTCTTAAATTGAAAGAGCCGTCACAAATTGCTCCGTTTTCACTCCTTGTCGACAATCATACAGCACCTGAGGTAACAAACACATCTCCAGCCCCATTGTGCACTCCATTATTCATGCCAACTCAGTGCCTCGCTCTTTACTACTGTGTACCAATCTTGTCGTCCAACTGCAAAACACTGGGCCACAACAAGTTTCCGCGTCTCCATTGCACTGCGCATACTACGAAACGCTCCCCAAACTTGGCACTCACCCTCGCAGCCGACTTTTCCGACTTTCCACGACGCTCACGCAACGCTCACGCTAGTGACAGCATTATTTATAGTTCGACGTCGCGCCAAAGCGAATGAGCACATTTCGCCTACGGCTTAGGCCGCCCTCCTAGTGTGGCTGCTCGGTGTCTGCAGGCAGCGAGGGTCTGCAAGCTTCCTGTGTTCGCACCTATGTCACCTGTGCTTGCTTGTCAGAGACAGACTATCGCAAAACATACAACTCACTCCATGAATTGATTGCTACGGCATCTGTTATCAGCAGTCACAACTAGCAACACCAGTAGCAGCTGACTGCACGCAAAGAATAGGAATGTGCAGTGGGATTTACGTGAACTCAGCGCAAGGCAGATCTTTCCGACATAGGCTTAAGAATCTTACGGGAACACTTGTACTGTTTCTAAATTAAGTGTAGGCGTGGGAGGAGGGTGCTTCCTGCGCACTAATAACAGCACGCTTGTCAATTGTGGATGCTAATCATTCGCTTGTATCTTCCTAGACACATCTGCTGGTTGTGAATTATTCCACTTGCATGGCAAGGTGCGCATGTAGGTGTGTTAAAAATTCTGGAGGCACTGGGTATTGATCCCAGTACCTCTCGCATACTAAGCGAGCGCTCTACCATCTGAGCTACGCCCGCCCCCTCCGAAGACTAAGGGTGCTACATACAGCCATATAGACTACACAGACCCTTGCACTCCCATTATTCAGCAGACAAACACTACTCTCTATGTATCCGTTAGGGTGTCTTTCAGGTTTCGAGCATTCTGTATCGAATCGTAGTTGGCCACAATGAAAGTGGCACGTATAACGTCGAAAATAGAATTCGGACACCGCTCTGAGTAAGACCAACGTGTTGTCCACCCTCTAGACTTCAATGAGGTTAAGCCGCGATACCTAAGACAGATCTGCACTCGATGACACCTCGATAACAGCCGGTCCCCACACTTACATCTTGCTCTCCTTACGTCAGTATACATCATATCAGTCTGTGACGCTGGCTTTGCAACATCTTGCGTGCCTTTAGGTTCGCCGCGACCAACACTTACCATGCACTGACCACAAGAAATGGAGCCGCCGCGGCTTGATCCCTGGACCTTTCACATGCCAAGCGGACGCTCTACCAACTGAGCTACGCCCCATGCACGAGCAAACTGCGCTATTCCCCATTCTTTGCGACTCAGATGCGCACGGACACGATGGTTGGTTGGTTTGTAGCGGTGAAGAGAGCAGGGTACAAAGGCGCGGACCCGTTCATATACACAAAATTTCCAAGTAGTTTCGATGCTCTGGTATTACAAATGCAAAATCCGTCTGTTTTTAACGTCTTAAATTGAAAGAGCCGTCATAAATTGCTCTGTTTTCACTCCTTGTCGACAATCATACAGCACCTGAGGTAACAAACACATCTCGAGCCCCATTGTGCACTCCATTATTCATGCCAACTCAGTGCCTCGCTCTTTACTACTGTGTACCAATCTTGTCGTCCAACTGCAAAACACTGGGCCACAACAAGTTACCGCGTCTCCATTGCACTGCGCATACTACGAAAAGCTCCCCAAACTTGGCACTCACCCTCGCAGCCGACTTTTCCGACTTTCCACGACGCTCACGCTGGTGACAGCATTATTTATAGTCCGACGTCGCGCCAAAGCGAATGAGCACATTTCGCCAACGGCTTAGGCCGCCCTCCTAGTGTGGCTGTTCGGTGTCTGCAGGCAGCGAGGGTCTGCAAGCTTCCCGTGTTCGCACCTATGTCACCTGTGCTTGCTTGTCAGAGACAGACTATCGCAAAACATACAACTCACTCCATGAATTTATTGCTACGGCATCTGTTATCAGCAGTCACAACTAGCAACACCAGTAGCAGCTGACTGCACGCAAAGAATAGGAATGTGCAGTGGGATTTACGTGAACTGGGCGCAAGGCAGATCTTTCCGACATAGGCTTGAGAATCTTACGGGAACACTTGTACTGTTTCTAAATTAAGTGTAGGCGTGGGAGGAGGGTGCTTCCTGCGCACTAATAACACCACGCTTGTCAATTGTGGATGCTAATCATTCGCTTGTATCTTCCTAGACACATCTCCTGGTTGTGAATTATTCCACTTGCATGGCAAGCTGCGCATGTAGGTGTGTTAAACTTTCTGGAGGCACTGGGTGTTGATCCCAGTACCTCTCGCATACTAAGCGAGCGCTCTAACATCTGAGCTACGCCCGCCCCCCCGAAGACTAATGGTGCTACATACAGCCATATAGACGACACAGACCCTTGCACTCCCATTATTCAGCAGACAAACACTACTCTCTATGTATCCGTTAGGGTGTCTTTCAGGTTTCGTGCATTCTGTATCGAATCGTAGTTGGCCACAATGAAAGTGGCACGTATAACGTCGAAAATAGAATTCGGACACCGCTCTGAGTAAGACCAACGTGTTGTCCACCCTCTAGACTTCAATGAGGTTAAGCCGCGATACCTAAGACAGATCTGCACTCGATGACACCTCGATAACAGCCGGTCCCCACACTTACATCTTGCTCTCCTTACGCCAGTATACATCATATCAGTCTGTGACGCTGGCTTTGCAACATCTTGCGTGCCTTTAGGTTCGCCGCGACCAACACTTACCATGCACTGACCACAAAAAATGGAGGCGCCGCAGCTTGAACCCTGGACCTTTCACATGCCAAGCGAACGCTCTACCAACTGAGCTACGGCCCATGCACGAGCAAACTGCGCTATTCCCCATTCTTTGCGACTCAGATGCGCACGGACACGATGGTTGGTTGGTTTGTAGCGGTGAAGGGAGCAGAGTACAAAGGCGCGGACCCGTTCATATACACAAAAGTTCCAAGTAGTTTCGATGCTCTGGTATTACAAATGCAAATTCCGTCTGTTTTTAACGTCTTAAATTGAAAGAGCCGTCACAAATTGCTCCGTTTTCACTCCTTGTCGACAATCATACAGCACCTGAGGTAACAAACACATCTCCAGCCCCGTTGTGCACTCCATTATTCATGCCAACTCAGTGCCTCGCTCTTTACTACTTTGTACCAATCTTGTCGTCCAACTGCAAAACACTGGGCCACAACAAGTTTCCGCGTCTCCATTGCACTGCGCATACTACGAAACGCTCCCCAAACTTGGCACTCACCCTCGCAGCCGACTTTTCCGACTTTCCACGACGCTCACGCTAGTGACAGCATTATTTATAGTTCGACGTCGCGCCAAAGCGAATGAGCACATTTCGCCTACGGCTTAGGCCGCCCTCCTAGTGTGGCTGCTCGGTGTCTGCAGGCAGCGAGGGTCTGCAAGCTTCCCGTGTTCGCACCTATATCACCTGTGCTTGCTTGTCAGAGACAGACTATCGCAAAACATACAACTCACTCCATGAATTGATTGCTACGGCATCTGTTATCAGCAGTCACAACTAGCAACACCAGTAGCTGCTGACTGCACGCAAAGAATAGGAATGTGCAGTGGGATTTACGTGAACTCAGCGCAAGGCAGATCTTTCCGACATAGGCTTGAGAATCTTACGGGAACACTTGTACTGTTTCTAAATTAAGTGTAGGCGTGGGAGTAGGGTGCTTCCTGCGCACTAATAACAGCACGCTTGTCAATTGTGGATGCTAATCATTCGCTTGTATCTTCCTAGACACATCTGCTGGTTGTGAATTATTCCACTTGCATGGCAAGGTGCGCATGTAGGTGTGTTAAACATTCTGGAGGCACTGGGTATTGATCCCAGTACCTCTCGCATACTAAGCGAGCGCTCTACCATCTGAGCTACGCCCGCCCCCCGGAAGACTAAGGGTGCTACATACAGCCATATAGACTACACAGACCCTTGCACTCCCATTATTCAGCAGACAAACACTACTCTCTATGTATCCGTTAGGGTGTCTTTCAGGTTTCGAGCATTCTGTATCGAATCGTAGTTGGCCACAATGAAAGTGGCACGTATAACGTCGAAAATAGAATTCGGACACCGCTCTGAGTAAGACCAACGTGTTGTCCACCCTCTAGACTTCAATGAGGTTAAGCCGCGATACCTAAGACAGATCTGCACTCGATGACACCTCGATAACAGCCGGTCCCCACACTTACATCTTGCTCTCCTTACGTCAGTATACATCATATCAGTCTGTGACGCTGGCTTTGCAACATCTTGCGTGCCTTTAGGTTCGCCGCGACCAACACTTACCATGCACTGACCACAAGAAATGGAGCCGCCGCGGCTTGATCCCTGGACCTTTCACATGCCAAGCGGACGCTCTACCAACTGAGCTACGCCCCATGCACGAGCAAACTGCGCTATTCCCCATTCTTTGCGACTCAGATGCGCACGGACACGATGGTTGGTTGGTTTGTAGCGGTGAAGAGAGCAGGGTACAAAGGCGCGGACCCGTTCATATACACAAAATTTCCAAGTAGTTTCGATGCTCTGGTATTACAAACGCAAATTCCGTCTGTTTTTAACGTCTTAAATTGAAAGAGCCGTCACAAATTGCTCTGTTTTCACTCCTTGTCGACAATCATACAGCACCTGAGGTAACAAACACATCTCGAGCCCCATTGTGCACTCCATTATTCATGCCAACTCAGTGCCTCGCTCTTTACTACTGTGTACCAATCTTGTCGTCCAACTGCAAAACACTGGGCCACAACAAGTTTCCGCGTCTCCATTGCACTGCGCATACTACGAAAAGCTCCCCAAACTTGGCACTCACCCTCGCAGCCGACTTTTCCGACTTTCCACGACGCTCACGCTAGTGACAGCATTATTTATAGTTCGACGTCGCGCCAAAGCGAATGAGCACATTTCGCCTACGGCTTAGGCCGCCCTCCTAGTGTGGCTGCTCGGTGTCTGCAGGCAGCGAGGGTCTGCAAGCTTCCCGTGTTCGCACCTATGTCACCTGTGCTTGCTTGTCAGAGACAGACTATCGCAAAACATACAACTCACTCCATGAATTGATTGCTACGGCATCTGTTATCAGCTGTCACAACTAGCAACACCAGTATCAGCTGACTGCACGCAAAGAATAGGAATGTGCAGTGGGATTTACGTGAACTGGGCGCAAGGCAGATCTTTCCGACATAGGCTTGAGAATCTTACGGGAACACTTGTACTGTTTCTAAATTAAGTGTAGGCGTGGGAGGAGGGTGCTTCCTGCGCACTAATAACACCACGCTTGTCAATTGTGGATGCTAATCATTCGCTTGTATCTTCCTAGACACATCTCCTGGTTGTGAATTATTCCACTTGCATGGCAAGCTGCGCATGTAGGTGTGTTAAACTTTCTGGAGGCACTGGGTGTTGATCCCAGTACCTCTCGCATACTAAGCGAGCGCTCTAACATCTGAGCTACGCCCGCCCCCCCGAAGACTAATGGTGCTTCATACAGCCATATAGACGACACAGACCCTTGCACTCCCATTATTCAGCAGACAAACACTACTCTCTATGTATCCGTTAGGGTGTCTTTCAGGTTTCGTGCATTCTGTATCGAATCGTAGTTGGCCACAATGAAAGTGGCACGTATAACGTCGAAAGTAGAATTCGGACACCGCTCTGAGTAAGACCAACGTGTTGTCCACCCTCTAGACTTCAATGAGGTTAAGCCGCGATACCTAAGACAGATCTGCACTCGATGACACCTCGATAACAGCCGGTCCCCACACTTACATCTTGCTCTCCTTACGCCAGTATACATCATATCAGTCTGTGACGCTGGCTTTGCAACATCTTGCGTGCCTTTAGGTTCGCCGCGACCAACACTTACCATGCACTGACCACAAAAAATGGAGGCGCCGCAGCTTGAACCCTGGACCTTTCACATGCCAAGCGAACGCTCTACCAACTGAGCTACGGCCCATGCACGAGCAAACTGCTCTATTCCCCATTCTTTGCGACTCAGATGCGCACGGACACGATGGTTGGTTGGTTTGTAGCGGTGAAGGGAGCAGAGTACAAAGGCGCGGACCCGTTCATATACACAAAAGTTCCAAGTAGTTTCGATGCTCTGGTATTACAAATGCAAATTCCGTCTGTTTTTAACGTCTTAAATTGAAAGAGCCGTCACAAATTGCTCCGTTTTCACTCCTTGTCGACAATCATACAGCACCTGAGGTAACAAACACATCTCCAGCCCCGTTGTGCACTCCATTATTCATGCCAACTCAGTGCCTCGCTCTTTACTACTGTGTACCAATCTTGTCGTCCAACTGCAAAACACTGGGCCACAACAAGTTTCCGCGTCTCCATTGCACTGCGCATACTACGAAACGCTCCCCAAACTTGGCACTCACCCTCGCAGCCGACTTTTCCGACTTTCCACGACGCTCACGCTAGTGACAGCATTATTTATAGTTCGACGTCGCGCCAAAGCGAATGAGCACATTTCGCCTACGGCTTAGGCCGCCCTCCTAGTGTGGCTGCTCGGTGTCTGCAGGCAGCGAGGGTCTGCAAGCTTCCCGTGTTCGCACCTATATCACCTGTGCTTGCTTGTCAGAGACAGACTATCGCAAAACATACAACTCACTCCATGAATTGATTGCTACGGCATCTGTTATCAGCAGTCACAACTAGCAACACCAGTAGCTGCTGACTGCACGCAAAGAATAGGAATGTGCAGTGGGATTTACGTGAACTCAGCGCAAGGCAGATCTTTCCGACATAGGCTTGAGAATCTTACGGGAACACTTGTACTGTTTCTAAATTAAGTGTAGGCGTGGGAGGAGGGTGCTTCCTGCGCACTAATAACACCACGCTTGTCAATTGTGGATGCTAATCATTCGCTTGTATCTTCCTAGACACATCTGCTGGTTGTGAATTATTCCACTTGCATGGCAAGGTGCGCATGTAGGTGTGTTAAAAATTCTGGAGGCACTGGGTATTGATCCCAGTACCTCTCGCATACTAGGCGAGCGCTCTACCATCTGAGCTACGCCCGACCCCCCGGAGACTAAAGGTGCTACATACAGCCATATAGACGACACAGACCCTTGCACTCCCATTATTCAGCAGACAAACACTATTCTCTATGTATCCGTTAGGGTGTCTTTCAGGTTTCGTGCATTCTGTATCGAATCGTAGTTGGCCACAATGAAAGTGGCACGTATAACGTCGAAAATAGAATTCGGACACCGCTCTGAGTAAGACCAACGTGTTGTCCACCCTCTAGACTTCAATGAGGTTAAGCCGCGATACCTAAGACAGATCTGCACTCGATGACACCTCGATAACAGCCGGTCCCCACACTTACATCTTGCTCTCCTTACGTCAGTATACATCATATCAGTCTGTGACGCTGGCTTTGCAACATCTTGCGTGCCTTTAGGTTCGCCGCGACCAACACTTACCATGCACTGACCACAAGAAATGGAGCCGCCGCGGCTTGATCCCTGGACCTTTCACATGCCAAGCGGACGCTCTACCAACTGAGCTACGCCCCATGCACGAGCAAACTGCGCTATTCCCCATTCTTTGCGACTCAGATGCGCACGGACACGATGGTTGGTTGGTTTGTAGCGGTGAAGAGAGCAGGGTACAAAGGCGCGGACCCGTTCATATACACAAAATTTCCAAGTAGTTTCGATGCTCTGGTATTACAAATGCAAATTCCGTCTGTTTTTAACGTCTTAAATTGAAAGAGCCGTCACAAATTGCTCTGTTTTCACTCCTTGTCGACAATCATACAGCACCTGAGGTAACAAACACATCTCGAGCCCCATTGTGCACTCCATTATTCATGCCAACTCAGTGCCTCGCTCTTTACTACTGTGTACCAATCTTGTCGTCCAACTGCAAAACACTGGGCCACAACAAGTTACCGCGTCTCCATTGCACTGCGCATACTACGAAAAGCTCCCCAAACTTGGCACTCACCCTCGCAGCCAACTTTTCCGACTTTCCACGACGCTCACGCTGGTGACAGCATTATTTATAGTTCGACGTCGCGCCAAAGCGAATGAGCACATTTCGCCAACGGCTTAGGCCGCCCTCCTAGTGTGGCTGCTCGGTGTCTGCAGGCAGCGAGGGTCTGCAAGCTTCCCGTGTTCGCACCTATGTCACCTGTGCTTGCTTGTCAGAGACAGACTATCGCAAAACATACAACTCACTCCATGAATTTATTGCTACGGCATCTGTTATCAGCAGTCACAACTAGCAACACCAGTAGCAGCTGACTGCACGCAAAGAATAGGAATGTGCAGTGGGATTTACGTGAACTGGGCGCAAGGCAGATCTTTCCGACATAGGCTTGAGAATCTTACGGGAACACTTGTACTGTTTCTAAATTAAGTGTAGGCGTGGGAGGAGGGTGCTTCCTGCGCACTAATAACACCACGCTTGTCAATTGTGGATGCTAATCATTCGCTTGTATCTTCCTAGACACATCTCCTGGTTGTGAATTATTCCACTTGCATGGCAAGCTGCGCATGTAGGTGTGTTAAACTTTCTGGAGGCACTGGGTGTTGATCCCAGTTCCTCTCGCATACTAGGCGAGCGCTCTACCATCTGAGCTACGCCCGACCCCCCGGAGACTAAAGGTGCTACATACAGCCATATAGACGACACAGACCCTTGCACTCCCATTATTCAGCAGACAAACACTATT
The DNA here is from genome assembly GCF_023897955.1 of Schistocerca gregaria. Taxonomy (NCBI): domain Eukaryota; kingdom Metazoa; phylum Arthropoda; class Insecta; order Orthoptera; family Acrididae; genus Schistocerca; species Schistocerca gregaria. The sequence continues at coordinate 2,292,201 of NW_026061726.1, forward strand.
CTCTATGTATCCGTTAGGGTGTCTTTCAGGTTTCGTGCATTCTGTATCGAATCGTAGTTGGCCACAATGAAAGTGGCACGTATAACGTCGAAAATAGAATTCGGACACCGCTCTGAGTAAGACCAACGTGTTGTCCACCCTCTAGACTTCAATGAGGTTAAGCCGCGATACCTAAGACAGATCTGCACTCGATGACACCTCGATAACAGCCGGTCCCCACACTTACATCTTGCTCTCCTTACGTCAGTATACATCATATCAGTCTGTGACGCTGGCTTTGCAACATCTTGCGTGCCTTTAGGTTCGCCGCGACCAACACTTACCATGCACTGACCACAAGAAATGGAGCCGCCGCGGCTTGATCCCTGGACCTTTCACATGCCAAGCGGACGCTCTACCAACTGAGCTACGCCCCATGCACGAGCAAACTGCGCTATTCCCCATTCTTTGCGACTCAGATGCGCACGGACACGATGGTTGGTTGGTTTGTAGCGGTGAAGAGAGCAGGGTACAAAGGCGCGGACCCGTTCATATACACAAAATTTCCAAGTAGTTTCGATGCTCTGGTATTACAAATGCAAATTCCGTCTGTTTTTAACGTCTTAAATTGAAAGAGCCGTCACAAATTGCTCTGTTTTCACTCCTTGTCGACAATCATACAGCACCTGAGGTAACAAACACATCTCGAGCCCCATTGTGCACTCCATTATTCATGCCAACTCAGTGCCTCGCTCTTTACTACTGTGTACCAATCTTGTCGTCCAACTGCAAAACACTGGGCCACAACAAGTTACCGCGTCTCCATTGCACTGCGCATACTACGAAAAGCTCCCCAAACTTGGCACTCACCCTCGCAGCCGACTTTTCCGACTTTCCACGACGCTCACGCTGGTGACAGCATTATTTATAGTTCGACGTCGCGCCAAAGCGAATGAGCACATTTCGCCAACGGCTTAGGCCGCCCTCCTAGTGTGGCTGCTCGGTGTCTGCAGGCAGCGAGGGTCTGCAAGCTTCCCGTGTTCGCACCCATGTCACCTGTGCTTGCTTGTCAGAGACAGACTATCGCAAAACATACAACTCACTCCATGAATTTATTGCTACGGCATCTGTTATCAGCAGTCACAACTAGCAACACCAGTAGCAGCTGACTGCACGCAAAGAATAGGAATGTGCAGTGGGATTTACGTGAACTGGGCGCAAGGCAGATCTTTCCGACATAGGCTTGAGAATCTTACGGGAACACTTGTACTGTTTCTAAATTAAGTGTAGGCGTGGGAGGAGGGTGCTTCCTGCGCACTAATAACACCACGCTTGTCAATTGTGGATGCTAATCATTCGCTTGTATCTTCCTAGACACATCTCCTGGTTGTGAATTATTCCACTTGCATGGCAAGCTGCGCATGTAGGTGTGTTAAACTTTCTGGAGGCACTGGGTGTTGATCCCAGTACCTCTCGCATACTAAGCGAGCGCTCTAACATCTGAGCTACGCCCGCCCCCCCGAAGACTAATGGTGCTACATACAGCCATATAGACGACACAGACCCTTGCACTCCCATTATTCAGCAGACAAACACTACTCTCTATGTATCCGTTAGGGTGTCTTTCAGGTTTCGTGCATTCTGTATCGAATCGTAGTTGGCCACAATGAAAGTGGCACGTATAACGTCGAAAGTAGAATTCGGACACCGCTCTGAGTAAGACCAACGTGTTGTCCACCCTCTAGACTTCAATGAGGTTAAGCCGCGATACCTAAGACAGATCTGCACTCGATGACACCTCGATAACAGCCGGTCCCCACACTTACATCTTGCTCTCCTTACGCCAGTATACATCATATCAGTCTGTGACGCTGGCTTTGCAACATCTTGCGTGCCTTTAGGTTCGCCGCGACCAACACTTACCATGCACTGACCACAAAAAATGGAGGCGCCGCAGCTTGAACCCTGGACCTTTCACATGCCAAGCGAACGCTCTACCAACTGAGCTACGGCCCATGCACGAGGAAACTGCGCTATTCCCCATTCTTTGCGACTCAGATGCGCACGGACACGATGGTTGGTTGGTTTGTAGCGGTGAAGGGAGCAGAGTACAAAGGCGCGGACCCGTTCATATACACAAAAGTTCCAAATAGTTTCGATGCTCTGGTATTACAAATGCAAATTCCGTCTGTTTTTAACGTCTTAAATTGAAAGAGCCGTCACAAATTGCTCCGTTTTCACTCCTTGTCGACAATCATACAGCACCTGAAGTAACAAACACATCTCCAGCCCCGTTGTGCACTCCATTATTCATGCCAACTCAGTGCCTCGCTCTTTACTACTTTGTACCAATCTTGTCGTCCAACTGCAAAACACTGGGCCACAACAAGTTTCCGCGTCTCCATTGCACTGCGCATACTACGAAACGCTCCCCAAACTTGGCACTCACCCTCGCAGCCGACTTTTCCGACTTTCCACGACGCTCACGCTAGTGACAGCATTATTTATAGTTCGACGTCGCGCCAAAGCGAATGAGCACATTTCGCCTACGGCTTAGGCCGCCCTCCTAGTGTGGCTGCTCGGTGTCTGCAGGCAGCGAGGGTCTGCAAGCTTCCCGTGTTCGCACCTATATCACCTGTGCTTGCTTGTCAGAGACAGACTATCGCAAAACATACAACTCACTCCATGAATTGATTGCTACGGCATCTGTTATCAGCAGTCACAACTAGCAACACCAGTAGCTGCTGACTGCACGCAAAGAATAGGAATGTGCAGTGGGATTTACGTGAACTCAGCGCAAGGCAGATCTTTCCGACATAGGCTTGAGAATCTTACGGGAACACTTGTACTGTTTCTAAATTAAGTGTAGGCGTGGGAGGAGGGTGCTTCCTGCGCACTAATAACACCACGCTTGTCAATTGTGGATGCTAATCATTCGCTTGTATCTTCCTAGACACATCTGCTGGTTGTGAATTATTCCACTTGCATGGCAAGGTGCGCATGTAGGTGTGTTAAAAATTCTGGAGGCACTGGGTATTGATCCCAGTACCTCTCGCATACTAGGCGAGCGCTGTACCATCTGAGCTACGCCCGACCCCCCGGAGACTAATGGTGCTACATACAGCCATATAGACGACACAGACCCTTGCACTCCCATTATTCAGCAGACAAACACTATTCTCTATGTATCCGTTAGGGTGTCTTTCAGGTTTCGTGCATTCTGTATCGAATCGTAGTTGGCCACAATGAAAGTGGCACGTATAACGTCGAAAATAGAATTCGGACACCGCTCTGAGTAAGACCAACGTGTTGTCCACCCTCTAGACTTCAATGAGGTTAAGCCGCGATACCTAAGACAGATCTGCACTCGATGACACCTCGAAAACAGCCGGTCCCCACACTAACATCTTGCTCTCCTTACGTCAGTATACATCATATCAGTCTGTGACGCTGGCTTTGCAACATCTTGCGTGCCTTTAGGTTCGCCGCGACCAAAACTTACCATGCACTGACCACAAAAAATGGAGCCGCCGCGGCTTGAACCCTGGAGCTTTCACATGCCAAGCGAACGCTCTACCAACTGAGCTTCGCCCCATGCACGAGCAAATTGCGCTATTCCCCATTCTTTGCGACTCAGATGCGCACTGACACGATGGTTGGTTAGTTTGTAGCGGTGAAGAGAGGAGAGTACAAAGGCGCGGACCCGTTCATATACACAACAGTTCCAAGTAGTTTCGATGCTCTGGTATTACAAATGCAAATTCCGTCTGTTTTTAACGTCTTAAATTGAAAGAGCCGTCACAAATTGCTCCGTTTTCACTCCTTGTCGACACTCATACAGCACCTGAGGTAACAAACACATCTCGAGCCCCGTTGTGCACTCCATTATTCATGCCAACTCAGTGCCTCGCTCTTTACTACTGTGTACCAATCTTGTCGCCCAACTGCAAAACACTGGGCCACAACAAGTTTCCGCGTCTCCATTGCACTGCGCATACTACGAAACGCTCCCCAAACTTGGCACTCACCCTCGCAGCCGACTTTTCCGACTTTCCACGACGCTCACGCAACGCTCACGCTAGTGACAGCATTATTTATAGTTCGACGTCGCGCCAAAGCGAATGAGCACATTTCGCCTACGGCTTAGGCCGCCCTCCTAGTGTGGCTGCTCGGTGTGTGCAGGCAGCGAGGGTCTGCAAGCTTCCTGTGTTCGCACCTATGTCACCTGTGCTTGCTTGTCAGAGACAGACTATCGCAAAACATACAACTCACTCCATGAATTGATTGCTACGGCATCTGTTATCAGCAGTCACAACTAGCAACACCAGTAGCAGCTGACTGCACGCAAAGAATAGGAATGTGCAGTGGGATTTACGTGAACTCAGCGCAAGGCAGATCTTTCCGACATAGGCTTAAGAATCTTACGGGAACACTTGTACTGTTTCTAAATTAAGTGTAGGCGTGGGAGTAGGGTGCTTCCTGCGCACTAATAACAGCACGCTTGTCAATTGTGGATGCTAATCATTCGCTTGTATCTTCCTAGACACATCTGCTGGTTGTGAATTATTCCACTTGCATGGCAAGGTGCGCATGTAGGTGTGTTAAAAATTCTGGAGGCACTGGGTATTGATCCCAGTACCTCTCGCATACTAAGCGAGCGCTCTACCATCTGAGCTACGCCCGCCCCCCGGAAGACTAAGGGTGCTACATACAGCCATATAGACTACACAGACCCTTGCACTCCCATTATTCAGCAGACAAACACCACTCTCTATGTATCCGTTAGGGTGTCTTTCAGGTTTCGAGCATTCTGTATCGAATCGTAGTTGGCCACAATGAAAGTGGCACGTATAACGTCGAAAATAGAATTCGGACACCGCTCTGAGTAAGACCAACGTGTTGTCCACCCTCTAGACTTCAATGAGGTTAAGCCGCGATACCTAAGACAGATCTGCACTCGATGACACCTCGATAACAGCCGGTCCCCACACTTACATCTTGCTCTCCTTACGTCAGTATACATCATATCAGTCTGTGACGCTGGCTTTGCAACATCTTGCGTGCCTTTAGGTTCGCCGCGACCAACACTTACCATGCACTGACCACAAGAAATGGAGCCGCCGCGGCTTGATCCCTGGACCTTTCACATGCCAAGCGTACGCTCTACCAACTGAGCTACGCCCCATGCACGAGTAAACTGCGCTATTCCCCATTCTTTGCGACTCAGATGCGCACGGACACGATGGTTGGTTGGTTTGTAGCGGTGAAGAGAGCAGGGTACAAAGGCGCGGACCCGTTCATATACACAAAATTTCCAAGTAGTTTCGATGCTCTGGTATTACAAATGCAAATTCCGTCTGTTTTTAACGTCTTAAATTGAAAGAGCCGTCACAAATTGCTCCGTTTTCACTCCTTGTCGACAATCATACAGCACCTGAGGTAACAAACACATCTCGAGCCCCATTGTGCACTCCATTATTCATGCCAACTCAGTGCCTCGCTCTTTACTACTGTGTACCAATCTTGTCGTCCAACTGCAAAACACTGGGCCACAACAAGTTTCCGCGTCTCCATTGCACTGCGCATACTACGAAAAGCTCCCCAAACTTGGCACTCACCCTCGCAGCCGACTTTTCCGACTTTCCACGACGCTCACGCTAGTGACAGCATTATTTATAGTTCGACGTCGCGCCAAAGCGAATGAGCACATTTCGCCTACGGCTTAGGCCGCCCTCCTATTGTGGCTGCTCGGTGTCTGCAGGCAGCGAGGGTCTGCAAGCTTCCCGTGTTCGCACCTATGTCACCTGTGCTTGCTTGTCAGAGACAGACTATCGCAAAACATACAACTCACTCCATGAATTGATTGCTACGGCATCTGTTATCAGCTGTCACAACTAGCAACACCAGTATCAGCTGACTGCACGCAAAGAATAGGAATGTGCAGTGGGATTTACGTGAACTGGGCGCAAGACAGATCTTTCCGACATAGGCTTGAGAATCTTACGGGAACACTTGTACTGTTTCTAAATTAAGTGTAGGCGTGGGAGGAGGGTGCTTCCTGCGCACTAATAACACCACGCTTGTCAATTGTGGATGCTAATCATTCGCTTGTATCTTCCTAGACACATCTCCTGGTTGTGAATTATTCCACTTGCATGGCAAGCTGCGCATGTAGGTGTGTTAAACTTTCTGGAGGCACTGGGTGTTGATCCCAGTACCTCTCGCATACTAAGCGAGCGCTCTAACATCTGAGCTACGCCCGCCCGCCCGAAGACTAATGGTGCTTCATACAGCCATATAGACGACACAGACCCTTGCACTCCCATTATTCAGCAGACAAACACTACTCTCTATGTATCCGTTAGGGTGTCTTTCAGGTTTCGTGCATTCTGTATCGAATCGTAGTTGGCCACAATGAAAGTGGCACGTATAACGTCGAAAATAGAATTCGGACACCGCTCTGAGTAAGACCAACGTGTTGTCCACCCTCTAGACTTCAATGAGGTTAAGCCGCGATACCTAAGACAGATCTGCACTCGATGACACCTCGATAACAGCCGGTCCCCACACTTACATCTTGCTCTCCTTACGCCAGTATACATCATATCAGTCTGTGACGCTGGCTTTGCAACATCTTGCGTGCCTTTAGGTTCGCCGCGACCAACACTTACCATGCACTGACCACAAAAAATGGAGGCGCCGCAGCTTGAACCCTGGACTTTTCACATGCCAAGCGAACGCTCTACCAACTGAGCTACGGCCCATGCACGAGCAAACTGCGCTATTCCCCATTCTTTGCGACTCAGATGCGCACGGACACGATGGTTGGTTGGTTTGTAGCGGTGAAGGGAGCAGAGTACAAAGGCGCGGACCCGTTCATATACACAAAAGTTCCAAGTAGTTTCGATGCTCTGGTATTACAAATGCAAATTCCGTCTGTTTTTAACGTCTTAAATTGAAAGAGCCGTCACAAATTGCTCCGTTTTCACTCCTTGTCGACAATCATACAGCACCTGAGGTAACAAACACATCTCCAGCCCCGTTGTGCACTCCATTATTCATGCCAACTCAGTGCCTCGCTCTTTACTACTGTGTACCAATCTTGTCGTCCAACTGCAAAACACTGGGCCACAACAAGTTTCCGCGTCTCCATTGCACTGCGCATACTACGAAACGCTCCCCAAACTTGGCACTCACCCTCGCAGCCGACTTTTCCGACTTTCCACGACGCTCACGCTAGTGACAGCGTTATTTATAGTTCGACGTCGCGCCAAAGCGAATGAGCACATTTCGCCTACGGCTTAGGCCGCCCTCCTAGTGTGGCTGCTCGGTGTCTGCAGGCAGCGAGGGTCTGCAAGCTTCCCGTGTTCGCACCTATATCACCTGTGATTGCTTGTCAGAGACAGACTATCGCAAAACATACAACTCACTCCATGAATTGATTGCTACGGCATCTGTTATCAGCAGTCACAACTAGCAACACCAGTAGCTGCTGACTGCACGCAAAGAATATGAATGTGCAGTGGGATTTACGTGAACTCAGCGCAAGGCAGATCTTTCCGACATAGGCTTGAGAATCTTACGGGAACACTTGTACTGTTTCTAAATTAAGTGTAGGCGTGGGAGGAGGGTGCTTCCTGCGCACTAATAACACCACGCTTGTCAATTGTGGATGCTAATCATTCGCTTGTATCTTCCTAGACACATCTGCTGGTTGTGAATTATTCCACTTGCATGGCAAGGTGCGCATGTAGGTGTGTTAAAAATTCTGGAGGCACTGGGTATTGATCCCAGTACCTCTCGCATACTAGGCGAGCGCTGTACCATCTGAGCTACGCCCGCCCCCCCGAAGACTAATGGTGCTACATACAGCCATATAGACGACACAGACCCTTGCACTCCCATTATTCAGCAGACAAACACTATTCTCTATGTATCCGTTAGGGTGTCTTTCAGGTTTCGTGCATTCTGTATCGAATCGTAGTTGGCCACAATGAAAGTGGCACGTATAACGTCGAAAATAGAATTCGGACACCGCTCTGAGTAAGACCAACGTGTTGTCCACCCTCTAGACTTCAATGAGGTTAAGCCGCGATACCTAAGACAGATCTGCACTCGATGACACCTCGAAAACAGCCGGTCCCCACACTTACATCTTGCTCTCCTTACGTCAGTATACATCATATCAGTCTGTGACGCTGGCTTTGCAACATCTTGCGTGCCTTTAGGTTCGCCGCGACCAAAACTTACCATGCACTGACCACAAAAAATGGAGCCGCCGCGGCTTGAACCCTGGACCTTTCACATGCCAAGCGGACGCTCTACCAACTGAGCTACGCCCCATGCACGAGCAAATTGCGCTATTCCCCATTCTTTGCGACTCAGATGCGCACTGACACGATGGTTCGTAGGTTTGTAGCGGTGAAGAGAGCAGAGTACAAAGGCGCGGACCCGTTCATATCCACAAAAGTTCCAAGTAGTTTCGATGCTCTGGTATTACAAATGCAAATTCCGTCTGTTTTTAACGTCTTAAATTGAAAGAGCCGTCACAAATTGCTCCGTTTTCACTCCTTGTCGACAATCATACAGCACCTGAGGTAACAAACACATCTCGAGCCCCGTTGTGCACTCCATTATTCATGCCAACTCAGTGCCTCGCTCTTTACTACTGTGTACCAATCTTGTCGTCCAACTGCAAAACACTGGGCCACAACAAGTTTCCGCGTCTCCATTGCACTGCGCATACTACGAAACGCTCCCCAATGTTGGCACTCACCCTCGCAGCCGACTTTTCCGACTTTCCACGACGCTCACGCTAATGACAGCATTATTTATAGTTCGACGTCGCGCCAAAGCGAATGAGCACATTTCGCCTACGGCTTAGGCCGCCCTCCTAGTGTTGCTGCTCGGTGTCTGCAGGCAGCGAGGGTCTGCAAGCTTCCCGTGTTCGCACCTATGTCACCTGTGCTTGCTTGTCAGAGACAGACTATCGCAAAACATACAACTCACTCCATGAATTGATTGCTACGGCATCTGTTATCAGCAGTCACAACTAGCAACACCAGTAGCAGCTGACTGCACGCAAAGAATAGGAATGTGCAGTGGGATTTACGTGAACTCAGCGCAAGGCAGATCTTTCCGACATAGGCTTGAGAATCTTACGGGAACACTTGTACTGTTTCTAAATTAACTGTAGGCGTGGGAGGAGGGTGCTTCCTGCGCACTAATAATAGCACGCTTGTCAATTGTAGATGCTAATCATTCGCTTGTATCTTCCTAGACACATCTGCTGGTTGTGAATTATTCCACTTGCATGGCAAGGTGCGCTTGTAGGTGTGTTAAAGATTCTGGAGGCACTGGGTATTGATCCCAGTACCTCTCGCATACTAAGCGAGCGCTCTACCATCTGAGCTACGCCCGCCCCCCCAAAGACTAATGGTTCTACATACAGCCATATAGACGACACAGACCCTTGCACTCCCATTATTCAGCAGACAAACACTACTCTCTATGTATCCGTTAGGGTGTCTTTCAGGTTTCGTGTATTCTGTATCGAATCGTAGTTGGCCACAATGAAAGTGGCACGTATAACGTCGAAAATAGAATTCGGACACCGCTCTGAGTAAGACCAACGTGTTGTCCACCCTCTAGACTTCAATGAGGTTAAGCCGCGATACCTAAGACAGATCTGCACTCGAAGACACCTCGATAACAGCCGGTCCCCACACTTACATCTTGCTCTCCTTACGTCAGTATACATCATATCAGTCTGTGACGCTGGCTTTGCAACATCTTGTGTGCCTTTAGGTTCGCCGCGACCAACACTTACCATAAAAAATGGAGGCGCCGGGGCTTGAACCCTGGACCTTTCACATGCCATGCGAACGCTCTACCAACTGAGCTACGCCCCATGCACGAGCAATCTGCGCTGTTCCCCATTCTTTGCGACTCAGATTCGCACGGACACGATGGGTGGTTGGTCTGTAGCGGTGAAGGGAGCAGAGTACAAAGGCGCGGACCCGTTCATATACACAAAAGTTCCAAGTAGTTTCCATGCTCTGGTATTACAAATGCAAATTCCGTCTGTTTTTTAACGTCTTAAATTGAAAGAGACGTCTCAAATTGCTCCGTTTTCACTCCTTGTCGACAATCATACAGCACCTGAGGTAACAAACACATCTCGAGCCCCATTGTGCACTCCATTATTCATGCACCTGAGGTAACAAACACATCTCGAGCCCCATTGTGCACTCCATTATTCATGCCAACTCAGTGCCTCGCTCGTTACTACTGTGTACCATTCCTGTCGTCCAACTGCAAAACACTGGGCCACAACAAGTTTCCGCGTCTCCATTGCACTGCGCATACTACGAAACGCTCCCCAAACTTGGCACTCACCCTCGCAGCCGACTTTTCCGACTTTCCACGACGCTCACGCTAGTGACAGCATTATTTATAGTTCGACGTCGCGCCAAAGCGAATGAGCACATTTCGCCTACGGCTTAGGCCGCCCTCCTAGTGTGGCTGCTCGGTGTCTGCAGGCTGCGAGGGTCTGCAAGCTTCCTGTGTTCGCACCTATGTCACCTGTGCTTGCTTGTCAGAGACAGACTATCGCAAAACATACAACTCACTCCATGAATTGATTGCTACGGCATCTGTTATCAGCAGTCACAACTAGCAACACCAGTAGCAGCTGACTGCACGCAAAGAATAGGAATGTGCAGTGGGATTTACGTGAACTCAGCGCAAGGCAGATCTTTCCGACATGGGCTTGAGAATCTTACGGGAACACTTGTACTGTTTCTAAATTAAGTGTAGGCGTGGGAGGAGGGTGCTTCCTGCGCACTAATAACAGCACGCTTGTCAATTGTGGATGCTAATCATTCGCTTGTATCTTCCTAGACACATCTGCTGGTTGTGAATTATTCCACTTGCATGGCAAGGTGCGCATGTAGGTGTGTTAAAAATTCTGGAGGCACTGGGTATTGATCCCAGTACCTATCGCATACTAAGCGAGCGCTCTACCATCTGAGCTACACAGGCCCCCCCGAATACTAATTGTGCTACATACAGCCATATAGACGACACAGACCCTTACACTCCCATTATTCAGCAGACAAACACTACTCTCTATGTATCCGTTAGGGTGTCTTTCAGGTTTCGTGCATTCTGTATCGAATCGTAGTTGGCCACAATGAAAGTGGCACGTATAACGTCGAAAATAGAATTCGGACACCGCTCTGAGTAAGACCAACGTGTTGTCCACCCTCTAGACTTCAGTGAGGTTAAGCCGCGATACCTAAGACAGATCTGAACTCGATGACACCTCGATAACAGCCGGTCCCCACACTTACATCTTGCTCTCCTTACGTCAGTATACATCATATCAGTCTGTGACGCTGGCTTTGCAACATCTTGCGTGCCTTTAGGTTCGCCGCGACCAACACTTACCATGCACTGACTACAAAAAATGGAGGCGCCGCGGCTTGAACCCTGGACCTTTCACATGCCAAGCGAACGCTCTACCAACTGAGCTACGCCCCATGCACGAGCAAACTGCGCTATTCCCCATTCTTTGCGACTCAGATGCGCACGGACACGATGGTTGGTTGGTTTGTAGCGGTGAAGGGAGCAGAGTACAAAGGCGCGGACCCGTTCATATACACAAAGGTTCCAAGTAGTTTCCATGCTCTGGTATTACAAATGCAAATTCCGTCTGTTTTTAACGTCTTAAATTGAAAGAGCCGTCACAAATTGCTCCGTTTTCACTCCTTGTCGACAATCATACAGCACCTGAGGTAAGAAACACATCTCGAGCCCCATTGTGCACTCCATTATTCATGCCAACTCAGTGCCTCGCTCTTTACTACTGTGTACCAATCTTGTCGTCCAACTGCAAAACACTGGGCCACAACAAGTTTCCGCGTCTCCATTGCACTGCGCATACTACGAAACGCTCCCCAAACTTGGCACTCACCCTCGCAGCCGACTTTTCCGACTTTCCACGACGCTCACGCTAGTGACAGCATTATTTATAGTTCGACGTCGCGCCAAAGCGAATGAGCACATTTCGCCTACGGCTTAGGCCGCCCTCCTAGTGTGGCTGCTCGGTGTCTGCAGGCAGCGAGGGTCTGCAAGCTTCCTGTGTTCGCACCTATGTCACCTGTGCTTGCTTGTCAGAGACAGACTATCGCAAAACATACAACTCACTCCATGAATTGATTGCTACGGCATCTGTTATCAGCAGTCACAACTAGCAACACCAGTAGCAGCTGACTGCACGCAAAGAATAGGAATGTGCAGTGGGATTTACGTGAACTCGGCGCAAGGCAGATCTTTCCGACATTGGCTTGAGAAGTGTACTCGTGGGAGGAGGGTGCTTCCTGCGCACTAATAACAGCACGCTTGTCAATTGTGGATGCTAATCATTCGCTTGTATCTTCCTAGACACATCTGCTGGTTGTGAATTATTCCACTTGCATGGCAAGGTGCGCATGTAGGTGTGTTAAAAATTCTGGAGGCACTGGGTATTGATCCCAGTGCCTCTCGCATACTAAGCGAGCGCTCTACCATCTGAGGTACGCAGGCCCCCCCGAAGACTAATGGTGCTACATACAGCCATATAGACGACACAGACCCTTGCACTCCCATTATTCAGCAGACAAACACTACTCTCTATGTATCCGTTAGGGTGTCTTTCAGGTTTCGTGCATTCTGTATCGAATCGTAGTTGGCCACAATGAAAGTGGCACGTATAACGTCGAAAATAGAATTCGGACACCGCTCTGAGTAAGACCAACGTGTTGTCCACCCTCTAGACTTCAATGAGGTTAAGCCGCGATACCTAAGACAGATCTGCACTCGAAGACACCTCGATAACAGCCGGTCCCCACACTTACATCTTGCTCTCCTTACGTCAGTATACATCATATCAGTCTGTGACGCTGGCTTTGCAACATCTTGTGTGCCTTTAGGTTCGCCGCGACCAACACTTACCATAAAAAATGGAGGCGCCGGGGCTTGAACCCTGGACCATTCACATGCCATGCGAACGCTCTACCAACTGAGCTACGCCCCATGCACGAGCAAACTGCGCTGTTCCCCATTCTTTGCGACTCAGATTCGCACGGACACGATGGGTGGTTGGTCTGTAGCGGTGAAGGGAGCAGAGTACAAAGGCGCGGACCCGTTCATATACACAAAAGTTCCAAGTAGTTTCCATGCTCTGGTATTACAAATGCAAATTCCGTCTGTTTTTAACGTCTTAAATTGAAAGAGACGTCACAAATTGCTCCGTTTTCACTCCTTGTCGACAATCATACAGCACCTGAGGTAACAAACACATCTCGAGCCCCATTGTGCACTCCATTATTCATGCCAACTCAGTGCCTCGCTCGTTACTACTGTGTACCATTCTTGTCGTCCAACTGCAAAACACTGGGCCACAACAAGTTTCCGCGTCTCCATTGCACTGCGCATACTACGAAACGCTCCCCAAACTTGGCACTCACCCTCGCAGCCGACTTTTCCGACTTTTCCAAACGCTCACGCTAGTGACAGCATTATTTATAGTTCGACGTCTCGCCAAAGCGAATGAGCACATTTCGCCAACGGCTTAGGCCGCCCTCCTAGTGTGGCTGCTCCGTGTCTGCAGGCAGCGAGGGTCTGCAAGCTTCCTGTGTTCGCACCTATGTCACCTGTGCTTGCTTGTCAGAGACAGACTATCGCAAAACATACAACTCACTCCATGAATTGATTGCTACGGCATCTTTTATCAGCAGTCACAACTAGCAACACCAGTAGCAGCTGACTGCACGCAAAGAATAGGAATGTGCAGTGGGATTTACGTGAACTCAGCGCAAGGCAGATCTTTCCGACATGGGCTTGAGAATCTTACGGGAACACTTGTACTGTTTCTAAATTAAGTGTAGGCGTGGGAGGAGGGTGCTTCCTGCGCACTAATAACAGCACGCTTGTCAATTGTGGATGCTAATCATTCGCTTGTATCTTCCTAGACACATCTGCTGGTTGTGAATTATTCCACTTGCATGGCAAGGTGCGCATGTAGGTGTGTTAAAAGTTCTGGAGGCACTGGGTATTGATCCCAGTGCCTCCCGCATACTAAGTGAGCGCTCTACCATCTGAGCTACGCAGGCCCCCCCGAAGACTAATGGTGCTACATACAGCCATATAGACGACACAGACCCTTGCACTCCCATTATTCAGCAGACAAACACTACTCTCTATGTATCCGTTAGGGTGTCTTTCAGGTTTCGTGCATTCTGTATCGAATCGTAGTTGGCCACAATGAAAGTGGCACGTATAACGTCGAAAATAGAATTCGGACACCGCTCTGAGTAAGACCAACGTGTTGTCCACCCTCTAGACTTCAATGAGTTTAAGCCGCGATACCTAAGACAGATCTGCACTCGAAGACACCTCGATAACAGCCGGTCCCCACACTTACATCTTGCTCTCCTTACGTCAGTATACATCATATCAGTCTGTGACGCTGGCTTTGCAACATCTTGTGTGCCTTTAGGTTCGCCGCGACCAACACTTACCATAAAAAATGGAGGAGCCGGGGCTTGAACCCTGGACCTTTCACATGCCATGCGAACGCTCTACCAACTGAGCTACGCCCCATGCACGAGCAAACTGCGCTGTTCCCCATTCTTTGCGACTCAGATTCGCACGGACACGATGGGTGGTTGGTCTGTAGCGGTGAAGGGAGCAGAGTACAAAGGCGCGGACCCGTTCATATACACAAAAGTTCCAAGTAGTTTCCATGCTCTGGTATTACAAATGCAAATTCCGTCTGTTTTTAACGTCTTAAATTGAAAGAGACGTCACAAATTGCTCCGTTTTCACTCCTTGTCGACAATCATACAGCACCTGAGGTAACAAACAAATCTCGAGCCCCATTGTGCACTCCATTATTCATGCCAACTCAGTGCCTCGCTCGTTACTACTGTGTACCATTCTTGTCGTCCAACTGCAAAACACTGGGCCACAACAAGTTTCCGCGTCTCCATTGCACTGCGCATACTACGAAACGCTCCCCAAACTTGGCACTCACCCTCGCAGCCGACTTTTCCGACTTTTCCAAACGCTCACGCTAGTGACAGCATTATTTATAGTTCGACGTCTCGCCAAAGCGAATGAGCACATTTCGCCAACGGCTTAGGCCGCCCTCCTAGTGTGGCTGCTCCGTGTCTGCAGGCAGCGAGGGTCTGCAAGCTTCCTGTGTTCGCACCTATGTCACCTGTGCTTGCTTGTCAGAGACAGACTATCGCAAAACATACAACTCACTCCATGAATTGATTGCTACGGCATCTTTTATCAGCAGTCACAACTAGCAACACCAGTAGCAGCTGACTGCACGCAAAGAATAGGAATGTGCAGTGGGATTTACGTGAACTCAGCGCAAGGCAGATCTTTCCGACATGGGCTTGAGAATCTTACGGGAACACTTGTACTGTTTCTAAATTAAGTGTAGGCGTGGGAGGAGGGTGCTTCCTGCGCACTAATAACAGCACGCTTGTCAATTGTGGATGCTAATCATTCGCTTGTATCTTCCTAGACACATCTGCTGGTTGTGAATTATTCCACTTGCATGGCAAGGTGCGCATGTAGGTGTGTTAAAAGTTCTGGAGGCACTGGGTATTGATCCCAGTGCCTCCCGCATACTAAGTGAGCGCTCTACCATCTGAGCTACGCAGGCCCCCCCGAAGACTAATGGTGCTACATACAGCCATATAGACGACACAGACCCTTGCACTCCCATTATTCAGCAGACAAACACTACTCTCTATGTATCCGTTAGGGTGTCTTTCAGGTTTCGTGCATTCTGTATCGAATCGTAGTTGGCCACAATGAAAGTGGCACGTATAACGTCGAAAATAGAATTCGGACACCGCTCTGAGTAAGACCAACGTGTTGTCCACCCTCTAGACTTCAATGAGTTTAAGCCGCGATACCTAAGACAGATCTGCACTCGAAGACACCTCGATAACAGCCGGTCGCCACACTTACATCTTGCTCTCCTTACGTCAGTATACATCATATCAGTCTGTGACGCTGGCTTTGCAACATCTTGTGTGCCTTTAGGTTCGCCGCGACCAACACTTACCATAAAAAATGGAGGCGCCGCGGCTTGAACCATGGACTTTTCACATGCCATGCGAACGCTCTACCAACTGAGCTACGCCCCATGCACGAGCAAACTGCGCTGTTCCCCATTCTTTGCGACTCAGATTCGCACGGACACGATGGGTGGTTAGTCTGTAGCGGTGAAGGGAGCAGAGTACAAAGGCGCGGACCCGTTCATATACACAAAAGTTCCAAGTAGTTTCCATGCTCTGGTATTACAAATGCAAATTCCGTCTGTTTTTAAGGTCTTAAATTGAAAGAGACGTCACAAATTGCTCCGTTTTCACTCCTTGTCGACAATCATACAGCACCTGAGGTAACAAACACATCTCGAGCCCCATTGTGCACTCCATTATTCATGCCAACTCAGTGCCTCGCTCGTTACTACTGTGTACCATTCTTGTCGTCCAACTGCAAAACACTGGGCCACAACAAGTTTCCGCGTCTCCATTGCACTGCGCATACTACGAAACGCTCCCCAAACTTGGCACTCACCCTCGCAGCCGACTTTTCCGACTTTCCAAACGCTCACGCTAGTGACAGCATTATTTATAGTTCGACGTCTCGCCAAAGCGAACGAGCACATTTCGCCAACGGCTTAGGCCGCCCTCCTAGTGTGGCTGCTCCATGTCTGCAGGCAGCGAGGGTCTGCAAGCTTCCTGTGTTCGCACCTATGTCACCTGTGCTTGCTTGTCAGAGACAGACTATCGCAAAACATACAACTCACTCCATGAATTGATTGCTACGGCATCTGTTATCAGCAGTCACAACTAGCAACACCAGTAGCAGCTGACTGCACGCAAAGAATAGGAATGTGCAGTGGGATTTACGTGAACTCAGCGCAAGGCAGATCTTTCCGACATGGGCTTGAGAATCTTACGGGAACACTTGTACTGTTTCTAAATTAAGTGTAGGCGTGGGAGGAGGGTGCTTCCTGCGCACTAATAACAGCACGCTTGTCAATTGTGGATGCTAATCATTCGCTTGTATCTTCCTAGACACATCTGCTGGTTGTGAATTATTCCACTTGCATGGCAAGGTGCGCATGTAGGTGTGTTAAAAATTCTGGAGGCACTGGGTATTGATCCCAGTACTTCTCGCATACTAAGCGAGCGCTCTACCATCTGAGCTACGCCATATAGACGACACAGAACCTTACACTCCCATTATTCAGCAGACAAACACTACTCTCTATGTATCCGTTAGGGTGTCTTTTAGGTTTCGTGCATTCTGTATCGAATCGTAGTTGGCCACAATGAAAGTGGCACGTATAACGTCGAAAATAGAATTCGGACACCGCTCTGAGTAAGACCAACGTGTTGTCCACCGTCTAGACTTCAATGAGGTTAAGCCGCGATACGTAAGACAGATCTGAACTCGATGACACCTCGATAACAGCCGGTCCCCACACTTACATCTTGCTCTCCTTACGTCAGTATACATCATATCAGTCTGTGACGCTGGCTTTGCAACATCTTGCGTGCCTTTAGGTTCGCCGCGACCAACACTTACCATGCACTGACTACAAAAAATTGAGGCGCCGCGGCTTGAACCTGGACCTTTCACATGCCAAGCGAACGCTCTACCAACTGAGCTACGCCCCATGCACGAACAAACTGCGCTATTCCCCATTCTTTGCGACTCAGATGCGCACGGACACGATGGTTGGTTGGTTTGTAGCGGTGAAGGGAGCAGAGTACAAAGGCGCGGACACGTTCATATACACAAAATTTCCAAGTAGTTTCCATGCTCTGGTATTACAAATGCAAATTCCGTCTGTTTTTAACGTCTTAAATTGAAAGAGCCGTCACAAATTGCTCCGTTTTCACTCCTTGTCGACAATCATACAGCACCTGAGGTAACAAACACATCTCGAGCCCCATTGTGCACTCCATTATTCATGCCAACTCAGTGCCTCGCTCTTTACTACTGTGTACCAATCTTGTCGTCCAACTGCAAAACACTGGGCCACAACAAGTTTCCGCGTCTCCATTGCACTGCGCATACTACGAAACGCTCCCCAAACTTGGCACTCACCCTCGCAGCCGACTTTTCCGACTTTCCACGACGCTTACGCAACGCTCACGCTAGTGACAGCATTATTTATAGTTCGACGTCGCGCCAAATCGAATGAGCACATTTCGCCTACGGCTTAGGCTGCCCTCCTAGTGTGGCTGCTCCATGTCTGCAGGCAGCGAGGGTCTGCAAGCTTCCTGTGTTCGCACCTATGTCACCTGTGCTTGCTTGTCAGAGACAGACTATCGCAAAACATACAACTCACTCCATGAATTGATTGCTACGGCATCTGTTATCAGCAGTCACAACTAGCAACACCAGTAGCAGCTGACTGCACGCAAAGAATAGGAATGTGCAGTGGGATTTACGTGAACTCAGCGCAAGGCAGATCTTTCCGACATGGGCTTGAGAATCTTACGGGAACACTTGTACTGTTTCTAAATTAAGTGTAGGCGTGGGAGGAGGGTGCTTCCTGCGCACTAATAACAGCACGCTTGTCAATTGTGGATGCTAATCATTCGCTTGTATCTTCCTAGACACATCTGCTGGTTGTGAATTATTCCACTTGCATGGCAAGGTGCGCATGTAGGTGTGTTAAAAATTCTGGAGGCACTGGGTATTGATCCCAGTACTTCTCGCATACTAAGCGAGCGCTCTACCATCTGAGCTACGCCATATAGACGACACAGAACCTTACACTCCCATTATTCAGCAGACAAACACTACTCTCTATGTATCCGTTAGGGTGTCTTTTAGGTTTCGTGCATTCTGTATCGAATCGTAGTTGGCCACAATGAAAGTGGCACGTATAACGTCGAAAATAGAATTCGGACACCGCTCTGAGTAAGACCAACGTGTTGTCCACCCTCTAGACTTCAATGAGGTTAAGCCGCGATACCTAAGACAGATGACACCTCGATAACAGCCGGTCCACACACTTACATCTTGCTCTCCTTATGTCAGTATACATCATATCAGTCTGTGACGCTGGCTTTGCAACATCTTGCGTGCCTTTAGGTTCGCCGCGACCAACACTTACCATGCACTGACCACAAAAAATGGAGGCGCCGCGGCTTGAACCCTGGACCTTTCACATGCCAAGCGAACGCTCTACCAACTGAGCTACGCCCCATGCACGAGCAAACTGCGCCATTCCCCATTCTTTGCGACTCAGATGCGCACGGACACGATGGTTGGTTGGTTTGTAGCGGTGAAGGGAGCAGAGTAGAAAGGCGCAGACCCGTTCATATACACAAAACTTCCAAGTAGTTTCGATGCTCTGGTATTACAAATGCAAATTCCGTCTGTTTTTAACGTCTTAAATTGAAAGAGCCGTCACAAATTGCTCCGTTTTCACTCCTTGTCGACAATCATACAGCACCTGAGGTAACAAACACATCTCGAGCCCCATTGTGCACTCCATTATTCATGCCAACTCAGTGCCTCGCTCTTTACTACTGTGTACCAATCTTGTCGTCCAACTGCAAAACACTGGGCCACAACAAGTTTCCGCGTCCCCATTGCACTGCGCATACTACGAAACGCTCCCCAAACTTGGCACTCACCCTCGCAGCCGACTTTTCCGACTTTCCACGACGCTCACGCTAGTGTCAGCATTATTTATAGTTCGACGTCGCGCCAAAGCGAATGAGCACATTTCGCCTACGGCTTAGGCCGCCCTCCTAGTGTGGCTGCTCGGTGTCTGCAGGCAGCGAGGGTCTGCAAGCTTCCTGTGTTCGCACCTATGTCACCTGTGCTTGCTTGTCAGAGACAGACTATCGCAAAACATACAACTCACTCCATGAATTGATTGCTACGGCATCTGTTATCAGCAGTCACAACTAGCAACACCAGTAGCAGCTGACTGCACGCAAAGAATAGGAATGTGCAGTGGGATTTACGTGAACTCAGCGCAAGGCAGATCTTTCCGACATAGGCTTGAGAATCTTACGGGAACACTTGTACTGTTTCTAAATTAAGTGTAGGCGTGGGAGGAGGGTGCTTCCTGCGCACTAATAACAGCACGCTTGTCAATTGTGGATGCTAATCATTCGCTTGTATCTTCCTAGACACATCTGCTGGTTGTGAATTATTCCACTTGCATGGCAAGGTGCGCATGTAGGTGTGTTAAAAATTCTGGAGGCACTGGGTATTGATCCCAGTACCTCTCGCATACTAAGCGAGCGCTCTACCATCTGAGCTACGCCATTTAGACGACACAGACCCTTGCACCCCCATTATTCAGGAAAAAAACACTACTCTCTATGTATCCGTTAGGGTGTCTTTTAGGTTTCGTGCATTCTGTATCGAATCGTAGTTGGCCACAATGAAAGTGGCACGTATAACGTCGAAAATAGAATTCGGACACCGCTCTGAGTAAGACCAACGTGTTGTCCACCCTCTAGACTTCAATGAGGTTAAGCCGCGATACCTAAGACAGATGACACCTCGATAACAGCCGGTCCACACACTGACATCTTGCTCTCCTTACGTCAGTATACATCATATCAATCTGTGACGCTGGCTTTGCAACATCTTGCGTGCCTTTAGGTTCGCCGCGACCAACACTTACCATGCACTGACCACAAAAAATGGAGGCGCCGCGGCTTGAACCCTGGACCTTTCACATGCCATGCGAACGCTCTACCAACTGAGCTACGCCCCATGCACAAGCAAACTGCGCTGTTCCCCATTCTTTGCGACTCAGATTCACACGGACACGATGGGTGGTTGGTCTGTAGCGGTGAAGGGAGCAGAGTACAAAGGCGCGGACCCGTTCATATACACAAAAGTTCCAAGTAGTTTCGATGCTCTGGTATTACAAATGCAAATTCCGTCTGTTTTTAACGTCTTAAATTGAAAGAGCCGTCACAAATTGCTCCGTTTTCACTCCTTGTCGACAATCATACAGCACCTTAGTTAACAAACACATCTCGAGCCCCATTGTGCACTCCATTATTCATGCCTACTCAGTGCCTCACTCTTTACTACTGTCTACCAATCTTGTCGTCCAACTGCAAAACACTGGGACACAACAAGTTTCCGCGTTTCCATTGCACTGCGCATACTACGAAACGCTCCCCAAACTTGGCACTCACCCTCGCAGCCGACTTTTCCGACTTTCCAAACGCTCACGCTAGTGACAGCATTATTTATAGTTCGACGTCTCGCCAAAGCGAATGAGCACATTTCGCCAACGGCTTAGGCCGCCCTCCTAGTGTGGCTGCTCCATGTCTGCAGGCAGCGAGGGTCTGCAAGCTTCCTGTGTTCGCACCTATGTCACCTGTGCTTGCTTGTCAGAGACAGACAATCGCAAAACATACAACTCACTCCATGAATTGATTGCTACGGCATCTGTTATCAGCAGTCACAACTAGCAACACCAGTAGCAGCTGACTGCACGCAAAGAATAGGAATGTGCAGTGGGATTTACGTGAACTCAGCGCAAGGCAGATCTTTCCGACATGGGCTTGAGAATCTTACGGGAACACTTGTACTGTTTCTAAATTAAGTGTAGGCGTGGGAGGAGGGTGCTTCCTGCGCACTAATAACAGCACGCTTGTCAATTGTGGATGCTAATCATTCGCTTGTATCTTCCTAGACACATCTGCTGGTTGTGAATTATTCCACTTGCATGGCAACGTGCGCATGTAGGTGTGTTAAAAATTCTGGAGGCACTGGGTATTGATCCCAGTACTTCTCGCATACTAAGCGAGCGCTCTACCATCTGAGCTACGCCATATACACGACACAGAACCTTACACTCCCATTATTCAGCAGACAAACACTACTCTCTATGTATCCGTTAGGGTGTCTTTTAGGTTTCGTGCATTCTGTATCGAATCGTAGTTGGCCACAATGAAAGTGGCACGTATAACATCGAAAATAGAATTCGGACACCGCTCTGAGTAAGACCAACGTGTTGTCCACCCTCTAGACTTCAATGAGGTTAAGCCGCGATACCTAAGACAGATGACACCTCGATAACAGCCGGTCCACACACTTACATCTTGCTCTCCTTATGTCAGTATACATCATATCAGTCTGTGACGCTGGCTTTGCAACATCTTGCGTGCCTTTAGGTTCGCCGCGACCAACACTTACCATGCACTGACCACAAAAAATGGAGGCGCCGCGGCTTGAACCCTGGACCTTTCACATGCCAAGCGAACGCTCTACCAACTGAGCTACGCCCCATGCACGAGCAAACTGCGCCATTCCCCATTCTTTGCGACTCAGATGCGCATGGACACGATGGTTGGTTGGTTTGTAGCGGTGAAGGGAGCAGAGTACAAAGGCGCGGACCCGTTCATATACACAAAACTTCCAAGTAGTTTCGATGCTCTGGTATTACAAATGCAAATTCCGTCTGTTTTTAACGTCTTAAATTGAAAGAGCCGTCACAAATTGCTCCGTTTTCACTCCTTGTCGACAATCATACAGCACCTGAGGTAACAAACACATCTCGAGCCCCATTGTGCACTCCATTATTCATGCCAACTCAGTGCCTCGCTCTTTACTACTGTGTACCAATCTTGTCGTCCAACTGCAAAACACTGGGCCACAACAAGTTTCCGCGTCCCCATTGCACTGCGCATACTACGAAACGCTCCCCAAACTTGGCACTCACCCTCGCAGCCGACTTTTCCGACTTTCCACGACGCTCACGCTAGTGATAGCATTATTTATAGTTCGACGTCGCGCCAAAGCGAATGAGCACATTTCGCCTACGGCTTAGGCCGCCCTCCTAGTGTGGCTGCTCGGTGTCTGCAGGCAGCGAGGGTCTGCAAGCTTCCTGTGTTCGCACCTATGTCACCTGTGCTTGCTTGTCAGAGACAGACTATCGCAAAACATACAACTCACTCCATGAATTGATTGCTACGGCATCTGTTATCAGCAGTCACAACTAGCAACACCAGTAGCAGCTGACTGCACGCAAAGAATAGGAATGTGCAGTGGGATTTACGTGAACTCAGCGCAAGGCAGATCTTTCCGACATAGGCTTGAGAATCTTACGGGAACACTTGTACTGTTTCTAAATTAAGTGTAGGCGTGGGAGGAGGGTGCTTCCTGCGCACTAATAACAGCACGCTTGTCAATTGTGGATGCTAATCATTCGCTTGTATCTTCCTAGACACATCTGCTGGTTGTGAATTATTCCACTTGCATGGCAAGGTGCGCATGTAGGTGTGTTAAAAATTCTGGAGGCACTGGGTATTGATCCCAGTACCTCTCGCATACTAAGCGAGCGCTCTACCATCTGAGCTACGCAGGCCCCCCCCGAAGACTAATGGTGCTACATACAGCCATATAGACGACACAGACCCTTGCACTCCCATTATTCAGCAGACAAACACTACTCTCTATGTATCCGTTAGGGTGTCTTTCAGGTTTCGTGCATTCTGTATCGAATCGTAGTTGGCCACAATGAAAGTGGCACGTATAACGTCGAAAATAGAATTCGGACACCGCTCTGAGTAAGACCAACGTGTTGTCCACCCTCTAGACTTCAATGAGGTTAAGCCGCGATACCTAAGACAGATCTGCACTCGAAGTCACCTCGATAACAGCCGGTCCCCACACTTACATCTTGCTCTCCTTACGTCAGTATACATCATATCAGTCTGTGACGCTGGCTTTGCAACATCTTGTGTGCCTTTAGGTTCGCCGCGACCAACACTTACCATAAAAAATGGAGGCGCCGCGGCTTGAACCCTGGACCTTTCACATGCCATGCGAACGCTCTACCAACTGAGCTACGCCCCATGCACGAGCAAACTCCGCTATTCCCCATTCTTTGCGACTCAGATTCGCACGGACACGATGGGTGGTTGGTCTGTAGCGGTGAAGGGAGCAGAGTACAAAGGCGCGGACCCGTTCATATACACAAAAGTTCCAAGTAATTTCCATGCTCTGGTATTACAAATGCAAATTCCGTCTGTTTTTAAGGTCTTAAATTGAAAGAGACGTCACAAATTGCTCCGTTTTCACTCCTTGTCGACAATCATACAGCACCTGAGGTAACAAACACATCTCGAGCCCCATTGTGCACTCCATTATTCATGCCAACTCAGTGCCTCGCTCGTTACTACTGTGTACCATTCTTGTCGTCCAACTGCAAAACACTGGGCCACAACAAGTTTCCGTGTCTCCATTGCACTGCGCATACTACGAAACGCTCCCCAAACTTGGCACTCACCCTCGCAGCCGACTTTTCCGACTTTCCACGACGCTCACGCTAGTGACAGCATTATTTATAGTTCGACGTCGCGCCAAAGCGAATGAGCACATTTCGCCTACGGCTTAGGCCGCCCTCCTAGTGTGGCTGCTCGGTGTCTGCAGGCAGCGAGGGTCTGCAAGCTTCCTGTGTTCGCACCTATGTCACCTGTGCTTGCTTGTCAGAGACAGACTATCGCAAAACATACAACTCACTCCATGAATTGATTGCTACGGCATCTGTTATCAGCAGTCACAACTAGCAACACCAGTAGCAGCTGACTGCACGCAAAGAATAGGAATGTGCAGTGGGATTTACGTGAACTCAGCGCAAGGCAGATCTTTCCGACATGGGCTTGAGAATCTTACGGGAACACTTGTACTGTTTCTAAATTAAGTGTAGGCGTGGGAGGAGGGTGCTTCCTGCGCACTAATAACAGCACGCTTGTCAATTGTGGATGCTAATCATTCGCTTGTATCTTCCTAGACACGTCTGCTGGTTGTGAATTATTCCACTTGCATGGCAAGGTGCGCATGTAGGTGTGTTAAAAATTCTGGAGGCACTGGGTATTGATCCCAGTACCTCTCGCATACTAAGCGAGCGCCCTACCATCTGAGCTACACAGGCCCCCCCCGAAGACTAATGGTGCTACATGCAGCCATATAGACGACACAGACCCTTGCACTCCCATTATTCAGCAGACAAACACTACTCTCTATGTATCCGTTAGGGTGTCTTTCAGGTTTCGTGCATTCTGTATCGAATCGTAGTTGGCCACAATGAAAGTGGCACGTATAACGTCGAAAATAGAATTCGGACACCGCTCTGAGTAAGACCAACATGTTGTCCACCCTCTAGACTTCAATGAGGTTAAGCCGCGATACCTAAGACAGATGACACCTCGATAACAGCCGGTCCACACACTTACATCTTGCTCTCCTCACGTCAGTATACATCATATCAGTCTGTGACGCTGGCTTTGCAACATCTTGCGTGCCTTTAGGTTCGCCGCGACCAACACTTACCATGCACTGACCACAAAATATGGAGGCGCCGCGGCCTGAACCCTGCATCTTTCAAAGCCAAGCGAACGCTCTACCAACTGAGCTACGCCCCATGCACGAGCAAACTGCGCTATTCCCCATTCTTTGCGACTCAGACGCGCACGGACACGATGGTTGGTTGGTTTGTAGCGGTGAAGGGAGCAGAGTACAAAGGCGCGGACCCGTTCATATACACCAAAGTTCCAAGTAGTTTCCATGCTCTGGTATTACAAATGCAAATTCCGTCTGTATTTAACGTCTTAAATTGAAAGAGCCGTCACAAATTGCTCCGTTTTCACTCCTTGTCGACAATCATACAGCACCTGAGGTAACAAACACATCTCGAGCCCCATTGTGCACTCCATTATTCATGCCAACTCAGTGCCTCGCTCTTTACTACTGTGTACCAATCTTGTCGTCCAACTGCAAAACACTGGGCGACAACAAGTTTCCGCGTCTCCATTGCACTGCGCATACTACGAAACGCTCCCCAAACTTGGCACTCACTCTCGCAGCCGACTTTTCCGACTTTCTACGGCGCTCAGGCTAGTGACAGCATTATTTATAGTTCGACGTCGCGCCAAAGCGAATGAGCACATTTCGCCTACGGCTTAGGCCGCCCTCCTAGTGTGGCTGCTCGGTGTCTGCAGGCAGCGAGGGTCTGCAAGCTTCCTGTGTTCGCACCTATGTCACCTGTGCTTGCTTGTCAGAGACAGACTATCGCAAAACATACAACTCACTCCATGAATTGATTGCTACGGCATCTTTTATCAGCAGTCACAACTAGCAACACCAGTACCAGCTGACTGCACGCAAAGAATAGGAATGTGCAGTGGGATTTACGTGAACTCGGCGCAAGGCAGATCTTTCCGACATAGGCTTGAGAATCTTACGGGAACACTTGTACTGTTTCAAAATTAAGTGTAGGCGTGGGAGGAGGGTGCTTCCTGCACACTAATGACAGCACGCTTGTCAATTGTGGATGCTAATCATTCGCTTGTATCTTCCTAGACACATCTGCTGGTTGTGAATTATTCCACTTGCATGGCAAGCTGCGCATGTAGGTGTGTTACAAATTCTGGAGCACTGGGTAATGATCCCAGTACCTCTCGCATACTAAGCGAGCGCTCTATCATCTGAGCTACGCAGGCCCCCCCGAAGACTAATGGTGCTACATACAGCCATATAGACGACACAGACCCTTGCACTCCCATTATTCAGCAGACAAACACTACTTTCTATGTATCCGTTATGGTGTCTTTCAGGTTTCGTGCATTCTGTATCGAATCGTAGTTGGCCACAATGAAAGTGGCACGTATAACGTCGAAAATAGAATTCGGACACCGCTCTGAGTAAGACCAACGTGTTGTCCACCCTCTAGACTTCAATGAGGTTAAGCCGCGATACCTAAGACAGATGACACCTCGATAACAGCCGGTCCACACACTTACATCTTGCTCTCCTTACGTCAGTATACATCATATCAGTCTGTGACGCTGGCTTTGCAACATCTTGCGTGCCTTTAGGTTCGCCGCGACCAACACTTACCATGCACTGACCACAAAAAATGAAGGCGGCGCGGCTTGAAACCTGGACCTTTCACATGCCAAGCGAACGCTCTACCAACTGAGCTACGCCCCATGCACGAGCAAACTGCGCTATTCCCAATTCTTTGCGACTCAGATGCGCACGGACACGATGGTTGGTTGGTTTGTAGCGGTGAAGGGAGCAGAGTACAAAGGCGCGGACCCGTTCATATACACAAAAGTTCCAAGTAGTTTCCATGCTCTGGTATTACAAATGCAAATTCCGTCTGTTTTTAACGTCTTAAATTGAAAGAGCCGTCACAAATTGCTCCGTTTTCACTCCTTGTCGACAATCATACAGCACCTGAGGTAACAAACACATCTCGAGCCCCATTGTGCACTCCATTATTCATGCCAACTCAGTGCCTCGCTCTTTACTACTGTGTACCAATCTTGTCGTCCAACTGCAAAACACTGGGCCACAACAAGTTTCCGCGTCTCCATTGCACTGCGCATACTACGAAACGCTCCCCAAACTTGGCACTCACCCTCGCAGCCGACTTTTCCGACTTTCTACGACGCTCAGGCTAGTGACAGCATTATTTATAGTTCGACGTCGCGCCAAAGCGAATGAGCACATTTCGCCTACGGCTTAGGCCGCCCTCCTAGTGTGGCTGCTCGGTGTCTGCAGGCAGCGAGGGTCTGCAAGCTTCCTGTGTTCGCACCTATGTCACCTGTGCTTGCTTGTCAGAGACAGACTATCGCAAAACATACAACTCACTCCATGAATTGATTGCTACGGCATCTGTTATCAGCAGTCACAACTAGCAACACCAGTAGCAGCTGACTGCACGCAAAGAATAGGAATGTGCAGTGGGATTTACGTGAACTCGGCGCAAGGCAGATCTTTCCATCATAGGCTTGAGAAGTGTAGGCGTGGGAGGAGGGTGCTTCCTGCGCACTAATAACAGCACGCTTGTCAATTGTGGATGCTAATCATTCGCTTGTATCTTCCTAGACACATCTGCTGGTTGTGAATTATTCCACTTGCATGGCAAGGTGCGCATGTAGGTGTGTTAAAAATTCTGCAGGCACCGGGTAATGATCCCAGTACCTCTCGCATACTAAGCGAGCGCTCTACCATCTGAGCTACGCAGGCCCCCCCGAAGACTATTCGTGCTACATACAGCCATATAGACGACACAGACCCTTGCACTCCCATTATTCAGCAGACAAACACTACTCTCTATGTATCCGTTATGGTGTCTTTCAGGTTTCGTGCATTCTGTATCGAATCGTAGTTGGCCACAATGAAAGTGGCACGTATAACGTCGAAAATAGAATTCGGACACCGCTCTGAGTAAGACCAACGTGTTGTCCACCCTCTAGACTTCAATGAGGTTAAGCCGCGATACCTAAGACAGATGACACCTCGATAACAGCCGGTCCACACACTTACATCTTGCTCTCCTTACGTCAGTATACATCATATCAGTCTGTGACGCTGGCTTTCCAACATCTTGCGTGCCTTTAGGTTCGCCGCGACCAACACTTACCATGCACTGACTACAAAAAATGGAGGCGCCGCGGCTTGAACCCTGGACCTTTCACATGCAAAGCGAACGCTCTACCAACTGAGCTACGCCCCATGCACGAGCAAACTGCGCTATTCCCCGTTCTTTGCGACTCAGATGCGCACGGACACGATGGTTGGTTGGTTTGTAGCGGTGAAGGGAGCAGAGTACAAAGGCGCGGACCCGTTCATATACACAAAAGTCCCAAGTAGTTTCCATGCTCTGGTATTACAAATGCAAATTCCGTCTGTTTTTAACGTCTTAAATTGAAAGAGCCGTCACAAATTGCTCCGTTTTCACTCCTTGTCGACAATCATACAGCACCTGAGGTAACAAACACATCTCGAGCCCCATTGTGCACTCCATTATTCGTGCCAACTCAGTGCCTCGCTCTTTACTACTGTGTACCAATCTTGTCGTCCAACTGCAAAACACTGGGCCACAACAAGTTTCCGCGTCTCCATTGCACTGCGCATACTACGAAACGCTCCCCAAACTTGGCACTCACCCTCGCAGCCGACTTTTCCGACTTTCCACGACGCTCACGCTAGTGACAGCATTATTTATAGTTCGACGTCGCGCCAAAGCGAATGAGCACATTTCGCCTACGGCTTAGGCCGCCCTCCTAGTGTGGCTGCTCGGTGTCTGCAGGCAGCGAGGGTCTGCAAGCTTCCTGTGTTCGCACCTATGTCACCTGTGCTTGCTTGTCAGAGACCGACTATCGCAAAACATACAACTCACCCCATGAATTGATTGCTACGGCATCTGTTATCAGCAGTCACAACTAGCAACACCAGTAGCAGCTGACTGCACACAGAGAATAGGAATGTGCAGTGGGATTTACGTGAACTCAGCGCAAGGCAGATCTTTCCGACATAGGCTTGAGAATCTTACGGGAACACTTGTACTGTTTCTAAATTAAGTGTAGGCGTGGGAGGAGGGTGCTTCCTGCGCACTAATAACAGCACGCTTGTCAATTGTGGATGCTAATCATTCGCTTGTATCTTCCTAGACACATCTGCTGGTTGTGAATTATTCCACTTGCATGGCAAGGTGCGCATGTAGGTGTGTTAAAAATTCTGGAGGCACTGGGTATTGATCCCAGTACCTCTCACATACTAAGCGAGCTCTCTAACATCTGAGCTACGCCCGCCCCCCCGAAGACTAATGGTGCTACATACAGCCATATAGACGACACAGACCCTTGCACTCCCATTATTCAGCAGACAAACACTACTCTCTATGTATCCGTTACGGTGTCTTTCAGGTATCGTGCATTATGTATCGAATCGTAGTTGGCCACAATGAAAGTGGCACGTATAACGTCGAAAATAGAATTCGGACACCGCTCTGAGTAAGACCAACGTGTTGTCCACCCTCTAGACTTCAATGAGGTTAAGCCGCGATACCTAAGACAGATGACACCTCGATAACAGCCGGTCCACACACTTACATCTTGCTCTCCTTACGTCAGTATACATCATATCAGTCTGTGACGCTGGCTTTGCAACATCTTGCGTGCCTTTAGGTTCGCCGCGACCAACACTTACCATGCACTGACTACAAAAAATGGAGGCGCCGCGGCTTGAAACCTGGACCTTTCACATGCCAAGCGAACGCTCTACCAACTGAGCTACGCCCCATGCACGAGCAAACTGCGCTATTCCCCATTCTTTGCGACTCACATGCGCACGGACACGATGGTTGGTTGGTTTGTAGCGGTGAAGGGAGCAGAGTACAAAGGCGCGGACCCGTTCATATACACAAAAGTTCCAAGTAGTTTCGATGATCTGGTATTACAAATGCAAATTCCGTCTGTTTTTAACGTCTTAAATTGAAAGAGCCGTCACAAATTGCTCCGTTTTCACTCCTTGTCGACAATCATACAGCACCTGAGGTAACAAACACATCTCGAGCCCCATTGTGCACTCCATTATTCATGCCAACTCAGTGCCTCGCTCTTCACTACTGTGTACCAATCTTGTCGTCCAACTGCAAAACACTGGGCCACAACAAGTTTCCGCGTCTCCATTGCACTGCGTATACTACGAAACGCTCCCCAAACTTGGCACTCACCCTCGCAGCCGACTTTTCCGACTTTCCACGACGCTCACGCTAGTGACAGCATTATTTATAGTTCGACGTCGCGCCAAAACGAATGAGCACATTTCGCCTACGGCTTAGGCCGCCCTCCTAGTGTGGCTGCTCGGTGTCTGCAGGCAGCGAGGGTCTGCAAGCTTCCTGTGTTCGCACCTATGTCACCTGTGCTTGCTTGTCAGAGACAGACTATCGCAAAACATACAACTCACTCCATGAATTGATTTCTACGGCATCTGTTATCAGCAGTCACAACTAGCAACACCAGTAGCAGCTGACTGCACGCAAAGAATAGAAATGTGCAGTGGGATTTACGTGAACTCAGCGCAAGGCAGATCTTTCCGACATAGGCTTGAGAATCTTACGGGAACACTTGTACTGTTTCTAAATTAAGTGTAGGCGTGGGAGGAGGGTGCTTCCTGCGCACTAATAACAGCACGCTTGTCAATTGTGGATGCTAATCATTCGCTTGTATCTTCCTAGACACATCTGCTGGTTGTGAATTATTCCACTTGCATGGCAAGGTGCGCATGTAGGTGTGTTAAAAATTTTGGAGGCACTGGGTATTGATCCCAGTACCTCTCGCATACTAAGCGAGCTCTCTAACATCTGAGCTACGCCCGCCCCCCCGAAGACTAATCGTGCTACATACAGCCATATAGACGACACAGACCCTTGCACTCCCATTATTCAGCAGACAAACAATACTCTCTATGTATCCGTTAGGGTGTCTTTCAGGTTTCGTGCATTCTGTATCGAATCGTAGTTGGCCACAATGAAAGTGGCACGTATAACGTCGAAAATAGAATTCGGACACCGCTCTGAGTAAGACCAACGTGTTGTCCACCCTCTAGACTTCAATGAGGTTAAGCCGCGATACCTAAGACAGATGACACCTCGATAACAACCGGTCCCCACACTTACATCTTGCTCTCCTTACGTCAGTATACATCATATTAGTCTGTGACGCTGGCTTTGCAACATCTTGCGTGCCTTTAGGTTCGCCGCGACCAACACTTACCATGCACTGACTACAAAAAATGGAGGCGCCGCGGCTTGAAACCTGGACCTTTCACATGCCAAGCGACCGTTCTACCAACTGAGCTACGCCCCATGCACGAGCAAACTGCGCTATTCCCCATTCTTTGCGACTCAGATGCGCACGGACACGATGGTTGGTTGGTTTGTAGCGGTGAAGGGAGCAGAGTACAAAGGCGCGGACCCGTTCATATACACAAAAGTTCCAAGTAGTTTCGATGCTCTGGTATTACAAATGCAAATTCCGTCTGTTTTTAACGTCTTAAATTGAAAGAGCCGTCACAAATTGCTCCGTTTTCACTCCTTGTCGACAGTCATACAGCACCTGAGGTAACAAACACATCTCGAGCCCCATTGTGCACTCCAATATTCATGCCAACTCAGTGCCTCGCTCTTCACTACTGTGTACCAATCTTGTCGTCCAACTGCAAAACACTGGGCCACAACAAGTTTCCGCGTCTCCATTGCACTGCGCATACTACGAAACGCTCCCCAAACTTGGCACTCACCCTCACAGCCGACTTTTCCGACTTTCCACGACGCTCACGCTAGTGACAGCATTATTTATAGTTCGACGTCGCGCCAAAGCGAATGAGCACATTTCGCCTACGGCTTAGGCCGCCCTCCTAGTGTGGCTGCTCGGTGTCTGCAGGCAGCGAGGGTCTGCAAGCTTCCTGTGTTCGCACCTATGTCACCTGTGCTTGCTTGTCAGAGACAGACTATCGCAAAACATACAACTCACTCCATGAATTGATTGCTACGGCATCTGTTATCAGCAGTCACAACTAGCAACACCAGTAGCAGCTGACTGCACGCAAAGAATAGGAATGTGCAGTGGGATTTACGTGAACTCAGCGCAAGGCAGATCTTTCCGACATAGGCTTGAGAATCTTACGGGAACACTTGTACTGTTTCTAAATTAAGTGTAGGCGTGGGAGGAGGGTGCTTCCTGCGCACTAATAACAGCACGCTCGTCAATTGTGGATGCTAATCATCCGCTTGTATCTTCCTAGACACATCTGCTGGTTGTGAATTATTCCACTTGCATGGCAAGGTACGCATGTAGGTGTGTTAAAAATTCTGGAGGCACTGGGTATTGATCCCAGTACCTCTCACATACTAAGCGAGCACCCTACCATCTGAGCTACGCCCGCCCCCCCGAAGACTAATGGTGCTGCATACAGCCATATAGACGACACAGACCCTTGCACTCCCATTATTCAGCAGACAAACACTACTCTCTATGTATCCATTAGGGTGTCTTTCAGGTTTCGTGCATTCTGTATCGAATCGTAGTTGGCCACAATGAAAGTGGCACGTATAACGTCGAAAATAGAATTCGGACACCGCTCTGAGTAAGACCAACGTGTTGTCCACCCTGTAGACTTCAATGAGGTTAAGCCGCGATACATAAGACAGATGACACCTCGATAACAGCCGGTCCCCACACTTACATCTTGCTCTCCTTACGTCAGTATACATCACATCAGTCTGTGACGCTGGCTTTGCAACATCTTGCGTGCCTTTAGGTTCGCCGCGACCAACACTTACCATGCACTGACCACAAAAAATGGAGGCGCCGCGGCTTGAACCCTGGACCTTTCACATGCCAAACTAACGCTCTACCAACTGAGCTACGCCACATGTACGAGCGAACTGCGCTATTGACCATTCTTTGCGACTCAGATGCGCACGGACACGATGGTTGTTGGTTTTTAGCGGTGAAGGGAGCAGAGTACAAAGGCGCGGACCCGTTCATATACACAAAACGTCCAAGTAGTTTCCATGCTCTGGTATTACAAATGCAAATTCCGTCTGTTTTTAACGTCTTAAATTGAAAGAGCCGTCACAAATTGCTCCGTTTTCACTCCTTGTCGACAATCATACAGCACCTGAGGTAACAAACACATCTCGAGCCCCATTGTGCACTCCATTATTCATGCCAACTCAGTGCCTCGCTCTTTACTACTGTGTACCAATCTTGTCGTCCAACAGCAAAACACTGGGCCACAACAAGTTTCCGCGTCTCCATTGCACTGCGTATACTACGAAACGCTCCCCAAACTTGGCACTCACCCTCGCAGCCGACTTTTCCAACTTTCCACGACGCTCAGGCTAGTGACAGCATTATTTATAGTTCGACGTCGCGCCAAAGCGAATGAGCACATTTCGCCTACGGCTTAGGCCGCCCTCCTAGTGTGGCTGCTCGGTGTCTGCAGGCAGCGAGGGTCTGCAAGCTTCCTGTGTTCGCACCTATGTCACCTGTGCTTGCTTGTCAGAGACAGACTATCGCAAAACATACAACTCACTCCATGAATTGATTGCTACGGCATCTGCTATCAGCAGTCACAACTAGCAACACCAGTAGCAGCTGACTGCACGCAAAGAATAGAAATGTGCAGTGGGATTTACGTGAACTCAGCGCAAGGCAGATCTTTCCGACATAGGCTTGAGAATCTTACGGGAACACTTGTACTGTTTCTAAATTAAGTGTAGGCGTGGGAGGAGGGTGCTTCCTGCGCACTAATAACAGCACTCTTGTCAATTGTGGATGCTAATCATTCGCTTGTATCTTCCTAGACACATCTGCTGGTTGTGAATTATTCCACTTGCATGGCAAGGTGCGCATGTAGGTGTGTTAAAAATTCTGGAGGCACTGGGTATTGATCCCAGTACCTCTCACATACTATGCGAGCACTCTACCATCTGAGCTACGCCCGCACCCCCCGAAGACTAATGGTGCTACATACAGCCATATAGACGACACAGACCCTTGCACTCCCATTATTCAGCAGACAAACACTACTCTCTATGTATCCGTTAGGGTGTCTTTCAGGTTTCGTGCATTCTGTATCGAATCGTAGTTGGCCACAATGAAAGTGGCACGTATAACGTCGAAAATAGAATTCGGACACCGCTCTGAGTAAGACCAACGTGTTGTCCACCCTCTAGACTTCAATGAGGTTAAGCCGCGATACCTAAGACAGATGACACCTCGATAAGAACCGGTCCCCACACTTACATCTTGCTCTCCTTACGTCAGTATACATCATATTAGTCTGTGACGCTGGCTTTGCAACATCTTGCGTGCCTTTAGGTTCGCCGCGACCAACACTTACCATGCACTGACTACAAAAAATGGAGGCGCCGCGGCTTGAACCCTGGACCTTTCACATGCCAAACGAACGCTCTACCAACTGAGCTACGCCACATGCACGAGCGAACTGCGCTATTGACCATTCTTTGCGACTCAGATGCGCACGGACACGATGGTTGTTGGTTTGTAGCATTGAAGGGAGCAGAGTACAAAGGCGCGGACCCGTTCATATACACAAAACTTCCAAGTAGTTTCCCTGCTCTGGTATTACAAATGCAAATTCCGTCTGTTTTTAACGTCTTAAATTGAAAGAGCCGTCACAAATTGCTCCGTTTTCACTCCTTGTCGACAATCATACAGCACCTGAGGTAACAAACACATCTCGAGCCCCATTGTGCACTCCATTATTCATGCCAACTCAGTGCCTCGCTCTTTACTACTGTGTACCAATCTTGTCGTCCAACAGCAAAACACTGGGCCACAACAAGTTTCCGCGTCTCCATTGCACTGCGTATACTACGAAACGCTCCCCAAACTTGGCACTCACCCTCGCAGCCGACTTTTCCAACTTTCCACGACGCTCACGCTAGTGACAGCATTATTTATAGTTCGACGTCGCGCCAAAGCGAATGAGCACATTTCGCCTACGGCTTAGGCCGCCCTCCTAGTGTGGCTGCTCGGTGTCTGCAGGCAGCGAGGGTCTGCAAGCTTCCTGTGTTCGCACCTATGTCACCTGTGCTTGCTTGTCAGAGACAGACTATCGCAAAACATACAACTCACTCCATGAATTGATTGCTACGGCATCTGTTATCAGCAGTCACAACTAGCAAAACCAGTAGCAGCTGACTGCACGCAAAGAATAGAAATGTGCAGTGGGATTTACGTGAACTCAGCGCAAGGCAGATCTTTCCGACATAGGCTTGAGAATCTTACGGGAACACTTGTACTGTTTCTAAATTAAGTGTAGGCGTGGGAGGAGGGTGCTTCCTGCGCACTAATAACAGCACTCTTGTCAATTGTGGATGCTAATCATTCGCTTGTATCTTCCTAGACACATCTGCTGGTTGTGAATTATTCCACTTGCATGGCAAGGTGCGCATGTAGGTGTGTTAAAAATTGTGGAGGCACTGGGTATTGATCCCAGTACCTCTCGCATACTAAGCGAGCGCTCTACCATCTGAGCTACGCCCGCCTCCCCGAAGACTAGTGGTGCTACATACAGCCATATAGACGACACAGACCCTTGCACTCCCATTATTCAGCAGACAAACACTACTCTCTATGTATCCGTTAGGGTGTCTTTCAGGTTTCGTGCATTCTGTATCGAATCGTAGTTGGCCACAATGAAAGTGGCACGTATAACGTCGAAAATAGAATTCGGACACCGCTCTGAGTAAGACCAACGTGTTGTCCACCCTGTAGACTTCAATGAGGTTAAGCCGCGATACCTAAGACAGATCTGCACTCGATGACACCTCTATAACAGCCGGTCCCCACACTTACATCTTGCTCTCCTTACGTCAGTATACATCATATCAGTCTGTGACGCTGGCTTTGCAACATCTTGCGTGCCTTTAGGTTCGCCGCGACCAACACTTACCATGCACTGACTACAAAAAATGGAGGCGCCGCGGCTTGAACCCTGGACCTTTCACATGCCAAACGAACGCTCTACCAACTGAGCTACGCCACATGCACGAGCGAACTGCGCTATTGACCATTCTTTGCGACTCAGATGCGCACGGACACGATGGTTGTTGGTTTGTAGCATTGAAGGGAGCAGAGTACAAAGGCGCGGACCCGTTCATATACACAAAACTTCCAAGTAGTTTCCATGCTCTGGTATTACAAATGCAAATTCCGTCTGTTTTTAACGTCTTAAATTGAAAGAGCCGTCACAAATTGCTCCGTTTTCACTCCTTGTCGACAATCATACAGCACCTGAGGTAACAAACACATCTCGAGCCCCATTGTGCACTCCATTATTCATGCCAACTCAGTGCCTAACTCTTTACTATTGTGTACCAATCTTGTCGTCCAACTGCAGAACACTGGGCCACAACAAGTTTCCGCGTCTCCATTGCACTGCGTATACTACGAAACGCTCCCCAAACTTGGCACTCACCCTCGCAGCCGACTTTTCCGACTTTCCACGACGCTCACGCTAGTGACAGCATTATTTATAGTTCGACGTCGCGCCAAAGCGAATGAGCACATTTCGCCTACGGCTTAGGCCGCCCTCCTAGTGTGGCTGCTCGGTGTCTGCAGGCAGCGAGGGTCTGCAAGCTTCCTGTGTTCGCACCTATGTCACCTGTGCTTGCTTGTCAGAGACAGACTATCGCAAAACATACAACTCACTCCATGAATTGATTGCTACGGCATCTGTTATCAGCAGTCACAACTAGCAACACCAGTAGCAGCTGACTGCACGCAAAGAATAGGAATGTGCAGTGGGATTTACGTGAACTCAGCGCAAGGCAGATCTTTCCGACATAGGCTTGAGAATCTTACGGGAACACTTGTACTGTTTCTAAATTAAGTGTAGGCGTGGGAGGAGGGTGCTTCCTGCGCACTAATAACAGCACGCTCGTCAATTGTGGATGCTAATCATCCGCTTGTATCTTCCTAGACACATCTGCTGGTTGTGAATTATTCCACTTGCATGGCAAGGTACGCATGTAGGTGTGTTAAAAATTCTGGAGGCACTGGGTATTGATCCCAGTACCTCTCACATACTAAGCGAGCACCCTACCATCTGAGCTACGCCCGCACCCCCGAAGACTAATGGTGCTACACACAGCCATATAGACGACACAGACCCTTGCACTCCCATTATTCAGCAGACAAACACTACTCTCTATGTATCCATTAGGGTGTCTTTCAGGTTTCGTGCATTCTG
Organism: Schistocerca gregaria; assembly: GCF_023897955.1. Taxonomy (NCBI): domain Eukaryota; kingdom Metazoa; phylum Arthropoda; class Insecta; order Orthoptera; family Acrididae; genus Schistocerca; species Schistocerca gregaria. The sequence continues at coordinate 2,329,839 of NW_026061726.1, forward strand.
TATCGAATCGTAGTTGGCCACAATGAAAGTGGCACGTATAACGTCGAAAATAGAATTCGGACAACGCTCTGAGTAAGACCAACGTGTTGTCCACCCTCTAGACTTCAATGAGGTTAAGCCGCGATACCTAAGACAGATGACACCTCGATAACAGCCGGTCCCCACACTTACATCTTGCTCTCCTTACGTCAGTATACATCACATCAGTCTGTGACGCTGGCTTTGCAACATCTTGCGTGCCTTTAGGTTCGCCGCGACCAACACTTACCATGCACTGACCACAAAAAATGGAGGCGCCGCGGCTTGAACCCTGGACCTTTCACATGCCAAACTAACGCTCTACCAACTGAGCTACGCCACATGTACGAGCGAACTGCGCTATTGACCATTCTTTGCGGCTCAGATGCGCACGGACACGATGGTTGTTGGTTTTTAGCGGTGAAGGGAGCAGAGTACAAAGGCGCGGACCCGTTCATATACACAAAACGTCCAAGTATTTTCCATGCTCTGGTATTACAAATGCAAATTCCGTCTGTTTTTAACGTCTTAAATTGAAAGAGCCGTCACAAATTGCTCCGTTTTCACTCCTTGTCGACAATCATACAGCACCTGAGGTAACAAACACATCTCGAGCCCCATTGTGCACTCCATTATTCATGCCAACTCAGTGCCTCGCTCTTTACTACTGTGTACCAATCTTGTCGTCCAACAGCAAAACACTGGGCCACAACAAGTTTCCGCGTCTCCATTGGACTGCGTATACTACGAAAAGCTCCCCAAACTTGGCACTCACCCTCGCAGCCGACTTTTCCAACTTTCCACGACGCTCACGCTAGTGACAGCATTATTTATAGTTCGACGTCGCGCCAAAGCGAATGAGCACATTTCGCCTACGGCTTAGGCCGCCCTCCTAGTGTGGCTGCTCGGTGTCTGCAGGCAGCGAGGGTCTGCAAGCTTCCTGTGTTCGCACCTATGTCACCTGTGCTTGCTTGTCAGAGACAGACTATCGCAAAACATACAACTCACTCCATGAATTGATTGCTACGGCATCTGCTATCAGCAGTCACAACTAGCAACACCAGTAGCAGCTGACTGCACGCAAAGAATAGAAATGTGCAGTGGGATTTACGTGAACTCAGCGCAAGGCAGATCTTTCCGACATAGGCTTGAGAATCTTACGGGAACACTTGTACTGTTTCTAAATTAAGTGTAGGCGTGGGAGGAGGGTGCTTCCTGCGCACTAATAACAGCACTCTTGTCAATTGTGGATGCTAATCATTCGCTTGTATCTTCCTAGACACATCTGCTGGTTGTGAATTATTCCACTTGCATGGCAAGGTGCGCATGTAGGTGTGTTAAAAATTCTGGAGGCACTGGGTATTGATCCCAGTACCTCTCACATACTATGCGAGCACTCTACCATCTGAGCTACGCCCGCCCCCCCGAAGACTAATGGTGCTACATACAGCCATATAGACGACACAGACCCTTGCACTCCCATTATTCAGCAGACAAACACTACTCTCTATGTATCCGTTAGGGTGTCTTTCAGGTTTCGTGCATTCTGTATCGAATCGTAGTTGGCCACAATGAAAGTGGCACGTATAACGTCGAAAATAGAATTCGGACACCGCTCTGAGTAAGACCAACGTGTTGTCCACCCTGTAGACTTCAATGAGGTTAAGCCGCGATACCTAAGACAGATCTGCACTCGATGACACCTCGATAACAGCCGGTCCCCACACTTACATCTTGCTCTCCTTACGTCAGTATACATCACATCAGTCTGTGACGCTGGCTTTGCAACATCTTGCGTGCCTTTAGGTTCGCCGCGACCAACACTTACCATGCACTGACCACAAAAAATGGAGGCGCCGCGGCTTGAACCCTGGACCTTTCACATGCCAAACTAACGCTCTACCAACTGAGCTACGCCACATGTACGAGCGAACTGCGCTATTGACCATTCTTTGCGACTCAGATGCGCACGGACACGATGGTTGTTGGTTTGTAGCGGTGAAGGGAGCAGAGTACAAAGGCGCGGAACCGTTCATATACACAAAACGTCCAAGTAGTTTCCATGCTCTGGTATTACAAATGCAAATTCCGTCTGTTTTTAACGTCTTAAATTGAAAGAGCCGTCACAAATTGCTCCGTTTTCACTCCTTGTCGACAATCATACAGCACCTGAGGTAACAAACACATCTCGAGCCCCATTGTGCACTCCATTATTCATGCCAACTCAGTGCCTCGCTCTTTACTACTGTGTACCAATCTTGTCGTCCAACAGCAAAACACTGGGCCACAACAAGTTTCCGCGTCTCCATTGCACTGCGTATACTACGAACCGCTCCCCAAACTTGGCACTCACCCTCGCAGCCGACTTTTCCAACTTTCCACGACGCTCACGCTAGTGACAGCATTATTTATAGTTCGACGTCGCGCCAAAGCGAATGAGCACATTTCGCCTACGGCTTAGGCCGCCCTCCTAGTGTGGCTGCTCGGTGTCTGCAGGCAGCGAGGGTCTGCAAGCTTCCTGTGTTCGCACCTATGTCACCTGTGCTTGCTTGTCAGAGACAGACTATCGCAAAACATACAACTCACTCCATGAATTGATTGCTACGGCATCTGCTATCAGCAGTCACAACTAGCAACACCAGTAGCAGCTGACTGCACGCAAAGAATAGAAATGTGCAGTGGGATTTACGTGAACTCAGCGCAAGGCAGATCTTTCCGACATAGGCTTGAGAATCTTACGGGAACACTTGTACTGTTTCTAAATTAAGTGTAGGCGTGGGAGGAGGGTGCTTCCTGCGCACTAATAACAGCACTCTTGTCAATTGTGGATGCTAATCATTCGCTTGTATCTTCCTAGACACATCTGCTGGTTGTGAATTATTCCACTTGCATGGCAAGGTGCGCATGTAGGTGTGTTAAAAATTCTGGAGGCACTGGGTATTGATCCCAGTACCTCTCACATACTATGCGAGCACTCTACCATCTGAGCTACGCCCGCCCCCCCGAAGACTAATGGTGCTACATACAGCCATGTAGACGACACAGACCCTTGCACTCCCATTATTCAGCAGACAAACACTACTCTCTATGTATCCGTTAGGGTGTCTTTCAGGTTTCGTGCATTCTGTATCGAATCGTAGTTGGCCACAATGAAAGTGGCACGTATAACGTCGAAAATAGAATTCGGACACCGCTCTGAGTAAGACCAACGTGTTGTCCACCCTGTAGACTTCAATGAGGTTAAGCCGCGATACCTAAGACAGATCTGCACTCGATGACACCTCTATAACAGCCGGTCCCCACACTTACATCTTGCTCTCCTTACGTCAGTATACATCATATCAGTCTGTGACGCTGGCTTTGCAACATCTTGCGTGCCTTTAGGTTCGCCGCGACCAACACTTACCATGCACTGACCACAAAAAATGGAGGCGCCGCGGCTTGAACCCTGGACCTTTCACATGCCAAACGAACGCTCTACCAACTGAGCTACGCCACATGCACGAGCGAACTGCGCTATTGACCATTCTTTGCGACTCAGATGCGCACGGACACGATGGTTGTTGGTTTGTAGCATTGAAGGGAGCAGAGTACAAAGGCGCGGACCCGTTCATATACACAAAAGTTCCAAGTAGTTTCCATGCTCTGGTATTACAAATGCAAATTCCGTCTGTTTTTAACGTCTTAAATTGAAAGAGCCGTCACAAATTGCTCCGTTTTCACTCCTTGTCGACAATCATACAGCACCTGAGGTAACAAACACATCTCGAGCCCGATTGTGCACTCCATTATTCATGCCAACTCAGTGCCTCGCTCTTTACTATTGTGTACCAATCTTGTCGTCCAACTGCAAAACACTGGGCCACAACAAGTTTCCGCGTCTCCATTGCACTGCGTATACTACGAAACGCTCCCCAAACTTGGCACTCACCCTCGCAGCCGACTTTTCCGACTTTCCACGACGCTCACGCTAGTGACAGCATTATTTATAGTTCGACGTCGCGCCAAAGCGAATGAGCACATTTCGCCTACGGCTTAGGCCGCCCTCCTAGTGTGGCTGCTCGGTGTCTGCAGGCAGCGAGGGTCTGCAAGCTTCCTGTGTTCGCACCTATGTCACCTGTGCTTGCTTGTCAGAGACAGACTATCGCAAAACATACAACTCACTCCATGAATTGATTGCTACGGCATCTGTTATCAGCAGTCACAACTAGCAACACCAGTAGCAGCTGACTGCACGCAAAGAATAGGAATGTGCAGTGGGATTTACGTGAACTCAGCGCAAGGCAGATCTTTCCGACATAGGCTTGAGAATCTTACGGGAACACTTGTACTGTTTCTAAATTAAGTGTAGGCGTGGGAGGAGGGTGCTTCCTGCGCACTAATAACAGCACGCTCGTCAATTGTGGATGCTAATCATCCGCTTGTATCTTCCTAGACACATCTGCTGGTTGTGAATTATTCCACTTGCATGGCAAGGTACGCATGTAGGTGTGTTAAAAATTCTGGAGGCACTGGGTATTGATCCCAGTACCTCTCACATACTAAGCGAGCACCCTACCATCTGAGCTACGCCCGCCCCCCCGAAGACTAATGGTGCTACATACAGCCATATAGACGACACAGACCCTTGCACTCCCATTATTCAGCAGACAAACACTACTCTCTATGTATCCATTAGGGTGTCTTTCAGGTTTCGTGCATTCTGTATCGAATCGTAGTTGGCCACAATGAAAGTGGCACGTATAACGTCGAAAATAGAATTCGGACACCGCTCTGAGTAAGACCAACGTGTTGTCCACCCTGTAGACTTCAATGAGGTTAAGCCGCGATACCTAAGACAGATGACACCTCGATAACAGCCGGTCCCCACACTTACATCTTGCTCTCCTTACGTCAGTATACATCACATCAGTCTGTGACGCTGGCTTTGCAACATCTTGCGTGCCTTTAGGTTCGCCGCGACCAACACTTACCATGCACTGACCACAAAAAATGGAGGCGCCGCGGCTTGAACCCTGGACCTTTCACATGCCAAACTAACGCTCTACCAACTGAGCTACGCCACATGTACGAGCGAACTGCGCTATTGACCATTCTTTGCGACTCAGATGCGCACGGACACGATGGTTGTTGGTTTTTAGCGGTGAAGGGAGCAGAGTACAAAGGCGCGGACCCGTTCATATACACAAAACGTCCAAGTAGTTTCCATGCTCTGGTATTACAAATGCAAATTCCGTCTGTTTTTAACGTCTTAAATTGAAAGAGCCGTCACAAATTGCTCCGTTTTCACTCCTTGTCGACAATCATACAGCACCTGAGGTAACAAACACATCTCGAGCCCCATTGTGCACTCCATTATTCATGCCAACTCAGTGCCTCGCTCTTTACTACTGTGTACCAATCTTGTCGTCCAACAGCAAAACACTGGGCCACAACAAGTTTCCGCGTCTCCATTGCACTGCGTATACTACGAAACGCTCACCAAACTTGGCACTCACCCTCGCAGCCGACTTTTCCAACTTTCCACGACGCTCACGCTAGTGACAGCATTATTTATAGTTCGACGTCGCGCCAAAGCGAATGAGCACATTTCGCCTACGGCTTAGGCCGCCCTCCTAGTGTGGCTGCTCGGTGTCTGCAGGCAGCGAGGGTCTGCAAGCTTCCTGTGTTCGCACCTATGTCACCTGTGCTTGCTTGTCAGAGACAGACTATCGCAAAACATACAACTCACTCCATGAATTGATTGCTACGGCATCTGCTATCAGCAGTCACAACTAGCAACACCAGTAGCAGCTGACTGCACGCAAAGAATAGAAATGTGCAGTGGGATTTACGTGAACTCAGCGCAAGGCAGATCTTTCCGACATAGGCTTGAGAATCTTACGGGAACACTTGTACTGTTTCTAAATTAAGTGTAGGCGTGGGAGGAGGGTGCTTCCTGCGCACTAATAACAGCACTCTTGTCAATTGTGGATGCTAATCATTCGCTTGTATCTTCCTAGACACATCTGCTGGTTGTGAATTATTCCACTTGCATGGCAAGGTGCGCATGTAGGTGTGTTAAAAATTCTGGAGGCACCGGGTATTGATCCCAGTACCTCTCACATACTAAGCGAGCACTCTACCATCTGAGCTACGCCCGCCCCCCCCGAAGACTAATGGTGCTACATACAGCCATATAGACGACACAGACCCTTGCACTCCCATTATTCAGCAGACAAACACTACTCTCTATGTATCCGTTAGGGTGTCTTTCAGGTTTCGTGCATTCTGTATCGAATCGTAGTTGGCCACAATGAAAGTGGCACGTATAACGTCGAAAATAGAATTCGGACACCGCTCTGAGTAAGACCAACGTGTTGTCCACCCTCTAGACTTCAATGAGGTTAAGCCGCGATACCTAAGACAGATGACACCTCGATAACAACCGGTCCCCACACTTACATCTTGCTCTCCTTACGTCAGTATACATCATATTAGTCTGTGACGCTGGCTTTGCAACATCTTGCGTGCCTTTAGGTTCGCCGCGACCAACACTTACCATGCACTGACTACAAAAAATGGAGGCGTCGCGGCTTGAACCCTGGACCTTTCACATGCCAAACGAACGCTCTACCAACTGAGCTACGCCACATGCACGAGCGAACTGCGCTATTGACCATTCTTTGCGACTCAGATGCGCACGGACACGATGGTTGTTGGTTTGTAGCATTGAAGGGAGCAGAGTACAAAGGCGCGGACCCGTTCATATACACAAAAGTTCCAAGTAGTTTCCATGCTCTGGTATTACAAATGCAAATTCCGTCTGTTTTTAACGTCTTAAATTGAAAGAGCCGTCACAAATTGCTCCGTTTTCACTCCTTGTCGACAATCATACAGCACCTGAGGTAACAAACACATCTCGAGCCCGATTGTGCACTCCATTATTCATGCCAACTCAGTGCCTAACTCTTTACTATTGTGTACCAATCTTGTCGTCCAACTGCAAAACACTGGGCCACAACAAGTTTCCGCGTCTCCATTGCACTGCGTATACTACGAAACGCTCCCCAAACTTGGCACTCACCCTCGCAGCCGACTTTTCCGACTTTCCACGACGCTCACGCTAGTGACAGCATTATATATAGTTCGACGTCGCGCCAAAGCGAATGAGCACATTTCGCCTACGGCTTAGGCCGCCCTCCTAGTGTGGCTGCTCGGTGTCTGCAGGCAGCGAGGGTCTGCAAGCTTCCTGTGTTCGCACCTATGTCACCTGTGCTTGCTTGTCAGAGACAGACTATCGCAAAACATACAACTCACTCCATGAATTGATTGCTACGGCATCTGTTATCAGCAGTCACAATTAGCAACACCAGTAGCAGCTGACTGCACGCAAAGAATAGGAATGTGCAGTGGGATTTACGTGAACTCAGCGCAAGGCAGATCTTTCCGACATAGGCTTGAGAATCTTACGGGAACACTTGTACTGTTTCTAAATTAAGTGTAGGCGTGGGAGGAGGGTGCTTCCTGCACACTAATAACAGCACGCTTGTCAATTGTGGATGCTAATCATTCGCTTGTATCTTCCTAGACACATCTGCTGGTTGTGAATTATTCCACTTGCATGGCAAGGTGCTCATGTAGGTGTGTTAAAAATTCTGGAGGCACTGGGTATTGATCCCAGTACCTCTCGCATACGAAGCGAGCGCTCTACCATCTGAGATACGCAGGCCCCCATAAAGACTAATGGTGCTACATACAGCCATATAGACGACACAGACCCTTGAACTCCCATTATTCAGCAGACAAACATTACTCTCTATGTATCCGTTAGGGTGTCTTTCAGGTTTCGTGCATTCTGTATCGAATCGTAGTTGGCCACAATGAAAGTGGCACGTATAACGTCGAAAATAGAATTCGGACACCGCTCTGAGTAAGACCAACGTGTTGTCCACCCTGTAGACTTCAATGAGGTTAAGCCGCGATACCTAAGACAGATCTGCACTCGATGACACCTCGATAACAGCCGGTCCCCACACTTACATCTTGCTCTCCTTACGTCAGTATACATCACATCAGTCTGTGACGCTGGCTTTGCAACATCTTGCGTGCCTTTAGGTTCGCCGCGACCAACACTTACCATGCACTGACCACAAAAAATGGAGGCGCCGCGGCTTGAACCCTGGACCTTTCACATGCCAAACTAACGCTCTACCAACTGAGCTACGCCACATGTACGAGCGAACTGCGCTATTGACCATTCTTTGCGACTCAGATGCGCACGGACACGATGGTTGTTGGTTTGTAGCGGTGAAGGGAGCAGAGTACAAAGGCGCGGACCCGTTCATATACACAAAACGTCCAAGTAGTTTCCATGCTCTGGTATTACAAATGCAAATTCCGTCTGTTTTCAACGTCTTAAATTGAAAGAGCCGTCACAAATTGCTCCGTTTTCACTCCTTGTCGACAATCATACAGCACCTGAGGTAACAAACACATCTCGAGCCCCATTGTGCACTCCATTATTCATGCCAACTCAGTGCCTCGCTCTTTACTACTGTGTACCAATCTTGTCGTCCAACAGCAAAACACTGGGCCACAACAAGTTTCCGCGTCTCCATTGCACTGCGTATACTACGAAACGCTCCCCAAACTTGGCACTCACCCTCGCAGCCGACTTTTCCAACTTTCCACGACGCTCACGCTAGTGACAGCATTATTTATAGTTCGACGTCGCGCCAAAGCGAATGAGCACATTTCGCCTACGGCTTAGGCCGCCCTCCTAGTGTGGCTGCTCGGTGTCTGCAGGCAGCGAGGGTCTGCAAGCTTCCTGTGTTCGCACCTATGTCACCTGTGCTTGCTTGTCAGAGACAGACTATCGCAAAACATACAACTCACTCCATGAATTGATTGCTACGGCATCTGTTATCAGCAGTCACAACTAGCAACACCAGTAGCAGCTGACTGCACGCAAAGAATAGGAATGTGCAGTGGGATTTACGTGAACTCAGCGCAAGGCAGATCTTTCCGACATAGGCTTGAGAATCTTACGGGAACACTTGTACTGTTTCTAAATTAAGTGTAGGCGTGGGAGGAGGGTGCTTCCTGCACACTAATAACAGCACGCTTGTCAATTGTGGATGCTAATCATTCGCTTGTATCTTCCTAGACACATCTGCTGGTTGTGAATTATTCCACTTGCATGGCAAGGTGCGCATATAGGTGTGTTAAAAATTCTGGAGGCACTGGGTATTGATCCCAGTACCACTCGCATACTAAGCGAGCGCTCTACCATCTGAGATACGCAGGCCCCCCCAAAGACTTATGGTGCTACATACAGCCATATAGACGACACAGACCCTTGAACTCCCATTATTCAGCAGACAAACACTACTCTCTATGTATCCGTTAGGGTGTCTTTCAGGTTTCGTGCATTCTGTATCGAATCGTAGTTGGCCACAATGAAAGTGGCAGGTATAACGTCGAAAATAGAATTCGGACACCGCTCTGAGTAAGACCAACGTGTTGTCCACCCTGTAGACTTCAATGAGGTTAAGCCGCGATACCTAAGACAGATCTGCACTCGATGACACCTCTATAACAGCCGGTCCCCACACTTACATCTTGCTCTCCTTACGTCAGTATACATCATATCAGTCTGTGACGCTGGCTTTGCAACACCTTGCGTGCCTTTAGGTTCGCCGCGACCAACACTTACCATGCACTGACCACAAAAAATGGAGGCGCCGCGGCTTGAACCCTGGACCTTTCACATGCCAAACGAACGCTCTACCAACTGAGCTACGCCACATGCACGAGCGAACTGCGCTATTGACCATTCTTTGCGACTCAGATGCGCACGGACACGATGGTTGTTGGTTTGTAGCATTGAAGGGAGCAGAGTACAAAGGCGCGGACCCGTTCATATACACAAAACTTCCAAGTAGTTTCCATGCTCTGGTATTACAAATGCAAATTCCGTCTGTTTTTAACGTCTTAAATTGAAAGAGCCGTCACAAATTGCTCCGTTTTCACTCCTTGTCGACAATCATACAGCACCTGAGGTAACAAACACATCTCGAGCCCGATTGTGCACTCCATTATTCATGCCAACTCAGTGCCTAACTCTTTACTATTGTGTACCAATCTTGTCGTCCAACTGCAAAACACTGGGCCACAACAAGTTTCCGCGTCTCCATTGCACTGCGTATACTACGAAACGCTCCCCAAACTTGGCACTCACCCTCGCAGCCGACTTTTCCGACTTTCCACGACGCTCACGCTAGTGACAGCATTATATATAGTTCGACGTCGCGCCAAAGCGAATGAGCACATTTCGCCTACGGCTTAGGCCGCCCTCCTAGTGTGGCTGCTCGGTGTCTGCAGGCAGCGAGGGTCTGCAAGCTTCCTGTGTTCGCACCTATGTCACCTGTGCTTGCTTGTCAGAGACAGACTATCGCAAAACATACAACTCACTCCATGAATTGATTGCTACGGCATCTGTTATCAGCAGTCACAACTAGCAACACCAGTAGCAGCTGACTGCACGCAAAGAATAGAAATGTGCAGTGGGATTTACGTGAACTCAGCGCAAGGCAGATCTTTCCGACATAGGCTTGAGAATCTTACGGGAACACTTGTACTGTTTCTAAATTAAGTGTAGGCGTGGGAGGAGGGTGCTTCCTGCGCACTAATAACAGCACGCTTGTCAATTGTGGATGCTAATCATTCGCTTGTATCTTCCTAGACACATCTGCTGGTTGTGAATTATTCCACTTGCATGGCAAGGTGCGCATGTAGGTGTGTTAAAAATTCTGGAGGCACTGGGTATTGATCCCAGTACCTCTCGCATACTAAGCGAGCGCTCTACCGTCTGAGCTACGCCCGCCCCCCCGAAGACTAATGGTGCTACATACAGCCATATAGACGACACAGACCCTTGCACTCCCATTATTCAGCAGACAAACACTACTCTCTATGTATCCGTTAGGGTGTCTTTCAGGTTTCGTGCATTCTGTATCGAATCGTAGTTGGCCACAATGAAAGTGGCACGTATAACGTCGAAAATAGAATTCGGACACCGCTCTGAGTAAGACCAACGTGTTGTCCACCCTCTAGACTTCAATGAGGTTAAGCCGCGATACCTAAGACAGATGACACCTCGATAAGAACCGGTCCCCACACTTACATCTTGCTCTCCTTACGTCAGTATACATCATATTAGTCTGTGACGCTGGCTTTGCAACATCTTGCGTGCCTTTAGGTTCGCCGCGACCAACACTTACCATGCACTGACTACAAAAAATGGAGGCGCCACGGCTTGAAACCTGGACCTTTCACATGCCAAGCGAACGCTCTACCAACTGAGCTACGCCCCATGCACGAGCAAACTGCGCTATTCCCCTTTCTTTGCGACTCAGATGCGCACGGACAAGATGGTTGGTTGGTTTGTAGCGGTGAAGGGAGCAGAGTACAAAGGCGCGGACCCGTTCATATACACAAAGGTTCCAAGTAGTTTCCATGCTCTGGTATTACAAATGCAAATTCCATCTGTTTTTAACGTCTTAAATTGAAAGAGCCGTCACAAATTGCTCCGTTTTCACTCCTTGTCGACAATCATACAGCACCTGAGGTAACAAACACATCTCGAGCCCCGTTGTGCACTCCATTACTCATGCCAACTCAGTGCCTCGCTCTTTACTACTGTGTACCAATCTTGTCGTCCAACTGCAAAACACTGGGCCACAACAAGTTTCCGCGTCTCCATTGCACTGCGCATACTACGAAACGCTCCCCAAACTTGGCACTCACCCTCGCAGCCGACTTTTCCGACTTTCCACGACGCTCACGCTAGTGACAGCATTATTTATAGTTCGACGTCGCGCCAAAGCGAATGAGCACATTTCGCCTACGGCTTAGGCCGCCCTCCTAGTGTGGCTGCTCGGTGTCTGCAGGCAGCGAGGGTCTGCAAGCTTCCTGTGTTCGCACCTATGTCACCTGTGCTTGCTTGTCAGAGACAGACTATCGCAAAACATACAACTCACTCCATGAATTGATTGCTACGGCATCTGTTATCAGCAGTCACAACTAGCAACACCAGTAGCAGCTGACTGCACGCAAAGAATAGGAATGTGCAGTGGGATTTACGCGAACTCAGCGCAAGGCAGATCTTTCCGACATAGGCTTGAGAATCTTACGGGAACACTTGTACTGTTTCTAAATTAAGTGTAGGCGTGGGAGGAGGGTGCTTCCTGCGCACTAATAACAGCACGCTTGTCAATTGTGGATGCTAATCATTCGCTTGTATCTTCCTAGACACATCTGCTGGTTGTGAATTATTCCACTTGCATGGCAAGGTGCGCATGTAGGTGTGTTAAAAATTCTGGAGGCACTGGGTATTGATCGCAGTACCTCTCGCATACTAAGCGAGCGCTCTACCATCTGAGATACGCAGGCCCCCTCAAAGACTAATGGTGCTACATACAGCCATATAGATGACACAGACCCTTGAACTCCCATTATTCAGCAGACAAACACTACTCTCTATGTATCCGTTAGGGCGTCTTTCAGGTTTCGTGCATTCTGTATCGAATCGTAGTTGGCCACAATGAAAGTGGCACGTATAACGTCGAAAATAGAATTCGGACACCGCTCTGAGTAAGACCAACGTGTTGTCCACCCTGTAGACTTCAATGAGGTTAAGCCGCGATACCTAAGACAGATGACACCTCGATAAGAACCGGTCCCCACACTTACATCTTGCTCTCCTTACGTCAGTATACATCATATCAGTCTGTGACGCTGGCTTTGCAACATCTTGCGTGCCTTTAGGTTCGCCGCGACCAACACTTACCATGCACTGACCACAAAAAATGGAGGCGCCGCGGCTTGAACCCTGGACCTTTCACATGCCAAACGAACGCTCTACCAACTGAGCTACGCCACATGCACGAGCGAACTGCGCTGTGGCCATTCTTTGCGACTCAGATGCGCACGGACACGATGGTTGTTGGTTTGTAGCATTGAAGGGAGCAGAGTACAAAGGCGCGGACCCGTTCATATACACAAAAGTTCCAAGTAGTTTCCATGCTCTGGTATTACAAATGCAAATTCCGTCTGTTTTTAACGTCTTAAATTGAAAGAGCCGTCACAAATTGCTCCGTTTTCACTCCTTGTCGACAATCATACAGCACCTGAGGTAACAAACACATCTCGAGCCCGATTGTGCACTCCATTATTCATGCCAACTCAGTGCCTAACTCTTTACTATTGTGTACCAATCTTGTCGTCCAACTGCAAAACACTGGGCCACAACAAGTTTCCGCGTCTCCATTGCACTGCGTATACTACGAAACGCTCCCCAAACTTGGCACTCACCCTCGCAGCCGACTTTTCCGACTTTCCACGACGCTCACGCTAGTGACAGCATTATATATAGTTCGACGTCGCGCCAAAGCGAATGAGCACATTTCGCCTACGGCTTAGGCCGCCCTCCTAGTGTGGCTGCTCGGTGTCTGCAGGCAGCGAGGGTCTGCAAGCTTCCTGTGTTCGCACCTATGTCACCTGTGCTTGCTTGTCAGAGACAGACTATCGCAAAACATACAACTCACTCCATGAATTGATTGCTACGGCATCTGTTATCAGCAGTCACAACTAGCAACACCAGTAGCAGCTGACTGCACGCAAAGAATAGAAATGTGCAGTGGGATTTACGTGAACTCAGCGCAAGGCAGATCTTTCCGACATAGGCTTGAGAATCTTACGGGAACACTTGTACTGTTTCTAAATTAAGTGTAGGCGTGGGAGGAGGGTGCTTCCTGCGCACTAATAACAGCGCGCTTGTCAATTGTGGATGCTAATCATTCGCTTGTATCTTCCTAGACACATCTGCTGGTTGTGAATTATTCCACTTGCATGGCAAGGTGCGCATGTAGGTGTGTTAAAAATTCTGGAGGCACTGGGTATTGATCCCATTACCTCTCGCATACTAAGCGAGCGCTCTACCGTCTGAGCTACGCCCGCCCCCCCGAAGACTAATGGTGCTACATACAGCCATATAGACGACACAGACCCTTGCACTCCCATTATTCAGCAGACAAACACTACTCTCTATGTATCCGTTAGGGTGTCTTTCAGGTTTCGTGCATTCTGTATCGAATCGTAGTTGGCCACAATGAAAGTGGCACGTATAACGTCGAAAATAGAATTCGGACACCGCTCTGAGTAAGACCAACGTGTTGTCCACCCTCTAGACTTCAATGAGGTTAAGCCGCGATACCTAAGACAGATGACACCTCGATAACAACCGGTCCCCACACTTACATCTTGCTCTCCTTACGTCAGTATACATCATATTAGTCTGTGACGCTGGCTTTGCAACATCTTGCGTGCCTTTAGGTTCGCCGCGACCAACACTTACCATGCACTGACTACAAAAAATGGAGGCGGCGCGGCTTGAAACCTGGACCTTTCACATGCCAAGCGAACGCTCTACCAACTGAGCTACGCCCCATGCACGAGCAAACTGCGCTATTCCCCTTTCTTTGCGACTCAGATGCGCACGGACAAGATGGTTGGTTGGTTTGTAGCGGTGAAGGGAGCAGAGTACAAAGGCGGGGACCCGTTCATATACACAAAGGTTCCAAGTAGTTTCCATGCTCTGGTATTACAAATGCAAATTCCGTCTGTTTTTAACGTCTTAAGTTTAAAGAGCCGTCACAAATTGCTCCGTTTTCACTCCTTGTCGACAATCATACAGCACCTGAGGTAACAAACACATCTCGAGCCCCGTTGTGCACTCCATTATTCATGCCAACTCAGTGCCTCGCTCTTTACTACTGTGTACCAATCTTGTCGTCCAACTGCAAAACACTGGGCCACAACAAGTTTCCGCGTCTCCATTGCACTGCGCATACTACGAAACGCTCACCAAACTTGGCACTCACCCTCGCAGCCGACTTTTCCGACTTTCCACGACGCTCACGCTAGTGACAGCATTATTTATAGTTCGACGTCGCGCCAAAGCGAATGAGCACATTTCGCCTACGGCTTAGGCCGCCCTCCTAGTGTGACTGCTCGGTGTCTGCAGGCAGCGAGGGTCTGCAAGCTTCCTGTGTTCGCACCTGTGTCACCTGTGCTTGCTTGTCAGAGACAGACTATCGCAAAACATACAACTCACTCCATGAATTGATTGCTACGGCATCTGTTATCAGCAGTCACAACTAGCAACACCAGTAGCAGCTGACTGCACGCAAAGAATAGGAATGTGCAGTGGGATTTACGTGAACTCAGCGCAAGGCAGATCTTTCCGACATAGGCTTGAGAATCTTACGGGAACACTTCTACTGTTTCAAAATTAAGTGTAGGCGTGGGAGGAGGGTGCTTCCTGCACACTAATAACAGCACGCTTGTCAATTGTGGATGCTAATCATTCGCTTGTATCTTCCTAGACACATCTGCTGGTTGTGAATTATTCCACTTGCATCCAAGGTGCGCATGTAGGTGTGTTAAAAATTCTGGAGGCACTGGGTATTGATCCCAGTACCTCTCGCATACTAAACGAGCGCTCTACCATCTGAGATATGCAGGCCCCCCCAAAGACTAATGGTGCTACATACAGCCATATAGACGACACAGACCCTTGAACTCCCATTATTCAGCAGACAAACACTACTCTCTATGTATCCGTTAGGGTGTCTTTCAGGTTTCGTGCATTCTGTATCGAATCGTAGTTGGCCACAATGAATGTGGCACATATAACGTCGAAAATAGAATTCGGACACCGCTCTGAGTAAGACCAACGTGTTGTCCACCCTGTAGACTTCAATGAGGTTAAGCCGCGATACCTAAGACAGATCTGCACTCGATGACACCTCGATAACAGCCGGTCCCCACACTTACATCTTGCTCTCCTTACGTCAGTATACATCACATCAGTCTGTGACGCTGGCTTTGCAACATCTTGCGTGCCTTTAGGTTCGCCGCGACCAACACTTACCATGCACTGACCACAAAAAATGGAGGCGCCGCAGCTTGAACCCTGGACCTTTCACATGCCAAGCGAACGCTCTACCAACTGAGCTACAACCCATGCACGAGCGAACTGCGCTATTGACCAGTCTTTGCGACTCAGATGCGCACGGACACGATGGTTGTTGGTTTGTAGTGGTGAAGGGAGCAGAGTACAAAGGCGCGGACCCGTTCATATACACAAAAGTTCCAAGTAGTTTCGATGCTCTGGTATTACAAATGCAAATTCCATCTGTTTTTAACGTCTTAAATTGAAAGAGCCGTCACAAATTGCTCCGTTTTCACTCCTTGAGGACAATCATACAGCACCTGAGGTAACAAACACATCTCGAGCCCCGTTGTGCACTCCATTATTCATGCCAACTCAGTGCCTCGCTCTTTACTACTGTGTACCAATCTTGTCGTCCAACTGCAAAACACTGGGCCACAACAAGTTTCCGCGTCTCCATTGCACTGCGCATACTACGAAACGCTCCCCAAACTTGGCACTCACCCTCGCAGCCGACTTTTCCGACTTTCCACGACGCTCACGCTAGTGACAGCATTATTTATAGTTCGACGTCGCGCCAAAGCGAATGAGCACATTTCGCCTACGGCTTAGGCCGCCCTCCTAGTGTGGCTGCTCGGTGTCTGCAGGCAGCGAGGGTCTGCAAGCTTCCTGTGTTCGCACCTATGTCACCTGTGCTTGCTTGTCAGAGACAGACTATCGCAAAACATACAACTCACTCCATGAATTGATTGCTACGGCATCTGTTATCAGCAGTCACAACTAGCAACACCAGTAGCAGCTGACTGCACGCAAAGAATAGGAATGTGCAGTGGGATTTACGTGAACTCAGCGCAAGGCAGATCTTTCCGACATAGGCTTGAGAATCTTACGGGAACACTTGTACTGTTTCTAAATTAAGTGTAGGCGTGGGAGGAGGGTGCTTCCTGCGCACTAATAACAGCACGCTCGTCAATTGTGGATGCTAATCATTCGCTTGTATCTTCCTAGACACATCTGCTGGTTGTGAATTATTCCACTTGCATGGCAAGGTGCGCATGTAGGTGTGTTAAAAATTCTGGAGGCAGTGGGTATTGATCCCAGTACCTCTCGCATACTAAGCGAGCGCTCTACCATCTGAGCTACGCCCGCCCCCCCGAAGACTAATGGTGCTACATACAGCCATATAGACGACACAGACCCTTGCACTCCCATTATTCAGCAGACAAACACTACTCTCTATGTATCCGTTAGGGTGTCTTTCAGGTTTCGTGCATTCTGTATCGAATCGTAGTTGGCCACAATGAAAGTGGCACGTATAACGTCGAAAATAGAATTCGGACACCGCTCTGAGTAAGACCAACGTGTTGTCCACCCTCTAGACTTCAATGAGGTTAAGCCGCGATACCTAAGACAGATGACACCACGATAACAACCGGTCCCCACACTTACATCTTGCTCTCCTTACGTCAGTATACATCATATTAGTCTGTGACGCTGGCTTTGCAACATCTTGCGTGCCTTTAGGTTCGCCGCGACCAACACTTACCATGCACTGACTACAAAAAATGGAGGCGCCGCGGCTTGAAACCTGGACCTTTCACATGCCAAGCGAACGCTCTACCAACTGAGCTACGCCCCATGCACGAGCAAACTGCGCTATTCCCCATTCTTTGCGACTCACATGGGCACGGACACGATGGTTGGTTGGTTTGTAGCGGTGAAGGGAGCAGAGTACAAAGGCGCGGACCCGTTCATATACACAAAAGTTCCAAGTAGTTTCCATGCTCTGGTATTACAAATGCAAATTCCGTCTGTTTTTAACGTCTTAAATTGAAAGAGCCGTCACAAATTGCTCCGTTTTCACTCCTTGTCGACAATCATACAGCACCTGAGGTAACAAACACATCTCGAGCCCCGTTGTGCACTCCATTATTCATGCCAACTCAGTGCCTCGCTCTTTACTACTGTGTACCAATCTTGTCGTCCATCTGCAAAACACTGGGCCACAACAAGTTTCCGCGTCTCCATTGCACTGCGCATACTACGAAACGCTCCCCAAACTTGGCACTCACCCTCGCAGCCGACTTTTCCGACTTTCCACGACGCTCACGCTAGTGACAGCATTATTTACAGTTCGACGTCGCGCCAAAGCGAATGAGCACATTTCGCCTACGGCTTAGGCCGCCCTCCTAGTGTGGCTGCTCGGTGTCTGCAGGCAGCGAGGGTCTGCAAGCTTCCTGTGTTCGCACCTATGTCACCTGTGCTTGCTTGTCAGAGACAGACTATCGCAAAACATACAACTCACTCCATGAATTGATTGCTACGGCATCTGTTATCAGCAGTCACAACTAGCAACACCAGTAGCAGCTGACTGCACGCAAAGAATAGGAATGTGCAGTGGGATTTACGTGAACTCAGCGCAAGGCAGATCTTTCCGACATAGGCTTGAGAATCTTACGGGAACACTTGTACTGTTTCTAAATTAAGTGTAGGCGTGGGAGGAGGGTGCTTCCTGCGCACTAATAACAGCACGCTCGTCAATTGTGGATGCTAATCATTCGCTTGTATCTTCCTAGACACATCTGCTGGTTGTGAATTATTCCACTTGCATGGCAAGGTGCGCATGTAGGTATGTTAAAAATTCTGGAGGCACTGGGTATTGATCCCAGTACCTCTCGCATACTAAGCAAGCGCTCTACCATCTGAGCTACGCAGCCCCCCCGAAGACTAATGGTGCTACATACAGCCATATAGACGACACAGACCCTTGCACTCCCATTATTCAGCAGACAAACACTACACTCTATGTATCCGTTAGGGTGTCTTTCAGGTTTCGAGCATTCTGTATCGAATCGTAGTTGGCCACAATGAAAGTGGCACGTATAACGTCGAAAATAGAATTCGGACACCGCTCTGAGTAAGACCAACGTGTTGTCCACCCTCTAGACTTCAATGAGGTTAAGCCGCGATACCTAAGACAGATGACACCTCGATAACAACCGGTCCCCACACTTACATCTTGCTCTCCTCACGTCAGTATACATCATATTAGTCTGTGACGCTGGCTTTGCAACATCTTGCGTGCCTTTAGGTTCGCCGCGACCAACACTTACCATGCACTGACTACAAAAAATGGAGGCGCTGCGGCTTGAAACCTGGACCTTTTACATGCCAAGCGAACGCACTACCAACTGAGCTACGCCCCACGCACTAGCAAACTGCGCTATTCCCCATTCTTTGCTACTCAGATGCGCACGGACACGATGGTTGGTTGGTTTGTAGCGGTGAAGGGAGCAGAGTACAAAGGCGCGGACCCGTTCATATTCACAAAAGTTCCAAGTAGTTTCCATGCTCTGGTATTACAAATGCAAATTCCGTCTGTTTTTAACGTCTTAAATTGAAAGAGCCGTCACAAATTGCTCCGTTTTCACTCCTTGTCGACAATCATACAGCACCTGAGGTAACAAACACATCTCGAGCCCCGTTGTGCACTCCATTATTCATGCCAACTCAGTGCCTCGCTATTTACTACTGTGTACCAATCTTGTCGTCCAACTGCAAAACACTGGGCCACAACAAGTTTCCGCGTCTCCATTGCACTGCGCATACTAAGAAACGCTCCCCAAACATGGCACTCACCCTCGCAGCCGACTTTTCCGACTTTCCACGTCGCTCACGCTAGTGAAAGCATTATTTATAGTTCGACGTCGCGCCAAAGCGAATGAGCACATTTCGCCTACGGCTTAGGCCGCCCTCCTAGTGTGGCTGCTCGGTGTCTGCAGGCAGCGAGGGTCTGCAAGCTTCCTGTGTTCGCACCTATGTCACCTGTGCTTGCTTGTCAGAGACAGACTATCGCAAAACATACAACTCACTCCATGAATTGATTGCTATGGCATCTGTTATCAGCAGTCACAACTAGCAACACCAGTAGCAGCTGACTGCACGCAAGAATAGGAATGTGCAGTGGGATTTACGTGAACTCAGCGCAAGGCAGATCTTTCCGACATAGGCTTGAGAATCTTACGGGATCACTTGTACTGTTTCTAAATTAAGTGTAGGCGTGGGAGGAGGGTGCTTCCTGCGCACTAATAACAGCACGCTCGTCAATTGTGGATGCTAATCATTCGCTTGTATCTTCCTAGACACATCTGCTGGTTGCGAATTATTCCACTTGCATGGCAAGGTGCGCATGTAGGTGTGTTAAAAATTCTGGAGGCACTGGGTATTGATCCCAGTACATCTCGCATACTAAGCGAGCACTCTACCATCTGAGCTACGCAGGCCTCCCTGAAGACTGATGGTGCTACATACAGCCATATAGACGACACAGACCCTTGCACTCCCATTATTCAGCAGACAAACACTACTCTCTATGTATCCGTTAGGGTGTCTTTCAGGTTTCGTGCATTCTGTATCGAATCGTAGTTGGCCACAATGAAAGTGGCACGTATAACGTTGAAAATAGAATTCGGACACCGCTCTGAGTAAGACCAACGTGTTGTCCACCCTCTAGACTTCAATGAGGTTAAGCCGCGATACCTAAGACAGATGACACCTCGATAACAACCGGTCCCCACACTTACATCTTGCTCTCCTTACGTCAGTATACATCATATTAGTCTGTGACGCTGGCTTTGCAACATCTTGCGTGCCTTTAGGTTCGCCGCGACCAACACTTACCATGCACTGACCACAAAAAATGGAGGCGCCGCGGCTTGAACCCTGGTCCTTTCACATGCCAAGCGAACGCTCTACCAACTGAGCTACGCCCCATACACGAGCAAACTGCGCTATTCCCCATTCTTTGCTACTCAGATGCGCACGGACACGATGGTTGGTTGGTTTGTAGCGGTGAAGGGAGCAGAGTACAAAGGCGCGGACCCGTTCATATACACAAAAGTTCCAAGTAGTTTCCATGCTCTGGTATTACAAATGCAAATTCCGTCTGTTTTTAACGTCTTAAATTGAAAGAGCCGTCACAAATTGCTCCGTTTTCACTCCTTGTCGACAATCATACAGCACATGAGGTAACAAACACATCTCGAGCCCCGTTGTGCACTCCATTATTCATGCCAACTCAGTGCCTCGCTCTTTACTACTGTGTACCAATCTTGTCTTCCATCTGCAAAACACTGGGCCACAACAAGTTTCCGCGTCTCCATTGCACTGCGCATACTACGAAACGCTCCCCAAACTTGGCACTCACCCTCGCAGCCGACTTTTCCGACTTTCCACGACGCTCACGCTAGTGACAGCATTATTTACAGTTCGACGTCGCGCCAAAGCGAATGAGCACATTTCGCCTACGGCTTAGGCCGCCCTCCTAGTGTGGCTGCTCGGTGTCTGCAGGCAGCGAGGGTCTGCAAGCTTCCTGTGTTCGCACCTATGTCACCTGTGCTTGGTTGTCAGAGACAGACTACCGCAAAACATACAACTCACTCCATGAATTGATTGCTACGGCATCTGTTATCAGCAGTCACAACTAGCAACACCAGTAGCAGCTGACTGCACGCAAAGAATAGGAATGTGCAGTGGGATTTACGTGAACTCAGCGCAAGGCAGATCTTTCCGACATAGGCTTGAGAATCTTACGGGAACACTTGTACTGTTTCTAAATTAAGTGTAGGCGTGGGAGGAGGGTGCTTCCTGCGCACTAATAACAGCACGCTCGTCAATTGTGGATGCTAATCATTCGCTTGTATCTTCCTAGACACATCTGCTGGTTGTGAATTATTCCACTTGCATGGCAAGGTGCGCATGTAGGTGTGTTAAAAATTCTGGAGGCACTGGGTATTGATCCCAGTACATCTCGCATACTAAGCGAGCACTCTACCATCTGAGCTACGCAGGCCCCCCTGAAGACTGATGGTGCTACATACAGCCATATAGACGACACAGACCCTTGCACTCCCATTATTCAGCAGACAAACACTACTCTCTATGTATCCGTTAGGGTGTCTTTCAGGTTTCGTGCATTCTGTATCGAATCGTAGTTGGCCACAATGAAAGTGGCACGTATAACGTTGAAAATAGAATTCGGACACCGCTCTGAGTAAGACCAACGTGTTGTCCACCCTCTAGACTTCAATGAGGTTAAGCCGCGATACCTAAGACAGATGACACCTCGATAACAACCGGTCCCCACACTTACATCTTGCTCTCCTTACGTCAGTATACATCATATTAGTCTGTGACGCTGGCTTTGCAACATCTTGCGTGCCTTTAGGTTCGCCGCGACCAACACTTACCATGCACTGACTACAAAAAATGGAGGCGCCGCGGCTTGAAACCTGGACCTTTTACATGCCAAGCGAACGCTCTACCAACTGAGCTACGCCCCATGCACGAGCAAACTGCGCTATTCCCCATTCTTTGCTACTCAGATGCGCACGGACACGATGGTTGGTTGGTTTGTAGCGGTGAAGGGAGCAGAGTACAAAGGCGCGGACCCGTTCATATACACAAAAGTTCCAAGTAGTTTCCATGCTCTGGTATTACAAATGCAAATTCCGTCTGTTTTTAACGTCTTAAATTGAAAGAGCCGTCACAAATTGCTCCGTTTTCACTCCTTGTCGACAATCATACAGCACCTGAGGTAACAAACACATCTCGAGCCCCATTGTGCACTCCATTATTCAGGCCAACTTAGTGCCTCGCTCTTTACTACTGTGTACCAATCTTGTCGTCCAACTGCAAAACACTGGGCCACAACAAGTTTCTGCGTCTCCATTGCACTGCGCATACTACGAAACGCTCCCCAAACTTGGCACTCACCCTCGCAGCCGACTTTGCCGACTTTCCACGACGCTCACGCTAGTGACAGCATTATTTATAGTTCGACGTCGCGCCAAAGCGAATGAGCACATTTCGCCTACGGCTTAGGCCGCCCTCCTAGTGTGGCTGCTCGGTGTCTGCAGGCAGCGAGGGTCTGAAAGCTTTCTGTGTTCGCACCTATGTCACCTGTGCTTGCTTGTCAGAGACAGACTATCGCAAAACATACAACTCACTCCATGAATTGATTGCTACGACATCTGTTATCAGCAGTCACAACTAGCAACACCAGTAGCAGCTGACTGCACGCAAAGAATAGGAATGTGCAGTGGGATTTACGTGAACTCAGCGCAAGGCAGACCTTTCCCACATAGGCTTGAGAATCTTACGGGAACACTTGTACTGTTTCTAAATTAAGTGTAGGCGTGGGAGGAGGGTGCTTCCTGCGCACTAATAACAGCACGCTTATCAATTGTGGATGCTAATCATTCGCTTGTATCTTCCTAGACACATCTGCTGGTTCTGAATTATTCCACTTGCATGGCAAGGTGCGCATGTAGGTGTGTTAAAAATTCTGGAGGCACTGGGTATCGATCCCAGTACCTCTCGCATACTAAGCGAGCACTCTACCATCTGAGCTACGCAGGCCTCCCCGAAGGCTAATGGTGCTACATACAGCCATATAGACGACACAGACCCTTGCACTCCCATTATTCAGCAGACAAACACTACTCTCTATGTATCCGTTAGGGTGTCTTTCAGGTTTCGTGCATTCTGTATCGAATCGTAGTTGGCCACAATGAAAGTGGCACGTATAACGTCGAAAATAGAATTCGGACACCGCTCTAAGTAAGACCAACGTGTTGTCCACCCTCTAGACTTCAATGAGGTTAAGCCGCGATACCTAAGACAGATGACACCTCGATAACAGCCGGTCCCCACACTTACATCTTGCTCTCCTTACGTTAGTATACATCATATCAGTCTGTGACGCTGGCTTTGCAACATCTTGCGTGCCTTTAGGTTCGCCGCGACCAACACTTACCATGCACTGACTACAAAAAATGGAGGCGCCGCGGCTTGAACCCTGGACCTTTCACATGCCAAGCGAACGCTCTACCAACTTTTTTTTTTTTTTTTTTTTTTTGGGCCTCCCTTCTCCCCACACAGCCCATCCATTCGCTCTCCTTTTATGCCTTCTTCGGCGAGCTTCTGTGCTATATCGACTGATTTTTTTTTCAAATTTACTGTGACAGTTAGGGAAATGAAATGATGTTTGGCTTTTTCGCCATGTGAGGCTTCTCCTCCGTAGAACTGAAAATTGAAAAATTAAGGCTTCTTGGGAATTAATAAATTGTCACTCTTGCTTCATACTGAAAAAAATTAAACAAAAATAGAAAGATTGTAACTGAGGAACACGTGCAAGAAGCTTCCACTGCATTGTGTGCAACGAAACCACCTTCCGATATTACCGAGATTCTGGAAAATCATCATAGATGAAAGTAGTTGCTGGAGATATGGGGTTCATCCAGCAGTAAGTGTGAAGCCGCAGTGCCGTTTCGGGGTTCTGTCCGAGGCCTTCACGGCTACCGTAGCGGCCCTGGGGTACACGAAGTCCCCACCGTACTTCACCCTCAACAGCGATCCCCTACTTTGGCCTGTGACTACATTTTTCGTAGACGAGGGCTATTAAGATGTTTATCCAATCCCTTGTCTCTGAAACAGAATGTGTAACATGTTACCAAAAGTTTTTTTGTGGTCCCTGCGCGTACATATCTGATAATATTTTGCTCGTTCGTATAATTCGTATTCTAAAACACGGTCATTGCCGTGTTCAGATATAACGTAATGTACATAATTGCCAAACAACCACAACACAGCATTGGTTTTCTGGACAGGGAAGAAAACACCATCGGGGAAGAGTAATTTTTCAACATTGATCTCAGTACTAACAGTTCTGGTTATAAAGGCTACCGGCCGTTGGAGTCCCCTCCATATTTCGGCGTATCCACCACAGAGAAAGCGGTGGATCAATGTGTCAACTGCGTCACATCGGGTGCACACAATCGTGTCACTAAGACCAATGGAGTGCAACTTTTCGTTAGTGGAAACTACGTTATTAACAACTCGGTACCAGGTTGCCTGAATGTCGGAAGACAGATCACGATTACTAATATTTTTCCAAATTCTTTTCCAGTCTTTGTCGGGATATCTGCACTCCATTTTGTTGACATGTTCTTTCGTTGTTAAGAGTTCCATTAATTTCCTGCAATTCCTTGATTGTGGATTCGTGACAATACTGTCCATGTAGCTAATCTCTAAAAAGAACTGGCGAATATATTTCAATTTATAATTAATTCCGCCTATATTTATGGGTGGACGTAAATTTCCTGGCTGTAGGAGTCGATACAGCCTGGCTGTAATACTATGTGGATGTTTTTCTATAATTTGTAGGGTCCTCTTTATATATAACGCCGTAGTCTTCCGCCATATATCTGTTAAACCTAGGCCACCTTCAGCGGAAGGTAACGTAACTGTACCGACTGCTACTCTAAAAATATTCCCTGTCCATATAAATCGGCAAATGATACTCATTATACGTTTGGCAATGGGTTTCGAAACTGGCAATATTTGACCTATATATATATAGCTTTTGATAAAATGGACCAATTAATTATTCTGATTCGTTGTTTAATGTTCAGATGTCTGGTCTGATTGAGTATTGTGGCTCCTCTGATTGTATCCAGTACTTTCTTCCAATTGTAGGTCATGGTCTGAAGCGGACATCGGTAAAAGGTGACACCCAGAGTGGTGTGACGATCGACGGAGCGTGCCCATTCCAAACGGACATCTTGAAGACCTTTAAGATTTAAAAACGAACTCTTCACCTCGTTAACCCTAGCGCCTGTAGCTTCACAAAAGATCTGAATATTCGTAGTTAATTTCTCTAAATCTTCGTTACTACGAATAACCACTCCAACGTCATCAGCATATGCATTGGTGACGTTGTTAACGCCAGATATCGTGATGCCCTCAAGATCGACATCGAGTCTCCTTAGTAAAGGCTCCAGTGCAACAACATACAGGAGCATTGACAACGGACTTCCCTGCGGGACGCCGTTGCGAATTTCAATGGTTGGAGTGAAATGCCCATTTACAGACACTTGTTTGGATGCCTTCAACAATGTTAATTAAAACTTGCACAAAATGTTGACTAAAACCCACATAGGTCAACGTTCTGAACAAAAATAAGTGGTTGACCCTGTCAAAAGCCTTTGAGAAGTCGATAAAGGCAAGGCCTCCTGGTGAGGATGACGTTGCAAAAATTGCAGAGACATCCCTATATTCACAAACAGTTTTAAAAATATTCCGCCCCGAGAGACAGGTTTGGTGGTCACCTATGATCTTCTCCATTAGAGGTCTCAGTCTTTCCTTCAGTACACGTGCAATTATTTTATAATCCGAGTTCATCAAACATATTGGTCTCAATTGATTGAGATCTTTAACTGTCGCGTTCCTTCCCTTTGGTATTAGCACAGTTACCCTTTCTTTGAACTCGCGTGGAACAGTAACACCTTGCAACACTTCATTGATCACTTCTGTGAATTGATTACCGATGTGAGGCCAAAATTTACAATAAAACTCTACAGGCAAGCCATCAGGCCCTAGGGACTTACGGGTAGGCGAATATTTAAGTATATCAAACACCTCCTCACATGTGATCGCAGTGGTAAGGGACACATTGTCCTCGTCATTGATAACGTTGTCGATACCTGTAGTTCGTAGCAAATCGTTTGCACAGTCTAGATTATACCGGGTATCAGTATATAACGTACGATAAAATCCATAAACTGCATTTAAAATGTCAGAGTGTTCCGTCAGCACCCGGTTATCGCCCACTCTAAGACAAGCAATAAACGCTCGTCTTCTATTTCTTTCATGTTCGAGTAAGTGGTACAGCGATGCGTTTTCGTCCTCCACCGTTGTCGGGACACGAGATTTAATTTTTAAACCCTCCAGCTGTTGTCGCTTGAGACTTATGAGGTGAGCCTTGATCTTCTTTATTTCAATGAAAACCTCATCAGTCATCTGCTGAGCTGATAGTTCCCTTAAGCATGTATAGTAAAATTCAACGGTATTGCGAGACCACATCGCTCGCTCCCTCCCGTAAGCTATTAGGGATGATCTCAATTTCTTTTTAGCACATGAGGTCCACCACGCAAGGCGATAGCTGTATTTATGGCGCATACGTAGAGCAGCCTGCCATATCTCCGCTACTGTTCTTGATAGGGCACCCTCGAACAACATATGGGTATTCAGCTTCCATAAGGGGCGACCCCAATACGTTCCTTGCTTCTGAAACCGAATGCTGCATTTCACTGCGAGATGGTCCGAAAAGGTAGTGGGACATACTTCGATACTACTGATTTTATTTTCCAGGTTTGCTGTGACGTATATTCT
This sequence comes from Schistocerca gregaria, assembly GCF_023897955.1. NCBI lineage: Eukaryota > Metazoa > Arthropoda > Insecta > Orthoptera > Acrididae > Schistocerca > Schistocerca gregaria. The sequence continues at coordinate 2,357,086 of NW_026061726.1, forward strand.
GTCTATTCTGCTTTGCGAGCGACTACTGATGTACGTAAATTTGACTAACGTGGGGTATTTGCTTTCCCACACGTCTGTCCACTTCATGTTTGTCACCAAAGCCGCCAGTTCCCTGGAGAAGTTAAAATTTGGTCGCTGATCCTTTTTGTGAAGTACACAATTAAAGTCACCACCGATTAAAGCTTCCGCCGGATTCCCCTTAAGTAAATAGACCATATCGTTCTTAAAAAAAATTAGCCCTATCATCTCTAGCGTTGTTACCAGAGGGGACATATACATTTAAAACAGTAGTAGTAAAAATTTTACAACTGATGCCCCTCCCATTTTCTAACAGACAGATATCCTTCACATCAATACCAGCTTTGACAAGGATCGCAGTCCCACATGTGGCTTCCGGTGCAATATTTAAAATCTCTTGAAAACCTGGGACATAAAAGTTGTGGACATTAAATTCCTGTAGGAGGGCTATATCAGTATCCGACTGGTAAAGGAAATCTTTTAAAGAAGCGACTTTCGTTTCACTGCGAATCCGATTTATATTGATTGTGGTCACATTATATGTCAGTTCCGTTGGCATAGGTGCAGGTAAAAGAAATTGGCTAATGAAGTATACCCCATGCAGAGTCACGTCTGTATCATTCCATTCTGTCTGTCAGAAAGAAAAATAGACATTAAAAAAAAAATTAAATGCCACTAGCATGTGTCAGGTCCATCTCCATTCCGTGGTCGGTGCGATCTTCTTGGGCATCGGCCCAATCAAGTCCTTTCCCTGAGACAGTTCGGTCTAAATCCATAGTAGTGCCGGTCTGCAAACCTGCGACGCCAAGCGGTGCGCGAGGTTGTTGTTGAAGATCATCTGCATCGGCACGACTCATCTCCGCTTCAGTACACTCGTTAACTCGTGCTACTGGGCATTGTTCTCGTAGTCGTTCATTATCCCTTAAATGTTTTAACTTTTCCCGCAATGCAGGAGCTAAACTCTCTGCTGCTTTGTGTGCCAATCTCCTCTTCTTGCCTTTCTTCGAAGATCTCTTCGGCGATCTAGCAGGAGATGAAGTTTGCGACCTGTCAGGAGAAGTACCGGATGATACGTCTGACGTCGCCTGTTCCTTTTTTCGGACAAAAGTCCGCGTATCGCATTCCACAACGGCAGAAGGAGGCGCATCTTTTTCCATGGCTCCCACTGGTAGCAACCCAGTCTCCAATTCTACACTATCGCTCGTTGTGGTTTCCTTGACGCAAGTGTCTTCTGTGGGCGCCAACGTGAAACCAATGTCCAGATTGCTATCTTCGTTCATAGTTCCCGCAGAGTGGATGCCTGGAGCGTCCACTCCTCGGAAGCTAGTGGCAATATCCTCACTTTGGTGGGAATCCTGACGACGCAAGGAAACCTCCGTTGCGGGTATTTGGGGATCTTCGGCCGAGCCCGCGGAAGAACGAGCAACCACAGTGGGAGAGTTGGAAAAAGTTGGCGTCGGCATAGATTCGAGGGGCGCGGAGCTGATCGGCAGACCATCCACAAATCTAGAGCTTGAAGCCGGAGTATCATCGACAACCGCCCGCAAGGCAGCAGGCTCCCCGCGCACAGGCGGCACCGACTCGCCTCGGCTGCGGAAGTCAGCAGCGGCAGCGTATGACAACTTCATACCAACAACAGGGCCGGAACTCGGCATCTCGTCACGCGGTAACTGCGGGACACGCCTCCGTGAACATTCTGCACGAATGTGTTCCGTGGAATTGCATAAAGCGCAAGTCCGCGGTTGCCCATCATAAATAATCAAAGCACGATACCCACAAATATTAAGATAAGAGGGGACATGCTTCTGTAATTCAATCTTAATTTGCCTTACGCCGTTCAAGACAGGAAACATATGAGCTTCAGACCACCTTTCTGCCACATTGGAAATAATTCTGCCATAAGGCCGAAGGGCAACATTAAGTTCTTCGGGCGGAATTTCAAAAGGGAGCTCAAACACTCTGATCGTACGAATCCCGTACCCAGCATGACTAACAGCAACGTCACTCACATTCCCATCAGAATGATTAAACTTCACGCTACCTCCGCAACGATCCACAATGTAACTACATAATTCTGGACTTTTCATCTTCAGATACACAGCATTTGTCACAAACGAGAGATAAACTCCGACAACATCATCACCGTTAATCATTACTTTTTCTATAAACCATGCTTTAATTTCAAATGCTTTAGGTCGAACGAAATTTCGATCGAAAGTAAACTTGATTGTGTCTTTCCTCAAATAATTCGACCTATTCATTCTAGAACTTCATGAATACAAGTGCAACACGAATAGCGGCTTAGCAGCACCACTAACCTCAAACGCAGCGACTCAGCCTGTGTTTACTACAGCCAGACGTCCAGCTCCGCCACACGTCCGTCCCGCTCGGCGGCTGACTCGCAACTGAACTGAGCTACGCCCCATGCACGAGCAAACTGCGCTATTCCCCATTCTTTGCGACTCAGATGCGCACGGACACGATGGTTGGTTGGTTTGTAGCGGTGAAGGGAGCAAAGTACAAAGGCGCGGACCCGTTCATATACACAAAAGTTCCAAGTAGTTTCCATGCTCTGGTATTACAAATGCAAATTCCGTCTGTTTTTAACGTCTTAAATTGAAAGAGCCGTCACAAATTGCTCCGTTTTCACTCCTTGTCGACAATCATACAGCACCTGAGGTAACAAACACATCTCGAGCCCCATTGTGCACTCCATTATTCATGCCAACTCAGTGCCTCGCTCTTTACTACTGTGTACCAATCTTGTCGTCCAACTGCAAAACACTGGGCCACAACAAGTTTCCGCATCTCCATTGCACTGCGCATACTACGAAACGCTCCCCAAACTTGGCACACACCCTCGCAGCCGACTTTTCCGACTTTCCACGACGCTCACGCTAGTGACAGCATTATTTATAGTTCGACGTCGCGCCAAAGCGAATGAGCACGTTTCGCCTACGGCTTAGGCCGCCCTCCTAGTGTGGCTGCTCGGTGTCTGCAGGCAGCGAGGGTCTGCAAGCTTCCTGTGTTCGCACCTATGTCACCTGTGCTTGCTTGTCAGAGACAGACTATCGCAAAAACATACAACTCACTCCATGAATTGATTGCTACGGCATCTGTTATCAGCAGTCACAACTAGCAACACCAGTAGCAGCTGACTGCACGCAAAGAATAGGAATGTGCAGTGGGATTTACGTGAACTCAGCGCAAGGCAGATCTTTCCGACATAGGCTTGAGAATCTTACGGGAACACTTGTACTGTTTCTAAATTAAGTGTAGGCGTGGGAGGAGGGTGCTTCCTGCGCACTAATAACAGCACGCTTGTCAATTGTGGATGCTAATCATTCGCTTGTATCTTCCTAGACACATCTGCTGGTTGTGAATTATTCCACTTGCATGGCAAGGTGCGCATGTAGGTGTGTTAAAGATTCTGGAGGCACTGGGTATTGATCCCAGGACCTCTCGCATACTAAGCGAGCGCTCTACCATCTGAGCTACGCCCGCCCCCCCGAAGACTAATGGTGCTACATACAGCCATATAGACGACACAGACCCTTGCACTCCCATTATTCAGCAGACAAACACTACTCTCTATGTATCCGTTAGGGTGTCTTTCAGGTTTCGTGCATTCTGTATCGAATCGTAGTTGGCCACAATGAAAGTGGCACGTATAACGTCGAAAATAGAATTCGGACACCGCTCTGAGTAAGACCAACGTGTTGTCCACCCTCTAGACTTCAATGAGGTTAAGCCGCGATACCTAAGACAGATGACACCTCGATAACAGCCGGTCCCCACACTTACATCTTGCTCTCCTTACGTCAGTATACATCATATCAGTCTGTGACGCTGGCTTTGCAACATCTTGCGTGCCTTTAGGTTCGCCGCGACCAACACTTACCATGCACTGACCACAAAAAATAGAGACGCCGCGGCTTGAAACCTGGACCTTTTACATGCCAAGCGAACGCTCTACCAACTGAGCTACGCCCCATGCACGAGCAAACTGCGCTATTCCCCATTCTTTCCGACTCAGATGCGCACGGACACGATGGTTGGTTGGTTTGTACCGGTGAAGGGAGCAGAGTACAAAGGCGCGGACCCGTTCATATACACAAAAGTTCCAAGTAGTTTCGATGCTCTGGTATTACAAATGCAAATTCCGTCTGTTTTTAAAGTCTTAAATTGAAAGAGCCGTCACAAATTGCTCCGCTTTCACTCCTTGTCGACAATCATACAGCACCTGAGGTAACAAACACATCTCGAGCCCCATTGTGCACTCCATTATTCATGCCAACTCAGTGCCTCGCTCTTCACTACTGTGTACCAATCTTGTCGTCCAACTGCAAAACACTGGGCCACAACAAGTTTCCGCGTCTCCATTGCACTGCGCATACTACGAAACGCTCCCCAAACTTGGCACTCACCCTCGCAGCCGACTTTTCCGACTTTCCACGACGCTCACGCTAGTGACAGCATTATCTATAGTTCGACGTCGCGCCAAAGCGAATGAGCACATTTCGCCTACGGCTTAGGCCGCCCTCCTAGTGTGGCTGCTCGGTGTCTGCAGGCAGCGAGGGTCTGCAAGCTTCCAGTGTTCGCACCTATGTCACCTGTGCTTGCTTGTCAGAGACAGACTATCGCAAAACATACAACTCACTCCATGAATTGATTGCTACGGCATCTGTTATCAGCAGTCACAACTAGCCACACCAGTAGCAGCTGACTGCACGCAAAGAATAGGAATGTGCAGTGGGATTTACGTGAACTCAGCGCAAGGCAGATCTTTCCGACATAGGCTTGAGAATCTTACGGGAACACTTGTACTGTTTCTAAATTAAGTGTAGGCGTGGGAGGAGGGTGCTTCCTGCGCACTAATAACAGCACGCTTGTCAATTGTGGATGCTAATCATTCGCTTGTATCTTCCTAGACACATCTGCTGGTTGTGAATTATTCCACTTGCATGGCAAGGTGCGCATGTAGGTGTGTTAAAAATTCTGGAGGCACTGGGTATTGATCCCAGTACCTCTCGCATACTAAGCGAGCGCTCTACCATCTAAGCTACGCCCGCCCCCCCCGAAGACTAATGGTGCTACATACAGCCATATAGACGACACAGACCCTTGCACTCCCATTAATCAGCAGACAAACGCTACTCTCTATGTATCCGTTAGGGTGTCTTTTAGGTTTCGTTCATTCTGTATCGAATCGTAGTTGGCCACAATGAAAGTGGCACGTATAACGTCGAAAATAGAATTCAGACACCGCTCTGAGTAAGACCAACGTGTTGTCCACCCTCTAGACTTCAATGAGGTTAAGCCGCGATACCTAAGACAGATGACACTACGACAACAGCCGGTCCCCACACTTACATCTTGCTCTCCTTACGTCAGTATACATCATATCAGTCTGTGACGCTGGCTTTGCAACATCTTGCGTGCCTTTAGGTTCGCCGCGACCAACACTTACCATGCACTGACCACAAAAAATGGAGGTGCCGCGGCTTGAACCCTGGACCTTTCACATGCCAAGCGAACGCTCTACCAACTGAGCTACGCCCCATGCGCGAGCAAACTGCGCTATTCCCCATTCTTTCCGACTCAGATGCGCACGGACAGGATGGTTGGTTGGTTTGTAGCGGTGAAGGGAGCAGAGTACAAAGGCGCGGACCCGTTCATATACACAAAAGTTCCAAGTAGTTTCCATGCTCTGGTATTACAAATGCAATTTCCGTCTGTTTTTAACGTCTTAAATTGAAAGAGCCGTCACAAATTGCTCCGTTTTCACTCCTTGTCGACAATCATACAGCACCTGAGGTAACAAACACATCTCGAGCCCCATTGTGCACTCCATTATTCATGCCAACTCAGTGCCTCGCTCTTTACTACTGTGTACCAATCTTGTCGTCCAACTGCAAAACACTGGGCCACAACAAGTTTCCGCGTCTCCATTGCACTGCACATACTACGAAACGCTCCCCAAAGTTGGCACTCACCCTCGCAGCCGACTTTTCCGACTTTCCACGACGCTCACGCTAGTGACAGCATTATTTATAGTTCGACGTCGCGCCAAAGCGAATGAGCACATTTCGCCTACGGCTTAGGCCGCCCTCCTAGTGTGGCTGCACGGTGTCTTTAGGCAGCGAGGGTCTGCAAGCTTCCTGTGTTCGCACCTATGTCACCTGTGCTTGCTTGTCAGAGACAGACTATCGCAAAACATACAACTCACTCCATGAATTGATTGCTACGGCATCTGTTATCAGCAGTCACAACTAGCAACACCAGTAGCAGCTGACTGCACGCAAAGAATAGGAATGCGCAGTGGGATTTACGTGAACTCAGCGCAAGGCAGATCTTTCCGACATAGGCTTGAGAATCTTACGGGAACACTTGTACTGTTTCTAAATTAAATGTAGGCGTGGGAGGAGGGTGCTTCCTGCGCACTAATAACAGCACGCTTGTCAATTGTGGATGCTAATCATTCGCTTGTATCTTCCTAGACACATCTGCTGGTTGTGAATTATTCCACTTGCATGGCAAGGTGCGCATGTAGGTGTGTTAAAGATTCTGGAGGCACTGGGTATTGATCCCAGTACCTCTCGCATACTAGGCGAGCGCTCTACCATCAGAGCTACGCCCGCCCCCCGCCCCCCAAAGACTAATGGTGCTACATACAGCCATGTAGAAAACACAGACCCTTGCACTCCCATTATTCAGCAGACAAACACTACTCTCTATGTATCCGTTAGGGTGTCTTTCAGGTTTCGTGCATTCTGTATCGAATCGTAGTTGGCCACAATGAAAGTGGCACGTATAACGTCGAAAATAGAATTCGGACACAGCTCTGAGTAAGACCAACGTGTTGTCCACCCTCTAGACTTCAATGTGGTTAAGCCGCGATACCTAAGACAGATGACACCTCGACAACAGCCGGTCCCCACACTTACATCTTGCTCTCCTTACGTCAGTATACATCATATCAGTCTGTGACGCTGGCTTTGCAACATCTTGCGTGCCTTTAGGTTCGCCGCGACCAACACTTACCATGCACTGACCACAAAAAATTGATGCGCTGTGGCTTGAACCCTGGAACTTTCACATGCCAAGCGAACGCTCTACCAACTGAGCTACGCCCCATGCACGAGCAAACTGCGCTATTCCCCATTCTTTGCGACTCAGATGCGCACGGACACGATGGTTGGTTGGTTTGTAGCGGTGAAGGGAGCAGAGTACAAAGGCGCGGACCCGTTCATATACACAAAAGTTCCAAGTAGTTTCCATGCTCTGGTATTACAAATGCAATTTCCGTCTGTTTTTAACGTCTTAAATTGAAAGAGCCGTCACAAATTGCTCCGTTTTCACTCCTTGTCGACAATCATACAGCACCTGAGGTAACAAACACATCTCGAGCCCCATTGTGCACTCCATTATTCATGCCAACTCAGTGCCTCGCTCTTTACTACTGTGTACCAATCTTGTCGTCCAACTGCAAAACACTGGGCCACAACAAGTTTCCGCGTCTCCATTGCACTGCACATACTACGAAACGCTCCCCAAAGTTGGCACTCACCCTCGCAGCCGACTTTTCCGACTTTCCACGACGCTCACGCTAGTGACAGCATTATTTATAGTTCGACGTCGCGCCAAAGCGAATGAGCACATTTCGCCTACGGCTTAGACCGCCCTCCTAGTGTTGCTGCTCGGTGTCTGCAGGCAGCGAGGGTCTGAAAGCTTCCTGTGTTCGCACCTATGTCACCTGTGCTTGCTTGTCAGAGACAGACTATCGCAAAACATACAACTCACTCCATGAATTGATTGCTACAGCATCTGTTATCAGCAGTCACAACTAGCAACACCAGTAGCAGCTGACTGCACGCAAAGAATAGGAATGTGCAGTGGGATTTAAGTGAACTCAGCGCAAGGCAGATCTTTCCGACATAGGCTTGAGAATCTTACGGGAACACTTGTACTGTTTCTAAATTAAGTGTAGGCGTGGGAGGAGGGTGCTTCCTGCACACTAATAACAGCACGCTTGTCAATTGTGGATGCTAATCATTCGCTTGTATCTTCCTAGACACATCTGCTGGTTGTGAATTATTCCACTTGCATGGCAAGGTGCGCATGTAGGTGTGTTAAAAATTCTGGAGGCACTGGGTATTGATCCCAGTACCTCTCGCATACTAAGCGAGCGTTCTACCATCTGAGATACGCAGGCCCCCCCAAAGACTAATGGTGCTACATACAGCCATATAGACGACACAGACCCTTGAACTCCCATTATTCAGCAGACAAACACTACTCTCTATGTATCCGTTAGGGTGTCTTTCAGGTTTCGTGCATTCTGTATCGAATCGTAGTTGGCCACAATGAAAGTGGCACGTATAACGTCGAAAATAGAATTCGGACACCGCTCTGAGTAAGACCAACGTGTTGTCCACCCTCTAGACTTCAATGAGGTTAAGCCGCGATACCTAAGACAGATGACACCTCGATAACAGCCGGTCCCCACACTTACATCTTGCTCTCCTTACGTCAGTATACATCATATCAGTCTGTGACGCTGGCTTTGCAACATCTTGCGTGCCTTTAGGTTCGCCGCGACCAACACTTACCATGCACTGACCACAAAAAATGGAGGCGCCGCGGCTTGAACCCTGGACCTTTCACATGCAAAGCGAACGCTCTACCAACTGAGCTACGCCCCATCCGCGAGCAAACTGCGCTATTCCCCATTCTTTGCGACTCAGATGCGCACGGACACGATGGTTGGTTGGTTTGTAGCGGTGAAGGGAGCAGAGTACAAAGGCGCGGACCCGTTCATATACACAAAAGTTCCAAGTAGTTTCGATGCTCTGGTATTACAAATGCAAATTCCGTCTGTTTTTAACGTCTTAAATTGAAAGAGCCGTCACAAATTGCTCCGTTTTCACTCCTTGTCGACAATCATACAGCACCTGAGGTAACAAACACATCTCGAGCCCCATTGTGCACTCCATTATTCATGCCAACTCAGTGCCTCGCTCTTTACTACTGTGTACCAATCTTGTCGTCCAACTGCAAAACACTGGGCCACAACAAGTTTCCGCATCTCCATTGCACTGCGCATACTACGAAACGCTCCCCAAACTTGGCACTCACCCTCGCAGCCGACTTTTCCGACTTTCCACGACGCTCACGCTAGTGACAGCATTATTTATAGTTCGACGTCGCGCCAAAGCGAATGAGCACATTTCGCCTACGGCTTAGGCCGCCCTCCTAGTGTGGTTGCACGGTGTCTGCAGGCAGCGAGGGTCTGCAAGCTTCCTGTGTTCGCACCTATGTCACCTGTGCTTGCTTGTCAGAGACAGACTATCGCAAAACATACAACTCACTCCATGAATTGATTGCTACGGCATCTGTTATCAGCAGTCACAACTAGCAACACCAGTAGCAGCTGACTGCACGCAAAGAATAGGAATGCGCAGTGGGATTTACGTGAACTCAGCGCAAGGCAGATCTTTCCGACATAGGCTTGAGAATCTTACGGGAACACTTGTACTGTTTCTAAATTAAATGTAGGCGTGGGAGGAGGGTGCTTCCTGCGCACTAATAACAGCACGCTTGTCAATTGTGGATGCTAATCATTCGCTTGTATCTTCCTAGACACATCTGCTGGTTGTGAATTATTCCACTTGCATGGCAAGGTGCGCATGTAGGTGTGTTAAAAATTCTGGAGGCACTGGGTATTGATCCCAGTACCTCTCGCACACTAAGCGAGCGCTCTACCATCTGAGCTACGCCCGCCCCCCCGAAGACTAATGGTGCTACATACAGCCATAGAGACGACACAGACCCTTGCACTCCCATTATTCAGCAGACAAACTCTACTCTCTATGTATCCGTTAGGGTGTCTTTTAGGTTTCGTGCATTCTGTATCGAATCGTAGTTGGCCACAATGAAAGTGGCACGTATAACGTCGAAAATAGAATTCGGACACCGCTCTGAGTAAGACCAACGTGTTGTCCACCCTCTAGACTTCAATGAGGTTAAGCCGCGATACCTAAGACAGATCTGCACTCGATGACACCTCGATAACAGCCGGTCCCCACACTTACATCTTGCTCTCCTTACGTCAGTATACATCACATCAGTCTGTGACGCTGGCTTTGCAACATCTTGCGTGCCTTTAGGTTCACCGCGACCAACACTTACCATGCACTGACCACAAAAAATGGAGGCGCCGCGGCTTGAACCCTGAACCTTTCACATGCCAAACGAACGCTCTACCAACTGAGCTACGCCACATGCACGAGCGAACTGCGCTATTGACCATTCTTTGCGACTCAGATGCGCACGGACACGATGGTTGTTGGTTTGTAGCGGTGAAGGGAGCAGAGTACAAAGGCGCGGACCCGTTCATATACACAAAAGTTCCAAGTAGTTTCGATGCTCTTGTATTACAAATGCAAATTCCGTCTGTTTTTAACGTCTTAAATTGAAAGAGCCGTCACAAATTGCTCCGTTTTCACTCCTTGTCGACAATCATAAAGCACCTGAGGTAACAAACACATCTCGAGCCCCCTTGTGCACTCCATTATTCATGCCAAATCAGTGCCTCGCTCTTTACTACTGTGTACCAATCTTGTCGTCCAACTGCAAAACACTGGGCCACAACAAGTTTCCGCGTCTCCATTGCACTGCACATACTACGAAACGCTCCCCAAACTTGGCACTCACTCTCGCAGCCGACTTTTCCGACTTTCCACGACGCTCACGCTAGTGACAGCATTATTTATAGTTCGACGTCGCGCCAAAGCGAATGAGCACATTTCGCCTACGGCTTAGGCCGCCCTCCTCGTGTGGCTGCTCGGTGTCTGCAGGCAGCGAGGGTCGGCAAGCTTCCTGTGTTCGCACCTATGTCACCTGTGCTTGCTTGTCAGAGACAGACTATCGCAAAACATACAACTCACTCCATGAATTGATTGCTACGGCATCTGTTATCAGCAGTCACAACTAGCAACAACAGTAGCAGCTGACTGCACGCAAAGAATAGGAATGTGCAGTGGGATTTACGTGAACTCAGCGCAAGGCAGATCTTTCCGACATAGGCTTGAGAATCTTACGGGAACACTTGTACTGTTTCTAAATTAAGTGTAGGCGTGGGAGGAGGGTGCTTCCTGCGCACTAATAACACCACGCTTGTGCTTGTGTAGGTGTGTTAAAGATTCTGGAGGCACTGGGTATTGATCCCAGTACCTCTCGCATACTAGGCGAGCGCTCTACCATCTGAGCTACGCCCGCCCCCCCCCCCCCCCCCCCAAAGACTAATGGTGCTACATACAGCCATATAGAAAACACAGACCCTTGCACTCCCATTATTCAGCAGACAAACGCTACTCTCTATGTATCCGTTAGGGTGTCTTTCAGGTTTCGTGCATTCTGTATCGAATCGTAGTTGGCCACAATGAAAGTGGCACGTATAACGTCGAAAATAGAATTCGGACACAGCTCTGAGTAAGACCAACGTGTTGTCCACCCTCTAGACTTCAATGAGGTTAAGCCGCGATACCTAAGACAGATGACACCTCGATAACAGCCGGTCCCCACACTTACATCTTGCTCTCCTTACGTCAGTATACATCATATCAGTCTGTGACGCTGGCTTTGCAACATCTTGCGTGCCTTTAGGTTCGCCGCGACCAACACTTACCATGCACTGACCACAAAAAATTGAGGCGCTGTGGCTTGAACCCTGGAACTTTCACATGCCAAGCGAACGCTCTACCAACTGAGCTACGCCCCATGCACGAGCAAACTGCGCTATTCCCCATTCTTTGCGACTCAGATGCGCACGGACACGATTGTTGGTTGGTTTGTAGCGGTGAAGGGAGCAGAGTACAAAGGCGCGGACCCGTTCATATACACAAAAGCTCCAAGTAGTTTCGATGCTCTGGTATTACAAATAAAAATTCCTTCTGTTTTTAACGTCTTAAATTGAAAGAGCCGTCACAAATTGCACCGTTTTCACTCCTTGTCGACAATCATACAGCACAAACACATCTCGAGCCCCATTGTGCACTCCATTATTCATGCCAACTCAGTGCCTCGCTCTTTACTACTGTGTACCAATCTTGTCGTCCAACTGCAAAACACTGGGCCACAACAAGTTTCCGCGTCTCCATTGCACTGCGCATACTACGAAACGCTCCCCAAACTTGGCACTCACCCTCGCAGCCGACTTTTCCGACTTTCCACGACGCTCACGCTAGTGACAGCATTATTTATAGTTCGACGTCGCGCCAAAGCGAATGAGCACATTTCGCCTACGGCTTAGACCGCCCTCCTAGTGTTGCTGCTCGGTGTCTGCAGGCAGCGAGGGTCTGAAAGCTTCCTGTGTTCGCACCTATGTCACCTGTGCTTGCTTGTCAGAGACAGACTATCGCAAAACATACAACTCACTCCATGAATTGATTGCTACAGCATCTGTTATCAGCAGTCACAACTAGCAACACCAGTAGCAGCTGACTGCACGCAAAGAATAGGAATGTGCAGTGGGATTTAAGTGAACTCAGCGCAAGGCAGATCTTTCCGACATAGGCTTGAGAATCTTACGGGAACACTTGTACTGTTTCTAAATTAAGTGTAGGCGTGGGAGGAGGGTGCTTCCTGCACACTAATAACAGCACGCTTGTCAATTGTGGATGCTAATCATTCGCTTGTATCTTCCTAGACACATCTGCTGGTTGTGAATTATTCCACTTGCATGGCAAGGTGCGCATGTAGGTGTGGTAAAAATTCTGGAGGCACTGGGTATTGATCCCAGTACCTCTCGCATACTAAGCGAGCGCTCTACCATCTGAGATACGCAGGCCCCCCCAAAGACTAATGGTGCTACATACAGCCATATAGACGACACAGACCCTTGAACTCCCATTATTCAGCAGACAAACACTACTCTCTATGTATCCGTTAGGGTGTCTTTCAGGTTTCGTGCATTCTGTATCGAATCGTAGTTGGCCACAATGAAAGTGGCACGTATAACGTCGAAAATAGAATTCGGACACCGCTCTGAGTAAGACCAACGTGTTGTCCACCCTGTAGACTTCAATGAGGTTAAGCCGCGATACCTAAGACAGATGACACCTCGATAACAGCCGGTCCCCACACTTACATCTTGCTCTCCTTACGTCAGTATACATCATATCAGTCTGTGACGCTGGCTTTGCAACATCTTGCGTGCCTTTAGGTTCGCCGCGACCAACACTTACCATGCACTGACCACAAAAAAAGGAGGCGCCGCGGCTGGAACCCTGCACCTTTCACATGCCAAGCGAACGCTCTACCAAGTGAGATACGCCCCATCACGAGCGAACTGCGCTATTGACCAGTCTTTGCGACCCAGATGCGCACGGACACGATGGTTGTTGGTTTGTAGCGGTGAAGGGAGCAGAGTACAAAGGCGCGGACCCGTTCATATACACAAAAGTTCCAAGTAGATTCGATGCTCTGGTATTACAAATGCAAATTCCGTCTGTTTTTAACGTCTTAAATTGAAAGAGCCGTCACAAATTGCTCCGTTTTCACTCCTTGTCGACAATCATACAGCGCCTGAGGTAACAAACACATCTCGAACCCCATTGTGCACTCCATTATTCATGCCAACTCAGTGCCTCGCTCTTTACTACTGTGTACCAATCTTGTCGTCCAACTGCAAAACACTGGGCCACAACAAGTTTCCGCGTCTCCATTGCACTGCGCATACTACGAAACGCTCCCCAAACTTGGCACTCACCCTCGCAGCCGACTTTTCCGACTTTCCACGACGCTCACGCTAGTGACAGCATTATTTATAGTTCGACGTCGCGCCAAAGCGAATGAGCACATTTCGCCTACGGCTTAGGCCGCCCTCCTAGTGTGGCTGCTCGGTGTCTGCAGGCAGCGAGGGTCTGCAAGCTTCCTGTGTTCGCACCTATGTCACCTGTGCTTGCTTGTCAGTGACAGACTATCGCAAAACATACAGCTCACTCCATGAATTGATTGCTACAGCATCTGTTATCAGCAGTCACAACTAGCAACACCAGTAGCAGCTGACTGCACGCAAAGAATAGGAATGTGCAGTGGGATTTACGTGAACTCAGCGCAAGGCAGATCTTTCCGACATAGGCTTGGGAATCTTACGGGAACACTTGTACTGTTTCTAAATTAAGTGTAGGCGTGGGAGGAGGGTGCTTCCTGCACACTAACAACAGCACGCTTGTCAATTGTGGAAGCTAATCATTCGCTTGTATCTTCCTAGACACATCTGCTGGTTGTGAATTATTCCACTTGCATGGCAAGGTGCGCATGTAGGTGTGTTAAAAATTCTGGAGGCACTGGGTATTGATCCCAGTACCTCTCGCATACTAAGCGAGCGCTCTACCATCTGAGCTACGCCCGCTCCCCCGAAGACTAATGGTGCTACATACAGCCATAGAGACGACACAGACCCTTGCACTCCCATTATTCAGCAGACAAACGCTACTCTCTATGTATCCGTTAGGGTGTCTTTTAGGTTTCGTGCATTCTGTATCGAATCGTAGTTGGCCACAATGAAAGTGGCACGTATAACGTCGAAAATAGAATTCGGACACCGCTCTGAGTAAGACCAACGTGTTGTCCACCCTCTAGACTTCAATGAGGTTAAGCCGCGATACCTAAGACAGATGACACCTCGATAACAGCCGGTCCCCACACTTACATCTTGCTCTCCTTACGTCAGTATACATCATATCAGTCTGTGACGCTGGCTTTGCAACATCTTGCGTGCCTTTAGGTTCGCCGCGACCAACACTTACCATGCACTGACCACAAAAAAAGGAGGCGCCGCGGCTTGAACCCTGGACCTTTCACATGCCAAGCGAACGCTCTACCAACTGAGATACGCCCCATGCACGAGCGAACTGCGCTATTGACCATTCTTTGCGACTCAGATGCGCACGGACACGATGGTTGTTGGTTTGTAGCGGTGAAGGGAGCAGAGTACAAAGGCGCGGACCCGATCATATACACAAAAGTTCCAAGTAGTTTCGATGCTCTGGTATTACAAATGCAAATTCCGTCTGTTTTTAACGTCTTAAATTGAAAGAGCCGTCACAAATTGCTCCGTTTCACTCCTTGTCGACAATCATACAGCACCTGAGGTAACAAACACATCTCGAACCCCACTGTGCACTCCATTATTCATGCCAACTCAGTGCCTCGCTCTTTACTACTGTGTACCAATCTTGTCGTCCAACTGCAAAACACTGGGCCACAACAAGTTTCCGCGTCTCCATTGCACTGCGTATACTACGAAACGCTCCCCAAACTTGGCACTCACCCTCGCAGCCGACTTTTCCGACTTTCCACGACGCTCACGCTAGTGACAGCATTATTTATAGTTCGACGTCGCGCCAAAGCGAATGAGCACATTTCGCCTACGGCTTAGGCCGCCCTCCTAGTGTGGCTGCTCGGTGTCTGCAGGCAGCGAGGGTCTGCAAGCTTCCTGTGTTCGCACCTATGTCACCTGTGCTTGCTTGTCAGAGACAGACTATCGCAAAACATACAACTCACTCCATGAATTGATTGCTACGGCATCTGCTATCAGCAGTCACAACTAGCAACACCAGTAGCAGCTGACTGCACGCAAAGAATAGGAATGTGCAGTGGGACTTACGTGAACTCAGCGCAAGGCAGATCTTTCCGACATAGGCTTGAGAATCTTACGGGAACACTTGTACTGTTTCTAAATTAAGTGTAGGCGTGGGAGGAGGGTGCTTCCTGCGCACTAATAACAGCACGCTTGTCAATTGTGGATGCTAATCATTCGCTTGTATCTTCCTAGACACATCTGCTGGTTGTGAATTATTCCACTTGCATGGCAAGGTGCGCATGTAGGTGTGTTAAAAATTCTAGAGGCACTGGGTATTGATCCCAGTACCTCTCGCATACTAAGCGAGCGCTCTACAATCTGAGCTACGCCCGCCTCCCCGAAGACTAGTGGTGCTACATACAGCCACATAGACGACACAGACCCTTGCACTCCCATTATTCAGCAGACAAACACTACTCTCTATGTATCCGTTAGGGTGTCTTTCAGGTTTCGTGCATTCTGTATCGAATCGTAGTTGGCCACAATGAAATTGGCACGTATAACGTCGAAAATAGAATTCGGACACCGCTCTGAGTAAGACCAACGTGTTGTCCACCCTCTAGACTTCAATGAGGCTAAGCCGCGATACCTAAGACAGATCTGCACTCGATGACACCTCGATAACAGCCGGTCCCCACACTTACATCTTGCTCTCCTTACGTCAGTATACATCACATCAGTCTGTGACGCTGGCTTTGCAACATCTTGCGTGCCTTTAGGTTCACCGCGACCAACACTTACCATGCACTGACCACAAAAAATGGAGGCGCCGCGGCTTGAACCCTGAACCTTTCACATGACAAACGAACGCTCTACTAACTGAGCTACGCCACATGCACCAGCGAACTGCGCTATTGACCATTCTTTGCGACTCAGATGCGCACGGACACGATGGTTGTTGGTTTGTAGCGGTAAAGGGAGCAGAGTACAAAGGCGCGGACCCGTTCATATACACAAAAGTTCCAAGTAGTTTCGATGCTCTTGTATTACAAATGCAAATTCCGTCTGTTTTTAACGTCTTAAATTGAAAGAGCCGTCACAAATTGCTCCGTTTTCACTCCTTGTCGACAATCATACAGCACCTGAGGTAACAAACACATCTCGAGCCCCCTTGTGCACACCATTATTCATGCCAACTCAGTGCCTCGCTCTTTACTACTGTGTACCAATCTTGTCGTCCAACTGCAAAACACTGGGCCACAACAAGTTTCCGCGTCTCCATTGCACTGCACATACTACGAAACGCTCCCCAAACTTGGCACTCACTCTCGCAGCCGACTTCTCCGACTTTCCACGACGCTCACGCTAGTGACAGCATTATTTATAGTTCGACGTCGCGCCAAAGCGAATGAGCACATTTCGCCTACGGCTTAGGCCGCCCTCCTCGTGTGGCTGCTCGGTGTCTGCAGGCAGCGAGGGTCGGCAAGCTTCCTGTGTTCGCACCTATGTCACCTGTGCTTGCTTGTCAGAGACAGACTATCGCAAAACATACAACTCACTCCATGAATTGATTGCTACGGCATCTGTTATCAGCAGTCACAACTAGCAACACCAGTAGCAGCTGACTGCACGCAAAGAATAGGAATGTGCAGTGGGATTTACGTGAACTCAGCGCAAGGCAGATCTTTCCGACATAGGCTTGAGAATCTTACGGGAACACTTGTACTGTTTCTAAATTAAATGTAGGCGTGGGAGGAGGGTGCTTCCTGCACACTAATAACAGCACGCTTGTCAATTGTGGATGCTAATCATTCGCTTGTATCTTCCTAGACACATCTGCTGGTTGTGAATTATTCCACTTGCATGGCAAGGTGCGCATGTAGGTGTGTTAAAAATTCTGGAGGCACTGGGTATTGATCCCAGTACCTCTCGCATACTAAGCGAGCGCTCTACCATCTGAGCTACGCCCGCCCCCCCGAAGACTAATGGTGCTACATACAGCCATAGAGACGACACAGACCCTTGCACTCCCATTATTCAGCAGACAAACGCTACTCTCTATGTATCCGTTAGGACGTCTTGTAGGTTTCGTGCATTCTGTATCGAATCGTAGTTGGCCACAATGAAAGTGGCACGTATAACGTCGAAAATAGAATTCGGACACCGCTCTGAGTAAGACCAACGTGTTGTCCACCCTCTAGACTTCAATGAGGTTAAGCCGCGATACCTAAGACAGATCTGCACTCGATGACACCTCGATAACAGCCGGTCCCCACACTTACATCTTGCTCTCCTTACGTCAGTATACATCACATCAGTCTGTGACGCTGGCTTTGCAACATCTTGCGTGCCTTTAGGTTCGCCGCGACCAACACTTACCATGCACTGACCACAAAAAATGGAGGCGCCGCGGCTTGAACCCTGAACCTTTCACATGCCAAACGAACGCTCTACCAACTGAGCTACGCCACATGCACGAGCGAGCTGCGCTATTGACCATTCTTTGCGACTCAGATGCGCACGGACACGATGGTTGTTGGTTTGTAGCGGTGAAGGGAGCAGAGTACAAAGGCGCGGACCCGTTCATATACACAAAAGTTCCAAGTAGTTTCGATGCTCTTGTATTACAAATGCAAATTCCGTCTGTTTTTAACGTCTTAAATTGAAAGAGCCGTCACAAATTGCTCCTTTTTCACTCCTTGTCGACAATCATACAGCACCTGAGGTAACAAACACATCTCGAGCCCCCTTGTGCACTCCATTATTCATGCCAACTCAGTGCCTCGCTCTTTACTACTGTGTACCAATCTTGTCGTCCAACTGCAAAACACTGGGCCACAACAAGTTTCCTCGTCTCCATTGCACTGCACATACTACGAAACGCTCCCCAAACTTGGCACTCACTCTCGCAGCCGACTTTTCCGACTTTCCACGACGCTCACGCTAGTGACAGCATTATTTATAGTTCGTCGTCGCGCCAAAGCGAATGAGCACATTTCGCCTACGGCTTAGGCCGCCCTCCTCGTGTGGCTGCTCGGTGTCTGCAGGCAGCGAGGGTCGGCAAGCTTCCTGTGTTCGCACCTATGTCACCTGTGCTTGCTTGTCAGAGACAGACTATCGCAAAACATACAACTCACTCCATGAATTGATTGCTACGGCATCTGTTATCAGCAGTCACAACTAGCAACACCAGTAGCAGCTGACTGCACGCAAAGAATAGGAATGTGCAGTGGGATTTACGTGAACTCAGCGCAAGGCAGATCTTTCCGACATAGGCTTGAGAATCTTACGGGAACACTTGTACTGTTTCTAAATTAAGTGTAGGCGTGGGAGGAGGGTGCTTCCTGCGCACTAATAACACCACGCTTGTGCTTGTGTAGGTGTGTTAAAGATTCTGGAGGCACTGGGTATTGATCCCAGTACCTCTCGCATACTAGGCGAGCGCTCTACCATCTGAGCTACGCCCGCCCCCCCCCCCCCCCCCCAAAGACTAATGGTGCTACATACAGCCATATAGAAAACACAGACCCTTGCACTCCCATTATTCAGCAGACAAACGCTACTCTCTATGTATCCGTTAGAGTGTCTTTCAGGTTTCGTGCATTCTGTATCGAATCGTAGTTGGCCACAATGAAAGTGGCACGTATAACGTCGAAAATAGAATTCGGACACAGCTCTGAGTAAGACCAACGTGTTGTCCACCCTCTAGACTTCAATGAGGTTAAGCCGCGATACCTAAGACAGATGACACCTCGATAACAGCCGGTCCCCACACTTACATCTTGCTCTCCTTACGTCAGTATACATCATATCAGTCTGTGACGCTGGCTTTGCAACATCTTGCGTGCCTTTAGGTTCGCCGCGACCAACACTTACCATGCACTGACCACAAAAAAAGGAGGCGCCGCGGCTGGAACCCTGCACCTTTCACATGCCAAGCGAACGCTCTACCAAGTGAGATACGCCCCATCACGAGCGAACTGCGCTATTGACCAGTCTTTGCGACCCAGATGCGCACGGACACGATGGTTGTTGGTTTGTAGCGGTGAAGGGAGCAGAGTACAAAGGCGCGGACCCGTTCATATACACAAAAGCTCCAAGTAGATTCGATGCTCTGGTATTACAAATGCAAATTCCGTCTGTTTTTAACGTCTTAAATTGAAAGAGCCGTCACAAATTGCTCCGTTTTCACTCCTTGTCGACAATCATACAGCGCCTGAGGTAACAAACACATCTCGAACCCCATTGTGCACTCCATTATTCATGCCAACTCAGTGCCTCGCTCTTTACTACTGTGTACCAATCTTGTCGTCCAACTGCAAAACACTGGGCCACAACAAGTTTCCGCGTCTCCATTGCACTGCGCATACTACGAAACGCTCCCCAAACTTGGCACTCACCCTCGCAGCCGACTTTTCCGACTTTCCACGACGCTCACGCTAGTGACAGCATTATTTATAGTTCGACGTCGCGCCAAAGCGAATGAGCACATTTCGCCTACGGCTTAGGCCGCCCTCCTAGTGTGGCTGCTCGGTGTCTGCAGGCAGCGAGGGTCTGCAAGCTTCCTGTGTTCGCACCTATGTCACCTGTGCTTGCTTGTCAGTGACAGACTATCGCAAAACATACAACTCACTCCATGAATTGATTGCTACAGCATCTGTTATCAGCAGTCACAACTAGCAACACCAGTAGCAGCTGACTGCACGCAAAGAATAGGAATGTGCAGTGGGATTTACGTGAACTCAGCGCAAGGCAGATCTTTCCGACATAGGCTTGGGAATCTTACGGGAACACTTGTACTGTTTCTAAATTAAGTGTAGGCGTGGGAGGAGGGTGCTTCCTGCACACTAACAACAGCACGCTTGTCAATTGTGGAAGCTAATCATTCGCTTGTATCTTCCTAGACACATCTGCTGGTTGTGAATTATTCCACTTGCATGGCAAGGTGCGCATGTAGGTGTGTTAAAAATTCTGGAGGCACTGGGTATTGATCCCAGTACCTCTCGCATACTAAGCGAGCGCTCTACCATCTGAGCTACGCCCGCTCCCCCGAAGACTAATGGTGCTACATACAGCCATAGAGACGACACAGACCCTTGCACTCCCATTATTCAGCAGACAAACGCTACTCTCTATGTATCCGTTAGGGTGTCTTTTAGGTTTCGTGCATTCTGTATCGAATCGTAGTTGGCCACAATGAAAGTGGCACGTATAACGTCGAAAATAGAATTCGGACACCGCTCTGAGTAAGACCAACGTGTTGTCCACCCTCTAGACTTCAATGAGGTTAAGCCGCGATACCTAAGACAGATGACACCTCGATAACAGCCGGTCCCCACACTTACATCTTGCTCTCCTTACGTCAGTATACATCATATCAGTCTGTGACGCTGGCTTTGCAACATCTTGCGTGCCTTTAGGTTCGCCGCGACCAACACTTACCATGCACTGACCACAAAAAAAGGAGGCCCCGCGGCTTGAACCCTGGACCTTTCACATGACAAGCGAACGCTCTACCAACTGAGCTACGCCCCATGCACGAGCGAACTGCGCTATTGACCATTCTTTGCGACTCAGATGCGCACGGACACGATGGTTGTTGGTTTGTAGCGGTGAAGGGAGCAGAGTACAAAGGCGCGGACCCGTTCATATACACAAAAGTTCCAAGTAGTTTCGATGCTCTGGTATTACAAATGCAAATTCCGTCTGTTTTTAACGTCTTAAATTGAAAGAGCCGTCACAAATTGCTCCGTTTCACTCCTTGTCGACAATCATACAGCACCTGAGGTAACAAACACATCTCGAACCCCATTGTGCACTCCATTATTCATGCCAACTCAGTGCCTCGCTCTTTACTACTGTGTACCAATCCTGTCGTCCAACTGCAAAACACTGGGCCACAACAAGTTTCCGCGTCTCCATTGCACTGCGTATACTACGAAACGCTCCCCAAACTTGGCACTCACCCTCGCAGCCGACTTTTCCGACTTTCCACGACGCTCACGCTAGTGACAGCATTATTTATAGTTCGACGTCGCGCCAAAGCGAATGAGCACATTTCGCCTACGGCTTAGGCCGCCCTCCGAGTGTGGCTGCTCGGTGTCTGCAGGCAGCGAGGGTCTGCAAGCTTCCTGTGTTCGCACCTATGTCACCTGTGCTTGCTTGTCAGAGACAGACTATCGCAAAACATACAACTCACTCCATGAATTGATTGCTACGGCATCTGTTATCAGCAGTCACAACTAGCAACACCAGTAGCAGCTGACTGCACGCAAAGAATAGGAATGTGCAGTGGGACTTACGTGAACTCAGCGCAAGGCAGATCTTTCCGACATAGGCTTGAGAATCTTACGGGAACACTTGTACTGTTTCTAAATTAAGTGTAGGCGTGGGAGGAGGGTGCTTCCTGCGCACTAATAACAGCACGCTTGTCAATTGTGGATGCTAATCATTCGCTTGTATCTTCCTAGACACATCTGCTGGTTGTGAATTATTCCACTTGCATGGCAAGGTACGCATGTAGGTGTGTTAAAAATTCTAGAGGCACTGGGTATTGATCCCAGTACCTCTCGCATACTAAGCGAGCGCTCTACCATCTGAGCTACGCCCGCCTCCCCGAAGACTAGTGGTGCTACATACAGCCATATAGACGACACAGACCCTTGCACTCCCATTATTCAGCAGACAAACACTACTCTCTATGTATCCGTTAGGGTGTCTTTCAGGTTTCGTGCATTCTGTATCGAATCGTAGTTTGCCACAATGAAAGTGGCACGTATAACGTCGAAAATAGAATTCGGACACCGCTCTGAGTAAGACCAACGTGTTGTCCACCCTCTAGACTTCAATGAGGTTAAGCCGCGATACCTAAGACAGATGACACCTCGATAACAGCCGGTCCCCACACTTACATCTTGCTCTCCTTACGTCAGTATACATCACATCAGTCTGTGACGCTGGCTTTGCAACATCTTGCGTGCCTTTAGGTTCGCCGCGACCAACACTTACCATGCACTGACCACAAAAAATGGAGGCGCCGCGGCTTGAACCCTGGACCTTTCACATGCCAAGCGAACGCTCTACCAACTGAGCTACGCCCCATGCAAGAGCGAACTGCGCTATTGACCATTCTTTGCGACTCAGATGCGCACGGACCCGATGGTTGTTGGTTTGTAGCGGTGAAGGGAGCAGAGTACAAAGGCGCGGACCCGTTCATATACACAAAAGTTCCAAGTAGTTTCGATGCTCCGGTATTACAAATGCAAATTCCGTCTGTTTTTAACGTCTTAAATTGAAAGAGCCGTCACAAATTGCTCCGTTTTCACTCCTTGTCGACAATCATACAGCACCAGAGGTAACGAACACATCTCGAGCCCCATTGTGCACTCCATTATTCATGCCAACTCAGTGCCTCGCTCTTTACTACTGTGTACCAATCTTGTCGTCCAACTGCAAAACACTGGACCACAACAAGTTTCCGCGTCTCCATTGCACTGCGCATACTACGAAACGCTCCCCAAACATGGCACTCACCCTCGCAGCCGACTTTTCCGACTTTCCACGACGCTCACGCTAGTGACAGCATTATTTATAGTTCGACGTCGCGCCAAAGCGAATGAGCACATTTCGCCTACGGCTTAGGCCGCCCTCCTAGTGTTGCTGCTCGGTGTCTGCAGGCAGCGAGGTACTGCAAGCTTCCTGTGTTCGCACCTATGTCACCTGTGCTTGCTTGTCAGAGACAGACTATCGCAAAACATACAACTCACTCCATGAATTGATTGCTACGGCATCTGTTATCAGCAGTCACAACTAGCAACACCAGTAGCAGCTGACTGCACGCAAAGAATAGGAATGTGCAGTGGGATTTAAGTGAACTCAGCGCAAGGCAGATCTTTCCGACATAGGCTTGAGAATCTTACGGGAACACTTGTACTGTTTCTAAATTAAGTGTAGGCGTGGGAGGAGGGTGCTTCCTGCACACTAATAACAGCACGCTTGTCAATTGTGGATGCTAATCATTCGCTTGTATCTTCCTAGACACATCTGCTGGTTGTGAATTATTCCACTTGCACGGCAAGGCGCGCATGTAGGTGTGTTAAAAATTCTGGTGGCACTGGGTATCGATCCTAGTACCTCTCGCATACTAAGTTAGCGCTCTACCATCTGAGCTACGCCCGCCCCCCCAAAGACTAATGGTGCTACATACAGCCATATAGACGACACAGACCCTTGCACTCCCATTATTCAGCAGACAAACACTACTCTCTATGTATCCGTTAGTGTGTCTTTTAGGTTTCGTACATTCTGTATCGAATCGTAGTTGGCCACAATGAAAGTGGCACGTATAACGTCGAAAATAGAATTCGGACACCGCTCTGAGTAAGACCAACGTGTTGTCCACCCTCTAGACTTCAATGAGGTTAAGCCGCGATACCTAAGACAGATGACACCTCGATAACAGCCGGTCCCCAGACTTACATCTTGCTCTCCTTACGTCAGTATACATCATATCAGACTGTGACGCTGGCTTTGCAACATCTTGCGTGCCTTTCGGTTCAACGCGACCAACACTTACCATGCACTGACCACAAAAAAAGGAGGCGCCGCGGCTTGAACCCTGGACCTTTCACATGCCAAGCGAACGCTCTACCAACTGAGCTACGCCCCATGCACGAGCAAGCTGCGCTATTCCCCATTCTTTGCGACTCAGATGCGCACGGACACGATGGTTGGTTGGTTTGTAGCGGTGAAGGGAGCAGAGTACAAAGGCGCGGACCCGTTCATATACACAAAAGTTCCAAGTAGTTTCGATGCTCTGGTATTACAAATGCAAATTCCGTCTGTTTTTAACGTCTTAAATTGAAAGAGCCGTCACAAATTGCTCCGTTTTCACTCCTTGTCGACAATCATACAGCACCTGAGGTAACAAACACATCTCGAACCCCATTGTGCACTCCATTATTCATGCCAACTCAGTGCCTCGCTCTTTACTACTGTGTACCAATCTTGTCGTCCAACTGCAAAACACTGGGCCACAACAAGTTTCCGCGTCTCCATTGCACTGCGCATACTACGAAACGCTCCCCAAACTTGGCACTCACCCTCGCAGCCGACTTTTCCGACTTTCCACGACGCTCACGCTAGTGACAGCATTATTTATAGTTCGACGTCGCGCCAAAGCGAATGAGCACATTTCGCCTACGGCTTAGGCCGCCCTCCTAGTGTGGCTGCTCGGTGTCTGCAGGCAGCGAGGGTCTGCAAGCTTCCTGTGTTCGCACCTATATCACCTGTGCTTGCTTGTCAGAGACAGACTATCGCAAAACATACAACTCACTCCATGAATTGATTGCTACGGCATCTGTTATCAGCAGTCACAACTAGCAACACCAGTAGCAGCTGACTGCACGCAAAGAATAGGAATGTGCAGTGGGATTTACGTGAACTCAGCGCAAGGCAGATCTTTCCGACATAGGCTTGAGAATCTTACGGGAACACTTGCACTGTTTCTAAATTAAGTGTGGGCGTGGGAGGAGGGTGCTTCCTGCGCACTAATAACAGCACGCTTGTCAATTGTGGATGCTAATCATTCGCTTGTATCTTCCTAGACACATCTGCTGGTTGTGAATTATTCCACTTCCATGGCAAGGTGCGCATGTAGGTGTGTTAAAAATTCTGGAGGCACTGGGTATTGATCCCAGGACCTCTCGCATACTAAGCGAGCGCTCTACCATCTGAGCTACGGCCGCCTTCCCGAAGACTAGTGGTGCTACATACAGCAAAATAGACGACACAGACCCTTGCACTCCCATTATTCAGCAGACAAACACTACTCTCTATGTATCCGTTAGGGTGTCTTTCAGGTTTCGTGCATTCTGTATCGAATCGTAGTTTGCCACAATGAAAGTGGCACGTATAACGTCGAAAATAGAATTCGGACACCGCTCTGAGTAAGACCAACGTGTTGTCCACCCTCTAGACTTCAATGAGGTTAAGCCGCGATACCTAAGACAGATGACACCTCGATAACAGCCGGTCCCCACACTTACATCTTGCTCTCCTTACGTCAGTATACATCACATCAGTCTGTGACGCTGGCTTTGCAACATCTTGCGTGCCTTTAGGTTCGCCGCGACCAACACTTACCATGCACTAACCACAAAAAATGGAGGCGCCGCGGTTTGAACCCTGGACCTTTCACATGCCAAGCGAACGCTCTACCAACTAAGCTACGCCCCATGCAAGAGCAAACTGCGCTATTCCCCATTCTTTGCGACTCAGATGCGCACGGACACGATGGTTGTTGGTTTGTAGCGGTGAAGGGAGCAGAGTACAAAGGCGCGGACCCGTTCATATACACAAAAGTTCCAAGTAGTTTCGATGCTCTGGTATTACAAATGCAAATTCCGTCTGTTTTTAACGTCTTAAATTGAAAGAGCCGTCACAAATTGATCCGTTTTCACTCCTTGTCGACAATCATACAGCACCTGAGGTAACAAACACATCTCGAGCCCCATTGTGCACTCCATTATTCATGCCAACTCAGTGCCTCGCTCTTTACTACTGTGTACCAATCTTGTCGTCCAACTGCAAAACACTGGGCCACAACAAGTTTCCGCGTCTCCATTGCACTGCGCATACTACGAAACGCTCCCCAAACTTGGCACTCACCCTCGCAGCCGACTTTTCCGACTTTCCACGACGCTCACGCTAGTGACAGCATTATTTATAGTTCGACGTCGCGCCAAAGCGAATGAGCACATTTCGCCTACGGCTTAGGCCGCCCTCCTAGTGTGGCTGCTCGGTGTCTGCAGGCAGCCAGGGTCTGCAAGCTTCCTGTGTTCGCACCTATGTCACCTGTGCTTGCTTGTCAGAGACAGACTATCGCAAAACATACAACTCACTCCATGAATTGATTGCTACGGCATCTGTTATCAGCAGTCACAACTAGCAACAACAGTAGCAGCTGACTGCACGCAAAGAATAGGAATGTGCAGTGGGATTTACGTGAACTCAGCGCAAGGCAGATCTTTCCGACATAGGCTTGAGAATCTTACGGGAACACTTGTACTGCTTCTAAATTAAGTGTAGGCGTGGGAGGAGGGTGCTTCCTGCGCACTAATAACAGCACGCTTGTCAATTGTGGATGCTAATCATTCGCTTGTATCTTCCTAGACACATCTGCTGGTTGTGAATTATTCCACTTGCATGGCAAGGTGCGCATGTAGTTGTGTTAAAAATTCTAGAGGCACTGGGTATTGATCCCAGGACCTCTCGCATACTAAGCGAGCGCTCTACCATCTGAGCTACGCCCGCCCCCCCGAAGACTAATGGTGCTACATACAGCCATATAGACGACACAGACCCTTGCACTCCCATTATTCAGCAGACAAACACTACTCTCTATGTATCCGTTAGGGTGTCTTTCAGGTTTCGTGCATTCTGTATCGAATCGTAGTTGGCCACAATGAAAGTGGCACGCATAACGTCGAAAATAGAATTCGGACACCGCTCTGAGTAAGACCAACGTGTTGTCCACCCTCTAGACTTCAATGAGGTTAAGCCGCGATACCTAAGACAGATCTGCACTCGATGACACCTCGATAACAGCCGGTCCCCACACTTACATCTTGCTCTCCTTACGTCAGTATACATCATATCAGCCTGTGACGCTGGCTTTGCAACATCTTGCGTGCCTTTAGGTTCGCCGCGACCAACACTTACCATGCACTGACCACAAAAAATGTAGGCGCCGCGGCTTGAACCCTAGACCTTTCACATGCCAAGCGAACGCTCTACCAACTGAGCTACGCCCCATGCAAGAGCGAACTGCGCTATTGACCATTCTTTGCGACTCAGATGCGCACGGACCCGATGGTTGTTGGTTTGTAGCGGTGAAGGGAGCAGAGTACAAAGGCGCGGACCCGTTCATATACACAAAAGTTCCAAGTAGTTTCGATGCTCCGGTATTACAAATGCAAATTCCGTCTGTTTTTAACGTCTTAAATTGAAAGAGCCGTCACAAATTGCTCCGTTTTCACTCCTTGTCGACAATCATACAGCACCAGAGGTAACGAACACATCTCGAGCCCCATTGTGCACTCCATTATTCATGCCTACTCAGTGCCTCGCTCTTTACTACTGTGTACCAGTCTTGTCGTCCAACTGCAAAACACTGGACCACAACAAGTTTCCGCGTCTCCATTGCACTGCGCATACTACGAAACGCTCCCCAAACATGGCACTCACCCTCGCAGCCGACTTTTCCGACTTTCCACGACGCTCACGCTAGTGACAGCATTATTTATAGTTCGACGTCGCGCCAAAGCGAATGAGCACATTTCGCCCACGGCTTAGGCCGCCCTCCTAGTGTTGCTGCTCGGTGTCTGCAGGCAGCGAGGGACTGCAAGCTTCCTGTGTTCGCACCTATGTCACCTGTGCTTGCTTGTCAGAGACAGACTATCGCAAAACATACAACTCACTCCATGAATTGATTGCTACGGCATCTGTTATCAGCAGTCACAACTAGCAACACCAGTAGCAGCTGACTGCACGCAAAGAATAGGAATGTGCAGTGGGATTTAAGTGAACTCAGCGCAAGGCAGATCTTTCCGACATAGGCTTGAGAATCTTACGGGAACACTTGTACTGTTTCTAAATTAAGTGTAGGCGTGGGAGGAGGGTGCTTCCTGCACACTAATAACAGCACGCTTGTCAATTGTGGATGCTAATCATTCGCTTGTATCTTCCTAGACACATCTGCTGGTTGTGAATTATTCCACTTGCACGGCAAGGCGCGCATGTAGGTGTGTTAAAAATTCTGGTGGCACTGGGTATCGATCCTAGTACCTCTCGCATACTAAGTTAGCGCTCTACCATCTGAGCTACGCCCGCCCCCCCAAAGACTACTGGTGCTACATACAGCCATATAGACGACACAGACCCTTGCACTCCCATTATTCAGCAGACAAACACTACTCTCTATGTATCCGTTAGTGTGTCTTTTAGGTTTCGTACATTCTGTATCAAATCGTAGTTGGCCACAATGAAAGTGGCACGTATAACGTCGAAAATAGAATTCGGACACCGCTCTGAGTAAGACCAACGTGTTGTCCACCCTCTAGACTTCAATGAGGTTAAGCCGCGATACCTAAGACAGATGACACCTCGATAACAGCCGGTCCCCACACTTACATCTTGCTCTCCTTACGTCAGTATACATCATATCAGTCTGTGACGCTGGCTTTGCAACATCTTGCGTGCCTTTAGGTTCGCCGCGACCAACACTTACCATGCACTGACCACAAAAAATGGAGGCGCCGCGGCTTGAACCCTGGACCTTTCACATGCCAAGCGAACGCTCTACCAACTGAGCTACGCCCCATGCACGAGCAAACTGCGCTATTCCCCATACTTTGCGACTCAGATGCGCACGGACACGATGGTTGGTTGGTTTGTAGCGGTGAAGGGAGCAGAGTACAAAGGCGCGGACCCGTTCATATACACAAAAGTTCCAAGTAGTTTCGATGCTCTGGTATTACAAATGCAAATTCCGTCTGTTTTTAACGTCTTAAATTGAAAGAGCCGTCACAAATTGCTCCGTTTTCACTCCTTGTCGACAATCATACAGCACCTGAGGTAACAAACACATCTCGAGCCCCATTGTGCACTCCATTATTCATGCCAACTCAGTGCCTCGCTCTTTACTACTGTGTACCAATCTTGTCGTCCAACTTGAAAACACTGGGCCACAACAAGTTTCCGCGTCTCCATTGCACTGCGCATACTACGAAACGCTCCCCAAACTTGGCACTCACCCTCGCAGCCGACTTTTCCGACTTTCCACAACGCTCACGCTAGTGACAGCATTATTTATAGTTCGACGTCGCGCCAAAGCGAATGAGCACATTTCGCCTACGGCTTAGGCCGCCCTCCTAGTGTGGCTGCTCGGTGTCTGCGGGCAGCGAGGGTCTGCGAGCTTCCTGTGTTCGCACCTATGTCACCTGTGCTTGCTTGTCAGAGACAGACTATCGCAAAACATACAACTCACTCCATGAATTGATTGCTACGGCATCTGTTATCAGCAGTCACAACTAGCAACACCAGTAGCAGCTGACTGCACGCAAAGAATAGGAATGTGCAGTGGCATTTACGTGAACTCAGCGCAAGGCAGATCTTTCCGACATAGGCTTGAGAATCTTACGGGAACACTTGTACTGTTTCTAAATTAAGTGTAGGCGTGGGAGGAGGGTGCTTCCTGCACACTAATAACAGCACGCTTGTCAATTGTGGATGCTAATCATTCGCTTGTATCTTCCTAGACACATCTGCTGGTTGTGAATTATTCCAATTGCATGGCAAGGTGCGCATGTAGGTGTGTTAAAAATTCTGGAGGCACCAAGTATTGATCCCAGTACCTCTCGCATACTAAGCGAGCGCTCTACCATCTGAGATACGCAGGTCCCCCCAAAGACTAATGGTGCTACATACAGCCATATAGACGACACAGACCCTTGAACTCCCATTATTCAGCAGACAAACACTACTCCCTATGTATCCGTTAGGGTGTCTTTCAGGTTTCGTGCATTCTGTATCGAATCGTAGTTGGCCACAATGAAAGTGGCACGTATAACGTCGAAAATAGAATTCGGACACCGCTCGGAGTAAGACCAACGTGTTGTCCACCCTCTAGACTTCAATGAGGTTAAGCCGCGATACCTAAGACAGATCTGCACTCGATGACACCTCGATAACAGCCGGTCCCCACACTTACATCTTGCTCTCCTTATGTCAGTATACATCACATCAGTCTGTGACGCTGGCTTTGCAACATCTTGCGTGCCTTTAGGTTCGCCGCGACCAACACTTACCATGCACTGACCACAAAAAATGGAGGCGCCGCGGCTTGAACCCTGGACCTTTCACATGCCAAGCGAACGCTCTACCAACTGAGCTACGCCCCATGCACAAGCAAACTGCGCTATTGACCATTCTTTGCGACTCAGATGCGCACGGACACGATGGTTGTTGGTTTGTAGCGGTGAAGGGAGCAGAGTAAAAAGGCGAGGACCCGATCATATACACAAAAGTTCCAAGTAGTTTCGATGCTCTGGTATTACAAATGCAAATTCCGTCTGTTTTTAACGTCTTAAATTGAAAGAGCCGTCACAAATTGCTCCGTTTTCACTCCTTGTCGACAATCATACAGCACCTGAGGTAACAAACACATCTCGAGCCCCATTGTGCACTCCATTATTCATGCCAACTCAGTGCCTCGCTCTTTACTACTGTGTACCAATCTTGTCGTCCAACTGCAAAACACTGGGCCACAACAAGTTTCCGCGTCTCCATTGCACTGCGCATACTACGAAACGCTCCCCAAACTTGGCACTCACTCTCGCAGCCGACTTTTCCGACTTTCCACGACGCTCACGCTAGTGACAGCATTATTTATAGTTCGACGTCGCGCCAAAGCGAATGAGCACATTTCGCCTACGGCTTAGGCCGCCCTCCTAGTGTGGCTGCTCGGTGTCTGCAGGCAGCGAGGGTCTGCAAGCTTCCTGTGTTCGCACCTATGTCACCTGTGCTTGCTTGTCAGAGACAGACTATCGCAAAACATACAACTCACTAAATGAATTGATTGCTACGGCATCTGTTATCGGCAGTCACAACTAGCAACACCAGTAGCAGCTGACTGCACGCAAAGAATAGGAATGTGCAGTGGGATTTACGTGAACTCAGCGCAAGGCAGATCTTTCCGACATAGGCTTGAGAATCTTACGGGAACACTTGTACTGTTTCTAAATTAAGTGTAGGCGTGGGAGGAGGGTGCTTCCTGCGCACTAATAACAGCACGCTGGTCAATTGTGGATGCTAATCATTCGCTTGTATCTTCCTAGACACATCTGCTGGTTGTGAATTATTCCACTTGCATGGCAAGGTGCGCATGTAGGTGTGTTAAAACTTCTGGAGGCACTGGGTATTGATCCCAGTACCTCTCGCATACTAAGCAAGCGCTCTACCATCTGAGCAACGCCCGCCCCCCCGAAGACTAATGGTGCTACATACAGCCATATAGACGACACAGACCCTTGCACTCCCATTATTCAGCAGACAAACACTACTCTCTATGTATCCGTTAGGGTGTCTTTCAGGTTTCGTGTATTCTGTATCGAATCGTAGTTGGCCACAATGAAAGTGGCACGCATAACGTCGAAAATAGAATTCGGACACCGCTCTGAGTAAGACCAACGTGTTGTCCACCCTCTAGACTTCAATGAGGTTAAGCCGCGATACCTAAGACAGATGACACCTCGATAACAGCCGGTCCCCACACTTACATCTTGCTCTCCTTACGTCAGTATACATCATATCAGTCTGTGACGCTGGCTTTGCAACATCTTGCGTGCCTTTAGGATCGCCGCAACATCTTGCGTGCCTTTAGGTTCGCCACGACCAACACTTACCATGCACTGACCACAAAAAATGGAGGCGCCGAGGCTTGAACCCTGCAGCTTTCACATGCGAAGCGAACGCTCTAGCAACTGAGCTACGCCCCATGCACGAGCAAACTGCGATATTCCCCATTCTTTGCGACTCAGATGCGCACGGACACGATGGTTGGTTGGTTTGTAGCGGTGAAGGGAGCAGAGTACAAAGGGGCGGACCCGTTCATATACACAAAAGTTCCAAGTAGTTTCGATGCTCTGGTATTACAAATGCAAATTCCGTCTGTTTTTAACGTCTTAAATTGAAAGAGCCGTCACAAATTGCTCCGTTTTCACTCCTTGTCGACAATCATACAGCACCTGAGGTAACAAACACATCTCGAGCCCCATTGTGCACTCCATTATTCATGCCAACTCAGTGCCTCGCTCTTTACTACTGTGTACCAATCTTGTCGTCCAACTGCAAAACACTGGGCCACAACAAGTTTCCGCGTCTCCATTGCACTGCGCATACTACGAAACGCTCCCCAAACTTGGCACTCACCCTCGCAGCCGACTTTTCCGACTTTCCACGACGCTCACGCTAGTGACAGCATTATTTATAGTTCGACGTCGCGCCAAAACGAATGAGCACATTTCGCCTACGGCTTAGGCCGCCCTCCTAGTGTGGCTGCTCGGTGTCTGCAGGCAGCGAGGGTCTGCAAGCTTCCTGTGTTCGCACCTATGTCACCTGTGCTTGCTTGTCAGAGACAGACTATCGCAAAACATACAACTCACTCCATGGATTGATAGCTACGGCATTTGTTATCAGCAGTCACAACTAGCAACACCAGTAGCAGCTGACTGCACGCAAAGAATAGGAATGTGCAGTGGGATTTACGTGAACTCAGCGCAAGGCAGATCTTTCCGACATAGGCTTGAGAATCTTACGGGAACACTTGTACTGTTTCTAAATTAAGTGTAGGCGTGGGAGGAGGGTGCTTCCTGCGCACTAATAACAGCACGCTTGTCAATTGTGGATGCTAATCATTCGCTTGTATCTTCTCAGACACATCTGCTGGTTGTGAATTATTCCACTTGCATGGCAAGGTGCGCATGTAGGTATGTTAAAAATTCTGGAGGCACTGGGTATTAATCCCAGTACCTCTCACACACTAAGCGAGCGCTCTACCATCTGAGCTACGCCCGCCCCCTCGAAGACTAATGGTGCTACATACAGCCATATAGACGACACAGACCCTTGCACTCCCATTATTCAGCAGACAAACACTACTCTCTATGTATCCGTTAGGGTGTCTTTCAGGTTTCGTGCATTCTGTATCGAATCGTAGTTGGCCACAATGATTGTGGCACGTATAACGTCGAAAATAGAATTCGGACACCGCTCTGAGTAAGACCAACGTGTTGTCCACCCTCTAGACTTCAATGAGGTTAAGCCGCGATACCTAAGACAGATCTGCACTCGATGACACCTCGATATCAGCCGGTCCCCACACTTACATCTTGCTCTCCTTACGTCAGTATACATCATATCAGTCTGTGACGCTGGCTTTGCAACATCTTGCGTGCCTTTAGGTTCGCCGCGACCAACACTTACCATGCACTGACCACAAAAAAAGGAGGCGCCGCGGCTTGAACCCTGGACCTTTCACATGCCAAGCGAACTCTCTACCAACTGAGCTACGCCCCATGCACGAGCGAACTGCGCTATTCCCCATTCTTTGCGACTCAGATGCGCACGGACACGATGGTTGGTTGGTTTGTAGCGGTGAAGGGAGCAGAGTACAAAGGGGCGGACCCGTTCATATACACAAAAGTTCCAAGTAGTTTCGATGCTCTGGTATTACAAATGCAAATTCCGTCTGTTTTTAATGTCTTAAATTGAAAGAGCCGTCACAAATTGCTCCGTTTTCACTCCTTGTCGACAGTCATACAGCACCTGAGGTAACAAACACATCTCGAGCCCCATTGTGCACTCCATTATTCATGCCAACTCAGTGCCTCGCTCTTTACTACTGTGTACCAATCTTGTCGTCCAACTGCAAAACACTGGGCCACAACAAGTTTCCGCGTCTCCATTGCACTGCGCATACTACGAAACGCTCCCCAAACTTGGCACTCACCCTCGCAGCCGACTTTTCCGACTTTCCACGACGCTCACGCTAGTGACAGCATTATTTATAGTTCGACGTCGCGCCAAAGCGAATGAGCACATTTCGCCTACGGCTTAGGCCGCCCTCCTAGTGTGGCTGCTCGGTGTCTGCAGGCAGCGAGGGTCCGCAAGCTTCCTGTGTTCGCACCTATGTCACCTGTGCTTGCTTGTCAGAGACAGACTATCGCAAAACATACAACTCACTCCATGAATTGATTGCTACGGCATCTGTTATAAGCAGTCACAACTAGCAACACCAGTAGCAGCTGACTGACGCAAAGAATAGGAATGTGCAGTGGGATTTACGTGAACTCAGCGCAAGGCAGATCTTTCCGACATAGGCTTGAGAATCTTACGGGAACACTTGTACTGTTTCTAAATTAAGTGTAGGCGTGGGAGGAGGGTGCTTCCTGCACACTAATAACAGCACGCTTGTCAATTGTGGATGCTAATCATTCGCTTGTATCTTCCTAGACACATCTGCTGGTTGTGAATTATTCCACTTGCATGGCAAGGTGCGCATGTAGGTGTGTTAAAACTTCTGGAGGCACTGGGTATTGATCCCAGTACCTCTCGCATACTAAGCGAGCGCTCTACCACCTGAGCTACGCCCGCCACCCCGAAGACTAATGGTGCTACATACAGCCATATAGACGACACAGACCCTTGCACTCCCATTATTCAGCAGACAAACACTACTCTCTATGTATCCGTTAGGGTGTCTTTCAGGTTTCGTGCATTCTGTATCGAATCGTAGTTGGCCACAATGAAAGTGGCACGCATAACGTCGAAAATAGAATTCGGACACCGCTCTGAGTAAGACCAACGTGTTGTCCACCCTCTAGACTTCAATGAGGTTAAGCCGCGATACCTAAGACAGATCTGCACTCGATGACACCTCGATAACAGCCGGTCCCCACACTTACATCTTGCTCTCCTTACGTCAGTATACATCATATCAGCCTGTGACGCTGGCTTTGCAACATCTTGCGTGCCTTTAGGTTCGCCGCGACCAACCCTTACCATGCACTGACCACAAAAAATTGAGGCGCCGCGGGTTGAACCCAGGACCTTTCACATGCCAAGCGAACGCTCTAGCAACTGAGCTACGCCCCATGCACGAGCAAACTGCGCTATTCCCCATTTTTTGCGACTCAGATGCGCACGGACACGATGGTTGGTTGGTTTGTAGCGGTGAAGGGAGCAGAGTACAAAGGGGCGGACCCGTTCATTTACACAAAAGTTCTAAGTAGTTTCGATGCTCTGGTATTACAAATGCAAATTCCGTCTGTTTTTAACGTCTTAAATTGAAAGAGCCGTCACAAATTGCTCCGTTTTCACTCCTTGACGACAATCATACAGCACCTGAGGTAACAAACACATCTCGAGCCCCATTGTGCACTCCATTATTCATGCCAACTCAGTGCCTCGCTCTTTACTACTGTGTACCAATCTTGTCGTCCAACTGCAAAACACTGGGCCACAACAAGTTTCCGCGTCTCCATTGCACTGCGCATACTACGAAACGCTCCCCAAACTTGGCACTCACCCTCGCAGCCGACTTTTCCGACTTTCCACGACGCTCACGCTAGTGACAGCATTATTTATAGTTCGACGTCGCGCCAAAGCGAATGAGCACATTTCGCCTACGGCTTAGGCCGCCCTCCTAGTGTGGCTGCTCGGTGTCTGCAGGCAGCGAGGGTCCGCAAGCTTCCTGTGTTCGCACCTATGTCACCTGTGCTTGCTTGTCAGAGACAGACTATCGCAAAACATACAACTCACTCCATGAATTGATTGCTACGGCATCTGTTATAAGCAGTCACAACTAGCAACACCAGTAGCAGCTGACTGCACGCAAAGAATAGGAATGTGCAGTGGGATTTACGTGAACTCAGCGCAAGGCAGATCTTTCCGACATAGGCTTGAGAATCTTACGGGAACACTTGTACTGTTTCTAAATTAAGTGTAGGCGTGGGAGGAGGGTGCTTCCTGCACACTAATAACAGCACGCTTGTCAGTTGTGGATGCTAATCATTCGCTTGTATCTTCCTAGACACATCTGCTGGTTGTGAATTATTCCACTTGCATGGCAAGGTGCGCATGTAGGTGTGTTAAAACTTCTGGAGGCACTGGGTATTGATCCCAGTACCTCTCGCATACTAAGCGAGCGCTCTACCATCTGAGCTACGCCCGCCCCCCCGAAGACTAATGGTGCTACATACAGCCATATAGACGACACAGACCCTTGCACTCCCATTATTCAGCAGACAAACACTACTCTCTATGTATCCGTTAGGGTGTCTTTCAGGTTTCGTGCATTCTGTATCGAATCGTAGTTGGCCACAATGAAAGTGGCACGCATAACGTCGAAAATAGAATTCGGACACCGCTCTGAGTAAGACCAACGTGTTGTCCACCCTCTAGACTTCAATGAGGTTAAGCCGCGATACCTAAGACAGATCTGCACTCGATGACACCTCGATAACAGCCGGTCCCCACACTTACATCTTGCTCTCCTTACGTCAGTATACATCATATCAGCCTGTGACGCTGGCTTTGCAACATCTTGCGTGCCTTTAGGTTCGCCGCGACCAACCCTTACCATGCACTGACCACAAAAAATTGAGGCGCCGCGGGTTGAACCCAGGACCTTTCACATGCCAAGCGAACGCTCTAGCAACTGAGCTACGCCCCATGCACGAGCAAACTGCGCTATTCCCCATTTTTTGCGACTCAGATGCGCACGGACACGATGGTTGGTTGGTTTGTAGCGGTGAAGGGAGCAGAGTACAAAGGGGCGGACCCGTTCATTTACACAAAAGTTCTAAGTAGTTTCGATGCTCTGGTATTACAAATGCAAATTCCGTCTGTTTTTAACGTCTTAAATTGAAAGAGCCGTCACAAATTGCTCCGTTTTCACTCCTTGTCGACAATCATACAGCACCTGAGGTAACAAACACATCTCGAGCCCCATTGTGCACTCCATTATTCATGCCAACTCAGTGCCTCGCTCTTTACTACTGTGTACCAATCTTGTCGTCCAACTGCAAAACACTGGGCCACAACAAGTTTCCGCGTCTCCATTGCACTGCGCATACTACGAAACGCTCCCCAAACTTGGCACTCACCCTCGCAGCCGACTTTTCCGACTTTCCACGACGCTCACGCTAGTGACAGCATTATTTATAGTTCGACGTCGCGCCAAAGCGAATGAGCACATTTCGCCTACGGCTTAGGCCGCCCTCCTAGTGTGGCTGCTAGGTGTCTGCAGGCAGCGAGGGTCTGCAAGCTTCCTGTGTTCGCACCTATGTCACCTGTGCTTGCTTGTCAGAGACAGACTATCGCAAAACATACAACTCACTCCATGAATTGATTGCTACGGCATCTGTTATCAGCAGTCACAACTAGCAACACCAGTAGCAGCTGTCTGCACGCAAAGAATAGGAATGTGCAGTGGGATTTACGTGAACTCAGCGCAAGGCAGATCTTTCCGACATAGGCTTGAGAATCTTACGGGAACACTTGTACTGTTTCTAAATTAAGTGTAGGCGTGGGAGGAGGGTGCTTCCTGCGCACTAATAACAGCACGCTTGTCAATTGTGGATGCTAATCATTCGCTTGTATCTTCTCAGACACATCTGCTGGTTGTGAATTATTCCACGTGCATGGCAAGGTGCGCATGTAGGTATGTAAAAAATTCTGGAGGCACTGGGTATTAATCCCAGTACCTCTCGCACACTAAGCGAGCGCTTTACCATCTGAGCTACGCCCGCCCCCTCGAAGACTAAAGGTGCTACATACAGCCATATAGACGACACAGACCCTTGCACCCATTATTCAGCAGACAAACACTACTCTCTATGTATCCGTTAGGGTGTCTTTCAGGTTTCGTGCATTCTGTATCGAATCGTAGTTGGCCACAATGAAAGTGGCACGTATAACGTCGAAAATAGAATTCAGACACCGCTCGGAGTAAGACCAACGTGTTGTCCACCCTCTAGACTTCAATGAGGTTAAGCCGCGATACCTAAGACAGATCTGCACTCGATGACACCTCGATAACAGCCGGTCCCCACACTTACACCTTGCTCTCCTTACGTCAGTATACAGCATATCAGTCTGTGACGCTGGCTTTGCAACATCTTGCGTGCCTTTAGGTTCGCCGCGACCAACACTTACCATGCACTGACCACAAAAAATGGAGGCGCCGCGGCTTGAACGCTGGACCTTTCACATGCCAAGCGAACTCTCTATCAACTGAGCTGCGCCCCATGCACGAACGAACTGCGCTATTCCCCATTCTTTGCGACTCAGATGCGCACGAACACGATGGTTGGTTGGTTTGTAGCGGTGAAGGGAGCAGAGTACAAAGGGGCGGACCCGTTCATATACACAAAAGTTCCAAGTAGTTTCGATGCTCTGGTATTACAAATGCAAATTCCGTCTGTTTTTAACGTCTTAAATTGAAAGAGCCGTCACAAATTGCTCCGTTTTCACTCCTTGTCGACAGTCATACAGCACCTGAGGTAACAAACACATCTCGAGCCCCATTGTGCACTCCATTATTCATGCCAACTCAGTGCCTCGCTCTTTACTACTGTGTACCAATCTTGTCGTCCAACTGCAAAACACTGGGCCACAACAAGTTTCCGCGTCTCCATTGCACTGCGCATACTACGAAACGCTCCCCAAACTTGGCACTCACCCTCGCAGCCGACTTTTCCGACTTTCCACGACGCTCACGCTAGTGACAGCATTATTTATAGTTCGACGTCGCGCCAAAGCGAATGAGCACATTTCGCCTACGGCTTAGGCCGCCCTCCTAGTGTGGCTGCTCGGTGTCTGCAGGCAGCGAGGGTCCGCAAGCTTCCTGTGTTCGCACCTATGTCACCTGTGCTTGCTTGTCAGAGACAGACTATCGCAAAACATACAACTCACTCCATGAATTGATTGCTACGGCATCTGTTATAAGCAGTCACAACTAGCAACACCAGTAGCAGCTGACTGCACGCAAAGAATAGGAATGTGCAGTGGGATTTACGTGAACTCAGCGCAAGGCAGATCTTTCCGACATAGGCTTGAGAATCTTACGGGAACACTTGTACTGTTTCTAAATTAAGTGTAGGCGTGGGAGGAGGGTGCTTCCTGCACACTAATAACAGCACGCTTGTCAATTGTGGATGCTAATCATTCGCTTGTATCTTCCTAGACACATCTGCTGGTTGTGAATTATTCCACTTGCATGGCAAGGTGCGCATGTAGGTGTGTTAAAAATTCTGGAGGCACTGGGTATTGATCCCAGTACCTCTCACATACTAAGCGAGCGCTCTACCATCTGAGCTACGCCCGCCCCCCCGAAGACTAATGGTGCTACATACAGCCATATAGACGACACAGACCCTTGCACTCCCATTATTCAGCAGACAAACACTACTCTCTATGTATCCGTTAGGGTGTTTTTCAGGTTTCGTGCATTCTGTATCGAATCGTAGTTGGCCACAATGAAAGTGGCACGCATAACATCGAAAATAGAATTCGGACACCGCTCTGAGTAAGACCAACGTGTTGTCCACCCTCTAGACTTCAATGAGGTTAAGCCGCGATACCTAAGACAGATCTGCACTCGATGACACCTCGATAACAGCCGGTCCCCACACTTACATCTTGCTCTCCTTACGTCAGTATACATCATATCAGTCTGTGACGCTGGCTTTGCAACATCTTGCGTGCCTTTAGGTTCGCCGCGACCAACACTTACCATGCACTGACCACAAAAATGGAGGCGCCGCGGCTTCAACGCTGGACCTTTCACATGCCAAGCGAACGCTCTACCAACTGATCTACGCCCTATGCACGAGCAAACTGCGCTATTCCCCATTCTTTGCGACTCAGATGCGCACGGACACGATGGTTGGTTGGTTTGTAGCGGTGAAGGGAGCAGAGTACAAAGGGGCGGACCCGTTCATATACACAAAAGTTCCAAGTAGTTTCGATGCTCTGGTATTACAAATGCAAATTCCGTCTGTTTTTAACGTCTTAAATTGAAAGAGCCGTCACAAATTGCTCTGTTTTCACTCCTTGCCGACAATCATACAGAACCTGAGGTAACAAACACATCTCGAGCCCCATTGTGCACTCCATTATTCATGCCAACTCAGTGCCTCGCTCTTTACTACTGTGTACCAATCTTGTCGTCCAACTGCAAAACACTGGGCCACAACAAGTTTCCGCGTCTCCATTGCACTGCGCATACTACGAAACGCTCCCCAAACTTGGCACTCACCCTCGCAGCCGACTTTTCCGACTTTCCACGACGCTCACGCTAGTGACAGCATTATTTATAGTTCGACGTCGCGCCAAAGCGAATGAGCACATTTCGCCTACGGCTTAGGCCGCCCTCCTAGTTTGGCTGCTAGGTGTCTGCAGGCAGCGAGGGTCTGCAAGCTTCCTGTGTTCGCACCTATGTCACCTGTGCTTGCTTGTCAGAGACAGACTATCGCAAAACATACAACTCACTCCATGAATTGATTGCTACGGCATCTGTTATAAGCAGTCACAACTAGCAACACCAGTAGCAGCTGACTGCACGCAAAGAATAGGAATGTGCAGTGGGATTTACGTGAACTCAGCGCAAGGCAGATCTTTCCGACATAGGCTTGAGAATCTTACGGGAACACTTGTACTGTTTCTAAATTAAGTGTAGGCGTGGGAGGAGGGTGCTTAGTGCACACTAATAACAGCACGCTTGTCAATTGTGGATGCTAATCATTCGCTTGTATCTTCCTAGACACATCTGCTGGTTGTGAATTATTCCACTTGCATGGCAAGGTGCGCATGTAGGTGTGTTAAAAATTCTGGAGGCACTGGGTATTGACCCCAGTACCTCTCGCATACTAAGCGAGCGCTCTACCATCTGAGCTACGCCCTCCCCCCCGAAGACTAATGGTGCTACATACAGCCATATAGACGACACAGACCCTTGAACTCCCATTATTCAGCAGACAAACACTACTCTCTATGTATCCGTTACGGTGTCTTTCAGGTTTCGTGCATTCTGTATCGAATCGTAGTTGGCCACAATGAAAGTGGCACGTATAACGTCGAAAATAGAATTCGGACACCGCTCTGAGTAAGACCAACGTGTTGTCCACCCTCTAGACTTCAATGAGGTTAAGCCGCGATACCTAAGACAGATGACACCTCGATAACAGCCGGTCCCCACACTTACATCTTGCTCTCCTTACGTCAGTATACATCATATCAGTCTGTGACGCTGGCTTTGCAACATTTTGCGTGCCTTTAGGTTCGCCGCGACCAACACTTACCATGCACTGACCACAAAAATGGAGGCGCCGCGGCTTCAACGCTGGACCTTTCACATGCCAAGCGAACGCTCTACCAACTGATCTACGCCCTATGCACGAGCAAACTGCGCTATTCCCCATTCTTTGCGACTCAGATGCGCACGGACACGATGGTTGGTTGGTTTGAAGCGGTGAAGGGAGCAGAGTACAAAGGGGCGGACCCGTTCATATACACAAAAGTTCCAAGTAGTTTCGATGCTCTGGTATTACAAATGCAAATTCCGTCTGTTTTTAACGTCTTAAATTGAAAGAGCCGTCACAAATTGCTCTGTTTTCACTCCTTGTCGACAATCATACAGAACCTGAGGTAACAAACACATCTCGAGCCCCATTGTGCACTCCATTATTCATGCCAACTCAGTGCCTCGCTCTTTACTACTGTGTACCAATCTTGTCGTCCAACTGCAAAACACTGGGCCACAACAAGTTTCCGCGTCTCCATTGCACTGCGCATACTACGAAACGCTCCCCAAAC
The DNA here is from genome assembly GCF_023897955.1 of Schistocerca gregaria. Taxonomy (NCBI): domain Eukaryota; kingdom Metazoa; phylum Arthropoda; class Insecta; order Orthoptera; family Acrididae; genus Schistocerca; species Schistocerca gregaria. Next base: position 2,399,129 of record NW_026061726.1, read on the forward strand.
TTGGCACTCACCCTCGCAGCCGACTTTTCCGACTTTCCACGACGCTCACGCTAGTGACAGCATTATTTATAGTTCGACGTCGCGCCAAAGCGAATGAGCACATTTCGCCTACGGCTTAGGCCGCCCTCCTAGTTTGGCTGCTAGGTGTCTGCAGGCAGCGAGGGTCTGCAAGCTTCCTGTGTTCGCACCTATGTCACCTGTGCTTGCTTGTCAGAGACAGACTATCGCAAAACATACAACTCACTCCATGAATTGATTGCTACGGCATCTGTTATCAGCAGTCACAACTAGCAACACCAGTAGCAGCTGTCTGCACGCAAAGAATAGGAATGTGCAGTGGGATTTACGTGAACTCAGCGCAAGGCAGATCTTTCCGACATAGGCTTGAGAATCTTACGGGAACACTTGTACTGTTTCTAAATTAAGTGTAGGCGTGGGAGGAGGGTGCTTCCTGCGCACTAATAACAGCACGCTTGTCAATTGTGGATGCTAATCATTCGCTTGTATCTTCCTAGACACATCTGCTGGTTGTGAATTATTCCACTTGCATGGCAAGGTGCGCATGTAGGTGTGTTAAAAATTCTGGTAGCACTGGGTATTGATCCCAGTACCTCTCGCATACTAAACGAGCGCTCTACCATCTGAGCTACGCCCGCCCCCCCAAAGACTAATGGTGCTACATACAGCCATATAGACGACACAGACCCTTGCACTCCCATTATTCAGCAGACAAACACTACTCTCTATGTATCCGTTAGGGTGTCTTTCAGGTTTCGTGCATTCTGTATCGAATCGCAGTTGGCCACAATGAAAGTGGCACGTGTAACGTCGAAAATAGAATTCGGACACCGCTCTGAGTAAGACCAACGTGTTGTCCACCCTCTAGACTTCAATGAGGTTAAGCCGCGATACCTAAGACAGATGACACCTCGATAACAGCCGGTCCCCACACTAACATCTTGCTCTCCTTACGTCAGTATACATCATATCAGTCTGTGACGCTGGCTTTGCAACATCTTGCGTGCCTTTAGGTTCGCCGCGACCAACACTTACCATGCACTGACCACAAAAATGGAGGCGCCGCGGCTTGAACGCTGGACCTTTCACATGCCAAGCGAACGCTCTAGCAACTGAGCTACGCCCCATGCACGAGCAAACTGTACTATTCCCCATTCTTTGCGACTCAGATGCGCACGGACACGATGGTTTGTTGGTTTGTAGCGGTGAAGGGAGCAGAGTACAAAGGGGCGGACCCGTTCATATACACAAAAGTTCCAAGTAGTTTCGATGCTCTGGTATTACAAATGCAAATTCCGTCTGTTTTTAACGTCTTAAATTGAAAGAGCCGTCACAAATTGCTCCGTTTTCACTCCTTGTCGACAATCATACAGCACCTGAGGTAACAAACACATCTCGAGCCCCATTGTGCACTCCATTATTCATGCCAACTCAGTGCCTCGCTCTTTACTACTGTGTACCAATCTTGTCGTCCAACTGCAAAACACTGGGCCACAACAAGTTTCCGCGTCTCTATTGCACTGCGCATACTACGAAACGCTCCCCAAACTTGGCACTCACCCTCACAGCCGACTTTTCCGACTTCACGCAACGCTCACGCTAGTGACAGCATTATTTATAGTTCGACGTCGCGCCAAAGCGAATGAGCACATTTCGCCTACGGCTTAGGCCGCCCTCCTAGTGTGGCTGCTAGGTGTCTGCAGGCAGCGCGGGTCTGCAAGCTTCCTGTGTTCGCACCTATGTCACCTGTGCTTGCTTGTCAGAGACAGACTATCGCAAAACATACAACTCACTCCATGAATTGATTGCTACGGTATCTGTTATCAGCAGTCACAACTAGCAACACCAGTAGCAGCTGACTGCACGCAAAGAATAGGAATGTGCAGTGGGATTTACGTGAACTCAGCGCAAGGCAGATCTTTCCGACATAGGCTTGAGAATCTTACGGGAACACTTGTACTGTTTCTAAATTAAGTGTAGGCGTGGGAGGAGGGTGCTTCCTGCGCACTAATAACAGCACGCTGGTCAATTGTGGTTGCTAATCATTCGCTTGTATCTTCCTAGACACATCTGCTGGTTGTGAATTATTCCACTTGCATGGCGAGGTGCGCATGTAGGTGTGTTAAAAATTCTGGAGGCACTGGGTATTGATCCCAGTACCTCTCGCATACTAAACGAGCGCTCTACCATCTGAGCTACGCCCGCCCCCCCAAAGACTAATGGTGCTACATACAGCCATATAGACGACACAGACCCTTGCACTCCCATTATTCAGCAGACAAACACTACTCTCTATGTATCCGTTAGGGTGTCTTTCAGGTTTCGTGCATTCTGTATCGAATCGTAGTTGGCCACAATGAAAGAGGCACGTATAACGTCGAAAATAAAATTCGGACACCGCTCGGAGTAAGACCAACGTGTTGTCCACCCTCTAGACTTCAATGTGGTTAAGCCGCGATACCTAAGACAGATGACACCTCGATAACAGCCGGTCCCCACACTTACATCTTGCTCTCCTTACGTCAGTATACATCATATCAGTCTGTGACGCTGGCTTTGCAACATCTTGCGTGCCTTTAGGTTCGCCGCGACCAACACTTACCATGCACTCACCACAAAAAATTGAGGCGCCGCGGGTTGAACCCTTGACCTTTCACATGCCAAGCGAACGCTCTAGCAACTGAGCTACGCCCCATGCACGAGCAAACCGCGCTATTCCCCATTCTTTGCGACTCAGATGCGCACGTACACGATGGTTGGTTGGTTTGAAGCGGTGAAGGGAGCAGAGTACAAAGGGGCGGACCCGTTCATTTACACAAAAGTTCTAAGTAGTTTCGATGCTCTGGTATTACAAATGCAAATTCCGTCTGTTTTCAACGTCTTAAATTAAAAGAGCCGTCACAATTTGCTCCGTTTTCACTCCTTGTCGACAATCATACAGCACCTGAGGTAACAAACACATCTCGAGCCCCATTGTGCACACCATTATTCATGCCAACTCAGTGCCTCGCTCTTTACTACTGTGTACCAATCTTGTCGTCCAACTGCAAAACACTGGGCCACAACAAGTTTCCGCGTCTCCATTGCACTGCGCATATTACGAAACGCTCCCCAAACTTGGCACTCACCCTCGCAGCCGACTTTTCCGACTTTCCACGACGCTCACGCTAGTGACAGCATTATTTATAGTTCGACGTCGCGCCAAAGCGAATGAGCACATTTCGCCTACGGCTTAGGCCGCCCTCCTAGTGTGGCTGCTAGGTGTCTGCAGGCAGCGAGGGTCTGCAAGCTTCCTGTGTTCGCACCTATGTCACCTGTGCTTGCTTGTCAGAGACAGACTATCGCAAAACATACAACTCACTCCATGAATTGATTGCTACGGCATCTGTTATCAGCAGTCACAACTAGCAACACCAGTAGCAGCTGACTGCACGCAAAGAATAGGAATGTGCAGTGGGATTTACGTGAACTCAGCGCAAGGCAGATCTTTCCGACATAGGCTTGAGAATCTTACGGGAACACTTGTACTGTTTCTAAATTAAGTGTAGGCGTGGGAGGAGGGTGCTTCCTGCGCACTAATAACAGCACGCTTGTCAATTGTGGATGCTAATCATTCGCTTGTATCTTCCTAGACACATCTGCTGGTTGTGAATTATTCCACTTGCATGGCAAGGTGCGCATGTAGGTGTGTTAAAAATTCTGGAGGCACTGGGTATTGATCCCAGTACCTCTCACATACTAAACGAGCGCTCTACCATCTGAGCTACGCCCGCCCTCCCAAAGACTAATGGTGCTACATACAGCCATATAGACGACACAGACCTTTGCACTCCCATTATTCAGCAGACAAACACTACTCTCTATGTATCCGTTAGGGTGTCTTTCAGGTTTCGTGCATTCTGTATCGAATCGCAGTTGGCCACAATGAAAGTGGCACGTATAACGTCGAAAATAGAATTCGGACACCGCTCTGAGTAAGACCAACGTGTTGTCCACCCTCTAGACTTCAATGAGGTTAAGCCGCGATACGTAAGACAGATGACACCTCAATAACAGCCGGTCCCCACACTTACATCTTGCTCTCCTTACGTCAGTATACATCATATCAGTCTGTGACGCTGGCTTTGCAACATCTTGCGTGCCTTTAGGTTCGCCGCGACCAACACTTACCATGCACTGACCACAAAAATGGAGGCGCCGCGGCTTGAACGCTGGACCTTTCACATGCCTAGCGAACGCTCTACAAACTGATCTACGCCCTATGCACGAGCAAACTGCGCTATTCCCCATTCTTTGCGACTCAGATGCGCACGGACACGATGGTTGGTTGGTTTGTAGCGGTGAAGGGAGCAGAGTACAAAGGGGCGGACCCGTTCATATACACAAAAGTTCCAAGTAGTTTCGATGCTCTGGTATTACAAATGCAAATTCCATCTGTTTTTAACGACTTAAATTGAAAGAGCCGTCACAAATTGCTCCGTTTTCACTCCTTGTCGACAATCATACAGCACCTGAGGTAACAAACACATCTCGAGCCCCCTTGTGCACTCCAATATTCATGCCAACTCAGTGCCTCGCTCTTTACTACTGTGTACCAATCTTGTCGTCCAACTGCAAAACACTGGGCCACAACAAGTTTCCGCGTCTCCATTGCACTGCGCATACTACGAAACGCTCCCCAAACTTGGCACTCACCCTCGCAGCCGACTTTTCCGACTTTCCACGACGCTCACGCTAGTGACAGCATTATTTATAGTTCGACGTCGCGCCAAAGCGAATGAGCACATTTCGCCTACGGCTTAGGCCGCCCTCCTAGTGTGGCTGCTAGGTGTCTGCAGGCAGCGAGGGTCTGCAAGCTTCCTGTGTTCGCACCTATGTCACCTGTGCTTGCTTGTCAGAGACAGACTACCGCAAAACATACAACTCACTCCATGAATTGATTGCTACGGCATCTGTTATCAGCAGTCACAACTAGCAACACCAGTAGCAGCTGACTGCACGCAAAGAATAGGAATGTGCAGTGGGATTTACGTGAACTCAGCGCAAGGCAGATCTTTCCGACATAGGCTTGAGAATCTTACGGGAACACTTGTACTGTTTCTAAATTAAGTGTAGGCGTGGGAGGAGGGTGCTTCCTGCGCACTAATAACAGCACGCTTGTCAATTGTGGATGCTAATCATTCGCTTGTATCTTCCTAGACACATCTGCTGGTTGTGAATTATTCCACTTGCATGGCAAGGTGCGCATGTAGGTGTGTTAAAAATTCTGGAGGCACTGGGTATTGATCCCAGTACCTCTCGCATACTAAACGAGCGCTCTACCATCTGAGCTACGCCCGCCCTCCCAAAGACTAATGGTGCTACATACAGCCATATAGACGACACAGACCTTTGCACTCCCATTATTCAGCAGACAAACACTACTCTCTATGTATCCGTTAGGGTGTCTTTCAGGTTTCGTGCATTCTGTATCGAATCGCAGTTGGCCACAATGAAAGTGGCACGTATAACGTCGAAAATAGAATTCGGACACCGCTCTGAGTAAGACCAACGTGTTGTCCACCCTCTAGACTTCAATGAGGTTAAGCCGCGATACGTAAGACAGATGACACCTCAATAACAGCCGGTCCCCACACTTACATCTTGCTCTCCTTACGTCAGTATACATCATATCAGTCTGTGACGCTGGCTTTGCAACATCTTGCGTGCCTTTAGGTTCGCCGCGACCAACACTTACCATGCACTGACCACAAAAATGGAGGCGCCGCGGCTTGAACGCTGGACCTTTCACATGCCTAGCGAACGCTCTACAAACTGATCTACGCCCTATGCACGAGCAAACTGCGCTATTCCCCATTCTTTGCGACTCAGATGCGCACGGACACGATGGTTGGTTGGTTTGTAGCGGTGAAGGGAGCAGAGTACAAAGGGGCGGACCCGTTCATATACACAAAAGTTCCAAGTAGTTTCGATGCTCTGGTATTACAAATGCAAATTCCATCTGTTTTTAACGACTTAAATTGAAAGAGCCGTCACAAATTGCTCCGTTTTCACTCCTTGTCGACAATCATACAGCACCTGAGGTAACAAACACATCTCGAGCCCCCTTGTGCACTCCAATATTCATGCCAACTCAGTGCCTCGCTCTTTACTACTGTGTACCAATCTTGTCGTCCAACTGCAAAACACTGGGCCACAACAAGTTTCCGCGTCTCCATTGCACTGCGCATACTACGAAACGCTCCCCAAACTTGGCACTCACCCTCGCAGCCGACTTTTCCGACTTTCCACGACGCTCACGCTAGTGACAGCATTATTTATAGTTCGACGTCGCGCCAAAGCGAATGAGCACATTTCGCCTACGGCTTAGGCCGCCCTCCTAGTGTGGCTGCTATGTGTCTGCAGGCAGCGAGGGTCTGCAAGCTTCCTGTGTTCGCACCTATGTCACCTGTGCTTGCTTGTCAGAGACAGACTACCGCAAAACATACAACTCACTCCATGAATTGATTGCTACGGCATCTGTTATCAGCAGTCACAACTAGCAACACCAGTAGCAGCTGACTGCACGCAAAGAATAGGAATGTGCAGTGGGATTTACGTGAACTCAGCGCAAGGCAGATCTTTCCGACATAGGCTTGAGAATCTTACGGGAACACTTGTACTGTTTCTAAATTAAGTGTAGGCGTGGGAGGAGGGTGCTTCCTGCGCACTAATAACAGCACGCTTGTCAATTGTGGATGCTAATCATTCGCTTGTATCTTCCTAGACACATCTGCTGGTTGTGAATTATTCCACTTGCATGGCAAGGTGCGCATGTAGGTGTGTTAAAAATTCTGGAGGCACTGGGTATTGATCCCAGTACCTCTCGCATACTAAAAGAGCGCTCTACCATCTGAGCTACGCCCGCCCCCCCAAAGACTAATGGTGCTACATACAGCCATATAGACGACACAGACCCTTGCACTCCCATTATTCAGCAGACAAACACTACTCTCTATGTATCCGTTAGGGTGTCTTTCAGGTTTCGTGCATTCTGTATCGAATCGCAGTTGGCCACAATGAAAGTGGCACGTGTAACGTCGAAAATAGAATTCGGACACCGCTCGGAGTAAGACCAACGTGTTGTCGACCCTCTAGACTTCAATGAGGTTAAGCCGCGATACCTAAGACAGATGACACCTCGATAACAGCCGGTCCCCACACTTACATCTTGCTCTCCTTACGTCAGTATACATCATATCAGTCTGTGACGCTGGCTTTGCAACATCTTGCGTGCCTTTAGGTTCGCCGCGACCAACACTTACCATGCACTGACCACAAAAATGGAGGCGCCGCGGCTTGAACGCTGGACCTTTCACATGCCAAGCGAACGCTCTACCAACTGATCTACGCCCTATGCACGAGCAAACTGTGCTATTCCCCATTCTTTGCGACTCAGATGCGCACGGACACGATGGTTGGTTGGTTTGTAGCGGTGAAGGGAGCAGAGTACAAAGGGGCGGACCCGTTCATATACACAAAAGTTCCAAGTAGTTTCGATGCTCTGGTATTACAAATGCAAATTCCATCTGTTTTTAACGTCTTAAATTGAAAGAGCCGTCACAAATTGCTCCGTTTTCACTCCTTGTCGACAATCATACAGCACCTGAGGTAACAAACACATCTCGAGCCCCCTTGTGCACTCCAATATTCATGCCAACTCAGTGCCTCGCTCTTTACTACTGTGTACCAATCTTGTCGTCCAACTGCAAAACACTGGGCCACAACAAGTTTCCGCGTCTCCATTGCACTGCGCATACTACGAAACGCTCCCCAAACTTGGCACTCACCCTCGCAGCCGACTTTTCCGACTTTCCACGACGCTCACGCTAGTGACAGCATTATTTATAGTTCGACGTCGCGCCAAAGCGAATGAGCACATTTCGCCTACGGCTTAGGCCGCCCTCCTAGTGTGGCTGCTAGGTGTCTGCAGGCAGCGAGGGTCTGCAAGCTTCCTGTGTTCGCACCTATGTCACCTGTGCTTGCTTGTCAGAGACAGACTATCGCAAAACATACAACTCACTCCATGAATTGATTGCTACGGCATCTGTTATCAGCAGTCACAACTAGCAACACCAGTAGCAGCTGACTGCACGCAAAGAATAGGAATGTGCAGTGGGATTTACGTGAACTCAGCGCAAGGCAGATCTTTCCGACATAGGCTTGAGAATCTTACGGGAACACTTGTACTGTTTCTAAATTAAGTGTAGGCGTGGGAGGAGGAAGCTTCCTGCGCACTAATAACAGCATGTTTGTCAATTGTGGATGCTAATCATTCGCTTGTATCTTCCTAGACACATCTGCTGGTTGTGAATTATTCCACTTGCATGGCAAGGTGCGCATGTAGGTGTGTTAAAAATTCTGGAGGCACTGGGTATTGATCCCAGTACCTCTCGCATACTAAGCGAGCGCTCTACCAAATTGTTATTTGGATAACCTATAGCCAAAATTCTTATTATTAAACCAAGTTGTCTTAAAGTAGAAAGAGCAATAATCTTCTTCAAATCAAATTCAAAATTAGCGCCCAGTCCAGCCATAAATATAGTTATACAACCAATTAAAAGTAAAAATCAACCACAATTATAAGTATCTAATATTGGTCTAAAACGAATTAATAAATAAACACCAGCAGTAACAAGAGTAGAAGAATGAACTAAAGCAGAAACAGGAGTAGGAGCTGCTATAGCAGCAGGAAGTCATGAAGAGAAAGGAATCTGAGCTCTCTTAGTTATAGCTGCTAAAACAATTAATATAGTAATGAGCTTTATTTCAAAAGAATTAGAAATAAAATCATAATAATAAATATAATTTCAACCACCAAAATTTAACATTCATGCAATAGAACTTAAAATAGCAACATCACCAATATTATTAGAAAGTGCAGTTAATATACCAGCACTATAAGATTTTACATTTTGATAATAAATAACTAAACAATAAGAAACTAAACCTAAACCATCTCAACCTAATAAAATTCTAATTAAATTAGGACTAATAATTAAAAAACCTATAGAAAGAATAAATATTAAAACAATAAAAATAAAACGATTTATATTCTTTTCACCAGATATATAATCCTCTCTATAATAAATAACCAAAGAAGAAATATATATAACAAAAGATATAAAAATAAGTGATATTCAATCCAAAATTAAAGTTATAACAACTATAGAACCATTTAAATTGAAAAGCTCTCACTCAACAAAAACTCTATAATCAATTATTAAATAATAAATACCTAAAATAAAAATTATGGTTCTCGAAAAAAACAAAGAAAAAAAAACTCAAAGAACAAATAGAAAGTAAATTCACGGCCTAAGATGAAAACTTCATATCATTGATTCCACAAAACAATATATTTAATTAAAATACTTAAGCAAACTAAACAAAGAAATATTCACCCTTTAAACAGAGAATATTTAAAGGCAATCAATGTAATAGTAAAAGATGATATTCACGAAAATAACCAAGAGCACAAGTATAAACACCAGAATAATAATTTCCATGCTGAGAATAAGAATATATATACAAAGTATAAACAGCTCTAAAAAAAGATAAAAAAATCAAAGCAAAGAATCTAAAAGAAGATCAAGATATAATTCTATTTAATAATCTAATTTCACCTACCAAATTTAAAGAAGGAGGAGCAGCCATATTTGATGATCTTAAAAGAAATCATCATAAAGCCATTCTTGGCATCAAATTAATTATACCCTTGTTAATTAATAATCTTCGTCTACCTAAACGTTCATAAATAATATTAGATAAACAAAATAAACCAGAAGAACATAAACCATGACCAACCATTAGAGAAAGAGAACCTACACAACCTCATCAATTCATAGTCATCAATCCACCAATAACCATTCTTATATGAGCAACAGAAGAATATGCAATTAAAGACTTTAAATCAACCTGACGAAAACAAATAAATCTTACAATAACACCCCCAGATAAACCCAAAGATAATCAAAATTAATTAAACTTTAAACCCAAATAAGAAATAACCTTTATAACACGAAAAATACCATAACCACCTAACTTTAATAAAACACCAGCAAGAATCATTCTACCTGAAATAGGGGCCTCTACATGAGCCTTAGGAAGTCATAAATGAACCAAAAACATAGGTATCTTAACTAAAAAAGCCAAAATTATAAATACATAAAACATAAAATAATAAGAACCAAAATCAACTAATACAGGAAAATATAAAGTATTAGAAAAATCATAAACCTTACATAAAACTAATAATAAAGGTAATCTAGCAACCAAAGTATAAAAAATTAAATAAACACCAGCCTGCAAACGCTCTGGTTGATAACCCCAACCCAAAATTAAAAGTAAAGTAGGAACTACTCTAGCCTCAAAAAAAATATAAAAAGAAAGAAGACTTAATCTAGCAAATGAACAGTAAAGCATAATTATTAAAATCAAAACCATAAAAACAAAAAAATTAGAATGATATGAACTTAAATAAACTGAACCTCTAGCATGATTATTAAAGAACAAATCCAAAAACTAAGCAAAATTAAACTAAAAGAGAAAAATCAATACCAAAATAATATCTAATTATATTCAAATCAGCATATGAATAAACACAAATTATAAACACAAAACTCGACAGAAACATTAAAGAATGAACCAACCATCAACAATTATTTAATAAACAAAGAGGGATCAAAAAAATAGTTATAAATAAATACTTTAACATAAAGATAAACCAAAAGAATTAAAAAAATCATCACCATGAAAACGAATTATTGAAACTAAAATAGAAAGACCTAAAGCACCCTCACAAACAGAAAATACTAAAAAAATAACAGGAAAAAAAATAATCATAAACAAACTCAATAAGAAAAACAATAACTAATATAAATAAAGAAAGAACAATATATTCTAATCTCAAAAGAACCATTAATAAATGTTTACGTTTAGAAGAAAAAACATAAACACCAGCAAAATAAATCAATAAAGAACTAAAAATAGAGAATATAAACATTAGTTTTAATGGTTTAAAAAAAACGCCGGTCTTGTAAACCGGAAATAAGTCCAGCCCCCACTTTTAAAACTTCAGAGGTGGAAAAGCTTCCATCATCGGTCCCCAAAACCGATATTTTAAATAAACTAACACCTGAAATGATCAAAATAATAATTATATCATTATCAAATGTAATAAATATTAATTTTATTAAATTAAGACACCCAATATCAATAATGCTTTTTATTATCCTTCAAACCTTCCTAGTTGGATTAATAACAGGAACAATAATAGAAAGATATTGATTATCATATATTTTATTTTTAACATTTCTTGGTGGTACACTAGTATTATTTATATACATTACAAGAATTGCATCAAACGAAATATTTCAGCCTAAATCAATTACTATAATTATTTCATTAATAATGTGAGTATTTATCATATCAATATTAATAATTCTAGATATATCTATATTTATAGACTTTTTCAAAAACACCGAAACTATAAATATTGATAATTCAATCAATTATCAAGAAATAACAATATCTTTAGAAAAATTATATAACAGACCAACATTCATTATTACAATAATAATAATAATTTATTTATTTTTAGCACTACTAGCAGTTGTTAAAATCACTAATATTTATAAGGGACCTATTCGTAAAATAAGATAATTACTAATGAATAAACCCTTACGATTAAGACATCCTTTAATTAAAATTATTAATAACTCTTTAATTGACTTACCTGCCCCAACAAATATTTCATTTTGATTAAATTTTGGATCCCTATTAGGGTTATGTTTGGTAATTCAAATCGTAACTGGACTATTTTTAGCTATACATTATACATCAAATATTGAAATAGCATTCAGTAGTGTAGTACACATCTGCCGAGACGTAAATAATGGTTGAATTATCCGAACCTTACATGCAAATGGAGCATCTATATTTTTTATTTGTATTTACTTACATGTAGGACGGGGAATTTACTACGGATCTTATATATATATATACATACCTGAATAATTGGTACAGTGATTTTATTTTTAGTTATAGCAACTGCATTTATAGGATATGTCTTACCCTGAGGCCAAATATCTTTTTGAGGTGCAACAGTAATTACTAATTTATTATCAGCAATCCCATACTTAGGAACAGATTTAGTCCAATGAGTATGAGGAGGATTCGCTGTTGATAATGCAACATTAAATCGATTCTTCACATTCCATTTTGTATTACCATTTATTATTGCTGCTATAGCAGCAATTCATTTATTTTTTCTTCACCAAACAGGATCTAATAATCCTCTTGGACTAAATGGAGATATTGAAAAAATTCCATTCCATCCATACTTTACCTTTAAGGATTCTATTACATTTGTAATAATAACATCATTATTAATTATACTATGTTTAATCAATCCTTACCTATTAGGAGATCCAGATAACATTGTATTTGCCAACCCATTAGTAACACCAGTTCACATTCAACCAGAGTGATATTTCCTATTTGCATATGCAATTCTACGATCTATCCCTAATAAATTAGGAGGTGTTATTGCATTATTTTTATCAATTAGAATCTTAATAATTTTACCATTTTATAATAAAACACCATTACGAGGCATTCAATTTTACCCTATTAATCAAATTTTATTCTGAATTATAGTAGTTGTTGTATGCTTACTAACGTGAATTGGTAAACGACCTGTTGAAGAACCTTATATTATAACAGGTCAAATCTTAACAATTATCTACTTTACATATTTCTTAATTAATGTCCATGTCGCAAACGCATGAGATAAATTAATTAAGGAATAAAGTTAATTAGCTTAGGAAAAGCATATGTTTTGAAAACATAAATTAGAAGTTTAACTCTTCTATTAACTTTTCTCAAAAAATTTTACTAAACAAATGAGATAAATAAAATCTTTAAACCAACAAAGAAAATAAAAAAATTCAAAGATAAAGGTAAAAAAACTTTTTCAAGCTAAGTACAATAATTTATCATAACGAAACCGTGGTAATGTTCCACGAACCCAAATAAAACCAAAAGATATAATAGCAAGCTTAATAAAAAATATAAAAGAATAAAAATCACCACCTAAAAAAATTAAAGCCAATAATATTCTTATGAAGACAATTCTAGTATATTCAGCTACAAAAATTAAAGTAAAACCACCCGCACCATACTCAATATTAAATCCTGAAACTAACTCAGATTCCCCTTCAGCAAAATCAAAAGGAGTACGATTAGTTTCAGCTAAACAAGAAGCAAAACAAGCTAAAGCTAAAGGAAAAGAAATAATAATAAATCAACAATAAAGCTGATAGTTTATAAAATCAAACATATTAAAACTACCAATTAAAATAATTAAACACAATAAAATTAAAGCTAAACTAACTTCTTAAGAAGTTGTTTGAGCAACAGAACGAATAGAACCTAATAATGAATAATTTGAATTAGAAGATCAACCAGCAATTATAACAGTATAAACACCTAACCTAGTACAAGAAAAAAAAAAAATTCCATAAGAAAAAGAACACATATAAGTTAAATAAGGAAAAATTACTCAAACGGCTAAAGAAATCATTAAATTAAAAACAGGGGAAAAATAATAAAGTAGGTAATTAGATATAATAGGAATTGGCTGCTCCTTACAAATTAACTTAATAGCATCTCTAAATGGCTGAGGAATTCTAACAAAACCTACCTTATTTGGACCCTTTCGAATCTGAATATAACCTAAAACCTTACGCTCTAATAAAGTTAAAAAGGCAACACTAATTAAAACACAAATAACCAATAAAAGAAAATTCAAAATAAATATAAATAAATCATAAAGTATCAATACTATTTGTAGAAAAAAATCTACATAAATGAATTCTAAATTCAACACATTAATCTGTCAAAATTGTAAATAAATTAATATTAATCAATATAACAAAAAATATTTTAACCATATGGTCCTTTCGTACTAATATGGATTAATAATCTTAGGATAGAAACCGACCTGGCTCACGCCGGTCTGAACTCAGATCAAGTAAGAATTTAAAGGTCGAACAGACCTAATCATTGGGCTCCTGCACCCAAAATTTTTCTTAATCCAACATCGAGGTCGCAATCTGCTTTGTCGATATGAGCTCTCAAAAACAATTACGCTGTTATCCCTAAGGTAACTTAATCTTATGATCATAAATTATGGATCGAAATAACAAACATAAATAAATGATATAATAATGAAGAGTTTATCTATTCTTCATGTCACCCCAACAAAACATCATCATTAAATATAGAAAGACAAACAAAAAACAAATAAAAGTAAAATGTCAAGCTCTATAGGGTCTCCTCGTCCTAAAGAAGAATTTAAGCCTTTTGACTCAATAGTTAAATTCAAAAATTTATTAAGAGACAGTTGATTTCTCGTCAAGCCATTCATTCCAGCCACTAATTAAGAGACTAATGATTATGCTACCTTTGCACGGTCAATATACCGCGGCTCTTTAAAAATACGCTCAGTGAGCAGGCCAGACCTCAAAGTATAAACAAGAGGACATGTTTTTGATAAACAGGCGTAAATCAATTTTGCCTAGTTCCTTATAATAAGTTCACAAGGTAAAAATTGCATACAAATAAATGTACTAATTCTATCATTATTACAAAAATTTTAAAATTAAATTAATAATCTTAATAAAAAACCAAAAATATTTATAAAATCAAAATAAAAAATAATGAACTGAAACGTATACTTAAAGATAGCTGGTTTAAAGCTTACTATTATATTTCTATAAAATAAATTATAGGTTATTCGCTTCAAAGCTTATCCCTTAAAGAATAAATAAATTAATATTTTTACTTAAAAAATTAAATAAAAACAAATAACTTTAAAAAATTAAATTTTTTCTTAAGAAACTAGATATCTTAGGAAACGATTAACATCTCATTTCTATAAATAATTTAACAATAATTATGATACATTAACTATAAATTATTTATAAATCAACCCAAATCGAGACAAGTAAAATAAATACTAAAATTTTGATAAACCTTGATACAAAAGGTACAATAAATAAAATCTACTTAAAAAAATTTAAAATAATATTTCATAAAACACTTACATTACCAATACACTATAATTTAAAAAATCAATTCTGTAAAATATACTAAGACAAAAATACAATAAAATTATTTATATTAAATAATTAAATAAACAAAAAAAATGTAATAAAATAAATAATCAAGATATCCTGATTTGCACAGAAAAATTTTCAGTGTAAATGAAACACTTTACTAATAAGTTATATCTTGAAACTCTTCCTAGATACACTTTCCAGTACATCTACTATGTTACGACTTATCTCATCTAAATTGAAGCTACTTTAAAATAGAATAGAATAATCAATAATGAGAGCGACGGGCGATGTGTACACATCTCACAGCCAATATCAGTTAAATTAAATAAATTAAAATACTATCAAATCCACCTTCATTAACAGTATTTCACTATCAAATCCGTTATAAACAAAAATCTATTGTAACCCACCTCCTCTTAACTATAAGCTGCACCTTGACCTGAAATATTTTATAATTATAAATCTTGAGAATTATAACTCTAAAAAGATTCTCTGATAACGGAGATATACAAACAAATAAATTAAGTAGAGTAAATCGTGTATTATCAATCATGGGGTAGGTTCCTCTGAATGGAATGAGATACCGCCAAATTCTTTGGGTTTAAAGACCTTAACTAATAGTACCCTGGTAAATATAATTAACATTTAAAATAATAGGGTATCTAATCCTAGTTTATTATTTAAATTTCACAGATTCATAAAAAGGGCCACAAATAAATTTTAACATTTCACCTTACAAATTTATATTTCAACCCTAATAGTATAAACAACTGTTTTAACCAATAATATTCACTTGTATCAATCGTATAACCGCGGCTGCTAGCACGAATTATGCCGATACTAAATCAATTGCTAAATCCAAAATCACTTGATAATTAAATCAAATTACTGCAAAAAGAACATTTAGTCTAACAAAACTTACATATAATACAAAGAAAAAGTGAATAAACAAGCAAGAATAAAACTTTTAAAAATAAAAAATAAGAAATTTTTAAAGTTATTAAATCAGGAAAAAATAAAAGATTCAAATATTTAAAGAAAAAATGAAAAAAACTTCAAACATTAACAAAAAAATAAAAGAAACGCTCCCCTGTATGAGCACAACAACTTCTCTATTATATATAATTAAAGATTAATATGGAACATGTATAGCAATAAATGTATTATATTCTTTCTTATTTAATCTTTCTTTTCACTAATAAATAAAGAAAGATTAAATAATATAATAAATATATTTTATACAATTTTGTAATTTAATACAATATGTTATTAATATGAATTCTTTTTTTATATTAAGTTAACTTATATATATATTAGTTAAAAAATCTAATTATAGATAATTTATGTTAATTATATCATTATAATTAATGTAATTATTTATATTATTATTATATTTTATATTTAAAATTAATAATTTTATTTATTATATCCAATTATAATAATATTAAATATTAAATTACATATTATTATATATATTATATTATAATAACCTATTTTAAGCTAAAAACATAAGTAGCTATAATCCTAGGTAAATGAATGTATTATAATAATCAATTAATAGTAATAAGATGAACTTATAATCTTTTAATTTTAATTAAATGTAATATATTAATATAAATTATTTAATATATATATATATATATATAAATAAAAGGAGCAGGATAAATTAATTCTAATTAAACAAAATAATACATAAAAGAATTTCAAAAAAAACTTTCGATTTATATATTAAATAAATGAAGTGCCTGATTAAAGGGTTACCTTGATAGGGTAATAAAGTAAATAAAATTACTTTCATTAAAATTACATAAGATAGAATTAAACTACCTCCTTTAGTATCAAAAACTAACGTGCATCATACACCTTAATGTAAAAAGGTAAGCTAAACAAGCTAATGGGTTCATACCCCATTTATAGAGGTATCAATCCTCTTCTTTTTAATGACCAACAACTCTACAAAACTTCTCTTCCTATCAACATTAATGATAGGAACGATCCTGTCCATTTCATCAAATTCCTGATTTGGGGTTTGAATAGGACTTGAGATCAACTTACTTTCATTTATTCCGCTCCTAACAAGAAATAAAAATATAATAATAAACGAATCATCAATTAAATATTTTATTGTCCAAGCAATAGCATCGACAATATTATTATTTTCAATTTTGCTGATTCAAATAAAATATCCCATGGGATGGGAAACAGAATTTATCCCATCAATAATAATTAGATCTAGACTATTATTAAAGATTGGAGCTGCACCTTTCCATTTCTGATTTCCAGAAGTTATAGGAGCATCAAGATGAAATAATTGTTTAACATTAATAACATGACAAAAAATCGCCCCAATAATGGTCTTATCCTATTGTATTCAATTAAGAACTTTTATTTGAACAATTATTATCTTAAGAATTATTATTGGGGCAATAGGAGGTTTAAATCAAACATCCTTACGACAACTTTTAGCATATTCATCAATCAGACATCTAGGTTGAATAATTAGATCATTGACAGTCAGAGAAAACATCTGAGAAGTATACTTCATTATTTACTCACTATTAAGATTAATTATAGTTTTATTATTTAAGCAAATAAATTTATTTTTCATAAATCAAATTTATTCAGCCAGAAATATAAAAACCGAAATTAAATTCATAATATTCTTATCTTTATTATCTTTAGGTGGACTACCACCATTCCTTGGATTCTTACCAAAATGAATTGTAATACAATCGTTAATAGAAAACGATATAACAACTATTAATACTATTATAGTTGTCTTAACTACAATTACACTCTACTACTATATACGCATTAGATTCTCAGCTCTAATTATATCATACACAGAAAATTCGTGATCTATAAAGTCCCAAAAATCAAGAATCATTCTTCCTATAACAGTAATAAATTCAACAATAGGATTGATTTCAACATCAACCTTAATTTCATTATACTAAGGACTTAAGTTAATCAAACTAATAACCTTCAAAGTTATAATTAAAAGAATAATCTTTTAGGCCTTAGTAAAATTTTACACCTCTAGAATTGCAGTCTAGAATCATAATTGAATATAAGACCTAAATATGATAAGAGAGAATACATCTCATAAGTAGATTTACAGTCTACCACCTAAAATTCAGCCATCTTACTGCAAAAATGATTATTCTCAACAAACCATAAGGACATTGGTACTTTATATTTTCTATTTGGAGCATAAGCAGGAATAGTAGGAACATCAATAAGAATACTTATTCGTGCTGAACTTGGTCAACCCGGATCTCTAATTGGGGATGACCAGATTTATAATGTTATTATTACAGCTCACACATTCGTAATAATTTTCTTTATAGTAATACCTATTATAATTGGTGGATTTGGTAATTGACTTGTTCCACTAATAATTGGTGCACCAGATATAGCATTTCCACGAATAAATAATATAAGTTTTTGATTACTACCACCTTCACTAACCCTTCTTCCTACATCTTCTATAGTAGATAATGGTGCTGGTACAGGATGAACAGTTTACCCTCCTCTAGCAGGAGCTATTGCACACGGGGGTGCATCTGTAGATCTAGCTATTTTTTCACTACACTTAGCAGGTGTATCATCTATTCTTGGTGCAGTAAATTTCATTACAACAGCAATTAATATACGATCAGAAAGTATAACTTTAGATCAAACACCTTTATTTGTATGATCAGTAGCTATTACAGCATTACTTCTCCTTCTTTCACTTCCAGTTTTAGCAGGAGCTATTACTATATTATTAAGAGATCGAAATTTAAATACATCATTCTTTGACCCTGCAGGAGGGGGTGACCCAATTCAATATCAACATCTATTTTGATTCTTTGGACACCCAGAAGTTTATATTTTAATTCTACCGGGGTTTGGAATTATTTCACATATTGTATGTCAAGAAAGAGGAAAAATTGAATCATTTGGAACATTAGGTATAATTTATGCTATACTATCAATTGGACTAATAGGATTTATTGTATGAGCACATCATATATTTACAGTAGGAATGGATGTTGACACACGAGCATATTTTACATCAGCAACAATAATTATTGCTGTACCTACAGGAATTAAGGTATTTAGATGATTAGCTACATTATATGGATCTAAATTCAAGTTCAATCCACCATTATTATGAGCTCTAGGATTTATTTTCCTATTTACAATTGGTGGATTAACAGGATTAGTATTAGCAAATTCATCACTTGATATTGTATTACATGATACATATTATGTAGTAGCCCACTTTCATTATGTATTATCTATAGGAGCAGTATTTGCAATTATAGGAGGTGTCATTCAATGATATCCACTACTTACAGGATTAACTATAAATAATACATGATTAAAAATCCAATTTACAATTATATTCATTGGAGTAAACTTAACATTCTTTCCTCAACACTTCCTAGGATTAGCAGGAATACCTCGACGATACTCAGACTACCCAGACGCATATACATCATGAAACGTAGTATCAAGAATTGGGTCTACAATTTCTATTGTAGGAATCATTATATTCATTGTAATTATATGAGAAAGAATGGTTACAAACCGAGCAATTATATTTAGAGCTAACATAAGAAGATCAACAGAATGACTACAAAATAACCCTCCTGCAGAACATAGTTACTCAGAATTACCATTAATCTCTAGATTCTAATATGGCAGATTAGTGCAGTAGATTTAAGCTCTACAAATAAAGGTTTGACCTTTTATTAGAAAATATTTGTTAATGGCAACATGATCAAATTTATCTCTTCAAGATGGAGCTTCACCATTAATGGAACAATTATCATTCTTTCATGATCATACTATGGTCGTATGATTATTAATTACAGTAATTGTAGGTTATGCCTTAAGTTATATATTATTTGTTGCCTATACTAACCGTAATATACTTCATGGACATTTAATTGAAACAATCTGAACAGCTTTACAAGAAATTACATTAATTTTTATTGCCCTTCCATCATTACGACTATTATATTTACTTGATGATTCAGTAGATGCAATAATCACAATTAAAACCATTGGACGACAATGATATTGAAGATATGAATATTCAGACTTCATAGACGTAGAATTTGACACTTATATAACACCAGAACAAGACCTAGAAAATGATGGATTTCGACTGCTAGATGTAGATAACCGAACAATCCTACCAATAAATACAGAAGTACGAGTATTAACAAGAGCATCAGGTGTTCTACACTCATGAGCAGTTCCTGCATTAGGGGTTAGTTAAAATAAATGCAACGCCAGGTCGGTTAAATCAAGGAACATTCACAATAAATCGACCTGGATTATTCTTTGGACAATGCTCAGAAATCTGTGGAGCAAACCACAGATTTATACCAATTGTAATTGAAAGAACTTCAGTAAATTTATTTATTAAGTG
This sequence comes from Schistocerca gregaria, assembly GCF_023897955.1. Lineage (NCBI taxonomy): Eukaryota > Metazoa > Arthropoda > Insecta > Orthoptera > Acrididae > Schistocerca > Schistocerca gregaria. The sequence continues at coordinate 2,419,736 of NW_026061726.1, forward strand.
ATTATCTAAGATAATTTAAGGAGTTAGTTAAAATAAATAACATTAGAGTGTCAATCTAAAGTAACTAAAAAAATTAGTACACCTTGAAATTCATCAGATGACTGAAAGTAAGTAATGGTCTCTTAAACCAAATAATAGTAAATAAACGACTACTTCTGATGGGGAAATTATATCCAAATCCCTCAAATATCCCCTCTTATATGATTCTCACTATTCATTATATTTTCAGCTACATTAATCTTGTTTAATCAAATAAACTTCTTCTCATTTAAACCTAACCTTATTAAAAGAGCAGAAAAAGGAACAATTGAATTAAAAAAATTAAATTGAAAATGATAACAAATCTATTCTCAACATTTGACCCATCAACTAACATCTTTAATTTATCATTAAATTGAACTAGAACATTTCTAGGACTATTATTAATCCCATCACTATTTTGACTTACACCATCACGAATTAACATTATCTGAAATAAACTAAATTTAACCTTACATATTGAATTTAAAATACTACTTGGACCAAAATCATTTAATGGAACAACATTCATTTTCATCTCATTTCTTATTATAATATTATTTAACAATTTCATAGGACTATTCCCTTATATTTTTACTAGAACAAGACATTTAGCATTAACATTTGCAATTGCCCTACCTATATGACTAAGATTTATATTATTTGGATGAATTAACCATACTAATCGTATATTTACACACCTTGTACCACAAGGTACACCGCCCGCATTAATATTATTTATAGTACTAATTGAAACAATTAGTAATGTTATACGACCAGGTACATTAGCAGTACGGTTAGCAGCAAATATAATTGCAGGACACTTATTATTAACCTTATTAGGAAACACAGGACCATCTATAGCAATAAACTTAATCTCATTACTAATTATTGGACAAATACTTCTATTAATTCTAGAATCAGCAGTAGCAATAATTCAAGCCTATGTTTTCTCAATTCTAAGAACTCTATATTCTAGAGAAGTATATTAAACCTATGTTAACAACTCACTCAAACCACCCATTCCACTTAGTAGACTATAGACCTTGACCATTAACAGGAGCAATTGGAGCAATAGTCCTAGTATCAGGACTAGCAAAATGATTCCACCTATTTAATATTAACTTATTTATAATTGGATATGGAATTACCCTACTAACCATAATTCAATGATGACGAGATGTAGTACGAGAAGGAACATATCAAGGATTACATACAGGATTTGTATCAATTGGATTACGATGAGGAATAATTTTATTTATTGCATCAGAGGTATTATTTTTCGTTTCTTTTTTTTGAGCATTCTTTAGTAGAAGATTAGCACCAACAATTGATTTAGGATTACATACAGGATTTGTATCAATTGGATTACGATGAGGAATAATTTTATTTATTGCATCAGAGGTATTGTTTTTCGTTTCTTTTTTTTGAGCATTCTTTAGAAGAAGATTAGCAGCAACAATTGAACTAGGAATACTATGACCTCCAATAGGAATTCAACCCTTTAACCCTATAGAAATTCCATTACTTAATACAGCTATTCTTTTAGCATCAGGAGTAACAGTAACATGAGCACATCAAGTTTAATGGAATCTAATCATACTCAAGCACTACAAGGATTATTCTACACAGTGTTATTAGGACTATACTTTACAATACTCCAAGCATATGAATATTGAGAAGCACCTTTTACCATTGCAGATGCAGTTTATGGGTCAACATTCTTTGTTGCAACAGGATTCCATGGTTTACACGTAATTATTGGAACAATCTTTTTATCAACATGTCTACTTTGACACTCAATAAATCAATTCTCACCAAGACACCACTTTGGATTTGAAGCAGCAGCATGATACTGACACTTCGTAGACATAGTATGATTATTCTTATATATCTCTATTTATTGATGAGGTAGATAATTGTTTTTCTAGTATAAATAGTACATTTGACTTCCAATCAGAAAGCTTGATATAAATCAAGAAAAACAATTCTAATTCTATCCACAAGAGTTTTCATTAGATTTATTATTCCAATAATTGTTATAATCCTGGCAACAACACTATCAAAAAAAGTAATTAATGATCGAGAAAAAAGATCACCATTTGAATGTGGGTTTGATCCAAAAAGATCAGCACGAATACCATTCTCACTACGATTCCTCCTAATCGCAGTAATCTTTTTAATTTTTGATGTAGAAATTGCACTAATTCTACCAATTGTAATTATTTTTAAAACATCAGACATTATAATCTGAACAGTATCAACAATATTTTTTATTCTAGTTCTACTAGGTGGACTATACCATGAATGAAATCAAGGAGCATTACAATGAGCAGAATAAAGGGTTGTAGTTAAACATAACATTTGGGTTGCATTCAAAAAGTATTGATAATATCAATCAACCTTAAATAGAATAAGAAGCGAAATATTGCAGTCAGTTTCGACCTGGAAGATTGGTATATACTACCCTTATTCTTATTAATTGAAGCCAAAAAGAGGCGTATTACTGTTAATAATATAATTGAACTATAATAGTTCCAATTAAGGAAATGTAAAGCCAATATGAAAGCTGCAAACTTTTTATATAAGCGGTTAAACTCCGTTAACATTTCTAAAATTTATATAGTTTAAATAAAACATTACATTTTCACTGTAAAAATAAAATATCTATATTTATAAATACCTAAAAGTAAAAATACTTCCTTAACATCTTCAGTGTCACGCTCTAATTATAAGCTATTTAAGTAAACGAAAAATAATATTACCAAAATAAATATTCAAAAAATAAAAGTTAAAAGATAAATCTTGAAATTAGAATCATATCAACCTTGAATATAACCAATTAAATAAATAAATAATCTATATAAACCTTGACCAACAACTAATTCACCCCAACCATAATCAAATGACTTAGATGAATAATAACCTATTTTTAAAGGAATATATCTAATAAACTTAGTTGAAAGACAAGGTATAAATCATATAGAACCAGCAAATCTGACAAAAGAAAGTATACTTAAAGAAAATAAATTATGAGAAAAATCAAAATTAGAAATAAGATAACCTAAATAAGCACCTAAAATAACAACTGTAATAGTTAATAACTTTAAATAATAAGGTAAAGCAATCACATGAGGAATAGGAAAAATTAATCAAGATAAAAGACTACCACCAAAAACAGCAACAAACAATAGACCAATTATTCCAAATGAAATATAATAACCCTTATCATCAAAAGAAAATCTAGAATAAAAATTATTATCACCAGATATTGAATAATAAAACAAACGAAAAGAATAAGAAGCAGTTAAACCAGTAGAAAAAAAATAAAGAAAAAAAATTAAACAATTAATTATCTTAAACAAACCATCTCAAGAATTAAATCCTTTGAATAAAATCCCGCTAAAAAAGGTATTCCACACAAAGATAAACTAGAAACATTAAAACAAACTGAAGTTAAAGGTATGAAATTAACAATTGATCCTATAAAACGAATATCCTGAGAATCCTTCAAATTATGAATTATTGAACCTGCACATATAAATAATAATGCCTTAAATAAAGCATGAGCCAATAAATGAAAAAATGCAAGCTTTGGATAACCCATAGCCAAAATTCTTATTATTAAACCAAGTTGTCTTAAAGTAGAAAGAGCAATAATCTTCTTCAAATCAAATTCAAAATTAGCGCCCAATCCAGCCATAAATATAGTTATACAACCAATTAAAAGTAAAAATCAACCACAATTATAAGTATCTAATATTGGTCTAAAACGAATTAATAAATAAACACCAGCAGTAACAAGAGTAGAAGAATGAACTAAAGCAGAAACAGGAGTAGGAGCTGCTATAGCAGCAGGAAGTCATGAAGAGAAAGGAATCTGAGCTCTCTTAGTTATAGCTGCTAAAACAATTAATATAGTAATGAGCTTTATTTCAAAAGAATTAGAAATAAAATCATAATAATAAATATAATTTCAACCACCAAAATTTAACATTCATGCAATAGAAATTAAAATAGCAACATCACCAATACGATTAGAAAGTGCAGTTAATATACCAGCACTATAAGATTTTACATTTTGATAATAAATAAATAAACAATAAGAAACTAAACCTAAACCATCTCAACCTAATAAAATTCTAATAAATTAGGACTAATAATTAAAAAACCTATAGAAAGAATAAATATTAAACATTAAGAATAAAACGATTTATATTCTTTTCACCAGATATATAATCCTCTCTATAATAAATAACCAAAGAAGAAATATATATAACAAAAGATATAAAAATAAGTGATATTCAATCCAAAATTAAAGTTATAACAACTATAGAACCATTTAAATTGAAAAGCTCTCACTCAACAAAAACTCTATAATCAATTATTAAATAATAAATACCTAAAATAAAAATTATGGTTCTCGAAAAAAACAAAGAAAAAAAACTCAAAGAACAAATAGAAAGTAAATTCACGGCCTAAGATGAAAACTTCATATCATTGATTCCACAAAACAATATATTTAATTAAAATACTTAAGCAAACTAAACAAAGAAATATTCACCCTTTAAACAGAGAATATTTAAAGGCAATCAATGTAATAGTAAAAGATGATATTCACGAAAATAACCAAGAGCACAAGTATAAACACCAGAATAATAATTTCCATGCTGAGAATAAGAATATATATACAAAGTATAAACAGCTCTAAAAAAAGATAAAAAAATCAAAGCAAAGAATCTAAAAGAAGATCAAGATATAATTCTATTTAATAATCTAATTTCACCTACCAAATTTAAAGAAGGAGGAGCAGCCATATTTGATGATCTTAAAAGAAATCATCATAAAGCCAATCTTGGCATCAAATTAATTATACCCTTGTTAATTAATAATCTTCGTCTACCTAAACGTTCATAAATAATATTAGATAAACAAAATAAACCAGAAGAACATAAACCATGACCAACCATTAGAGAAAGAGAACCTACACAACCTCATCAATTCATAGTCATCAATCCACCAATAACCATTCTTATATGAGCAACAGAAGAATATGCAATTAAAGACTTTAAATCAACCTGACGAAAACAAATAAATCTTACAATAACACCCCCAAATAAACCCAAAGATAATCAAAAATAATTAAACTTTAAACATAAATAAGAAATAACCTTTATAACACGAAAAATACCATAACCACCTAACTTTAATAAAACACCAGCAAGAATCATTCTACCTGAAATAGGGGCCTCTACATGAGCCTTAGGAAGTCATAAATGAACCAAAAACATAGGTATCTTAACTAAAAAAGCCAAAATTAACTAATAAAGGAAAATATAAAGTATTAGAAAAATCATAAACCTTAAATAAAACTAATCATAAAGGTAATCTAGCAACCAAAGTATAAAAATTTAAATAAACACCAGCCTGCAAACGCGCAGGTTGATAACCCCAACGCAAAATTAAAAGTAAAGTAGGAACTAATCTAGCCTCAAAAAAAATATAAAAAGAAAGAAGACTTAATCTAGCAAATGAACAGTAAAGCATAATTATTAAAATCAAAACCATAAAAACAAAAAAATTAGAATGATATGAACTTAAATAAACTGAACCTCTAGCAGTGATTATTAAAGAACAAATCCAAAAACTAAGCAAAATTAAACTAAAAGAAAAATAATCAATTCCAAAATAATATCTAATTATATTCAAATCAGCATATGAATAAACACAAATTATAAACACAAAACTCGACAGAAACATTAAAGAATGAACCAACCATCAACAATTATTTAATAAACAAAGAGGGATCAAAAAAATAGTTATAAATAAATACTTTAACATAAAGATAAACCAAAAGAATTTAAAAAATCATTACCATGAGAACGAATTATTGAAACTAAAATAGAAAGACCTAAAGCACCCTCACAAACAGAAAAAACTAAAAAAATAACAGGAAAAAAATAATCATAATCAAACTCAATAAGAAAAACAATAACTAATATAAATAAAGAAAGAACAATATATTCTAATCTCTAAAGAACCATTAATAAATGTTTACGTTTAGAAGAAAAAACATAAACACAAGCAAAATAAATCAATCAAGAAGTAAAAATAGAGAATATAAACATTAGTTTTAATAGTTTAAAAAAAACGCCGGTCTTGTAAACCGGAAATAAGTCCAGCCCCCACTTTTAAAACTTCAGAGGTGGAAAAGCTTCCATCATCGGTCCCCAAAACAGATGTTTTAAATAAACTAACCCCTGAAATGATCAAAATAATAATTATATCATATCAAATGTAATAAATATTAATTTTATTAAATTAAGACACCCAATATCAATAATGCTTTTTATTATCCTTCAAACCTTCCTAGTTGGATTAATAACAGGAACAATAATAGAAAGATATTGATTATCATATATTTTATTTTTAACATTTCTTGGTGGTATACTAGTATTATTTATTTACATTACAAGAATTGCATCAAACGAAATATTTCAGCCTAAATCAATTACTATAATTATTACATTAATAATGTGAGTATTTATCATATCAATATTAATTATACTAGATATATCCATATTTATAGACTTTTTCAAAAACACCGAAACTATAAATATTGATAATTCAATCAATTATCAAGAAATAACAATATCTTTAGAAAAATTATATAACAGACCAACATTCATTATTACAATAATAATAATAATTTATTTATTTTTAGCACTACTAGCAGTTGTTAAAATCACTAATATTTATCAGGGACCTATTCGTAAAATAAGATAATTACTAATGAATAAACCCTTACGATTAAGACATCCTTTAATTAAAATTATTAATAACACTTTAATTGACTTACCTGCCCCAACAAATATTTCATTTTGATGAAATTTTTGAACCCTATTAAGTTTATGTTTGGTAATTCAAATCGTAACTGGACTATTTTTAGCTATACATTATACATCAAATATTGAAATAGCATTCAGTAGTGTAGTACACATCTGCCGAGACGTAAATAATGGTTGAATTATCCGAACCTTACATGCAAATGGAGCATCTATATTTTTTATTTGTATTTACTTACATGTAGGACGGGGAATTTACTACGGATCTTATATATATATATATATACATACCTGAATAATTGGTACAGTGATTTTATCTTTAGTTATAGCAACTGCATTTATAGGATATGTCTTACCCTGAGGCCAAATATCTTTTTGAGGTGCAACAGTAATTACTAATTTATTATCAGCAATCCCATACTTAGGAACAGATTTAGTCCAATGAGTATGAGGAGGATTCGCTGTTGATAATGCAACATTAAATCGATTCTTCACATTCCATTTTGTATTACCATTTATTATTGCTGCTATAGCAGCAATTCATTTATTTTTTCTTCACCAAACAGGATCTAATAATCCTCTTGGACTAAATGGAGATATTGAAAAAATTCCATTCCATCCATACTTTACCTTTAAGGATTCTATTGCATTTGTAATAATAACATCATTATTAATTATACTCTGTTTAATCAATCCTTACCTATTAGGAGATCCAGATAACTTTGTACCTGCCAACCCATTAGTAACACCAGTTCACATTCAACCAGAGTGATATTTCCTATTTGCATATGCAATTCTACGATCTATCCCTAATAAATTAGGAGGTGTTATTGCATTATTTTTATCAATTAGAATCTTAATAATTTTACCATTTTATAAAAAAACACCATTCCGAGGCATTCAATTTTACCCTATTAATCAAATTTTATTCTGAATTATAGTAGTTGTTGTATGCTTACTAACGTGAATTGGTAAACGACCTGTTGAAGAACCTTATATTATAACAGGTCAAATCTTAACAATTATCTACTTTACATTTTTCTTAATTAATTTCCATGTCGCAAACGCATGAGATAAATTAATTAAGGAATAAAGTTAATTAGCTTAGGAAAAGCATATGTTTTGAAAACATAAAATTAGAAGTTTAACTCTTCTATTAACTTTTCTCAAAAAATTTCACTAAACAAATGATATAAATAAAATCTTTAAACCAACAAAGAAAATAAAAAAATTCAAAGATAAAGGTAAAAAACTTTTTCAAGCTAAGTACATTAATATATCATAACGAAACCGTGCTAATGTTCCACGAACCCAAATAAAACCAAAAGATATAATAGCAAGCTTAATAAAAAATATAAAAGAATAAAAATCACCACCTAAAAAAATTAAAGCCAATAATATTCTTATGAAGACAATTCTAGTATATTCAGCTAAAAAAATTAAAGTAACACCACCCGCACCATACTCAATATTAAATCCTGAAACTAACTCAGATTCCCCTTCAGCAAAATCAAAAGGAGTACGATTAGTTTCAGCTAAACAAGAAGCAAAACAAGCTAAACTAAAGGAAAAGAAATAATAATAAATCAACAATAAAGCTGATAGTTTATAAAATCAAACATATTAAAACTAACAATTAAAATAATTAAAGACAATAAAATTAAAGCTAAACTAACTTCATAAGAAATTGTTTGAGCAACAGAACGAAGAGAACCTAATAATGAATAATTTGAATTAGAAGATCAACCAGCAATTATAACAGTATAAACACCTAATCTAGTACAACATAAAAAAAATAAAAATCCATAAGAAAAAGAACACATATAAGTTAAATAAGGAAAAATTACTCAAACGGCTAAAGAAATCATTAAATTAAAAACAGGGGAAAAATAATAAAGTAGGTAGTTAGATATAATAGGAATTGGCTGCTCCTTACAAATTAACTTAATAGCATCTCTAAATGGCTGAGGAATTCCAACAAAACCTACCTTATTTGGACCCTTTCGAATCTGAATATAACCTAAAACCTTACGGTCTAATAAAGTTAAAAAGGCAACACTAATTAAAACACAAATAACCAATAAAAGAAAATTCAAAATAAATATAAATAAATCATAAAGTATCAATACTATTTGTAGAAAAAAATCTACATAAATGAATTCTAAATTCAACACATTAATCTGTCAAAATAGTAAATAAATTAATATTAATCAATATAACAAAAAATATTTTAACCATATGGTCCTTTCGTACTAATATGGATTAATAATCGTAGGATAGAAACCGACCTGGCTCACGACGGTCTGAACTCAGATCATGTAAGAATTTAAAGGTCGAACAGACCTAATCATTGGGCTCCTGCACCCAAAATTTTTCTTAATCCAACATCGAGGTCGCAATCTGCTGTGTCGATATGAGCTCTCAAAAACAATTACGCTGTTATCCCTAAGGTAACTTAATCTTATGATCATAAATTATGGATCAAAATAACAAACATAAATAAATGATATAATAATGAAGAGTTTATCTATTCTTCATGTCACCCCAACAAAACATCATCATTAAATATAGAAAGACAAACAAAAAACTATATAAAAGTAAAATGTCAAGCTCTATAGGGTCTTCTCGTCCTAAAGAAGAATTTAAGCCTTTTGACTCAAAAGTTAAATCCAAAAATTTATTAAGAGACAGTTGATTTCTCGTCAAGCCATTCATTCCAGCCACTAATTAAGAGACTAATGATTATGCTACCTTTGCACGGTCAATATACCGCGGCTCTTTAAAAATACGCTCAGTGAGCAGGCCAGACCTCAAAGTATAAACAAGAGGACATGTTTTTGATAAACAGGCGGAAATAAATTTTGCCTAGTTCCTTATAATAAGTTCACAAGGTAAAAATTGCATACAAATAAATGTATTAATTCTATCATTATTACAAAAATTTTAAAATTAAATTAATAATCTTAATAAAAAACCTAAAATATTTATAAAATCAAAATAAAAAATAATGAACTAAAACGTATTCTTAAAGATAGCTGGTTTAAAGCTTACTATTATATTTCTATAAAATAAATTATAGGTTATTAACTTCAAAGCTTATCCCTTAAAGAATAAATAAGTTAATATTTTTACTTAAAAAATTAAATAAAAACAAATAACTTTAAAAAATTAAATTTTTTCTTAAGAAACTAGATATCTTGGGAAACGATTAACATCTCATTTCTATAAATAATTTAATAATAATTATGATACATTAACTATAAATTATTTATAAATCAACCCAAATTGAGACAAGTAAAATAAATACTAACATTTTGATAAACCCTGATACAAAAGGTACAATAAATAAAATCTACTTAAAAAAATTTAAAATAATATTTCATAAAACACTTACATTACCAATACACTATAATCTAAAAAATCAATTCTATAAAATATACTAAGACAAAAATACAATAAAATTATTTATCTTAAATAATTAAATAAACAAAAAATAAATATAATAAAATAAATAATCAAGATATCCTGATTTGCACAGAAAAATTTTCAGTGTAAATGAAACACTTTACTAATAAGTTATATCTTGAAACTCTTCCTAGATACACTTTCCAGTACATCTACTATGTTACGACTTATCTCATCTAAATTGAAGCTACTTTAAAATAAAATCGAATAATCAATAATGAGAGCGACGGGCGATGTGTACACATCTCAGAGCCAATATCAGTTAATTTAAATAAATTAAATTACTATCAAATCCACCTTCATTAACAGTATTTCACTATCAAATCCGTTATAAACAAAAATTTATTGTAACCCACCTCCTCTTAACTATAAGCTGCACCTTGACCTGAAATATTTTATAATTATAAATCTTGAGAATTATAACTCTAAAAAGATTCTCTGATAACGGAGATATACAAACAAATAAATTAAGTAGAGTAAATCGTGTATTATCAATCATGGGGTAGGTTCCTCTGAATGGAATGAGATACCGCCAAATTCTTTGGGTTTAAAGACCTTAACTAATAGTACCCTGGTAAATATAATTAACATTTAAAATAATAGGGTATCTAATCCTAGTTTATTATTTAAATTTCACAGATTCATAAAAAGGGCCACAAATAAATTTTAACATTTCACCTTACAAATTTATATTTCAACCCTAATAATATAAACAACTGTTTTAACCAATAATATTCACTTGTATCAATCGTATAACCGCGGCTGCTGGCACGAATTATGCCGATACTAAATCAATTGCTAAATCCAAAATCACTTGATAATTAAATCAAATTACTGCAAAAAGAACATTTAGCCTAACAAAACTTACATATAATACAAAGAAAAAGTGAATAAACAAGCAAGAATAAAACTTTTAATAATAAAAAATAAGAAATTTTTAAATTTATTAAATCAGGAAAAAAGATTCAAATATTTAAAGAAAAAAAAGAAAAAAACCCCAAACATTAACAAAAAAAAGAAACGCTCCCCTGTATGACCACAACAACTTCTCTATTATATATAATTAAATATTAATATGGAACATGTATAGCAATAAAATGTATAATATTCTTTCTTATTTAATCTTTCTTTTCACTAATAAATAAAGAAAGATTAAATAATATAATAAATATATTTTATACAATTATGTAATTTAATATAATATGTTATTAATATGAATTCTTTTTTTATATTAAGTTAACTTATATATATATTAGTTAAAAAATCTAATTATAGATAATTTATGTTAATTATATCATTATAATTATTATAATTATTTATATTATTATTATATTTTATATTTAAAATTAATAATTTTATTTATTATATCCAATTATAATAATATTAATTATTAAATTACATATTATTATATATATTATATTATAATAACCTATTTTAAGCTAAAAACATAAGTAGCTATAATCCTAGGTAAATGAATGTATTAAAATAATCAATTAATAATAATAAGATTAACTTATAATCTTTTAATTTTAATTAAATGTAATATATTAATATAAATTATTTAATATATATATATAAATAAAAGGAGCAGGATAAATTAATTCTAATTAAACAAAATAATACATAAAAGAATTTCAAAAAAAACTTTCGATTTATATATTAAATAAATGAAGTGCCTGATTAAAGGGTTACCTTGATAGGGTAATAAAGTAAATAAAATTACTTTCATTAAAATTACATAAGATAGAATTAAACTACCTCCTTTAGTATCAAAAACTAACGTGCATCATACACCTTAATGTAAAAAGGTAAGCTAAACAAGCTAATGGGTTCATACCCCATTTATAGAGGTATCAATCCTCTTCTTTTTAATGACCAACAACTCTACAAAACTTCTCTTCCTATCAACATTAATGATAGGAACGATCCTGTCCATTTCATCAAATTCCTGATTTGGGGTTTGAATAGGACTTCAGATCAACTTACTTTCATTTATTCCGCTCCTAACAAGAAATAAAAATATAATAATAAACGAATCATCAATTAAATATTTTATTGTCCAAGCAATAGCATCGACAATATTATTATTTTCAATTTTGCTGATTCAAATAAAATATCCCATGGGATGGGAAACAGAATTTATCCCACCAATAATAATTAGATCTAGACTATTATTAAAGATTGGAGCTGCACCTTTCCATTTCTGATTTCCAGAAGTTATAGGAGCATCAAGATGAAATAATTGTTTAACATTAATAACATGACAAAAAATCGCCCCAATAATGGTCTTATCCTATTGTATTCAATTAAGAACTTTTATTTGAACAATTATTATCTTAAGAATTATTATTGGGGCAATAGGAGGTTTAAATCAAACATCCTTACGACAACTTTTAGCATATTCATCAATCAGACATCTAGGTTGAATAATTAGATCACTAACAGTCAGAGAAAACATCTGAGAACTATACTTCATTATTTACTCACTATTAAGATTAATTATAGTTTTATTATTTAAGCAAATAAATTTATTTTTCATAAATCAAATTTATTCAGCCAGAAATATAAAAACCGAAATTAAATTCATAATATTCTTATCTTTATTATCTTTAGGTGGACTACCACCATTCCTTGGATTCTTACGAAAATGAATTGTAATACAATCGTTAATAGAAAACAATATAACAACTATTAATACTATTATAGTTGTATTAACTACAGTTACACTCTACTACTATATACGTATTAGATTCTCAGCTCTAATTAAATCATACACAGAAAATTCGTGATCTATAAAGATAAAGTCCCAAAAATCAAGAATCATTCTTCCTATTACAGTAATAATTTCAACAATAGGATTGATTTCAACATCAACCTTAATTTCATTATACTAAGGACTCAAGTTAATCAAACTAATAACCTTCAAAGTTATAATTAAAAGAATAATCTTTTAGGCCTTAGTAAAATTTTACACCTCTAGAATTGCAGTCTAGAATCATAATTGAATATAAGACCTAAATATGATAAGAGAGAAAACATCTCATAAGTAGATTTACAGTCTACCACCTAAAATTCAGCCATCTTACTGCAAAAATGATTATTCTCAACAAACCATAAGGACATTGGTACTTTATATTTTCTATTTGGAGCATGAGCAGGAATAGTAGGAACATCAATAAGAATACTTATTCGTGCTGAACTTGGTCAACCCGGATCTCTAATTGGGGATGACCAGATTTATAATGTTATTATTACAGCTCACACATTCGTAATAATTTTCTTTATAGTAATACCTATTATAATTGGTGGATTTGGTAATTGACTTGTTCCACTAATAATTGGTGCACCAGATATAGCATTTCCACGAATAAATAATATAAGTTTTTGATTACTACCACCTTCACTAACCCTTCTTCTTACATCTTCTATAGTAGATAATGGTGCTGGTACAGGATGAACAGTTTACCCTCCTCTAGCAGGAGCTATTGCACACGGGGGTGCATCTGTAGATCTAGCTATTTTTTCACTACACTTAGCAGGTGTATCATCTATTCTTGGTGCAGTAAATTTCATTACAACAGCAATTAATATACGATCAGAAAGTATAACTTTAGATCAAACACCTTTATTTGTATGATCAGTAGCTATTACAGCATTACTTCTCCTTCTTTCACTTCCAGTTTTAGCAGGAGCTATTACTATATTATTAACAGATCGAAATTTAAATACATCATTCTTTGACCCTGCAGGAGGGGGTGACCCAATTCTATATCAACATCTATTTTGATTCTTTGGACACCCAGAAGTTTATATTTTAATTCTACCGGGGTTCGGAATTATTTCACATATTGTATGTCAAGAAAGAGGAAAAATTGAATTATTTGGAACATTAGGTATAATTTATGCTATACTATCAATTGGACTAATAGGATTTATTGTATGAGCACATCATATATTTACAGTAGGAATGGATGTTGACACACGAGCATATTTTACATCAGCAACAATAATTATTGCTGTACCTACAGGAATTAAGGTAATTAGATTATTAGCTACATTATATGGAACTAAATTCAAGTTCAATCCACCATAATTATGAGCTCTAGGATTTATTTTCCTATTTACAATTGGTGGATTAACAGGATTAGTATTAGCAAATTCATCACTTGATATTGTATTACATGATACATATTATGTAGTAGCCCACTTTCATTATGTATTATCTATAGGAGCAGTATTTGCAATGATATCCACTATTTACAGGATTAACTATAAATAATACATGATTAAAACTCCAATTTACAATTATATTCATTGGAGTAAACTTAACATTCTTTCCTCAACACTTCCTAGGATTAGCAGGAATACCTCGACGATACTCAGACTACCCAGACGCATATACATCATGAAACGTAGTATCAAGAATTGGGTCTACAATTTCTATTGTAGGAATCATTATATTCATTGTAATTATATGAGAAAGAATGGTTACAAACCGAGCAATTATATTTAGAGCTAACATAAGAAGATCAACAGAATGACTACAAAATAACCCTCCTGCAGAACATAGTTACTCAGAATTACCATTAATCTCTAGATTCTAATATGGCAGATTAGTGCAGTAGATTTAAGCTCTACAAATAAAGGTTTGACCTTTTATTAGAAAATATTTATTAATGGCAACATGATCAAATTTATCTCTTCAAGATGGAGCTTCACCATTAATGGAACAATTATCATTCTTTCATGATCATACTATGGTCGTATTATTATTAATTACAGTAATTGTAGGTTATGCCTTAAGTTATATATTATTTATTGCCTATACTAACCGTAATATACTTCATGGACATTTAATTAAAACAATCTGAACAGCTTTACCAGCAATTATATTAATTTTTATTGCCCTTCCATCATTACGACTATTATATTTCCTTGATGATTCAGTAGATGCAATAATCACAATTAAAACCATTGGACGACAATGATATAGAAGATATGAATATTCAGACTTCATAGACGTAGAATTTGACACTTATATAACACCAGAACAAGACCTAGAAAATGATGGATTTCGACTGCTAGATGTAGATAACTGAACAATCCTACCAATAAATACAGAAGTACGAGTATTAACAAGAGCATCAGATGTTCTACACTCATGAGCAGTTCCTGCATTAGGGGTTAAAATTGATGCAACGCCAGGTCGGTTAAATCAAGGATCATTCACAATAAATCGACCTGGATTATTCTTTGGACAATGCTCAGAAATCTGTGGAGCAAACCACAGATTTATACCAATTGTAATTGAAAGAACTTCAGTAAATTTATTTATTAAGTGATTATCTAAGATAATTTAAGGAGTTAGTTAAAATAAATAACATTAGAGTGTCAATCTAAAGTAACTAAAAAAATTAGTACACCTTGAAATTCATCAGATGACTGAAAGTAAGTAATGGTCTCTTAAACCAAATAATAGTAAATTAACGACTACTTCTGATGGGGAAATTATATCCAAATCCCTCAAATATCCCCTCTTATATGATTCTCACTATTCATTATATTTTCAGCTACATTAATCTTGTTTAATCAAATAAACTTCTTCTCATTTAAACCTAACCTTATTAAAAGAGCAGAAAAAGGAACAATTGAAATAAAAAACTTAAATTGAAAATTATAACAAATCTATTCTCAACATTTGACCCATCAACTAACATCTTTAATTTATCATTAAATTGAACTAGAACATTTCTAGGACTATTATTAATCCCATCACTATTTTGACTTACACCATCACGAATTAACATTATCTGAAATAAACTAAATTTAACCTTACATAATGAATTTAAAACACTACTTGGACCAAAATCATTTAATGGAACCACATTCATTTTCATCTCAATTCTTATTATAATATTATTTAACAATTTCATAGGATTATTCCCTTATATTTTTACTAGAACAAGACATTTAGCATTAACATTTGCAATTGCCCTACCTATATGACTAAGATTTATATTATTTGGATGAATTAACCATACTAATCATATCTTTCTATTATTGTTCCTGTTATTAATCCAACTAGGAAGGTTTGAAGGATAATAAAAAGCATTATTGATATTGGGTGTCTTAATTTAATAAAATTAATATTTATTACATTTGATAATGATATAATTATTATTTTGATCATTTCAGGGGTTAGTTTATTTAAAATATTGGTTTTGGGGACCAATGATGGAAGCTTTTCCACCTCTGAAGTTTTAAAAGTGGGGGCTGGACTTATTTCCGGTTTACAAGACCGGCGTTTTTTTTAAACTATTAAAACTAATGTTTATATTCTCTATTTTTACTTCTTTATTGATTTATTTTGCTGGTGTTTATGTTTTTTCTTCTAAACGTAAACATTTATTAATGGTTCTTTTGAGATTAGAATATATTGTTCTTTCTTTATTTATATTAGTTATTGTTTTTCTTATTGAGTTTGATTATGATTATTTTTTCCTGTTATTTTTTTAGTTTTTTCTGTTTGTGAGGGTGCTTTAGGTCTTTCTATTTTAGTTTCAATAATTCGTTCTCATGGTAATGATTTTTTAAATTCTTTTGGTTTATCTTTATGTTAAAGTATTTATTTATAACTATTTTTTTGATCCCTCTTTGTTTATTAATTAATTGTTGATGGTTGGTTCATTCTTTAATGTTTCTGTCGAGTTTTGTGTTTATAATTTGTGTTTATTCATATGCTGATTTGAATATAATTAGATATTATTTTGGTATTGATTATTTTTCTTTTAGTTTAATTTTGCTTAGATTTTGGATTTGTTCTTTAATAATCACTGCTTGAGGTTCAGTTTATTTAAGTTCATATCATTCTAATTTTTTTGTTTTTTGGTTTTCATTTTAATAATTATGCTTTACTGTTCATTTGCTAGATTAAGTCTTCTTTCTTTTTATATTTTTTTTGAGGCTAGATTAGTTCCTACTTTACTTTTAATTTTGGGTTGGGGTTATCAACCTGAGCGTTTGCAGGCTGGTGTTTATTTGATTTTTTATACTTTGGTTGCTAGATTACCTTTATTATTAGTTTTATTTAAGGTTTATGATTTTTCTAATACTTTATATTTTCCTTTATTAGTTGATTTTGGTTCTTATTATTTTATGTTTATGTATTTATAATTTTGGCTTTTTTAGTTAAGATACCTATGTTTTTGGTTCATTTATGACTTCCTAAGGCTCATGTAGAGGCCCCTATTTCAGGTAGAATGATTCTTGCTGGTGTTTTATTAAAGTTAGGTGGTTATGGTATTTTTCGTGTTATAAAGGTTATTTCTTATTTGGGTTTAAAGTTTAATTATTTTTGATTATCTTTGGGTTTATCTGGGGGTGTTATTGTAAGATTTATTTGTTTTCGTCAGGTTGATTTAAAGTCTTTAATTGCATATTCTTCTGTTGCTCATATAAGAATGGTTATTGGTGGATTGATGACTATGAATTGATGAGGTTGTGTAGGTTCTCTTTCTCTAATGGTTGGTCATGGTTTATGTTGCTCTGGTTTATTTTGTTTATCTAATATTATTTATGAACGTTTAGGTAGACGAAGATTATTAATTAACAAGGGTATAATTAATTTGATGCGAGGATTGCCTTAATGATGATTTCTTTTAAGATCATCAAATATGGCTGCTCCTCCTAGTTTAAATTTGGTAGGTGAAATTAGATTATTAAATAGAATTATATCTTGATCTTCTTTTAGATTCTTTGCTTTGATTTTTTTATCTTTTTTTAGAGCTGTTTATACTTTGTATATATATTCTTATTCTCAGCATGGAAATTATTATTCTGGTGTTTATACTTGTTCTCTTGGTTATTTTCGTGAATATCATCTTTTACTTTTACATTGATTGCCTTTAAATATTCTCTGTTTAAAGGGTGAATATTTCTTTGTTTAGTTTGCTTAAGTATTTTAATTAAAAATATTGTTTTGTGGAATCAATGATATGAAGTTTTTCATCTTAGGCCGTGAATTTATTTTCTATTTGTTCTTTGAGTTTTTTTCTTTGTTTTTTTTCGAGAACTATAATTTTTATTTTAGGTATTTATTATTTAATAATTGATTATAGAATTTTTGTTGAGTGAGAGCTTTTCAATTTAAATGGTTCTATAGTTGTTATAACTTTAATTTTGGATTGAATATCTCTTATTTTTATATCTTTTGTTATATATATTTCTTCTTTGGTTATTTATTATAGAGAGGATTATATATCTGGTGAAAAGAATATAAATCGTTTTATTATTATTGTTTTAATATTTATTCATTCTATAGGTTTTTTAATTATTAGTCCTAATTTAATTAGAATTTTATTAGGTTGAGATGGTTTAGGTTTAGTTTCTTATTGTTTAGTTATTTATTATCAAAATGTAAAATCTTATACTGCTGGTATATTAACTGTACTTTCTAATCGTATTGGTGATGTTGCTATTTTAATTTCTATTGCATGAATGTTAAATTTTGGTGGTTGAAATTATATTTATTATTATGATTTTATTTCTAATTCTTTTGAAATAAAGCTCATTACTATATTAATTGTTTTAGCAGCTATAACTAAGAGAGCTCAGATTCCTTTCTCTTCATGACTTCCTGCTGCTATAGCAGCTCCTACTCCTGTTTCTGCTTTAGTTCATTCTTCTACTCTTGTTACTGCTGGTGTTTATTTATTAATTCGTTTTAGACCAATATTAGATACTTATAATTGTGGTTGATTTTTACTTTTAATTGGTTGTATAACTATATTTATGGCTGGATTGGGCGCTAATTTTGAATTTGATTTGAAAAAGATTATTGCTCTTCCTACTTTAAGACAACTTGGTTTAATAATAAGAATTTTGGCTATGGGTTATCCAAAGCTTGCATTTTTTCATTTATTGGCTCATGCTTTATTTAAGGCATTATTATTTATATGTGCAGGTTCAATAATTCATAATTTGAAGGATTCTCAGGATACTCGTTTTATAGGATCAATTGTTAATTTCATACCTTTAACTTCAGTTTGTTTTCATGTTTCTAGTTTATCTTTGTGTGGAATACCTTTTTTAGCGGGATTTTATTCAAAGGATTTAATTCTTGAGATGGTTTGTTTAAGATGAATTAATTGTTTAATTTTTTTTCTTTATTTTTTTCCTACTGGTTTAACTGCTTCTTATTCTTTTCGTTTGTTTTATTATTCAATATCTGGTGATAATAATTTTTATTCTAGATTTTCTTTTGATGATAAGGGTTATTATATTTAATTTGGAATAATTGGTCTATTGTTTGTTGCTGTTTTTGGTGGTAGTCTTTTATCTTGATTAATTTTTCCTATTCCTCATGTGATTGCTTTACCTTATTATTTAAAGTTTTTAACTATTACAGTTGTTATTTTAGGTGCTTATTTAGGTTATCTTACTTCTAATTTTGATTTTTCTCGTAATTTATTTTCTTTAAGTATACTTTCTTTTGAAACTTCCTGGCAGATTAAAACTGTGTGCCCGACCGAGACTCGAACTCGGGACCTTTGCCTTTCGCGGGCAAGTGCTCTACCATCTGAGCTACCGAAGCTTCGGTCCCGAGTTCGAGTCTCGGTCGGGCACACAGTTTTAATCTGCCAGGAAGTTTCATATCAGCGCACACTCCGCTGCAGAGTGAAAATCTCATTCTGGATACTTTCTTTTGTCAGATTTGCTGGTTCTATATGATTTATACCTTTTCTTTCAACTAAGTTTATTAGATATATTCCTTTAAAAATAGGTTATTAACATCTAAGTCATTTGATTATGGTTGGGGTGAATTACTTGGTGGTCAAGGTTTATATAGATTATTTATTTATTTAATTGGTTATATTCAAGGTTGATATGATTCTAATTTCAAGATTTATCTTTTAACTTTTATTTTTTGAATATTTATTTTGGTAATATTATTTTTCGTTTACTTAAATAGCTTATAATTAGAGCATGACACTGAAGATGTTAAGGAAGTATTTTTACTTTTAGGTATTTTTACAGTGAAAATGTAATGTTTTATTTAAACTATATAAATTTTAGAAATGTTAACGGAGTTTAACCGCTAATATAAAAAGTTAGCAGCTTTCATATTGGCTTTACATTTCCTTAATTGGAACTATTATAGTTCAATTATATTATTAACAGTAATACGCCTCTTTTTGGCTTCAATTAATAAGAATAAGGGTAGTATATACCAATCTTCCAGGTCGAAACTGACTCCAATATTTCGCTTCTTATTCTATTTAAGGTTGATTGATATTATCAATACTTTTTGAATGCAACCCAAATGTTATGTTTAACTACAACCCTTTATTCTGCTCATTGTAATGCTCCTTGATTTCATTCATGGTATAGTCCACCTAGTAGAACTAGAATAAAAAATATTGTTGATACTGTTCAGATTATAATGTCTGATGTTTTAAAAATAATTACAATTGGTAGAATTAGTGCAATTTCTACATCAAAAATTAAAAAGATTACTGCGATTAGGAAGAATCGTAGTGAGAATGGTATTCGTGCTGATCTTTTTAAATCAAACCCACATTCAAATGGTGATCTTTTTTCTCGATCATTAATTAATTTTTTTGATAGTGTTGTTGCCAGGATTATAACAATTATTGGAATAATAAATCTAATGAAAACTCTTGTGGATAGAATTAGAATTGTTTTTCTTGATTTATATCAAGCTTTCTGATTGGAAGTCAAATGTACTATTTATACTAGAAAAACAATTATCTACCTCATCAATAAATAGAGATATATAAGAATAATCATACTACGTCTATGAAGTGTCAGTATCATGCTGCTGCTTCAAATCCAAAGTGGTGTCTTGGTGAGAATTGATTTATTGAGTGTCGAAGTAGACATGTTGATAAAAAGATTGTTCCAATAATTACGTGTAAACCATGGAATCCTGTTGCAACAAAGAATGTTGACCCATAAACTGCATCTGCAATGGTAAAAGGTGCTTCTCAATATTCATATGCTTGGAGTATTGTAAAGTATAGTCCTAATAACACTGTGAAGAATAATCCTTGTAGTGCTTGAGTATGATTAGATTCCATTAAACTATGATGTGCTCATGTTACTGTTACTCCTGATGCTAAAAGAGTAGCTGTATTAAGTAATGGAATTTGTATAGGGTTAAAGGGTTGAATTCCTATTGGAGGTCATAGTATTCCTAGTTCAATTGTTGGTGCTAATCTTCTTCTAAAGAATGCTCAAAAAAAAAGAAACGAAAAATAATACCTCTGATGCAATAAATAAAATTATTCCTCATCGTAATCCAATTGATACAAATCCTGTATGTAATCCTTGATATGTTCCTTCTCGTACTACATCTCGTCATCATTGAATTATGGTTAGTAGGGTAATTCCAAATCCAATTATAAATAAGTTAATATTAAATAGGTGGAATCATTTTGCTAGTCCTGATACTAGGACTATTGCTCCAATTGCTCCTGTTAATGGTCAAGGTCTATAGTCTACTAAGTGGAATGGGTGGTTTGAGTGAGTTGTTAACATAGGTTTAATATACTTCTGTAGAATATAGAGTTCTTAGAATTGAGAAAACATAGGCCTGAATTATTGCTACTGCTGATTCTAGAATTAATAGAAGTATTTGTCCAATAATTAGTAATGAGATTAAGTTTATTGCTATAGATGGTCCTGTGTTTCCTAGTAAGGTTAATAATAAGTGTCCTGCAATTATATTTGCTGCTAACCGTACTGCTAATGTACCTGGTCGAATAACATTACTAATTGTTTCAATTAGTACTATAAATGATATTAATGTGGGCGGTGTACCTTGTGGTACAAGGTGTGTAAATATATGATTAGTATGGTTAATTCATCCAAATAATATAAATCTTAGTCATATAGGTAGGGCAATTGCAAATGTTAATGCTAAATGTCTTGTTCTAGTAAAAATATAAGGTAATAATCCTATGAAATTGTTAAATAATATTATAATAAGAATTGAGATGAAAATGAATGTGGTTCCATTAAATGATTTTGGTCCAAGTAGTGTTTTAAATTCATTATGTAAGGTTAAATTTAGTTTATTTCAGATAATGTTAATTCGTGATGGTGTAAGTAAAAATAGTGATGGGATTAATAATAGTCCTAGAAATGTTCTAGTTCAATTTAATGATAAATTAAATATGTTAGTTGATGGGTCAAATGTTGAGAATTGATTTGTTATCATTTTCAATTTAAGTTTTTTATTTCAATTGTTCCTTTTTCTGCTCTTTTAATAAGGTTAGGTTTAAATGAGAAGAAGTTTATTTGATTAAACAAGATTAATGTAGCTGAAAATATAATGAATAGTGAGAATCATATAAGAGGGGATATTTGAGGGATTTGGATATAATTTCCCCATCAGAAGTAGTCGTTAATTTACTATTATTTGGTTTAAGAGACCATTACTTACTTTCAGTCATCTGATGAATTTCAAGGTGTACTAATTTTTTTAGTTACTTTAGATTGACACTCTAATGTTATTTATTTTAACTAACTCCTTAAATTATCTTAGATAATCACTTAATAAATAAATTTACTGAAGTTCTTTCAATTACAATTGGTATAAATCTGTGGTTTGCTCCACAGATTTCTGAGCATTGTCCAAAGAATAATCCAGGTCGATTTATTGTGAATGATCCTTGATTTAACCGACCTGGCGTTGCATCAATTTTAACCCCTAATGCAGGAACTGCTCATGAGTGTAGAACATCTGATGCTCTTGTTAATACTCGTACTTCTGTATTTGTTGGTAGGATTGTTCGGTTATCTACATCTAGCAGTCGAAATCCATCATTTTCTAGGTCTTGTTCTGGTGTTATATAAGTGTCAAATTCTACGTCTATGAAGTCTGAATATTCATATCTTCTATATCATTGTCGTCCAATGGTTTTAATTGTGATTATTGCATCTACTGAATCATCAAGTAAATATAATAGTCGTAATGATGGAAGGGCAATAAAAATTAATGTAATTGCTGGTAAAGCTGTTCAGATTGTTTCAATTAAATGTCCATGAAGTATATTACGGTTAGTATAGGCAATAAATAATATATAACTTAAGGCATAACCTACAATTACTGTAATTAATAATAATACGACCATAGTATGATCATGAAAGAATGATAATTGTTCCATTAATGGTGAAGCTCCATCTTGAAGAGATAAATTTGATCATGTTGCCATTAATAAATATTTTCTAATAAAAGGTCAAACCTTTATTTGTAGAGCTTAAATCTACTGCACTAATCTGCCATATTAGAATCTAGAGATTAATGGTAATTCTGAGTAACTATGTTCTGCAGGAGGGTTATTTTGTAGTCATTCTGTTGATCTTCTTATGTTAGCTCTAAATATAATTGCTCGGTTTGTAACCATTCTTTCTCATATAATTACAATGAATATAATGATTCCTACAATAGAAATTGTAGACCCAGTTCTTGATACTACGTTTCATGATGTATATGCGTCTGGGTAGTCTGAGTATCGTCGAAGTATACCTGCTAATCCTAGGAAGTGTTGAGGAAAGAATGTTAAGTTTACTCCTATGAATATAATTGTAAATTGGAGTTTTAATCATGTATTATTTATAGTTAATCCTGTAAATATTGGATATCATTGAATGACACCTCCTATAATTGCAAATACTGCTCCTATAGATAATACATAATGAAAGTGGGCTACTACATAATATGTATCATGTAATACAATATCAAGTGATGAATTTGCTAATACTAATCCTGTTAATCCACCAATTGTAAATAGGAAAATAAATCCTAGAGCTCATAATAATGGTGGATTGAACTTGAATTTAGTTCCATATAATGTAGCTAATCATCTAAATACCTTAATTCCTGTAGGTACAGCAATAATTATTGTTGCTGATGTAAAATATGCTCGTGTGTCAACATCCATTCCTACTGTAAATATATGATGTGCTCATACAATAAATCCTATTAGTCCAATTGATAGTATAGCATAAATTATACCTGATGTTTCAAATGATTCAATTTTTCCTCTTTCTTGACATACAATATGTGAAATAATTCCGAACCCCAGTAGAATTAAATTTAAACTTCTGGGTGTCCAAAGAATCAAAATAGATGTTGATATAGAATTGGGTCACCCCCTCCTGCAGGGTCAAAGAATGATGTATTTAAATTTCAATCTCTTAATAATATAGTAATAGCTCCTGCTAAAACTGGAAGTGAAAGAAGGAGAAGTAATGCTGTAATAGCTACTGATCATACAAATAAAGGTGTTTGATCTAAAGTTATACTTTCTGATCGTATATTAATTGCTGTTGTAATGAAATTTACTGCACCAAGAATAGATGATACACCTGCTAAGTGTAGTGAAAAAATAGCTAGATCTACAGATGCACCCCCGTGTGCAATAGCTCCTGCTAGAGGAGGGTAAACTGTTCATCCTGTACCAGCACCATTATCTACTATAGAAGATGTAAGAAGAAGGGTTAGTGAAGGTGGTAGTAATCAAAAACTTATATTATTTATTCGTGGAAATGCTATATCTGGTGCACCAATTATTAGTGGAACAAGTCAATTACCAAATCCACCAATTATAATAGGTATTACTATAAAGAAAATTATTACGAATGCGTGAGCTGTAATAATAACATTATAAATCTGGTCATCCCCAATTAGAGATCCGGGTTGACCAAGTTCAGCACGAATAAGTATTCTTATTGATGTTCCTACTATTCCTGCTCATGCTCCAAATAGAAAATATAAAGTACCAATGTCCTTATGGTTTGTTGAGAATAATCATTTTTGCGGTAAGATGGCTGAATTTTAGGTGGTGGACTGTAAATCTACTTATGAGATGTTTTCTCTCTTATCATATTTAGGTCTTATATTCAATTATGATTCTAGACTGCAATTCTAGAGGTGTAAAATTTTACTAAGGCCTAAAAGATTATTCTTTTAATTATAACTTTGAAGGTTATTAGTTTGATTAACTTAAGTCCTTAGTATAATGAAATTAAGGTTGATGTTGAAATCAATCCTATTGTTGAATTTATTACTGTAATAGGAAGAATGATTCTTGATTTTTGGGACTTTATCTTTATAGATCACGAATTTTCTGTGTATGATATAATTAGAGCTGAGAATCTAATACGTATATAGTAGTAGAGTGTAACTGTAGTTAATACAACTATAATAGTATTAATAGTTGTTATATTGTTTTCTATTAACGATTGTATTACAATTCATTTTGGTAAGAATCCAAGGAATGGTGGTAGTCCACCTAAAGATAATAAAGATAAGAATATTATGAATTTAATTTCGGTTTTTATATTTCTGGCTGAATAAATTTGATTTATGAAAAATAAATTTATTTGCTTAAATAATAAAACTATAATTAATCTTAATAGTGAGTAAATAATGAAGTATACTTCTCAGATGTTTTCTCTGACTGTTAATGATCTAATTATTCAACCTAGATGTCTGATTGATGAATATGCTAAAAGTTGTCGTAAGGATGTTTGATTTAAACCTCCTATTGCCCCAATAATAATTCTTAAGATAATAGTTGTTCAAATAAAAGTTCTTAATTGAATACAATAGGATAAGACCATTATTGGGGCGATTTTTTGTCATGTTATTAATGTTAAACAATTATTTCATCTTGATGCTCCTATAACTTCTGGAAATCAGAAATGGAAAGGTGCAGCTCCAATCTTTAATAATAGTCTAGATCTAATTATTATTGATGGGATAAATTCTGTTTCCCATCCCATGGGATATTTTATTTGAATCAGCAAAATTGAAAATAATAATATTGTCGATGCTATTGCTTGGACAATAAAATATTTAATTGATGATTCGTTTATTATGATATTTTTATTTCTTGTTAGGAGCGGAATAAATGAAAGTAAGTTGATCTCAAGTCCTATTCAAACCCCAAATCAGGAATTTGATGAAATGGACAGGATCGTTCCTATCATTAATGTTGATAGGAAGAGAAGTTTTGTAGAGTTGTTGGTCATTAAAAAGGAGAGGATTGATACCTCTATAAATGGGGTATGAACCCATTAGCTTGTATAGCTTACCTTTTTACATTAAGGTGTATGATGCACGTTAGTTTTTGATACTAAAGGA